>NC_140958.1:118037992-118659658 GCF_014529385.1 Adiantum capillus-veneris
AATTATTCTTATTCCTTAGTGACTAAATTAAGAATAGGTTATTGTAGGAGGAGTACGAGAGGTTCCTTGTTTTCCAAATATTATACAAATCACTACGTACCTCACCAGAGTTCTATCTTAGAAAAGTGATGTGTATGACTCTGGAGAAGTTAGTTCCACGATACCCTTATCGAGCCCAACAATGGCAAGAAGGATGGTCTTGGGCAGGATCATACTTCCATATTAGGACGGAACGGATCATGAACATAAAGGTTGATCTTCAAAGGATTCAATGGTACGAGGAACTTGGTCAAGTGAGACTATTCTCATTCATTCCTGACAGGAGGCCTGTTTCTTGGGTCACAATCAAAGGAAGGAAGATGACCACGAACCAATGGATTTATGGTGAAGTCATCAAGTACATTCATCCAGAACAAATTGCCTTATTCAATCGTTTCCACAGTATACTAACTGATCCAGCATTAGAGTTAGGACTGCCTAAGCAGCCTGATAATTATTGGTTCTAAACTATTTAGATGAGCCACCTAAGTTTGTAATCAAGAAGGTCGAAGATTTTCATCACTTCTGTACCCATAGATAGTTAGTTTATCAGTCCTTGTAATCATTGATTGAATAAATACAATTTTTTGTCAAATATATCTTTTGTTTTGTCTGAATTGGCGGGTAGCCACCGAAAGACTGGTTTGGCGGGTAGCCACTATAAGTCTGACTTGGCGGGCAGCCATTGTAGGAATCAAAGAAGGCAAGTAGCCACTATGCAAATTTTTTTGGGATATTTTGCAAGTAGCATGAATAATATTCTATGGTAGTCGACCATTGAGGAATATAATTGTCTAGGTATCAGACACAGATAACCTTGGATGGAATTGTTTGTGTACACGCTATTGTTATTGAGCCATACGACCAGTTCTACGTGTTTATGGTTATGTTCAAGATGGCTTGCATCTCAGAAGACTTCTCGTTCAGAGAGAAGGTAATGAAGATTGTCAATAAGTTGTATAATCCCATGGGGAAGATATGGCATGAGGTAGCATGGTGGAACATGGTGCCGGCCTATAACTCAATCGACGCAAATTTCATCGATGAACTCGAGATAAACCTGAAGAGGATTTGTTTTCTAGAATGAAGACAGTCCGGTTGTTTGTATTCCAAGGAACATCTCATCAAACATACATCACTCGAAACAACACTCGGGTACTTCAAATTTAATGGGTGTACGACAAAGTAACTGAAGTTATTTCGGCTGATCGAGTGATGGTACTTTGGAAAGACTGGAAAGGACTTCCTCAAAAAACCAAAGATTTTTGTCTATTGAACCCTACGGTTAAGCCACCGTATTTATCCAGTTTTTGGACGGATGAGAGACTTCCTGATGGGAAGATTTTGTATAAGATTTATTACGTATAAGAATTTTTGAGAAATACAAGCTTGATTATTTTTGTCTTTCCCCCTGTCAGTCTCAAAAGTTGGTTGAGAACTGTTAAGTTGATTTTTTTTTTTGAGAACGCAAGAGTCATGCATTGTCACTGAAGTTCTAGTAACATCTTACTTGGATCAGGAGCATCAAAGTCATGGACAAGTGTACATCGAGGCTCAGGAGAAGAAGCTTCTCCTTAAGCAGATGCAACCGCCATTTTTCAAGGGTGAAGGGGTGGAAGTGGAACGTGAAGCAGAGGCTTGGATCAAAGCCATGGACGATTATTTTTGGAAAGCAGGTACTACTCCTGCAAACCAAGCCATAATGAGCGCTTCAGACTTGTGGGAGAAGCCAAGTTGTGGTGGAAGAAGTATTGTAGATATTGTGGAGTACTGCCAAACTCTCGTAGTTGGTTTCAGATCAAACAAGCAGTTAAGGAGAGGTATTTACTTCCATCCCATGAGACAATTAAGATGAATGAATTCTTTGAACTACACCAGAATTCCTTGACTCTGGAACAATACTACTAGAACTTTGTGACGTTAAGTTGTTACACACCCCACATTGCAATTGAACAACAAATTTCTCATTTTTGTCAAGGGCTTAACAGTCCCTTGGATGCAAGATTGGAAGCTATGCATTCCACATCTATTCAAGATGCCTTGATTCGGGCAAAACCTTTGATGAAGGAAGTGGAGCGCGAAAGGAATAATAAAAGACGTGAGCCTTATACACCAAGAAGTCATCCTGAACAAGCAAGGACGCCGTTTGTACGGACTCAAAATCAACATATGCCAAGAGTATATGCATCAGATGGTTCCGAGATATCCCTTGCTCATATTGAATGCTTTAAATGTCATGTGATGGGACATTATAGACATTATTGTCCAAAGCTGCGAGATAGACTTGCTAACGCTGCTAGCATAAATTAACAACCAGGAGACCAAAGATGACCATATCACCCTGGAAATGCAAACCGTGGTAGGGGACATGGTCGAGGTCGAGGAAGAGCAGCCAGAGCTCATGGAAACAGCCGAGGTGGTCGAGCTATTGATGTCGCCATAGATCCAACAATTTCAAAAGAAGTAAATAAACAAGGAAGAGTTCACGCTGGATTGATGACCTCGGGGCTCGAAATCAATATGCCGTTATTCAAACTCCGGCTAATTATCAAGGTGTGTCATTTGAGCTTTTGATTGATTGTGGTAGTACTCATTCTTTCCTATCTCCACGATTCTTGAGAAAATTAAAGCTAAATCAGCTGCCCACAAAATCTATGACGGTTGAATTAGCGAAT
Source organism: Adiantum capillus-veneris (assembly GCF_014529385.1). Lineage (NCBI taxonomy): Eukaryota > Viridiplantae > Streptophyta > Polypodiopsida > Polypodiales > Pteridaceae > Adiantum > Adiantum capillus-veneris. The sequence continues at coordinate 118,040,707 of NC_140958.1, forward strand.
GGAAAAGAAGTCATATCCAAAAATGCAGTGGGATCCCTAGATTTTGAAGTAGAGAGAAAATCAACGTCAGCTTATTTTAGAACCCTACCTATAGGAGTTTATGATGGGATTCTAGGAATGGATTGGCTTACGGCAAACCATGCAAGCATTCATTGTACTCAAGGAATTTTTACATTCTTGGATAACCTAGGGTAGGAAGTCTTAGTACAGGGAAGCAACGGACAGCCTAAAGCCCGATTATGCAAGGCAAAGAGAATGTTAAAAGGGCATTGAGATGGTCAACAATTTTTATCGTAAGCTCATTAAGGTGGACAAAACCAAGGGAGCATCTAAACCAGAGTGGCCTCATGAATTTTTCGATGTATTTCCAGAGGATCTCACCAAGTTACCTCCTGAGAGAGAGATAGATCACGACATAGAAGTATTCCCAAGAAGCGAACCAGTATCCAAGAGAGCCTACAAGATGTCTTTACCACAGGCGATCAAGCTAAAGGAATAGCTTTGCGAACTCTTGGGACAAGGATTTATTAGATCCAGTAATTCTCCATTGGGAGCACCTGTCCTATTCCAAAAGAAGAAGGACAGAACTCTCTGGCTTTGTATTGATTACCGAGGGTTAAACCAGGTGACCGTCAAGAACAAGTATCCTATTCCCCGAATCGACGAGTTACTGGACAGACATCATGGGTCAAATATCTTCATGAAGATTGATTTGAGATCAAGATATTACCAGATCAGAGTTAACACTAGAATGGTAACAAGACACTTTTATATCCTTGGACACTTTTGTGTCCTGTTAAGTGACCATTTTGCTTGAATTATTTGAAGAGTATGAAAATGAATTTCTACGTGCTATATATCCACAAAGTTGCCTTATGAGCTGAAAAAAACTTAGCATTTTTTTTGGAGTATCAATCTCACCATTAACCTTACTCTTGCACAACATTTTTGAACCTAAACTGTGTGAAAAAACGGGTCCTGTTTTTGGCTTTTTTTCAATTTTTGGCAACTATACCACTCTAAACTTCATGTTTGTGAGGTTTAGATGGCTAGAGGTTAGGCCTTCTTAGTTCTCAACATGTTTTGATGCTTGTAGGGAGAGCTGAGTGTTAAAATTGAAAGTTATGACCAATTTACAAGAATTGCATAATCTAGTTTTTTTTCCAAAATTAGCACTTTTATGATTTTTTTTGGTGGCTTTCTTGATATCCAAATTCAATTTTGATTGTGTAAGTGTAATGTATAACATAAAGATAATCTTCCTTGAGTTTTGGAGACCTAATATGCTATATAGCATAGTATATGATGATGGTTGAGTTTTTTGATTGCTGAAGAATACGATACATTTTAGAGTAGCAAGTATAACTTTCTCAATATTGCTAGTTTCTTAGACCAATTGTGTGTATTTTGTAGGTAGTAACCATATCTATTCATAGACTACAAACATGGCTAGATATTGAGTAGTTTCTATGGGTTTCTAGAGGTCATAATGCTAAACCCAATTTTTCATGTTTGTTGTATTTAGCACTTTATCATTGCCCCCAAAGTTCCAATTGTAAGAGATCCATTATCCTTTTGACATGATCCATGGCTCCTTTTGAATCCAAAGGCCCAAAGGGAACTAAGAAAACATGTATATAGTATCTGTATTGAGCGTGACTATAGAAACTTTGATGATAGGTCCGCAGAATGGCAAAAATGCAACTTTTTTGTACCTTTTTTTTGCCCAAAAAAAAATTAGTGAGGTAAAAGCAACCATATGTTTTGGTCACCAACCCAGTGAAGTTAACGGGGCATTTTATCTCATGTCCTACAAAAATCCCCACTCTTATTTATATGCAATCAACCGTAAGAAATTGCTATTTTGGGCAAAATGCAATGGTCATCAACTTCGGAGGCTTGTAGTGACCAAGGGATGAGAAAAATTACAAATTTCTCATTTTTTCCATATGTAGTAGTTATTGAACTATAAGCTCATGAAAGGATTTTTCAAAATGAGTGGATCTACTATGGTTTTGGAATTTTTTCCCAAAACCCTGAAAGGACACTTTTATGTCCTGTTAGGTTACCATTCTAGTGTTAAACACTCTAACATACCCAAAACAACTTTTAATACTCGATACAGACACTATGAATTCATGGTAATTTCATTTGGATTGACTAATGCACCAGCAACTTTCAACAGGATGATGCAGGATATTCTCATACCTTACCTCGATGACTTTGTATTGGTATTTTTTGACGATATTCTTGTGTACTCAAAGACGGTTGAGGAGCATGACGAGCATGTGCGCAAAGTTCTTCTCATCCTACGTGAACATAATCTATATGCTAAGAAGAGCAAGTGCAGGTTCTTCTCACCTAGATTGAATATCTTGGGTTTATTATATCAGAGGATGGAATATCAATTGATTTAGCCAAGGTCAAAGACATAGTAGAATGGCCTATTGTCAAGAACGTAAGCGAAGTGCACAGATTCCTAGGTATTGTCGGTTGGTACAGAACCTTTATCCGTGACTATGTTGTCATTGAAGCACCATTGTTGGGATTACTAAAGAAGGGAATAAAGATCAACTGAAATGAAAGGTTATAGGAAGCTTTGACGAACTCAAGAGGATTGTTATGACAGTCCCTTGTCTTAAACTTCCAGATTTCACAAAGGAGTTCGACGCCGTTAAAGACGCAAGCGGATTAGCCTTAGGAACTTTCCTTGTTTAAGAAAGGAGACCAGTCACTTTTACATCACAAAAATCAAAATCATATGAGTTGAATTACGCAGCGCATAACTTGGAGTTGCTTGCAGTTATTCATGCACTCAAGATTTGGCGACACTATCTTCTTGGAAACAAGTTCAAACTTGTTACTGATCATAAAAGCCTAAAGTGGATTTTCACACAACCGAATCTTAATATGCGACAGAGGAGATGGATAGAAATTCTTCACGAGTATGACTTTGACATAGTCTATAGACCCGTCAAAGAGAATGTCGTTGCTGATGCACTCAGGAGGAAGAGTTTTGTTGGAGCAATTTCTGCACCTGACAACCCTATCTTTAATCAGGTCATGGACTCTTCATTATTGGACCCTGATTACCAGAATATTTTGGACATAGTAAGATCCGAGAACCCAACCAAGACTCAAAAAAATATTAGTCTGAATTATGTAGCAGACAACAATTGTTTGTTCTACAGACAACACCTATGTATACCTAAGGATATAGATCTAAGGAAGTGGATCTTGTTCGAAGCTCATGATAGCTTATCTTCATGACATCTAGGTTATGTAAAGACCCTAAATGTGGTAAGAAGGAGTTATTTCTGGGCAGGCATGAAAAGGGATGTATCAAATTATGTCAGGAGTTGCCTATCTTGTCAAAGGATTAAGCCTGAAAGGGTTAAATTACATGGAAAGCTAGAACCTTTGGATATTCTTGAAATGAAGTGGGAATGTATAAGTATGGATTTCGTTACAAGATTATCCATAGTTCAGGGAGGCTATGACTCAATCATGGCAATCGTTGATTTGTTGACTAAGGTAGCTCACCTTTTGCCAATCAAGACAACTTATTCAGTTGCAAATATAGCCAAGCTTTTCATCAAGGAGATTTAGTGAATTCATAGACTACCTAAGAGGATTACTAGCGATCGTGATGCCGAATTCACTTCAAAATTTTGGACATGTTTATTCAAAGCTTTAGGAACCCAATTGAATTTCAGTTCAGCATATCATCCTCAAACCAACGGACATATTGAAAGGGTAAATCAAGTAGTGGAAGATATTCTAAGGGCTTACTGCAACCGAGAGCCAAAGAAATGGATTCAGTATTTACCTTTGGTTGAGTACGCCTATAACTCATCCTACCACACCAATATGAACATGACACCTTTCAAGGCACTTTACAAACAGGAATGTTTGTCACCCCTAAATTCTTGAGATCCGCCTATTAGAGTTGAAGCACCAAAGCAAATGCTTGAGGAAATGAGTCACCAGATTAGGGTATGCAATGAGAAATTCAAGCAGCCAAGGACCGACAGAAGCGTTACACTGATCCCAAGAGATTAGAAAGGAACTTTAAGGAAGGCGATAAAGTGTTTTTTCAAGTACGTCCAAAGAAGAGTTCTCTATCACACGGGAAATAGAAGCTTAGTCCCAGATACTGCGGACCCTATGAGATTCTCAAAAAAATTGGTCCTCAGTCCTATAAGTTGAAGCTTCTAGAGAATTTGAAGATTCATGATGTATTCCATGTTAGTCTTCTGAAGGCCTATGTTCCAAAAACCGACCATGTTTTGAACGACGAACAAGTTGTGATTCCAACTAAGGGATTTATCCTATCAAGACCGGACCAGATTTTAGAAACTCGCAAAAGGACCTTGAGGAATCGAATAATCAGAGATCATCTTGTTCATTGGAAGGATTATCCTATTGAAGAAGCAACTTGGGAATATAGTCCTCACTTCAGAGAGATTTTCCCAAGCTGTTCTCAAGATGAGGGCATCTAGAATTCTTTAAGACAAATATATCTGGGCCACTCAACCCCTACCTTGTCCTTCTGGACAACTTGGAGCCAGTAGTCAATTGCCAAGAAAGTGTGGAATATGGACCATCGACGTCGTGGAAACCTCTACCTCGCTAAACGGAAGCCTAAAAGATCCTTAATCTAATTCCTCAACTGTCTTGACAAGAACGCCGAGTTGACATAAACCAATCCAATGCTTTTTCCCCCATGATTCCAGAGGCCAGCCGCTAGTTGGGACTCTTAGTCACAAGATCATCTAACGTTTTAACTATCAGAAAGTTACCCGACTAATCGGGTCCACCCAGCCATAGAACAGTTCCGTAGGGACCTCTGATCTCCCACTGTCCTTTAGAAACGTCAATTGTTATCTAATTACTACCACAATGTGTAACATATAAAGACAAATTCCTTTGTTTCAATTTCCAATTACAATATTCTTTAAAACAACCCTTCAAACATCTAAAAACAATTGAAGACATTGTCTAACAGAACAATTTTTCTTAATCCGATAACCAATTTCAATTACAAAACTTCGGCTTTTAGCCGATCAAAATCTATGATGCCTATCCGGCCAACATGAGGGTCAAGGGAGCTCAATCCGCTCCTACAGAGAGATCATCTCTTGCCGCCCAAGGGACCTCCATCTCAACTAGAGAGATCTTCTCCTGGTTTCTTTAGTTGGGGATCTAGAATCCCAACCTCTCTTTTAAGCTACCCACAATTGAAGAGGTTTAACCTAGGGACCCCCATACCTTTATCAAGCAGAGCCAGGTTGTTTTACCGCTCAGAGCCCTTCTAAGCCTCCCCATCTCCTACAAAGGTTGTGATCATCTCTATACGGGCACGCCTTTCGCTAATGGTCTCTTAGCCTAGGGATACCCATTAGCTCATCCACTCGTGACCTACCCGGACACATCCAAAGTGGGACGGACGTATGGGAGTAGGGATTCAACCGGACCTCTAATAATAATTCAAAAAAAAATTTGTCATCCTTCTGAGCACCTCGTCTCACAACCATTAGTTCAATTTCCATGTCCAACTGGACACAAGCGTGTTTTATCAGTATCTTTCAAATCAACAGCATCAATCCTTTGCCAAACAAACTTTTGATCGCATAGTTTTTGCAAAAACAAGTGCGAATGCATATGCATAAAACACATGCCACGTTGTTTCCTTAACTAGACCTTAACCAGTCTTTTTTTTTTGTCTTAGAATTTTTCTTAGGTTGTATCCTATATTTCTAGGCCTCGGTAGTAAGAATGCATTTAATTTTAACTTATTTAAACAATTATAAATAACTAGAACCTGATCCAAGTTGTTCATTGGTCGTATGGCATGTAGTGCACCCGTGTTCTCAGCTGGTGCTACGCTTGGTGCTATGGTGACCGCTTCAACCACCGGTGCGGGTGATGGGAACCTCCCCTAGCCCACGGTTTGAGCTGACCCTCTTCAGCCATTATTGGCATGAGTGTTGGTCACCCCCACGTGTTCTCCATGTCTTGGCAGCATGATGATGATTTCAACACAAGATAAAAACAAGAATACTATGGTAAGAGCATGATTAGCGAGCAAAATAAACAAAAATAGTTAAAACTGCTGATTTTTACACAACAATGGTCAAAAATCTGCCTTGCTAGATTTTTTTGACCTACTTGCATCTAAAGAAAAATTATGAAAAAAATCATGCAAGTTAATCACATTGTGGTTAAGTTTATATAAAACTTTCAGAATTTTCTACCAACCGGACAAGAGTGTGAAAATTCAGAAATTAAGAAATTTGCTAGTTTCAGAAAATATAAAATTAATATAAACTAATTCAGGTATTCAAAAATTACTCTAATAATTTTCTAGTGATAAGGAATGGCCCATAATCATGCTCAAAAATTTTCATAATTTTTGGACACAAAAATAATCTTTTATTTTAAAAAAATTCATTAAAAAAGTAAAAATATTGATTAGGGATTAGATAAATAGCATAATTCATGAAATTATTAATTACAGTAAGAAACATGCTTAGAAAGGATAATTAGTTATAATTTATGGAAGTGTTTTGAAACAATTGGCTAATTCGATAAAAATTGCCTACTATTGCTCGCTTCTACACCTAGCATCATGTAGGGGAAACGACAGAGCTTCGGGTGGGGGAAAAGCTTACCCGAAGCTGAGATTTGATGAAGAAGATGATGGCTATGGCATAGCAAGCTCCTCTTTTGTTGAAGTGTGTGAAAAAGGGGCATTGGGGGTTTGTTTATATAGAAGTGGAAAGGAGAGAGAATGTGCAGCCAAAAAGCAAGAGAGAGAAGGTTATTGTGCACACTTTCAAGAACAGCCCCCCATTTTTAGCAAAGTTGTCCGCTTTTTCTACCTTGAAGCCCAACTTACATGCTATATTTGTTGCAAAAAAACTCTCCTATTTTCTCTCCCTTTTTCAAAAAAAGACTTTTTATCCTTATCTTCTCCTTTTTCCACCTTTTTATCCTTATCTTCTCCTTTTTCCACCTTTTTCTTCAACCTTGGACCTTCTAATTATAATTAAATTGTGCCTCCCCCTTTTCCGATGCGGGAAATAATAAATAATTATTGCACACTACTCATCCAAAACCCAAATGACGTGCTATTAAGTGCGTTAAAAATATATAGCCATTGTTTAAAACATAAAAATATTTCTCCGATCCATTATTCTTGCAAGGAATTACAAATTAGGGTTAGGTTAGTAATGGGTACATTACACACACACACACACATGCATATACATATACATATCCATATACACACATGCATATATACATATGTGTGTGTATATATATATATTTATATATATATGTATATATATATATATATTACATATACATATGTATGTATATGTGTGTGTGCATATATATATATATATATATATATATATATATATATATATATATATATATATATATATATATATATATATATATATATATATATATATATATATGCACACACGCAGATACATATATATATGCACACACACATATACATATATATATATATATATATATATATATATATATATGCACACACACATATACATACATATGCATATATGTATGTATATGTATATGTATATGGATATGGATATATATATTCATATAGACAGACAGACAAATAGACACACACACACACACACACGTATACATATATATGTGTGTCTATGTGTATATATGTGTGTGTGTGTGTATACACACACACACACACACACACACACACACACACATATACATAGACATAGACATATGCATATATATGTATATGGATATGTATATGTATACATATACGTATACGTATATGTATATGCATATACATATATATATATAAATATGTATATATATATGTATGTATATGTATATATATATATGTACCTGTACATGTATATATATATATATGTACATGTATATGTATATATATGTGTGTGTGTGTGTGTATATATATAGCGGCGCCATTGAATGGGGTCACTATCGCATAGTGGAATCCACACCAAACCTTACCCATGAATTAGGCAATGTATCGATGCAAAGAGCTTCACACGGCTAGCACATGGAAGAATACTTTGCTTGTCAAGCAAAGGAATCACCTAGCTCTCAACTGGGTGGCTACTTTGATCACCTTATCCTTTCATGTTTCTCAACTTGAATGAGATTAGCAACAAGGATGCTAACTCGCTCACAAACCAAAAATCCCTTCTATCCCCCTCAATAGACTAATACATTCACTCAAGAAAAACTACCACTCATTCACACCCTAACAAGCTCTCAATCACAAGCAATGCAAGCTAATGCTCTTTGTTTATAATTAACCAATGGATTAATGCTCACACACATAGGAAACATCACTATTCTCTACCCAATGTTGTCATCTCATTCCCTTATGCTAATCCCGCGTGTAAACATCAAAACCCTTAAGCTAATCACTAACAAAGTAATCACAAGCAACGCACTTCTCTAATTAATCCTACATTAACAAGAAAGCATCACATTCATTGCAAAGACAAAGAAAGGAGAGATGCAACTCAATCGAATGAAGCCTTGCCATCATATTAATCATGTAGGCAATACAATAGAAGCTCCAATCTATGGAAGCTTGAGCTTGAGCTTAGTAGAGAAGAGCTCAAGTTGGAGAGCTTCTTAGAGAAATGACCAAAAATCCCCTCATTCTTAGAGATGTTGACCTTTATACTTAGGGCAAAACTTACTAGTCCTTTCACACTTGGGTGGACACCTCTAAAGAAACTAGGTTAATCTAACTACTACATGGAGATAGGGATGCAAATTGAAACTCTTACAAGCCCGGTGATGGCTTGAGTAAATTATACATTGTACTTTGGCGGGATTTACATATTGGGCTAAAATATCAAAAATTTAGTGCTCCATCGCTCCCGCAGTCCACTGCTTTACTGCTTCCGCACTTGCTCTTTTACTCTTCTTTGTCTCTTTTGTTCTTTAAACTTCCCATTTTTTCGTATGCCGAAACACCTTGGAAAATCATATGAGACCAGTCCCTGAGCCAAGAAATAAAACATCAACAAAAGAAAACAAAACCACTCGCGGAATGGATGAAACACCAATCCCATTGGGTGAAAACAAAATGGAAAACATAAAAAGAATCACAGAAGATGGCGGCCACTAAAAGTAGATCCTACGCCCATCTTGATACCAAATTCCAGCATCCTTGAAGTAGATGAAGATTGAGGAAACAAGCCATGGGAAGAGCCATGAAACAAACGCAAAACAAAACTGGAAGCAAGGGTAGGGATCTTCCTATCAAAGAGATAGACTTTGACCAAAAGACCCTAGAGTTAGAAATATGCTCAGAATACGGGGTTGCAGGGTCGGAAAAATTGGAGGATATCAAGTCTATCACAATAAAAATGCTACCTTCCTACCAAGGAAAACACTAAGCAAAGTCGGATGTCAGGAAACTTCCCACATAGAAATTCCCTCGCTTCCAACTTTAGATATTGCCAATCTCATAGCGCTTATGTCTGTGCCAATACGATGCAACCTACCATTGGAAGATGTACTTAAGGTCAAGCCAGAATTGTGGAAAGAGGTAGGAAAATATTTGAAACAAGTTGGAATCGACATGCCTATCACCAACAAGATACCAATCTTTAAAGACCTAAAGGGAAAACAAAACCTAGAATCGGTGCCTCTCAACAAAGTAGGAGACCATTGCAAGGGAGAGGATACTAACATAGCAATTCCTGTAGAGTTTCAAGGGTTGCAAATCCTAGCTATCCTAGATAGTGGATCCGGAGTAGCCATGTCTAGAAAGAAGATCTGGGAATCATGGCTAAGGATATTCTTGCATGGTCATACAAGGACCTAAAAGGGGTAGATCCGGCTATTTGCCAACACATTATTCCCTTAAAAGAAGATGTTGAATCAATCAAGCAATGTCCTTGTACCTACATTGATACATTTACAAGGAAAATCAAGGAGGACATAGATAAGATATTGGAAGCTATATTTATCTACGAGATCGAACAAACAAACTGGGTATCTCCCATTGTGGTAGTCCCCAAGAAAAATGGAAAATTAAGAGTGTGCGTATATCTCAAAAAAGTAAACGTTGCTACCATGTGCGACAACTATCCACTTCCAATCACGGATCATGTAATCGAAAGAGTGGCAGGAAAAGCAGCATACAATTTTTTGGATAGTTTTTTCGGCTACAATCACGTATCCATTGATCCCAAGGATCAACACAAGATAGCTTTTACGCAAAATGGGGCATCTTTGCCTACAAATTCATGCCATTTGGCTTGACCAACACTCCTTCTACGTTTCAAAGGTTGATAAGTCACACATTCAAAGAATATCGCAGGGATTTTCTTGAGGTCTACATGATGACCTATGTATTCATTCACAAGAAAGGGACCAGCACATAGAGCACTTAAAGCTGATCTTTGAGAAGTGTCAGCTATATAGAATATGCTTGAATCATAAGAAGTGCGTATTCATGGTTTGACAAGGAAAAATTTTGGGGCACATTGTGTCCAAAAATCGTATTAGCACAAAATTTGAGAAGATACAAGTTATAGTTGAGCTTGATAGGCCAAGAAACGCAAAGCAAGTACAAGGCTTTATGGGCCATTGTGGATATTACCAGGTTTATGTACATGTACGCGGTCATTGCAAGACCATTGTATAAATTGATAACCACTTTCATATGGACAGAAGAGTGTGAGGACTCTTTTAATAAGTTAAAAGATTGTCTGACCACTGCACCCATCCTTAAGTCTCCAGATTTGAATGTAATTTTCCATGTGCATATAGATGCATCCAATTTCACGATTGGGGCCATTCTAGCTCAATCCGACGAGAAAAACATGGACTTCCCAATTTCCTATGCTAGTCATCAACAAAACAACGCTGAAAGAAACTACAAAATCATGGAGCGTAAAGGACTTGGCATGATCTACACTGTCAAGAAATTTTGCCATTTTTTGTTGGCAAACAAGTTTGTCTTCTTTACAGAACATCAGACGCTCTTGTATTTGGTAGTTAAACCATGTCAAACTGGATGCATCATACGATGGTTTATCATCGTATTGGAGTTTGACTTTACAGTGGTAGTAAAGAAAGGCACAACTCATCAACGAGCAAATCATTTGTCTCCCTTATTGTCAAGAGAATTGTCAATAGTTGTAGATGATGACTTATCAGATGCATATTTGTTCAGGATTGAAATGATTCCTGAATGGAGCAAGCATTCTGTACCACTAATGACGATAGGTTAGCTAGATATACCATTACCAATTAGGGAGAAGGAGGCATTGATTCAAGGATCATCGTCATTGAAAATGCTTGCAAGATGGTTGTACCAACTGGGGCAAGATGGGGTTTTATGCCCTCGCATTGAACAAAAACAAAGAATCCAAAAATTCCATGATGCCCACATCATCAACAAAGAATTCAAGAAAGGTGACATAGTGTTCGCATATACCTACAAACAATACACATCCAAGCTTAAGAAGAGAAGAATGGGACCTTATGTTATCCATGATTTGTCGGCAAGTGGCGTAGTTCATCTCGCAACACTTGAGGGCGAACCAATGGCTAATTGGATCCATGGATGTAGGCTCAAGAAATATCATAAGACTTTGACTCCCGACCTCCTCAAAAGGATACATAACGCTAAAGAACGAAAGCAAAACGAAGAAAACCAAAAACAAAATGCCATTGCAGAATCCAAAGAACGAGCTACAAAGCTAAGAAGCCAAAGACAGCAGGCAGATTACACCATAAAGATACGCAAAAGGCCACAATTATGCACCATGAAAGAAATTGATGGGTATATAGATCGACACCCATACGTATTGGTACACTTAGGAGACATGAAGGTCAAATACTTTGCACTCATGGACATAGGAGCTGATGCCAACTCCTTGAGCTATGAATCATGGGAAAGCATGGGCAAACCACCAATGAAACCATCTACAACCACACTTGCTTCCTTTATAGGGGAAATCAGCGACGTGGAGGGTTATCTTGATATTGGTTTGTACCTAAATGATACTAATATAAGTCATAGATTTCATAGGTTTGCTATCTTACAGGACCAACGCAACATGAACGAGTTTCGCCAGTGCAAGCCCTTGGACCATGACTACTCCAAAACCTTTCTCTTGCAGAATATCGCTCTTTGACATGCATTTACTGTGAACGCATACTAGGGCCATATTACACAGCCAAGCATTTGTCACATCTTACCACCACCCATGCACACGCATGCCTTGAAGGGGAAAGGTATACCAATCATTGTGCAACACTCATGAGTGCTAGTACGCAAGAAACGTTGCACACGCAAGCAAAAGGGCAAAGTATGTACAATTTGGAAGATATCAAGCTATAATAGGCCATGCACAATACATCACAAGGTTTGGGGACCATAGTACGTAATAACTAATAAATTGCTAGTTCGTAACCATAACTTAAGCCTTGGGCTAAAAATGCAAAAATGGTTGCCAAACCTTAAGACCATCATGAGATTTTACTTAGATTTCATTTCATATTGCTTAATACTAATTTTGGATATAATTTTTTGTGGGCAATGGGTATTTTTAGCTAATAACTGTTATTTTTTGCTAATTTTGGCTTGAAAATTAATTACAAGAGGTAGGAAGATTAGAAAATTATTTGACTACAAACGCCTAACCTACATCATGTGGCAAAGCAACCAAGAAGTCGGCGCATCATTGAGAAGAACATATTATGAATCATGATTAGTGAGAAATGAATACAAAATATTTTAATATTTTAATGATGCAAGACCTCTTCCAAAGTAATGAAAAGCAAGCATTAAATTCAGCTTTGTAAATTTCCCTACGTAAAGTGAAGAAATGAATGATAAGGTTTTTGTCGGCGGGTGGGCCAAAAAGAAAAACCACTAAAGCTTATCATTATAAAAAGATCCCAAGATTTTCCTTTGCCCAAAGCTCATGAGTATTTTTCCTTAAGAAAAAATTGCCCCCCCCCCCCCCCCCCCCCCAATTAGCTCATGAGTATTTTTTCCTTAAGAAAAAATCCCCCACCTCCCCCATTGCATAGTCCTCCCTGCGTGCATGCACAAAAAAACAAGGTGATAAGGCACGAAGGCCTGCTAAGTAAAGGGAAACGAGGGAGAGTAAGTTTAAGTAAGTGCTTACAATCATATGGAATTTTTGTTGTGTTTTAATATAAAATTGTATCATTTATTTTTAAAAAGTGGCTCCTAGTAGCTCGCTTAAAAAAAAATACACTATTGAAAGATGCCTTCAAGATTCCCTCTACCCTCATCGCCTAGTCCTCACCTCTTGCTCCTGTCACCAAAACCTTTTTTCGATTTTGTGCTACCCTTCCCTACCTTTGGACTCGTCCCTACGAGCCTGCAAATTCGCATTTCCTACGATCTTGCACATAAGCTTCCCCCACCATTCATGGACTTCCACCTACGGAGAAGTCCACCCAAATCATCTTCACTATATCTATACCAAGGGAGGACACGAGAGAGAGAGAGAGAGAGAGAGAGAGAGAGAAGAAGAAGAGATTCTATTCACCTATGCTTTATGAAGAGTCCCTACCTATGCTCTACAACGAGAGAGAGAGAGAGAGAGAGAGAGAAAGAGAGAGAGAGATCCCTAATTGGGAAGCATGGACTCCGCGTAGTCTACATCCCCCTTCTCAGTCCTCTACCTCTAAATCTCCTCAAACATCTTCTTGTCATCTCCACTAATGGGCCATTTTTTAATTTTCTTCTAGTCGGTACTTGCTACTCGCAAATGGCTTATATATTATGAAGGGGACCCAATAATAAGGTAAATGGTGCACATTCCACAACAATATTTTGAAACAAAATAAAACAAAAAGGAAGTAAAATAAAAAGACACGTTAAAAATCAAAACAAAAGAATATTTTAATGCTTTCAAATAAGTATAGAAAATAACTAATCAATTTAGTGAGGTTTTTTTTTTTTAATCCTCAAATGAGAGAATCGTTTATCAATACCTCACATATGAGTGTTCGAGAAAGATGTGTCTAAGCTTAGGCTTAAACTGATTGAAAATTGAGATTAGCCGGTTGCAAAGGATGGTAAAGGGAAAAAACCTGATAAAATATACTAGAAAATAGTTTGAACATTTTGTAAATTTGAAAACTTCTACTAGTATTTCTAATTTGTATTTGTATAAGGAGGAAACTTGCCGCTTAGACAAAATGACTTTCTTGAAGACTGCATCATAAGATCAAACTCCTATAAATATTTTGTGTACAGTGGCGCTCTCTAAAGTTATTTTCAAACATGCAAAAAAGTAAATGCTGCCTTGGAGAATAGCTTTCTATTCCAAAGTTTTAGCTTTCTATTCACAAGACTTTTGAATCCCTCAGGGAGACTTCTCTTCAAAGAAATTTGAAGTAAACGCTTCTTTGGAGAATAACTTTCTATTCCAAAGTTTTAGGTTTCTATGCATAAGGCTTTGGAATCCCTTAGGGACACTTGTCTCTCAAAGAATTTGAACGACCTTTGCCCATAGTGTACTAAGACTTTTAGCAAGTCAAAAACTCAAGAAAACTAACATCAAGTTAAGTATAGAGTTACTAAACTAAACCAAGATGTGGTATAAAAAAAACTAGTATGTGACTTGCGCAATGCTGCGGCTAAGAAAAGCATTTCAAATGGATATGGATATATATATATATATATATATCTCACTCACTCACACACACATACGAAGTAATATAGAGGTAAATGTGTGTGTGTGTATCTACGCATCCACATGTGAGGAGAATGGAACTCTAGTCCTTGGAATCACTCTAAAAAGATAATAATGCATAGGTTTGCCTTCTCTCTCTCTTTATCTCTCTCATATCAGATCTTGAGATCAAGACTCATCGAGCATATCTTTGCTATCTCTTTCTCCACCTTATTTTCTCCCTTCCTCTATTCTTTTGAGTTGAAGACTTGCTAGGTAGCTCCCTCTCTCTCTCTCTCTCTCTCTCTCTCTCTCTCTCTCTCTCTCTCTCTCTCTCTCTCTCTCACACACACACACACACACACACACACACACACACACACACACAATGAGCACATGGAGTGTTTTTAGCTGACTTGTTGCGACTTACCTATCCTTCACACGACTTCTAATAAATTCAAATTATCCATATGTCCCCACTCAACGACCAATGACATCGTACCAGATTTCTACCAGCTTGCTATTGTTGCACCGTGCTATCAAAACCATGACTTGCCCAAAGATGGGGGCTTCTCACAACCTTGAGCTGTTTGAAGCAAGACATGTTTTGGTTAGGGCCACGCTCCAAGGTCACTTTTGGAGGGCTACGAAGTTGCCAAGGAAAGTCTATCTCTCTCTCTCTCTCTCTCTCTCTCTCTCTCTCTCTCTCTCTCTCTCTCCCACACACACACACACATACCAAGTCTTGAGTTCAAGACTTTCTTGGTAGATTGAAGTGTCCGTTTGAATTCTTCCTATGCTGTCAAAAATTATATTCTCTCTCTCTCTCTCTCTCTCTCTCTCTCTCTCTCTCTCTCTCTCTCTCTCTCTCTCACACACACACACACACACACACACACACATTGTGTGTAAGCATGCCCGCATGCACACACATACCTTGGAATAGATGTAAAACATTTATATGTTCTTCAAATATATGCATCTCAAGTAGTCAGAGGCAGTGTCTCCCAGAATATAAAACAACACTGCTAGCCACAAAAAAATCCCAAATACATCCTATGCTAGGATGCTCTGCATTGTTGCATCCCCATTAAGGTTTTTTTGTATTCAGCATTATAGGAAAAGAACCCAATTTGACTTTTCACTTCAATTGCATCCCTGATGATGTGAGGATGGGAGAGTGCATGGAGAAGAATGTGTCCCTAGGTTTGGACAATCGAATGGGCTCTTTTCTCTCTCTCTCTCTCTCTCTCTCTCTCTCTCTCTCTCTCTCTCTCTCTCTCACACACACACACACACACACACACACACACACACACACACACATAAGCACAGCCTGTTAAGTCATGGCTAGAGCTGTTTCCACCTAAGCCATTATCTTTTTATCCTCTCATTACCAGCCCCAACACTTAATGGCTCGAGCAAATACATGTACACATCACCCATCTACTACTACCAAGTGCTTCCCACCAGTGAACGATGCCTATTCCCTATTTGCCTCTGCTTCACAATTGAGTTATTGCTATTGAATGTTTCACGCCATTGGTTGGCCAAACATTAAAATAACCAATATCTCCATGCTCCAAATGAACCATGGTAGCAAAAAGAATCTACAAAATACAAAGAATTTTAGTGCAAAAACCTTCAATATAGTAAATTTGACTCTAAATGTTTTGGGAAAACGAAAAGTATAGCCAAATTGTTTAAGAATCCTTTGTTTAGTGTAATCCCACCTACAAATTTTGAAGATTACCTTGAAATTCTAGATTTGAAGGAGAGAAAACCTACAAAGTATAGAGAAATTGAGTATACAAGCCATCAAATATAATATAGTTGCCCCTAAAATTTCTCATATTTAAGTTTTTAATGTTTTTGAGAGAAGCATTCTGCTTCAAATTGATTTAGTGTAACCTCCCTTACAAAAATTTGAGATTTGCCTCAAAAATTATATTTTTTCTTTAAGCGCTCAAAAAAACCTAGGTTTAGAGCAATCTCACCTATGAATTTTGAGATTTACCTTTAATTTCCAAGTCAATTCCATTTGAAAGCGAGATCACCCGCCAAGCTCAAAGAGATCTAGCATAAAAACCTTCAAAAATAGGCAAGTGTTATAAGAGTTGCCTCCCATTGTCCGTCTTTTTTATCTCTTGAGCTCCTCTCCACCTTGGGCTTGTCTGCCTTCTACCTTGGATTAGTTAGATCAAACTTTTCCAATTACCTCAATTCTCGATTTTGGATTCCATAGATGTTGCTTTGTCGATTGCTAATTCTAAGACCAATGCTTATTCTCCTTCCCCTCTCTCTCTAGTGTCAGTGTGAGAACCCTCTTGCCCCCCCCCCCCCCCCCCCCCCCTCTCTCTCTCTCTCTCTCTCTCTCTCTCACACACACACACACACTTACTCGCATAGGTTATAGCAAATGCCATCCTCTCTAAACTCACTCACACATGTGATCTCTCTCTCTCTCTCTCTCTCTCTCTCTCTCTCTCTCTCTCTCTCTCTCTCTCTCTCTCTCTCTCTCGTAGACACACACACACACACACACACAGGATGAATCGAATGGACCATTCTCTATTTCTCTTTATTCTCAGACCAATGCTTATTCTCCCTCCCCTCTCTCTCTAGTGTCGGTGTGAGAACCCTCTTGCCCCTCTCTCTCTCTCTCTCGTAGAGAGACACACACACACACACACACGATGAATCGAACGGACCATTCTCTATTTCTCTCTAATCTTACTCACACAGAAAAGCTTGCAATCAGCAACATCGCATTCTCTCTCTCTCTCTCTCTCTCTCTCTCTCTCTCTCTCTCTCTCTCTCTCTCTCTCTCTCGCACACGTGCACGTGCACGCACACAATGTGTGCAGGACATCCACAACAAATCGCTATACTTCCATCATTGAATCTTCGAGCTCGTTGTGTTTCATTAGTCCAATGAAAAAGTGGAAGGCCTTTGTGCAACGCTTTACACCTCAATGAATGGCACGCCGACTCTGTCTCTCATACACACAAAGACTCTATCTCTCATACACACACAAAGATAGCAAGTCTCTCTCTCTCTCTCTCTCGCACACGCATGCACACACACACACAAAATACGAACATGTGTATGCAATTTTTGACCTTCAAGCGTTGTGATCAAAGATCACTTAGAAACGTGCAAGATTCCAAAGAGAGGTTTATTGGGTGACATAGAGGGAAATTCTTTATAGCCTTCAAAATGAAAAGTGAAGCCACCCTTCAAATGGTTTTTAAATGTAAAAGTAGTATGAGTGGTCAGTCTTGAAATTTGAGGGTTGGAGTGAAACTCCATGACCTTCCCATGTTTGATAAATAAAATACTAAATTCTTTTGACTTTACATTGGTAGGACTCAGAAGCCTTTTTATTTTCTACCATCTTAGTACTTATCTTTCACTTTTGGATTTCTTTTTTTTTCTTTTTTTTCAAAACTCACAATTATGAGTGGATAGTATTAAGAACATCAAAAATATACACCAACCTCAAGCTCAGACCGAGCCTTGAGGGTCCAAGGATTACAAGTTTTCTGCACATAGAAACTACAACTACTCTAAGGCTTTACTTATTACAAGATGTCATCATGACATGTATTGTTCTAGACCAGTCCTTTGAGGCTTGTTTGCCTCCGATCATGTGGATCGTCACTCTGCTCTCTTGTACGATTTCACAAAAGCTTGCCACAGCCAGATCCCCCTCAAACACGCGACGGTTCCTTGCTTGCCAAATATGGTAAAAGAAGTAGTACCTGATTATTTGAGTGCAGACAAGAAGAGCAGGACTTCCCAAACTGTTACTACAAAGAACAAATCAGTCTTGAAGAACTTCCTTTGAATCCACTTGCATATTTTCCCAGCCATGCCACTGATTTCCTGGCATCCCATGAAAAGATGGGCTAGGTCTTCACTATCTATTCTGCACCCCGAGCAACGATCAAACTTGATTCTTCTTTCTTGTATCTTTACGCCCGTTGACAGAGCACCCCACATTACTTTCAATAGAAATATCTTCATATACTGAGGCCACCTTGGCTTCTAGATGTTCTCCATGACTCCCTCCCATCGTTTTTTCGTCCAGTGCCTCTTCCATAATTTGTTGAGGAGGCTACACCAATTCTTCTCGTGCATTAATGCATGGTAAATTCCTTTAGAATGTGGTTTCCAAAAGAGGCTACTCCTGAGACATTTCCAAGCGTCCCATTCAGAGTTGGATTCACAAATTGGAATCACCACCTTGTCAAGCTCTTTCATCACCATGTAGACTAGTAAGATCTCAATGCCATTCGGTTGAAATTGGATGGCTAAAGAGTCAGTAGTTTTCCAACACTTACTGTTGCCATCCCAGAATTGCTCTAGTCGAACGAGCCCCTCATTATTCACATTCGTGGCCATTTCTATCCAATAGGGGCTTTGCGGAGGCTCCAATATTTTAGAGAGCCAAGGGGACCAGTGTAATATGGAGTTCTTAAAGTATCTGGTTGCTTCCCCCCATTCCAAAACCTCAACTGCTCTTTTGCACTTCCTCGTCAGTTCCCCAGAGAGTCCACCAGATCTAAGATAATACCACTTCGGGGCAAGAAGTTTGTCGTGCATCACAACCCCCTTCCACTTTCCCCCTTTCGATCCGAGTTTTATTGCATGAATCATTTCCTTGGTCATGATAGCCCAAATTAAATTTTCTTAAAGGTTCTGTTTGAAATAAAGCAAAGTCTCACATGTGGAGGGTCTCTCCTTCCTTGAAAATTTTAAGTTTATTATAAAGAGTATAGATATTAACATAGAGCAACAAGGAAAAATTTGATATGTGTGTGTATGTTATGTGTGTGTTTCATTCATATATAATAAACAAGCTATTTATATATATAATAAACATGCTATTTATACATAATAACACACTAGCTTTCAAAGTCTGAATATTAACAAAATAAATAGTCAATGTCTCTAAATAAAAGAAAAGGAGTAAGTAAATTGAGCCCTTAAAATAAGTATATAAAGAGAGAGAAAGTGTAAAAAGGCAAATGGAAAAGAAGTCATATCCAAAAATGCAGTGGGATCCCTAGATTTTAAATTAGAGAGAAAATCAACGTCAACTTATTTTTGAACCCTACCTATAGGACTTTATGATGGGATTCTAGGAATGGATTGGCTTACGGCAAACCATGCAAGCATTCATTGTACTCAAGGAATTTTTACATTCTTGGATAACCTAGGGTAGGAAGTCTTAGTACAGGGAAGCAACGGACAGCCTAAAGCCCGATTATGCAAGGCAAAGAGAATGTTAAAAGGGCATTGAGATGGTCAACAATTTTTATCGTGAAGCTCAATAAGGTGGACAAAACCAAGGGAGCATCTAAACCAAAGTGGCCTCATGAATTTTTCGATGTATTTCCAGAGGATCTCACCAAGTTACCTCCTGAGAGAGAGATACATCACGACATAGAAGTATTCCCAGGAAGCGAACCAGTATACAAGAGACCCTACAAGATGTCTTTACAGGCGATCAAGCTGAAGGAACAGCTTTGCCAACTCTTGGAACAAGGATTTATTACATCCAGTAATTCTCCATGCGGAGCACCTGTCCTATTCCAAAAGAAGAAGGACATAACTCTCTGGCTTTGTATTGATTACCGAGGGTTAAACCACGTGACCGTCAAGAACAAGTATCCTATTCCCCGAATCGACGAGTTACTCAACAGACGTCATGGGTCAAAGATCTTCATGAAGATTGATTTGAGATCAAGATATTACCAGATCAGAGTTAAACACTCTAACATACCCAAAACAGCTTTCAATACTCGATACAGACACTATGAATTCATCGTAATTTCATTTGGATTGACTAATGCACCGGCAACTTTCAACAGGCTGATGCAGGATATTCTCATGCCTTACCTCGATGACTTTGTGTCGGTATTTTTTGACGATATTCTTGTGTACTCAAAGACGGTTGAGGAGCATGACGAGCATGTGCGCAAAGTTCTTCTCATCCTACGTGAACATAAGCTATATGCTAAGAAGAGCAAGTGCAGGTTCTTCTCACCTAGATTGAATATCTTGGGTTTATAGTATCAGAGGATGGAATATCAATTGATTTATCCAAGGTCAAAGACATAGAGGAATGGCCTATTGTCAAGAACGTAAGCGAAGTGCACAGATTCCTAGGTATTGTCAATTGGTACAGAACCTTTATCCGTGACTATGTTGTTATTGAAGCACCATTGTTGGGATTACTGAAGAAGGGAATACAGATCAATTGAAATGAAAGATTATAGGAAGCTTTGACGAACTCAAGAGGATTGTTACGACAGTCCCTTGTCTTAAACTTCCAGATTTCACAAAGGACTTCGAAGCCGTTAAAGACGCAAGCGGACTAGCCTTAGGAAGTGTCCTTGTTTAAGAAAGGAGACCAGTCGCTTTTACATCACAAAAATCGAAATCATATGACTCGAATTACGCAACGCATGACTTGGAGTTGCTTGCAGTTATTCATGCACTCAAGATTTGGCGACACTATCTTCTTGGAAACAAGTTCAAACTTGTTACCGATCATAAAAGCCTAAAGTGGATTTTCACACAACCGAATCTGAATATGCGACAGAGGAGATGGATAGAAATTCTTCACGAGTACAACTTTGACATAGTCTATAGACCCAGCAAAGAGAATGTCATTGCTGATGCACTCAAGGAAGAGTTTTGTTGGAGCAATTTCTGCACCAGAGAACCCTATCCTTAATCAGGTCATGGACTCTTCATTATTGGACCCTGATTACCAGAAAATTTTGGACATAGTAAGATCCGAGAAACGAACCAAGACTCAAAAAATCTTAGTCTGAATTATATAGCAGACAACAATTGTTTGTTCTACAGACAACACCTATGTATACCTAAGGATACAGATCTAAGGAAGCGGATCTTGTTCGAAGCTCATGATAGATTATCTTCAGGACATCTAGGTTATGTAAAGACCCTAAATGTGGTAAGAAGGAGTTATTTCTGGGCAGGCATGAAAAGGGATGTATCAAATTATGTCAGGAGTTGCCTATCTTGTCAAAGGATTAAGCCTGAAAGGGTTAAATCAACTGGAAAGCTAGAACCTTTGGATATTCTTGAAATGAAGTGGGAATGTATAAGTATGGATTTCGTTACAAGATTATCCATAGTTCAGGGAGGCTATGACTCAATCATGGTAATCGTTGATTTGCTGACTAAGGTAGCTCACCTTTTGCCAGCCAAGACAACTTATTCAGCTGCAAATATAGCCAAACTTTTCATCAAGGAGATTTAGTAAATTCATGGACTACTTAAGAGGATTACTAGCGATCGTGATGCCAAATTCACTTCAAAATTTTGGACATCTTTATTTAAAGCTTTACGAACCCAATTGAATTTTAGTTCAGCATATCATCCTCAAACCAAGTAGTGGAAGATATTCTAAGGGCTTACTGCAACCGAGAGCCAAAGAAATGGATTCAGTATTTACCTTTGGCTGAGTACGCCTATAACTCATCCTACCACACCAATATGGACATGACACCTTTCAAGGCACTTTACAAACATGAATGTTTGTCACCCCTAAATTCTTCAGATCCGACTATTAGAGTTGAAGCACCAAAGCAAATGCTTGAGGAAATGAGTCACCAGATTAAGGCTATGCAACGAGAAATTCAAGAAACCAAGGACCGACAGAAGCGTTACACTGATCCCAAGAGATCAAAAAGGAGCTTTAAGGAAGGCAACAAAGTGTTTTTCCAAGTATGTCCAAAGAGGAGTTCTCTATCACTCGGGAAATACAAGCTTAGTCCCAGATACTGCGGACCCTATGAGATTCTCAAACAAATTGGGCCCCATTCCTATAAGTTGAAGCTTCTAGAGAATTTGAAGATTCATGATGTATTCCATGTTAGTCTTCTGAAGGCCTATGTTCCAAAAATGGACCATGTTTTGAACGACGAACAAGTTGTGATTCCAACCAGATTTTGGAAACTCGCAAAAGGACCTTGAGGAATCGAATAATCAGAGATCATCTTGTTCATTGGAAGGACTATCCTATTGAAGAAGCAACTTGGGAATAATAGTCCTCACTTAAGAGAGATTTTCCCAAGCTGTTCTCAAGATGAGGGCATCTCAAATTATTTAAGACAAATATATCTGGGCCACTCAACCCCTACCTTGTCCTTCTGGACAGATTGGAGCCAGTAGTCAGTTTCCACGAAAGTGTGGAATATGGACCATTGACATCGTGGAAATCTCTACCTCGCTAAACGGAAGCCTAAAAGATCCTTAATCTCATTCCTCAACTGTCTTGACAGGAACGCCGAGTTGACATAAACAAGTCCAATGCTTAGGCCAGCCGCTAGTTGGGACTGTCAGTCACAAGATCATCTAACATTTTAACTATCGGAAAGTTACCCGACTAATCGGGTCCACCCAGCCATAGAACAGTGTTGTCGGGACCTCTGATCTCCCACTATCCTTTAGAAACGGAAACTGTTAACTAATTACTACCACAATGTGTAACATATAAAGACAAATTCCTTTGTTTTAATTTCCAATTACAATATTCTTTAAAACAACCCTTCAAAAATCTGAAAACAATTGAAGACATTGTCTAACACAAAAAAAATTCTTAATCCGATAACCAATTTCAATTACAAAACTTCGGCTTTTAGCCGATCAAAATCTATGATGCCTATCCGGCCATCATGAGGGTCAAGGGAGCTCAATCCGCTGCTACAGAGAGATCATCTCTTGCCGCCCAAGGGACCTCCATCTCAACTAGAGAGATCTTCTCCTGGTTTCTTTAGTTGGGGATCTAGAATCCCAACCTCTCTTTTAAGCTACCCGCAATTGAAGAGGTTTAACCTAGGGACCCCC
Source organism: Adiantum capillus-veneris (assembly GCF_014529385.1). Taxonomy (NCBI): domain Eukaryota; kingdom Viridiplantae; phylum Streptophyta; class Polypodiopsida; order Polypodiales; family Pteridaceae; genus Adiantum; species Adiantum capillus-veneris. Next base: position 118,064,317 of record NC_140958.1, read on the forward strand.
ATACCTTTATCAAGCAGAGCCAGGTTGTTTTAGTGCTCAGAGCCCTTCTAAGCCTCCCCATCTCCTACAAAGGTTGTGATCATCTCTATACGGGCACGCCTTTCGCTAATGGTCTCTTAGCCCAGGGATACCCATTGCTCATCCACTCATGACCTACCCGGACACAGCCAGAGTGGGACGGACGTACGGGAGTAGGGATTCAACCGGAACTCTAATAATAGTTCAAAAAAAAATTTGTTCGTCCTTCTGAGCACCTCGGCTCACAGCCGTTAGTTCAATTTCCATGTCCAACTGGACATAAGGGTGTTTTATCAGTATCTTTCAAATCAACAGCATCAATCCTTTGCCAAACAAACTTTTGATCACATAGTTTTTGCAAAAACCAAGTGCGAATGCATATGCATAAAACACATGCCACGCTCTTTCCTTGACTAGACCTTGTCATGTCTTTATTTTTAGTCTTAGAATTTTTCTTAGGTTGTATCCTATATTTCTAGGCCTCGGTAGTAAGAATGCATTTAATGTTAACTTATTTAAACAATTATAAATAACTAGAACCTAATCCAAGTTGTTCATTGGTCATATTGCATGTAGTGCACCTGTGTTCTCAGTTGGTGCTACCGTTGGTTCTATGTTGACCGCTTCAACCACCGGTGCGGGTGATGGGAACCTCCCCTGGCCCACGGTTTGAGCTGACCCTCTTCAGCCACTATTGGCACAAGTGTTGGTCGCCCCCGCGTGTTCTCCATGTCTTGGTGGCATGATGATGATTTCAACACAAGATAAAAACAAGAATACTACGGTCAGAGCATGATTAGCGACCAAAAATATCAAATTTAGTTAAAACTACTGATTTTTACACAGCAATGATAAAAAATCTGCCTTGCTCGATTTTTTTGACCTGCTTGCATCTATGGAAAAATTATGAAAAAATCATGCAAGTTATCACATTGTGGTTAAGTTTATATAAAACTTTCAGAATTTTCTACTGACCGAACAGTGGTGTGAAAATTCAAAAATTAAGAAATTGGCTAGTTTCAAACAATATAAAATTAATATAAACTAATTCGGGTATTCAAAAATTATTCTAATAGTTTTCTAGTGATAAGGAATGTCCCATAATCACGCTCAAAAATTTTCATAATTTTTGGACACAAAAATAATTGTTTATTTTAAAAAAATTCATTAAAAAAGTAAAAATATTTATTAGGGATTAGATAAATAGCTGATTCATGAAATTATCAATTACAGTAAGAAACATGCTTAGAAAGGATAATTAGTTATGATTTATGCACGAATTATGAAACAATTGCCTAATTCAATAAAAATTGCCTACTACTGCTCCCTTCTACACATAGAATCATGTAGGGGAAACGACAGGGCTTCGGGTGGGGGAAAAGCTTACCCGAAGCTGAGATTTGACGAAGAAGATGATGGCTATGGCATAGCAAGCTCCTCTTTCGTCGAAGTGTGTGAAAAAGGGGCACTGGGGGTTTGTTTATATAGAAGTGGAAAGGAGAGAGAATGTGCAGCCAAAAAGCAAGAGAGAGAAGGTGATTGTGCACACTCTCAAGAAGAGCCCCCCCTTTCTAGCAAAGTTGTCCGCTTTTTTTGCTTTGAAGCCCAAGTTACATGCTATATTTGTTGCAAAAAAACTCTCCTATTTTCTCTCCCTTTTTCAAAAAAAGACTTTTTATCCTTATCCTCTCCTTTTTCCACCTTTTTCTTCAACCTTGGACCTTCTAATTATAATTAAATTGTGCCTCCCCCTTTTTCTGTGCGGGAAATAATAAAAAATTATCGCACACTGCTCATCCAAAACCCAAATGACGTGCTATTAAGTGCGTTGAAAATCTATAGCAATCGTTTAAAACATAAAAATAATTCTCCGATCCATTATTCTTGCAAGGAATTACAAATTAGGGTTATGTTAGTAATGGGTACATTACACACACACACACACATGCATATACATATACATATCCATATACACACATGCATATATACATATGTGTGTATATACATACATATACATACATATGCATATATATATATATATATATATATATATATGTGTGTGTGTGTGTGTATATACATACATATACATATATACACACACACACATATACATACATATGCATATATATATATATATATATATATGTATATATATATATATATATATATGTATATGGATATGTTTATGTATATGTATATGCAATTCCTGTAGAGTTTCAAGGGTTGCAAATCCTAGCTTTCCTAGATAGTGGATCCGGAGTAGCCATGTCTAGAAAGAAGATATGGGAATCATGGGTAAATCCTGTAATGAGGAAAACGAGAATGAAACTTTAGTTGGCAGATGGATACATTGAGAGACCAATAGGGCTTCTCGAAAAAGTATTTGTCACCTTGTGTGGGGTGGAGTATGAGCACATGTTTGCTATGGTAGACTTTGGAAAGAGTCCAAACTATGACATCATTCCAGGGCATCCATTTATGAGATAACTTAATATGATCCAACACTAAGGATTCAATTACATCTACCTACGGTAACAAGAAGGCACTACTCACATTAACTTAGCATACCACTCTTACCAAGATGTGGCAAGAACTCTTGTAGAAGTTTTTTATTTGACCACGCTCTCCCAAAATCAACAATGCTGTCATGGATGAACTCCCATTCAAACATTTGGATGCGTGGAGCCTCGGATGATGGAAATCACAAAGGGGATAAGAAAGCTCCTAAGGATGATGAGGCATATATACCAAAAACATTCCCAGAGGGAAAGTTCATACCAGATGCATGGATGGTTGTTTTGGACACAATGGATGTGTGTGTCATTGAACAAAATCCCACAAAATTTTGCGACGAAGAGGGGTTTGATATTTTTCCATTCCAAATGGTTCAAGTTATCAACAGAGACGTGAAGCAAGAAAAGGAAGAAAAACCCTACAAAAAGAAAAATAATGGGGGACAAGGAAATAGAGACCAAAGCAGATGCAGTCACTAGAGATCTAAACAAGCTTCAAATCCAAGAAGAGATCTCTATCTTTGATGAGAATTATGGAAGGATGAGTAAAGAATAGGACAAAGAGAGTGTCATAGAGGATGATGATTCCATGGTTCAAGTGTTCTATGATTCCTCTGACAAGCTAGACAAAATTCAGGATTGTCTAGACTTTATCAAGTTGAAATTATGAAATGGAACGGAGAGAGAAATGCCTATCCTTTCCCAAAGCAAGAGAAAATAAGGCAACAACAATGCCAAGGGAAAACAAGAGGGAAACGGGCAATGCCAGAGCTTTGGTGAATGCCAAGGACTGCATCAAAGATAAGGTCACTGGATGTTACCTAGCACAAGATGAGAAGTCTGACATTGCCTCTAGCTTACCCACCATACCAAAAGAAAACAAAAAGAAACAACGCAAACCCCAATAGAAAACCACAAAGAAAGAAGGGTCCATGACAAAAATTGAGAGGAACACAAAGTACAATGAACGTAAAAGACAACTCAAGGAAATCTGGACCACAGAGTTTGAGAGTGACGAGAATAATAGTGATTCAAAAAGTGTACAATCACATTTCAAAAAATATACGATACAAGACCAGAAATTATTGTTCAACGACTACTAAGAACCTCACAAAAGCCTTGCAAATCATACAATGGGCGAAAAGATGCAAAAAAGATTGATTTGGCTTTAGAAGGAGAAGATCCAAGACTGGCATGGATAGCCACGGACTTTAATCTCAAAGAATAGGAAATATTGATTAAAAAATTGAGAGAATATAAGGATATTCTTGCATGGTCATACAAGGACCTAAAAGGGGTAGATCCGGCTATTTGCCAACACATTATTCCCTTAAAAGAAGATGTTGAATCAATCAAGCAATTTCCTTGTACCTACATTGATACATTTACAAGGAAAACCACTAAAGCTTATCATTATAAAAAGATCCCAAGATTTTCCTTTGCCCAAAACTCATGAGTATTTTTCCTTAAGAAAAAATTGCCCCCCCCCCCCCCCCCACATTGCGTAGTCCTCCCTGCGTGCATGCACGAAAAAACAAGGTGATAAGGCACGAAGGCCTGCTAAGTAAAGGGAAACGAGGGAGAGTAAGTTTAAGTAAGTGCTTACAATCATATGGAATTTTTGTTGTGTTTTAATATAAAATTGTATCATTTATTTTTAAAAAGTGGCTCCTAGTAGCTCGCTTAAAATAAAATACATTGATTGAAAGATGCCTTCAAGATTCCCTCTACCCTCATCGCCTAGTCCTCACCTCTTGCTCCTGTCACCAAAACCTTTTTTCGTTTTTGTGCTACCCTTCCTTACCTTTGGACTCGTCCCTACGAGCCTGCAAATTTGCATTTCCTACGATCTTGCACATAAGATTCCCCCACCATTCATGGACTTCCGCCTACAGAGCAGTCCCCCCAAATCATCTCCACTATATCTATATCAAGGGAGGACATGAGAGAGAGAGAGCGAGAGAGAGAGAAGAAGAAGAATAGATTCTATTCACTTATGCTTTATGAAGAGTCCCTACCTATGCTCTACAACGAGAGAGAGAGAGAGAGAGAGAGAGATAGAGAGAGAGAGAGCTCCCTAATTGGGAAGCATGGACTCCGCGTGCTCTACATCCCCCTTCTCAGTCCTCTACCTCTAAATCTCCTCAAACATCTTCTTGTCATCTCCACTAATGGGCCATTTTTTAATTTTCTTCTAGTCGGTACTTGCTACTCGCAAATGGCTTATATATTATGAAGGGGACCCAATAATAAGGTAAATGGTGCACATTCCACAACAATATTTTGAAGCAAAATAAAACAAAAAGGAAGTAAAATAAAAAGACACATTAAAAATCAAAACAAAAGAATATTTTAATGCTTTCAAATAAGTATAGAAAATAATTAATCAATTTAGTGAAGTGATTCTTTTTTTAATCATCAAATGAGAGAATCGTTTATCAATACCTCACTATATGAGTGTTCGAGAAAGATGTGTCCAAGCTTAGGCTTAAACCGATCGAAAATTGAGATTAGCCGGTTTCAAAGGATGGTAAAGGGAAAAAACCTGATAAAATATACTAGAAAATAGTTTGAACATTTTGTAAATTTGAAAATTTCTACTAGTATTTCTAATTTGTATTTCTATAGGGAGGAAACTTGCCGCTCAGACAAAATGACTTTCTCAAAGACTGCATCATAAGATCAAACTCCTATAAATATTTTGTTTGTTGTGCCGATCTCTAAAGTCATTTTCAAACATACAAAAAAGTAAATGCTGCCTTGGAGAATAGCTTTCTATTCCAAAGTTTTAGCTTACTATTCACAGGACTTTTGAATCCCTTAGGGAGACTTCTCTTCAAAGAAATTTGAAGTAAATGTGTCTTTGGAGAATAACTTTCTATTCCAAAGTTTTAGCTTTCTATGCACAAGACTTTTGAATCCCTTAGGGACACTTGTCTCTCAAATAATTTGAACGACCTTTGCCCATAGTGTAGTAAGGCCTTTAGCGGGTCAAAAACTTAAGAAAACTAAGATCAAGTTAAGTATAGAGTTACTAAACTAAACCAAGATGTGGTATAAAAAAAACTAGTATGTGACCTATGTGATGTTGTGGCTAAGAAAAGCATGTCAAATGGATATATATATATATACATATATATATCACTCACTCACACACACACACACACACACATGAAGTAATATAGAGGTAAATGCATGTGTGTATATCTACGCATCCACATGTGAGGAGAATGGAACTCTAGTCCTTGGAATCACTCTAAAAAGATAACAATGCATAGGTTTGCCTTCTCTCTCTCTTTATCTCTCTCATATTAGATCTTAAGATCAAGACTCATCGAAGCAGATCTTTGCTATCTCTTTCTCCACCTTATTTTCTCCCTTCCTCTATTCTTTTGAGTTGAAGACTTGCTAGGTAGCTCCCTCTCTCTCTCTCTCTCTCTCTCTCTCTCTCTCTCTCTCTCTCTCTCTCTCACACACACACACACACACACACACACACACACAATGAGCACATGGAGTGTTTTTAGCTGACTTGTTGTGACTTACTCATCCTTCACACGACTTCTAATAAATTCAAATTATCCATATCTCCCCACTCATCGATGAATGACAACGTACCAGATTTCTACTAGCTTGCTATTGTTGCACCATGCTATCAAAACCATGACTTGCCCAAAGATGGGCTTCTCACAACCCTGAGCTATTTGAAGCAAGACATGTTTTGGTTAGGGCCATGCTCCACGGTCACTTTTGGAGGGCTACCAAGTTGCCAAGGAAATTCTCTCTCTCTCTCTCTCTCTCTCTCTCTCTCTCTCTCTCTCTCTCTCTCTCTCTCTCTCTCTCTCTCTCTCTCTCTCTCACACACACACACACACACACACACACACACACAGCCGTTTTTTGACCTAGTAGGCAGCAGTTCACTCTTTTGACCATAACTTGCTCATCCGAACTCCGATTTAGGTGATCTATAGCCTCAATCGAAGAGCACGAAGCCCTCTACGCATTGATGTAAAGACAGAATTTTTCTGTGTAATGAAAGGCTTTGCTGTAACAGCATCTCAGAACTGAAAAAACTGTCAAAACTTTGCGTTTTTGTTGCCGACTTGAAGGCAATGTCAGACAAAACTCGCAAGGGTGGAAAAGCCACACTCGCTATGGAGAATGATGCAAAATCTCCAAGGAATTTGGATGCTAATCCAACCACATCGTCTACAACAACGGAAGCAATGATCATGGCTTACTTGATCTCGTTACAAGAAACCGTCAACAAGCAAGGTGAAGAGTTGCGCGCACTTGCAATGGAGAATGGTACTTTAAGAGTTCTCGTTGTGGAGAATGAGCACCTCAAGAAGTTTCTTGAAATGCAAACAACACGCTTGATGCATCTTGAGAATGAAGTTCAAGAATGTAAACGCTCTCTTGTGGACATGAATGTAGTGAAAGAGCGCTTGAGCAAAGTTGAGAGTGATCATGTATTGAAAGAGGAAACGATAGATACAATACGACATGATGTATGTGAGATGAGAAATGCATCCAAATCATGGGCTGATATATGTAAGGATAATGTGGTTTCTACATCTCCTATCACGCAAGCCGTTGTCCAAGCAAAGAATGTAGAGAATGTGGACACTCAAGAATTGCAAGAACGACAAAAACGCTCAAAGAACATCCTCATTCGTGGAATCAAGGAGGAAAGCATGGAAACACCCCAATCTCTTGCGGTTGCTATTGAAGAGTTTTTTGCTACACAATTTGGCATGTCAGGAATCATGGCTTATGGTGCACATCGAGTTGGGAAACAAGGAGTCCCTCGCTCGGGAGAAAGACCTATTGTATGTACCATGGCTGATGAGGTAAAGAGAAAGATCATCCTTGACAATGGTTGGATCTACCTCAAAGGAACGGGTTGTAATGTATATGAGGATCGCACTCTTATGCAACAAAATGTACGTCGCAAAGCATACGAAGAAAGAAGCAAGAAGGTTAAGGTATCATCTCAAGAAGAAAAGTCACTTGAGGAGGATGCAAGTCCACCCAACAAATAGGGACACATGATCTATGAGACCAACTCACGCTTGCGAATAAGCTTTTGGAATTGTAACGGGTATCCATGGAATGCGGGAATTGGCATTGATGAGCTTACCAATGACTCCGATGTGATACTTCTTGTCGAAACATGGGAGCATGATGCGCAACGAATTCTTGGATTTGACAAATACGATGTACATTCTTTGATGTGGGCCAAAAATGCAAAGCAACGAAGAGGCCAAGGAGGCGTAGCATGTATGACCAAAAAGGGTTTGAAAGATGTTTCCATTGTCAAAGAAGATAAGTATAAACGCTACTTATGACTGAAAATCAGCCCACCAAATGGTCAAGTCATGTTTGTGGCCAGCTGCTACATTCCTCACTATGACTCCAACTTTTATGCTCGCTTGAATATGGATAGAGATCAGCCCTTTGTTGAACTAGAGGAAGACATTGCTCATTACAAGGATCAAGGTGAAGTCATTGTTTTTGGAGACATGAATGCTCGCACAAATATGTTACAACACGACACACAACAAGTCGACATGCCGCATGTATCAAGAAGAGTGGATGACTCATACATGTATAATCGAAGTTCTAATGATGCAAAAGAAGTGGATCACTATGGAAAGTCACTTCTACATATGTGCAATAGTACCGGAATGCTCATTGCAAATGGTGTATCTCTATGGCAAGGCACCAATGACTTTACATGTAGAAAGCACAATGGTGCTAGCGTGATTGACTATATGTTGTTCTCAGAAGCCACTCTAGAATGCATACAAAGCTTTACACTTGGTGAATGGAATCCGGAATCGGATCATAGGATGTTATGTATTGACCTCAAGTGTGGTAAACGGCCCAAGCATGTAGCCTCCAATCATGATGTGAATCATTTGTACCTACGTCTAGACTTCAAACGAGCACTTATATATGCTGATATGGTGGACCAAATGTTAAGCATGATAGAGCATCAAGGGAGCCCAACATTAGAATGCAAGTGGAAAGTTTTCAAAGAAGTAATTTTCTCTTGTGCGAAGGAATGCTTTTCGGTGAAACACATGTCTTGCAAAAGGTCTAAGAAGGGTAGCACCAAGAAGAAATGGTTTGACATGGAATGTAGTCAAGCCCGAAAACACTTGCTAAGATTGGATGCAATCAAAGACAAGGAAGTTTACTTGGAATGTTCACACACATACAAAGCACTTGTTCAAAAGAAGAGGAGAAGGTGGGAAGTCGAAAAACAACTTCTTTTAGCACAAGAGAAAGCACATGCATGTGGCAAGTTTTGGCAAAATCTAAAAGGCAAGCGCGTTGAGAGCTTTGGTGACTTGACTCTTGAGGATATGTATATGCATTGTAAGAACCTCTATGAGCAACCCAATGTTGATAAGATGGAGGGTTGTAGCTCCCTTCCATTTATGTCTCCCTTCTTTACCATTGAAGATGTATGCCGCGCGCTTGAGAAACTTGCTACTCGCAAGGCAGGTGACCTTCAAGGTGTCAAGGCTGAAATGATTAAATGGACAAGCAAGAAAACACGATATTGGATATGCGATATGTTTAACCTTGCACTTCAGTATGGCATGCCTCATGATTGGAGTGCAAATTGGATCAAACCTTTGCACAAAGGAGGAGATGTAAACAATGTGAACAACTATCGCACTATAATGGTTGGTTCTTTGATGGCAAAGTTATTTGGATGTATCATGGAGATGAAGATAAGTGAATGGGCTGAAAAGAATGGCAAACGTACGCTTGGCCAAGCAGGTTTTCGAAAGCATCATAGCACTATTGATCACCTTGTCACTCTTCGAGTTCTTATGGAAGCGTCTCGATTGAAAGGAAAAAAGTTGTATTGTTGCTTTGTGGATTTCAAGAAAGCTTTTGACATGGTACCGCGAGGAAATCTTTGGAGACGTATGCAAAGCCTTCAAGTGCCGAGAGAATTTATGCATGCAGTCTTTCGCATCTACCAAAAAGTGATATGTCGATTACGTATGGGAGATGGAATTTCAGAATTTTTTGCAAGCACTATTGGTGTCAAACAAGGATGCCCACTTTCCCCAACCCTCTTTGGGCTACTCATTGATGAATTGGAATACATGGTTCTTGATTTTATGCAGCAAGAAGGCATAGAAGAGGTTAAGATTGGAAATGCGGTGATCATGCTTTTGCTTTATGCCGATGATGTAGTGCTCTTGGCAGATACCTTAGAAGATGCACAAAAGCTTATGAGTGTCTTGGAACGCTTTTGCCTACATAGCGGGCTGATCGTGAATGGATCCAAAACCAAGGTTATGCTTGTAAAGACCCTCAATGACGAAAATCCATGCATTGTATACAACAATGAGAAACTTGAAGTGGTAGATCACTTCAAGTACCTTGGCCTTGAGGTTCCATCCAATCATAAATGGAAGGATTGTGCAATGCGTCGCTTGGAAGCCGGAAAGAGGGCTTATTATGCATTTGAGAACATGTGCAATGCAGGAGAGATCAAGTGTTGGGCTCTCAAAAAGTACCTCTTTGACACATTGGTGACACCGGTGCTTCTTTATGGAGTGGAGGTGTGGGGTGGAAGCATCGGGAAGTCTACTTGGAAAGAGTTTGAGAATGTCCAAAAGCGTTTTCTCACCAACTTTCTCCAAGTCAAGACACAAACACCCTACATGCTCTTACTTCTTGAGTCCGGATCGCTTCCCATTGAGGTCTTGGGCATGGAAAGGGTTGTGGAGTACATGCGTAAGACACAACGTAGCCCTTTGCATCGACTTCCTAGAATCGCATATGAAGCAAGTCAAAAGGTTCAAAAGACATGCAAGAGCAAAATACTAAGTTCGGGGTGGATGCTTGATATCAAGAAATGGTTTGGAAGATGGGATGCATGTCACTTGGTCAAGGATGCGTCGATCGACTCCCAAGTTAATGAGGCCTTCTTACAACGCCAATGTATCATGGCTTGGGAGAAATCCGGAGGTTCTCGCTTCAGCCATTACACCACACACGTTGCCCCAAACTACAAATCTCTCTTCTTCTCGGAACGAGGTAACCGAACCCATTCCTACATCCTTGAGCCCATCCCGTTGAGTGCGATCCGCACCATTGCCTCCATTCGTCTTAGCTCCCATTCTCTACGCTGCGAGACAGGACGTTGGGGCACTGGCGAGGAGTGTCATCGACTTTGCACCTTATGCCCTCGTCAAGTGCGAGAGAGTGAGTACCACACACTACTTGAGTGCTCAGCTTTTGACCACATTAGGTCCTCTTTTCCTCATATATTCAGCCATGAGCTCTCCCTACATACCTTCCTCTCCCAACCACGATGTGGACTCTCTATTGCGACGCTCATTTCAGCCATTTTTGAGCATCGAGAGTCACTTATGAACTCCACTCACACCACGTGACATGTTCATTTGGTCCCATAGGTCATATTTGACCTCCCAGGACGATAATAGAACTATCTATCTATCTATCTATCTCTCTCTCTCTCTCTCTCTCTCTCTCTCTCTCTCTCTCTCTCTCTCTCTCTCTCTCTCTCTCTCTCTCTCTCTCTCTCTCTCTCTCTCTCTCTCTCTCTCTCTCTCTCTCTCTCTATCACACACACACACACACACACGCATAAGCACAGCCTGTTAAGTCATGGCTAGAGCTGTTTCCACCTAAGCCATTATCTTTTTATCCTCTCATTACCAGGCCCAACACTTAATGGATCGAGCAAATACATGTACACATCACCCATCTACTACTACCAAGTGCTTCCCACCAGTGAACGATGCCTATTCCCTATTTTCCTCTGCTTCACAATTGAGAGCCAAATTGTTTAAGAATCCTTTGTTTAGTGTAATTTTGAGATTTACCTTTAAATTCCAAGTCAATTGCATTTGAAGGCGAGATCACCCGCCAAGCTCAAAGAGATCTAGCAAAAAAACTTTCAAAAATAGGCAAGTGTTGCAAGAGTTGCTTCCCATTGTCTGTCTTTTTCATCTCTTGAGCTCTGCTCCAACCTTGGGCTTGCCTGCCTTCTACCTTGGATTAGTTGGATCAAACTTTTCCAATTACCTCAATTCTCGATTTTGGATTCTATAGATGTTGCTTTGTCGATTGCTAATTCTAAGACCAATGCTTATTCTCCTTCCCCTCTCTCTCTAGTGTAGGTGTGAGAACCCTCTTGCCCTCCCCCCCCCCCCCTCTCTCTCTCTCTCTCTCTCTCTCTCTCTCTCTCTCTCTCTCTCTCTCTCTCTCTCACACACACACACACACACACACACACACACACACACACTTACCCGCATAGGTTATAGCGAATGGCGTCCTCTCTAAACTCACTCACACATGTGCTCTCTCTCTCTCTCTCTCTCTCTCTCTCTCTCTCTCTCTCTCTCTCTCTCTCTCTCTCTCTCTCTCTCTCTCGCGTAGACACACACACACACACACAAGATGAATCGAATGGACCATTCTCTATTTCTCTTTAATCTTACTCACACAGAAAAGCTTGCAATCAGCAACATCGCACTCTCTCTCTCCCTCTCTCTCTCTCTCTCTCTCTCTCTCTCTCTCACACACACACACACACACACACACACATACACATGCACGCATGCACGTGCACGCACACTCACACAATGTGTGCAGGACATCCACAACAAATCGCTATACTTCCATCGTTGAATCGTCGAGCTCGTTGTGCTTCATTAGTGCAATGCAAAAGTGGAAGGCCTTCGTGCAACGCTTTATCACCTCAACGAATGGCATGCCGACTCTGTCTCTCATACACACACACACAAAGATAGCGGGTCTCTCTCTCTCTCTCTCTCTCTCTCTCTCTCTCTCTCTCTCTCTCGCACGCACACACACACACACACACACACACACAAAATACGAACATGTACATGCAACTATTGACCTTCAAGCGTTGTGATCAAAGATCACTTACGAACATGAAGGATTCCAAAGAGAGGTTTATTGGGTGACATAGAGGGAAATTCTTTATAGCCTTCAAAATGAAAAGTGAATCCACCCTTCAAATGGTTTTTAAAAGTAAAAGTAGTATGAGTGGTAGTGTTGAAATTTGAGGGTTGGAGTGAAACTCCACGACCTTCCCATATTTTATAAATATAATACTAAATTCTTTTGACTTTACATTGGTAGGACTGAGAAGCCTTTTTATTTTCTGCTATCTTAGTACTTATCTTTCACTTTTGGATTTTTTTTCCAAAACTCACAATTATGAGTGGATAGTATTAAGAACATACACCATCCTCAAGCTCAGATCGAGCCTTGAGGGTCCAAGGATTACAAGTTTTTTGTTTGACAAAGAAACTAAAACTACTCCAAGGCTTTACTTATTACAAGATGTCATCATGACATGTATTGTTCTAGACCAGTTCTTTGAGGCTTGTTTGCCTCCGATCATGTGGATCGTCACTCTGCTCTCTTGTATGATTTCACAAAAGCTTGCCACAGCTAGATCCCCCTCAAACACGCGACGGTTTCTTGCTTGCCAAATATGGTGAAAGTAGTAGTACCTAATTATCTGAGTGCAGACAAGAAGAGTAGGACTTCCCAAACTGTTACTACAAAGAACAGATCAGTCTTGAAGAACTTCCTTTGAATCCACTTGCATATTTTCCCAGCCATACCACTGATTGCCTGGCATCCCATGAAAAGATGGGCTAGGTCTTCACTAGCTATTCTGCACCCGGAGCAACGATCGGACCTGATTCCTCTTTCTTGTATCTTTACGCCCGTCGGAAGAGCACCCCACATTACTTTCCATAGAAATATCTTCATATAATGAGGCCACCTTGGCTTCTAGATGTTGTCCATGACTCCCTCCCATCGTTTTTCCATCCAGTGCCTCTTCCATAATTTGTTGAGGGGGCTACACCAATTCTTCTCGTGCATTAACGCATGGTAAATGCCTTTAGAATGTGGTTTCCAAAAGAGGCTACTCCCGAGCCATTTCCAAGCATCCCATTCAAAGTTGGATTCACAAATTGGAATCACCACCTTATCAAGCTCTTTCATCACCATGTAGACTAGTAAGATCTCAACGCCCTTCAGCTGAAATTGGATGGCTAAAGAGTTAGCAATTTTCCAGGACTTATTGTTGCCATCCCAGAATTGCTCTAGTCGAACGAGCCCCTTATTATTCACATTCCTGGCCATTTCTATCCAATAGGAGCTTTGCGGAGGCTCCAATATTTTAGAGAGCCAAGGGGACCAGTGTAATATGGAGTTCTTAAAGCATCTGGTTGCTTCCCCTCATTCCAAAACCTCAGCTGCTCTTTTGCACTTCCTCATCAGTTCCCTTGAGAGTCCACCAGATCGAAGATAAGACCACTTCGGGCAAGAAGTTTGTCGTGCATCACAACCCCTTTCCACTTTCCCCCTTTCGATTCGAGTTTTACTGCATCAATCATTTCTTTGATCATGATAGCCCAAATTAATTTTTTTAAAGGTTCTATTTGAAATAAAGAAGAGTCTCACATGTGGAGGGTCTATCCTTCCTTGAAAATGTTAAGTTTATTATAAAGAGTATAGATATTAACAAAGAGTAACAAGAAAAAAATTATATATGTGTGTGTATGTTATGTGTGTGTTTCATTCATATATAATAAACAAACTATTTATATATATAATAAACATTCTATTTATATATAATAACATACTAGCTTTCTAAGTTTGAATATTAACAAAATAAATAGTCAATGTCTCTAAATAAAAGAAAAGGAGTAAGTAAATTGAGCCCTTAAAATAAGTATCTAAAGAGAGAAAGTGTGAAAAGAACTTGAATCAAAGTCATTAAATTACCTCCAAAGTTTTCTTAGGCAAGTGATAAAGGTTGAAAAAAGAGAGAGAGAGAGACTACGGCAAGCCAAAAACAACTAAAAAATTATATTGATTACAAAGTGCTTCCAGAAAAAGAAAGTTGCATTTGCAAAGAAATAATTTAAGGTTCTTTTCTTACACCCAAATTTTTTTTTCCACCATTATTTTTAATTTTAATCTAGAAAATTGCTATGGTTCCCAAAATTCTCTTCTCCTCTCCTTTTTACCTCTCCCAAACCCCCTCCCTCCACCACCCAAAAAAGAAAAGAAAAGGAATGGTTGAACACTCACTCTCTCTCTAGGATTTCTCTCTCTCGTCGCCATCCTCCATGCCTTGCAGAGCCCAACGTCGCGAGCAGCAAGCCTCTCCAAGTCACTCTGCGCCTGAAGAAGAGCACCACACTTGGCATACATGTTCACAAGAGCACCAACTAGCTCAATATGATGCTCCAGCAGTCCCTGCCACGAAGTTCCGTCATGCACTTTCTTCCCCTTTTCAATGGCTCCAATCGCCGCAGCACAGGCTTTGAGCATGCACCCTCTCTCTCTACAATCTGCACCATGCACTCGTCTCTCTCCCACATAGTCTGTGCCCCTTGTTGTTCAGGGTCCTGCTCATCACCAGAAGCACTTTCCAAATTATCACTCCTTGCAGCAGCTCCTCAGCCAAGATAGCTATGCAATGGGCAATCAATTTCCATCATAGACACTCTCGGAGAAGATGCTAAGTGCAAGGGATGCTTCTCTGCTCTCTCTCTCTCTCTCTCTCTCTCTCTCTCTCTCTCTCTCTCGTATTGGTAGCACGCGCAAGCTAGGTAGTGCTATTGTGGACATGTATGCCAAGTGCGGTGTTGTTTCAAAGGCTATTCCAAAATCATAGATCCCCCCATTCCTTCACCTCCTCTCATTGTCAAAGAAGTCCAAGAGCGAGAGGGAGAGAGAAAGGCGGGGAGAGAGAGAGAGAGAGAGAGAGAGAGAAGAGAGGGCAAAAGAGAAATAATTTGAAGAGAGAGTGAGAGATAAGGGTGTGTGACAAAAGCGTGTATGGATAAGAGAGAGCTTGATAGATAGATAGAGAGGGAGAAATTTCTCACTCCACACCATTCACATTTACATTTCAATTGCTAGTGGCACTCAAAAATTAATTAATTCATAAAGCTGGTTGATGGTTTTTTTTTTTTTTTTTTTGTGGGGGGGGGCTATTCATTAGAATAGTACAACCGGTCGCCTTCGGCGGCCTCTCTCTCTCCCCTTTCTCCCCTCTTTATCGCATGCAAAGGGGCTTTTTTTAGTTTTGGACTTTAGCCTTCAAGTCGCAGATTGCGACACGTGTAAAGGGCTCCCCTTTCCACCATATTATGTTAGCAGATAGTTTCTTGATAGGCATAAGAGGTTGCCCCCATAAGCCCAAGGAGGCAGAGAGCTGTAGAAGGTCCACAATTACAGCACCACAAAAAAAATTGAGGTGAATCGTGTTATCGATTACTGAGGTCTTGTGCCACAACTAGAGGGCACTTTAATGGGGCCTTAATGGCCCTCTACAGCTTATACACAACCCTCCACATTCAAATAAAAGAAAAAAAACCTTCTTCAACTGGTTTTCATTTTTGAGCCTTTTGCAACTTTTCTTGCAACGCTTTTAGATCCTCTGCATTTTACCGCCTCGTCACCTTTATGGCGGCGTGGGGCCTCTAATGTCTCCATTACTTGCTACTATATTATACGAGTACTGTCGGCCGCCTTCGGTGGCCTCTCTCTCTCTCTCTCTCTCTCTCTCTCTCTCTCTCTCTCTCTCTCTCTCTCTCTCTCTCTCTCTTCCGCTCCCCTTCATCTCACTTGGCGTTTAGCCTTCACCTCGTAGAGAGAGACACGTGTAAAGGGTTATCTACTCTACCATATTATGTTAGTAGATGTTGATGCATGTCATTCTGAGCATCTATAGCTCCTTTGTTCATCACGAGGAGGATGTTAGGATGTGCTTCAAGTAGTCAATACATCCTATGTAGGGCATTCTCATCTATGCAATTTTGAAGATTTTTAAATTCTCTTGTCCATTGTGTGATGACAAAGCATTTGTGGAGCCCTCTCCTCCACTAACAAATATTGGACAAGATAAGTGTATAGAAAGATGTGTTAGATATTATAGCCTACTAGTACGGCCGGCCACCTTTAGCGGCCTCTCTCTCTCCCCCTCTCTCCCTCTTTATCGTGTGCAAAGGGGCTTGTTTTTGTTTTGGACTTTAACCTTCAGGTCGCAGATTGCGACACGTGTAAAGGGCTCCCCCTTTCGCCATATTATGTTAGTAGATTGTGGGTGTAGGTATCCTCTTAATATGATCTCGTGTATATGTGGGAACAATTAGTCTTCACCTCAACTAAGAACTTATGTCACGTCTCATTTACGAAGGTCAACAAGTAGGTTGTACTTCCAACCCATAAAAGAATCATTATATTCCTTTGTTTATATAATGGATTGTATGAGTCTAAGCACTAAGAGTAGTAAGTTCTCTCTCTCTCTCTCACATACACATTATTGCGCATAGCTAAAGTTTCGTCACACTCTCTACACCCTCCAAGACCTAGAAGTGAAGTTAAACCTAGTAGTAGTATCAAAGCTTGATGTAATCCCTTCCGTCTTGTTTGTAGCATGGGAGGTTTGCAATAGCTCTAGATTTTTGCAAGCTCTTATAGCGGGTCAAACCCAAACCACAAGAAGGCTTCCTAGGGCAAGCAAAGTTACGGACTATGTCACAAGTAGCCTAGCCCTAGAACAAGCAACCTAGGAAGGCCCGCGCACAAACTATAGTTGAAGTCTAGTAGTGCATAGCCTGGCCAATGGATATAGGTGGAGATTGCTAGCTTTTGGGCTACTCCTTTATGTGGAAACTTGGTGCACCCTATATGTCCCTATAATCTTTTTTTTGTTTCTTTTAAGAGGAATCATGGAAGATGCTTCAAAGGGCTCGAGGCCAAAAGGGGGGAAGGGGGGGGGGGGGGGGGGGGGGGGGGGGGGGAGAGAGAGAGAGAGAGAGAGAGAGAGAGAGAGAGAGACGCCAGCTACGAGGTCGAGTACTGGCAAATCGACAACAAACGTGCTTGCATCATCTCCAAGTATTTTCCATTGCTACCTGCTCATAGCTCACGATGTTGGATCTGGCAAGGACAAACACCAGGTTGGTCGTCACATATCGTGCAGTGCAGGGCAAGGCCGCCACGGCGCTGTGTAGGAGACAACGGATGGAATGATGCAGAAGAGCAAGAGATCATGGGCTTGAAAGAGATAGGTAGCAGAGATTGAAGGAGGGTAGCACATGGATTGTGGAGGGTAGGCCTCAGATGCAATCTCTCTCTCTCTCTCTCTCTCTCTCTCTCTCTCTCTCTCTCTCTCTCTCTCTCTCTCTCTCTCTCTCTCTCTCTCTCGTCCAGGCCATCGAAAACCAGGCTAGCTGTGTATTGAAGGGAAAAAAACATGTCCCGATAGGAGATGAGGACACACGGAGCAGGCTACAAGGCGTATGGCATGCACGGACACAAGCGAGAAGATGGACGCATGCATGTGTGATGGTCGCGAGCAGAGCAAAGATCTCCTGGCGTCCGCATTTCGCAATGGAGGTTTGGGTGATGTGGCATGGGACTTTTCCCTTTCGACTCTCCACTGCAGAAGGAATCTTCCCTCCTAATTAATTAATGAAAGTGCAATAGACCCAATGCCTCATTAATACAATAATTGGGTGTTTAAACATCAAAAGTATTTAAACAAAAGTGGTTAATCACCCTATGTGCTCTATGGATTTAAACCTTCCATGCCACCCCTCTAAAGATCATGAGCTAGCCACCCACCTACGTTGGTTGAAATAGACGTGTGTTTTGACATATATAATGTATTTAAATAGTTGGGCATCCAAAATACAAGAGCATGTGACCACACAGACTCATGTAATTGGGTACGTGTCCGTCAAAAAGCATACCACATTGCAAAGTAGCTAAGTAAGATGAAGAGCCCTAGCTAGGGCAAAGGGTGGTCATGCAGTGGCAACACTAGTAGGTGTTGGGGTTAACACAAGTAGCATTGGTGAATTTGGTGGCAAATGTAGTGGCTCAACCCCATGCTCCTGGGATGCTAGTAGTGGTGTGCACGATAAGCCAGAAGCAAGGTGGCAAGGGAGGCCTCTTGGCAAAGAAGCAAGACTGCATATAGTTGTAGAAGTCATTAGCCAATAACATTGCCTAATAACTTTTCCTAGGGCTCACGGAAGGTTCCCACTTCATAGCCAAGGGTCTTAAAAATAGACACAAGGAATTCCTAGAGGAGCTACTAAAAAAACAAAAAGGTAAGGGGGGGAATCTTGCACTTTTGGAAAAGCAACTTGAGTACATACAAGAAGGCAACGAGGGCATTCCCATGTGAACGCAAGTACCCCTTCCCAAGAAAAAGAACATTCCCGTCTAGATCCAAGTACCCCTTCCGAGGTACGAGGACATTCCCATGTGGACCCAACAACCCCTTCTCAAGAAAAACGATGCATCTATTTCTGCCCAAAACATCAATACAATATTAATCACATGCAAATCAGGGAGTATTCCCATGTACATATGAGCAAAAATATTAGAGGTAGGATATGAGGTAATGAGCTAGAAAGCATGAGCGTAACTCTTAATTTTCCAATTGAACATTCCACAATCAAAACTCGTAACTAACTTTTACCCCCAAAATAAAAATCCAAAAATCTCAAATTTGAGTCATTTTTGGTAGTTTTTAATTATTTTTTCATGTTAGGAAAATCCAAATCTATATGTTTTCACATTTTAGAACATAGATTTTATTTATTTGGGGAGCTCAGAATACGAATTTGTTCCCTCCTATTTTGAAAAAGTCCCTCCTTTCCCTCCCCCTATTTCCCTCTCTCTCAGTAAACTATGTGTGTCTGTGTGTGGGGAGGTGTGTGTGTATGTGTGTGCATGTATGGAGGTGCCAATGTGTGAGGAGGGAGAGTTAGGAAAACCCAAATCTATATGTTTTCACATTCTAGAACATGGGTTTTATTTATTTGGGGAGCTCAAAATACGAATTTGTTCCCTCCTATTTTGAAAAAGTCCCTCCTTTCCCTCCCCCTATTTCCCTCTCTCTAAGTAAACTATGTGTGTCTCTGTGTGGGGAGGTGTGTATGTATGTGTGTGCATGTGTGGAGGTGCCAATGTGTGTGGAGGGAGAGTTGTGTGCATGTGTTTTCTGTGTGTCTATGCATATGTGTATGTATTTTATGTGTTTTCTATGTTACTGTGATTTGGAAGCTTCTTGATTTCCAAAAATATAGCCTTAAAC
Source organism: Adiantum capillus-veneris (assembly GCF_014529385.1). Classification (NCBI taxonomy): domain Eukaryota; kingdom Viridiplantae; phylum Streptophyta; class Polypodiopsida; order Polypodiales; family Pteridaceae; genus Adiantum; species Adiantum capillus-veneris. The sequence goes on from NC_140958.1 coordinate 118,084,033, forward strand.
CATCACTAATTTAACACCAATAACAGTAAGTTATGCAGGTAATTAGCTTTGATTAATGCTATTTTTCAATCAATGTGGATATGTATGCACGATAAAAGTTTGAATGGCTGCAATAATGTGTGTAAGATGGGTCAATGAAATTGGGAATGGGTAATAATTTGATGAATTTTTATTTATTTTCAGGAAGAGCAAGGAAGCAACAGAAAGAGGAGTATTCACTTTTTAAGAGTACTACTCATTCTAAGGATGACCAGTAAAGCAATAGAGGAAACAAAATGACAACATTATGCAATGGGAGCAAAGAAGGTTGATTTATGGGTTAAAGGATCATTATATCTAGCAGATCCTTGAACGCATCACCCATCGATGTTTTTTGGTCTTACATCGTTTGTAAAGTGGGTTTGTGCAGGTCAACAAGGCATGTGGGGTTACACCGCAAGACTATCTTGCCATGTACACAACTATTGGAGATAAATGCAATCTCGACTTGCAATGCAAAAAGTGAAGGAGGCACAACTCACAATCGCTCTCCAATTGAAAGATGCAGAGTGTATGCAATTGCAAAATGTACTAGATAACATCAATGTTGCATATGTTGAGTTAAATAGCAGATAGATACTCTATCTGTATTGATTAGGAAGATGTGGACAAAGTTAGACAAGGTAATAGCAGTGGGTCCATGGGAGCGTATACAAACTTAAAGCTATTGGAAAAATTAGCTATTGGTGGAGGACAATGGAAGCGTCGTATAAGGGCATGGAAGGGCTTCTCAAAATCTCTTAGTTTTGAAAATAAAGTTGATCCATGTATAGCTCAAGTTTTATCTAAAGAGAAACTGAAAGTGGCATTGCATTCTAAGAAATTCAAATCCATTTGTGATGATATGCAGACAGAGAACATGGAGAAGGTCTATGTGACAGAATTGTATTGTCAGAGAAATCTTATTCAAAAATTTGGAGACAACTCAACAATGGATGTAAGAATGTTTATCAAAGGAAAGGAGTCTTGCCATTACCACGGCCAATTTTGGTGAGACATGCACGAAAGAGTTGAATGTACAGCTTATGGATCATGTTGGAGAGCCCAAACATCTCGTGAATACACATGTTTACCAAGTTCAATCAAAGAAGAAGAACGCCACAACTTTCAATAGACAAGCATGCGCACCAACGTCAAGAGGTGGAAAAGCTATAAGAGGTAGTAAACATGGTCATGCATCAACAAGAGAAAATGGTGTTGATAATGCATTTACAAGAGGAAATGCAGTTGATAGTGGATCAATAATAGAAAATGCAATGGATTTTGTGGTTTTTATTTTGCACAAAAGAAATAATTTTGTTTTGGATGTCATTAAGATACAACAATCAATGGTTGTGTTTTACGACATGACAGTGACAGAGAGCAATGGTCTCCTCAAATGTATTATTAAGCTGGATGAGAGTGAGATTGTAAAAGGACAAAAGCTAGAGCGCATAAGTAAGTATAACCTTAATGAACCGTGCTTTGAATACAAGCATTGCAAAAGATGATCATAGATATTTTAGTGTGCAATCAGAGAATGAAATATGGTGGCTTGCAACATGTGAAGTGCCAAAAGAAGACCATGAAGTATTAAAAGTTTTCTTTGGTTTAACAGGGTATGTGAATGTTACCAAACAGCAAAGTGATAGATAAACATTGCATGTAGAGGGTTTGGCAATTATAATGTGGAATGGCATCTTGCAGGTGATCTGAAGACATTAAAGTGTATGTACGAATGTTGTAATGCAACAAATGCAAAATGCCTTGTTTGTTTTTCATGCATGAAAGGATTACTGATGAAAATGGAAAAAAATCTTGGGCAAATGAGGCTAGAGTTGGTGGAGCTCCTACTCGTGATGCAATGGTTCCAGGTGCAAATGGTGATATGGTATATAAGGATGAAAAATGGGATCACGTTTTGATGAGGGTGCATTTTGTCACATTGCATGTTCGCATGGAAGAAGTTACACAATGCAGTACTAGATAGAACTAATGGAGGTACTACAAGATTTAGCAAAAGCAAATATATGGCCTCAATTTAACAAGTTAGCACCCTTGCTATGAAAAATTTAAGTTTGATGCTGAAGATACAAGTGATTTTTAAATGTGTATCAAAGGTTTTCATGATGCCGTGGTCGGAGGTTGGGGTGCACAAAGCATCACCCCATATATGTATATTTTGTTAGTGGATGGACCATATTATGCAACCCAAGGAAGTTTGGCCGTATGGTCTACTCAAGGAATGGAGCGCTCACATTGGCAGGCACGTTGTGCTTATCAAAGAAGTATTGATCATGGTGGAGGGCACAATCACAAAGACGTTACCACTAATGAAAGAGTTGCAAGTAATCCAATGCTCCAATTATTGCAATGGTGGTATATGAGAATAGATCAGATAAGGTTTGTAAAAAAATAGTCCAATGCTCTCCCCCTGAGCCCCATAATGCAGAAAGCATTGCAAGAGCAATTGAAATGAGAAGAAGAGGCAATAATAATTTTGATGCAAGAGAGAGGCATGCAATATGGAGGCAACAACGACAAAGAGTTGGGTGCACATGGGTCGTCAAGGGAAGAGATGATGGATCAAAAAATTATTAATTATTGACAATGTATAAGTATTTTTAATTGATTAGGAAATTTTTGGAGTTTTGTGCCACCCGATTCCTCTAACGTAAGGAGAGGTGATTCCTCTAACGTAAGGAGAGGTGGAAGATGAATAAAGAGAAATAAGAGCTACTATGATTCTAATACACAAGAGATGCATGCATTATGGAGGCATGGACAACAAAGAGTGGGGTGCCGATGGATTGCTAGTGACAATGCTTAAGATTTTTTGTGTTTGGGAGTGGAGAATGTAGAGTGTGAAAGTAAAGTGTTGACTATTTTTAAAGTTGTTGACTTTTTATACTCGTACATATATATAAATGCATTCACATACCACACTCTCTTTCACTTCATTTCTAGGGAGAGCTATGGGGTGCATCAAGCAATGTGCAAAGAAGCTTACCTCCAAAACATATCGTGTGCCTCCTCATAACAATGATGATAGTGATTGCACTTTTTTTTTATGAGCATGCAGCACCTCAAGCACTACCTCCACCACCACGACAAAAGAGAAGATGGAGACTTGGGACTATCGCGCTTTGGGAAAAAGGGAACTTGCTAGGCACCCTTAGTGGAGTTGAATGCATGTAGATCTCAGGTCTAGGGCTCACACTTATCAGGTCATCACAGCCAGGATGTGTGTGAGCCTAGAGAGGCCTTTCACTTCTAAGGAGTTGTTTGATGATGTGAGGGTTTGTCAAGGACATTAGTAAGGGAGTGTTGGCTTGCAGCACCAACGATGACACATCTACGCCGGTTTTCATATTTTTTGTAATCTTAAGCCCCTTTTGTAACACCATATTAATGTCGACGGATTATGCTTCAAAAGCATCCTTGTGTACATACATTATTATTGTGAAATTTGGGGTGCTAAAAGCACTCCTGATTTGTACAAACAGAGTAGAATAGGATTATTTTCGAACCTCCTTTGTGAAGCCTAAGGTGACCTTAGTATATAAGGCATCTAGGTTTCATTGTAAAGAAGGTTCTTAAAAGTTAATAAATATACATTGAATACTCTGGGTGGAGAGAGAGAGGGAGAGAGAGAGAGAGAGAGTGTGTAAAGCCTAAGGTGACCTTAGTATATAAGGCATCTAGGTTTCATTGTAAAGAAGGTTCTTGGAGGTTTATAAATATACATTGAATACTCTGGGTGTATAGAGAGAGAGAGAGCTCAACGACAAACCTTCTTGCTCTTGGAGCTCCTAGTATAGTATTATCAAATCTTGGAGGTGTTATTGATCTAGGCATAGCTCTTGGTTTCTTCTCTTGTAGTCACATGTGGCACTACTCACTTGGTATGGTGTGGCATAGATGACCCTCTACCGTTCATAAAGTCACGTCTATTTGCAGTTTTCTCTGGATGAGTATCCACCACTCTGGTTGTTCTTGTGGTAGAATCTACTCTTCTAATGCTTGGTTTTTCTCTTAGCCTTATCAATGTTTCAACAACTCCAAATCCAGATTTTAAATCTTTTTGCTCTACGCTTACACTAGGAGCACTAGGTATGTTCGGTTGGTCAATAACTCGAATCCCACCCAAAGTGATTTTTTGAACATCCATTCTTGATATTAGTTCAAATTTATATACAAACTTGTCTAAAATCAACACAATCTCTGCTGCTATTGAAGCAAAAGAATAAAGGATCTTTTCTTCAATGATCGCCTCGTTTCCAATGGACTTTTGTATGTACACGTTAATATCTTCTCCTATGGACACCCAATAGAGAGCTATGGACATATCATCTATCAAGGCATGTTTTGTTTTCAAGGAATGGACTTGCATGAGATGTTCTAAAGATGGCAATGGCCATGATTCAAGCACTACGTCTCTCCATTTTTTTGATACCACTTGTCTTAGGTAATCCACTAGGTTTTGATCTTCTACCACTTTGTAAGTGACACCAGCATTGTCCACATATCTTTCATTTAGATAATGCACAACTACTCGATCTTCAACGAATTTCATCGGATGAATGATCATCAATTTGAAAAACAAAGTGAGGATAGGGATCTACATATATCTTTTCCCAAATTGGTATACTAAGGTCAAGTTGTAATCCATCGCCTTCATTGGCACTTTGCTAGAACTAGCTATCTCAGGTCCCTTCCCTTGTAGATCAAAAGTTGTTTCATAGAAACTCAAAGACTCTGAAGTCATAACAGACACATAGTCTTCAATGATTGGTTCTAGGACTTCTACAGGTTCTCCTATAAATTTGTGATTTATGCTCTCATTTGATGATACTCTACTCTTGATATCTCTCTCTAACCAGCTCACGAGTTATAAAAGTTATCATATCTTAAAAGCATGAAATCAAAAATAAATTGAGTGTTTTCACAAACCGAACCTGTTATCTGTGAAAGATGTCTCCAAAAGATGTAAAAATGATTTTTAGCTTGTCCAAAAGGTGTTGAACTCCTTTCAATCTTGTGTTCTCAGTTAGAACCCGTGTGAAATCTATGTATACTCACAAACAATCAAAAATGTTAACCCAACCCACAAAATCAGCTCTTGGATCAAGCTACAATTGTGAACTTTTGAATGGTATGTTTCTTGGCCGTGTTATGTTGGAAACCCCAACTCTACTTTGTTCCTAAGGTCTTATCTCAAGTGGTCCAAGTGGTTTGGTTTGGAAAAAGTCAAAACTATGTCCAAAACTTTCACCATTTTCTCCCCTGGACTACCAAAAAGCTAGTTTTAGACACCCATGAACAAAAGTGGATTTTTGACACCTTAAACAATATTTTTTCAAAAGCTGGATACAAAGGGTCACTTTAAAATTTGTAGAGTTGCTTCCAAGCTACATTTTCAGAAGAAAAAAATTTGGAATTGGAGTCCGTATGTGGAAGTTATGATCATTTTGTGAAAACAAGTTTTCACAAGCAACACAAAACTGCTTGTAGCTTGACCTTAAGTGGGAATTTTTGGCCCAAACTTGGTCATACAAGTTACAGGACATGCGCATCATGGCTACCAAGTCTTGTCTCAATCTGAACACTTTTCAAACATGTTAGAAGAAAATTATGATTTTCTCCCAAGGTGATCCAAATTTGGTCCAAATTTGATTTTTTTTAATTTCACTAGTTTCCTCACTCTCAATATACCATGTTCACCAAGTTTTGTCAGGTTTTTTCTTTTTTTTGGTCAAGGGAAACATAGAAAATGTTTTTTTTTTTTTGTCCTCATAGGCTTTTTTGCTTGTATCTTGCACTCCAAATGTTCACATGACACCAAATTTTGATTGTGAGCTCGACACACCATGTACTAGAAGCACACCAAATTTGAGTCTAATCTAACCATTTTCAAGAAAAATTCAGAGACAACTGCAATTTTCACCTAAATGTGATACAATTTTGTCAAAATGAACCTTTTCTAGTCCGTCATATTTAACAGTGTTAGTTTATCCCATAATTCACGTTTCATCCAATTTGGAATTTTGCTTTGGCCTTTGGGTCCTGTTCTGTACTATTTCAGGTTTGTTCTAGCATTAATATACACACAACTTATCACAAAAATGTTCAAATTCAAATTTGAAAAGACCAATAGGCTTCTATTATAAAGGAGAATGATCACACCAAATTTTAGATGATTCTGAAATACATGAAGAGAAAATCATGATTTTCACCTCATTATACTTTTTCTTCAACTTTTTTCAGTTCTGATGAGTTCAGTGGGTTCCCCACTCTTTGTAGAGTCTTCTTGTCAAATTTTGTGAAATTTGGAGTTCAAAATGACCTCCTACTCTCACACTAACACTTTTAGAGACAATGTTTTGATTATAAAAGCCACAAAAAGAGTCCAAATATTGATCTCAAAAGACCACTTAGCTTGAAATGAAATGAGGAATGAGCACAAGAAAGAGCACAAAAAAAATTTCTTTCTTAAAAATACGTGGGAGAAAATCACAATTTTCTCCTCAAGATGCTTTCTTTCAACTTTTTCAAAGTCTCTCACTTTAGCTAGGTTCCTCACCTCAGGAATAGCCTACCCACCAATTTTGGTTCAAGTTGGAGTTTCAAGAGGTCCCCTAAGCCCTGGTTTAGCAGTTTCAGAGTCTTTTTCTGACAGTGTTTTGAGCCTAGCTTATGATCTGAGTGTCCAAATTTGATTTTGAAAAGACTAATGGGTTTCTCACATCAAGGCCTATGCACACACGAGGTTTCACATGATTTTGAGACAATCTGAGAAATGGTAAGAGAAAATCACGATTTTCTCCTAGGTTCTCTCTAGAAAAGTCCAAATTCAACTTTGACTTGATATATTTGGTCCTTGCCACTAATTATACTTATGGTCCAAGTCTTGGCAAAAAATACTATCTACTAGCTGACCACCATATGAAAATCATGATTTTTGCCTTGACCCACTCTAGAAAATTCCAAATGAAAATTTTACTTCGCATATGTGATTCTTACCTCAAGAGATGGAAATGGTATCAATTCCAGACAAAAATTCAATTTTTAGCAGATACTCAAGAGAAACTTGTGATTCTATATCTAGGTCCTGCTTTTAGCACTTTTTGCAATTTTGGCTAATTCCCAAGTGTTTCTCTTCCTTTCTAGAGTACACTCACCAAATTTCACAATGTTTGGAAAATTGGATCTGTTTTATACCCTCAGTTTTAGCACTTTTTAGAGTTTGAAAGCCAAAAATTGACCTCACACACAATATATTTTCCCAAATTCACTTTTTATTTGATGATTGACTCTTCTAGAGTGTATAGAATGTATGACCCAAGCCTTAACTTGATCTGATCTCAAAATCTCAAAATAGGAAAAAAACAATTTTTTTTCTAGGCATCACTCATAAAATCTTTTTTTTGCTTCCTTTCCACTCCTATAACTTAAACCCACTCTTTTGACCTCATTGAATGGCCTGCAACCAAATTTGGATGTTGCAACAACCAGGAACTAGATGCTGTGTCAAACCCAAGTTCAAGAGTCAAAGGCGTTGTCACTTTGATGTATAAAATTCCATTGATAAAATCTTTAGTTCTGCCACATTTTTTGCCAATCGGATTATTAGACCGAGTGCTTCCAAGTTGTATCTATCATATTATCTTTTTGTAGCTCAGTTTTCACTATTTTTGAGCTATTATTCACCCCATGTACATTGAGACCCTTAGTTGGGTATAAAAGGAATTTTTTGTAAGGTTTTGACCTAAGTTTTGGATAATCAAGTGAGGGATTAAGAGAAACTATGTACGTCGTCTACTTCCCTCTCTCCCTCTTACCTTTATCCTCTTGCATGCACCGCACCGTAGTCACGCTGAAGAACGGAGAGCACCATCAATGTAGCCACGATGAGAGCTATATTAATCTTGCAAGCATCACATGAAGAACCAAGCGCCTCTTCCTATGACCTTCTAGGTGAGTTTTCTCTCAAACCGAGTGTCAAAATGCAATTCCGCCAATTGTAGTGGATTCCCGACACTTGGGAGCATCTATTGGGTGTAGTATTTGCTGATTTTAGTGACATGTAACTTTTGTGTCTGTAGAAAATTGCATTTTTTTCCTGCAAGCAGTTTTCGGGTTTGGTGTCATGGTTGTGGACCTTTCCTACTGATTTTGGTATGATTTGGACATGGTTTGCTTGTAGATTTTCATGAGATTGTGTGAGCGGTCAAGACGGACATACTAGGTTTGAGATGAGAGATGGTAGAGTGAACTTCTAGTGGATTGACTTAGTGTTCAGATGAGAAGTTGACACCCTCTTGGCGTGCCTCCATGCCCTAGACAAAGTCAAGCGCTTCCACGGATTGACATATAGTCGTAGGTTATGTCCCTTATATGGATGTGATAGGTAGTATTGGGGAAGCCTCAAACAGTGGCATCATTTTCTAGGAAACAAATACCTAAGCTAGTGTGAACACAATGAGATCCAACATAGTGACCTCTAGGAGTTTAGTAGATTAGGATCAGAGACCAAGGTTTCCTTGGGTTTGAGTGTGGTGGTGGTGAGATTCTCGCCACTATAAGTGTTAGCATTTTAGTATAGAGTGAATAATAGAGTCAGTGGCTAGTGCAAAGCTTCAGTATTGAGAAAGTATTGGAGCTTGTGCTTGGCCAAGAAACGCAACAAAAATGCAGTATGAGTTTGAGACAATACCACATCCTATCTTGGTGGATAATAATGGACACAAGTATAGGTTCGCACAATTGACAGATATGGAAAATCTTTCCTACATGGGAGAACCTTTTTCGGTCATGTATATGGACCAAGTGTCAGGTATATCTCTAGACATAGAGGAAGTAATTTTCATGGATAGGGTAACAAGAATTTCGATAAGTGTTGAGGACACGAGGGTGATAGGGTCAAAGTCACCTAAAGCTTCAGATCCTGGAGCAAGAGTTAGTTTTAAATCAAAATCCATGTCAACAAAAGGTGGCTATAGGCCCATTAAAAGGTCATCCATGCCACATCCTGTCGAGTGAATAGTGCCAAATATACCTATTTAGAGGAATACCAAGACCTGCACCTAAAGCTCCAGCACCTATAGGTCAAGCTGAACTTTTCTTAGGAATTCCGTGTGCTAGAAGGTTTGTTGCAGAGCCTAAACCAATGCATTCGTCTCAAGTTGCTAAATGCATGGCTTCAAAGTACAATGGACCAGGGGATCCTCATGCTCATTCATCTTCATTCAAGTAAGTATTGAGAGCTGAGAATATTGATGATCCATATATTCAGCTTGAAGGATTTGGCCTTACCTTGAAGGGAACTACCCTTACTTGGTTCCAGCCATTAAAAAGAGAGGATTATATGGACATAGAAGCTCTTCTACAAGATTTTGTAGAACAATTTTCTATGAGAGGAATCAAGCATAATACTGTATTGCAAATCCATTCTTTTAAAAAAAGAGACAATGAAAGTTGTGAGCAAGGCCAGAGTGAGCTGCGCTGCAAGCGAGCAGAAGAGCGGCGTTGAGGGAAGCGGCAAGCAAATAGCCACCTCCCTCGCCCTAGCTACGGTTCTCAGTACTGCACCTCTTGCATTTCCTCAGAACGCCTCTGCAGACATTGCCGGCCTCACCCCCTACAAGGACTCCAAGGCTTTCGCCAAGAGAGAGGAGAAGGAAATCAAGAAGCTTGCCAAGAGGCTCGACAAGTACGCTCCCGACAGTGCTCCTGCTCTGACGATCAACGCCACAATAGAGAAGACGAAGCGCAGGTTCAATTTCTATGGTAGCCATGGCCTATTGTGTGGAGTTGACGGGCTGCCACACCTCATTGTCGACGAAGATCAAGCGCACCTTGGCGAGTTTGTATATCTAGGTATCCTCTTCTTGTACATTGTTGGCTGGATCGGATGGGTAGGCCGATCCTATCTCATTGCTATCAAGGATACTAAGAAGCCTGCAAAGATTAAGGAGATCATTATCGATTGTCCTCTTGCCTCCCGTCTTGCATGGCGTGGCTTTATCTAGCCTCTTGCGGACATCTCAGAGCTGAGAAATGGCAAGCTTATTGAGGATGCGGCCAACATCACTGACTCCCCTCGACTAGTGTTGTTGGGCCTTAAGCCTCGTTGAATCTTGTTTTTAAAAAAATGTAAGTTGTTTATATTTGACATTTTCAATGTTGGCATTCGCATTCCAGAGGAAACTACTGACAAAAGCGTCTGCCTTCGATTTCTGGGTGCATAGTTCTAGTCATTCTTCTTGTTCACTTTTATGGTGTGCGGCCAGGCGTGACCTACCCGACTCCGAAAACAAAACAAACGTTGTGTGTGAGATAGAGAATAAGTAGGCTCATATTGTGGTGGCCATAAAGTTCCCATTTGATTGGGCTGAGTATGTCGAGTGAAACTATGCTCTTCGACTGTTTCATCAACATCTGATGTCAATTTTCAACCAAGATCCCCCTAATTTTTGTGTTAATTAGTACCATTGCTGCTAAATTGATTCTATTAGGACTTTAATTGCATTTCTCCTTCCTTCGTAGTGTGGAAAAATGTTCGAACAGGAAAGTTGTACAATCTATACTAATAGATAAAGGGGGAGAAAATTCCCCCCCCCCCCTCCGCCACACGTCAAGAGCTCCTTCATCCGTGCCTTCCGATAGTGCACACTGCGTGAACAGTGAGACAGCGGGGAGAGAGAGAGAGCGACTTAATTTCCTTGAGGGCCCAACCTCGATCATCGGCACGCAGTCTTGAGAAGGAGAGATGCCTAAGATCATCCATTCACGCCTCTCGACTTTTGCGCAACTCAAAGGAATAGAGAGAGCATGCCGTCAAGCCTCTATGTGGCGACGCGAGCGAGCGAGAGAGAGAGAGAGAGAGAGAGAGAGAGAGAGAGAGAGAGCTCGGCATGTCGGCCCTCGCATAGAGAAAGAGTCATGCAAAGAGAGAGAGAGAGACGTTCGCGGTCTGGGAGTTTGGGATTTAATATTCTTGAGCAATATTTACCGAGAAATTAGAAATGCCATTTGTTGGAGTTTTCAAAATCGTCATTTTTTATGAAAGGTTGGTTAGAAGTTAGACCTATCTTTCCCACATGGCTTCCAAGAAGACTTAAAAAAATGAGGGGGTGTTGATAGATGAAAAACTAGGAAGCCTCTCCATAGGAAATCACCTATGTTTAAGCCGTGAAGGCATGCAACATTACACATGATGTTGACCACCTTGGCGAAAAAAATTTCAACGAGATCCTTGGTTACAGATTGTTGACATATGCAAAAAGAGGGTGTCTCTACATATGAAATCACCTATGCAATGACCATGAAGGCATGCCCCGTTACATTGGACACCGACATGGGCAAAAAAATCATGATGAGATTGTTAGTCAGGGAATGTTTACAATGCAAAAAAAGGTGATTCTCCATATGAAGGCATGCATGGGGATTGGGAGTGCGTAGCTGTACAAAAAAATAAAGAAGCATTGCATTGTACGCACGACGATGGCAGTTGTAGCATCTAAACTTGGATGGCAACTATTTGTGTTACGTGGAGCTTTACGAGGCCTCAACCGACATTTTTACCTAGTTAGCATGAGCCGTTTTCCTCTGCATGAGCAACCGGAGGCGCAAGGGCGATTAATAAACAACGAGAGAGAGAGAGAGAGAGAGAGAGAGAGAGAGAGAGAGAGAGAGATGCATAGAGACATGCTAAGCACTCAAAAACGGATCCGAGTTATCAAAAAGGAATAAAGATTAGAAAACTATCCAACCAAAATAGATAAATTAGGGGAATTCCGCCCCCCCCCCCCCCCCCCCCCCCCCTGCCACACGCAAGAGCTCCTTCATCCAGTGCCTTCGGACAGTGCACACTGCGTGAACGGTTAGACAACGAGGAGAGAGAGAGAGCGACTTAGCTTCCTTGAGGGCCCAACCTTGATCACCGGCACTCAGTCTTGAGAAGGAAAGATGCCTAAGATCAGCCATTCAAGCCTCTCGACTTTTACGCAGCTCCAGAGAAGAGAGAGAGAGCATGCAGTCAAGCCTCTTTGTGGCGATGAGAGAGAGAGAGAGAGAGAGAGAGAGAGAGAGCTCGGCAAGTCGGCCCTCGCATAGAGAAAGAGTCATGCAAAAAGAGAGAGAGAGAGAGAGAGAGACGTTCGCGTTTGGGCTTTAATATTCTTAAGCAATATTTAACCAAAAATTAGAAGTGCCATTTGTTGGAGTTTTCAAAATCGTCCATTTTTATGAAAGGTTGGTTAGAACTTAGACCTATCTTTCCCACCAGGCTTCCAAGAAGACTTCCAAAATGAAGGGGTGCTGATAGATGAAAAACTAGGAAGCCTCTCCATAGGAAATCACCTATGTTTAAGCCGTGAAGGCATGCAACATTACACACGATGTTGACCACCTTGGCGAAAAACATTTCGACGAGATCCTTGGTTACGGATTGTTGACGTATGCCAAAAGAGGGTGTCTCTCCATATGAAATCACCTATGCAATGACCATGAAGGCATGCGCCGTTACATTGGACACCGACATGGGTAAAAAAATCATGATGAGATTGTTAGTCAGGGAATGTTTACAATGCAAAAAAAGGTTACTCTCTATATGAAGGCATGCATGGGGATTGGGAGTGTGTAGTTGTACAAAAAAATAAAGAAGCATTGCATTGTAAACACGACGATGGCAGTTGTAGCATCGAAACTTGGATGGCAACTATTTGTGTTACGTGGAGCTTTACGAGGCCTCAACTGACATTTTTACCTAGTTAGCATGAGCCGTTTTTCTCTGCATGAGCAACCGGAGGCGCACGGGCGATTAATAAACAGCAAAGAGAGAGAGAGAGAGAGAGAGAGAGAGAGAGAGAGAGGGGCATGTTAAGCACTCAAAAACGGATCCTAGTTATCGAAAAGGAATAAAGATTAGAAAACTATCCGACCAAAATAGATAAATTAGAGGGAATTCTGCCCCCCCCCCCCCCCCCCCCCCCTGCCACACGTCAAGAGCTCCTACATCCGGTGCCTTCGGACAGTGCACACTGTGTGAACGGTGAGACAACGAATATTTAACCAAAAATTAGAAGTGCCATTTGTTGGAGTTTTCAAAATCGTCCTTTTTTATGAAAGGTTGGTTCGAACTTAGACCTATCTTTCCCACCAGGCTTCCAAGAAGACTTAAAAAATGAGGGGGTGTTGATAGATGAAAAACTAGGAAGCCTCTCCATAGGAAATCACCTATGTTTAAGCCGTGAAGCCATGCAACATTACACAAGATGTTGACCACCTTGGCGAAAAACATTTCGACGAGATCCTTGGTTACGGATTGTTGACATATGCAAAAAGAGGGTGTCTCTCCATATGAAATCACCTATGCAATGACCATGAAGGCATGCGCAGTTACATTGGACACCAACATGGGCAAAACAATCATGATGAGATTATTAGTCAGGGAATGTTTACAATGCAAAAAAAGGTTTCTCTCCATATGAAGGCATGCATGGGGATTGGGAGTGCGTAGTTGTACAAAAAAATAAAGAAGCATTGCATTGTACGCAAGATGATGGCAGTTGTAGCATCTAAACTTGGATGGCAACTATTTGTGTTACGTGGAGCTTTACGAGGCCTCAACCGACATTTTTACCTAGTTAGCATAAGCCGTTTTCCTCTGCATGAGCAACCGGAGGCGCAAGGGCGATTAATAAACAGCGAGAGAGAGAGATAGATAGATAGATAGATAGTTCCATTATCGTCCTGGGAGGTCAAATATGACCTATGGGACCAAATGAACATGTCACGTGGTGTGAGTGGAGTTCATAAGTGACTCACGAGAGAGAGAGAGAGAGAGAGAGAGAGAGAGAGAGAGAGAGAGAGAGAGAGAGAGAGAGGCATGCTAAGCACTCAAAAATGGATCCCACTTGTCGAAAAGGAATAAAGATTAGAAAACTATCCGACCAACATAGATAAATTAGAGGGAATTCCCCCCCCCCCCCCCCTCTTGCCACACGTCAAGAGCTCCTTCATCCGGTGCCTTCGAACAGTGCACACTGCGTGAATAGTGAGACAGCGGGGAGAGAGAGAGCGACTTAGTTTCCTTGAGGGCCCAACCACGATCATCGTCACTCAGTCTTGAGAAGGAGAGATGCCTAAGATCAGCCATTCAAGCCTCTCGACTTTTGCGCAGCTCCAGAGAAGAGAGAGAGCATGCAGTCAAGCCTCTTTGTGGCGATGAGAGAGAGAGAGAGAGAGAGAGCTCGGCAAGTCGGCCCTCGCATAGAGAGAGAGTCATGCAGAGAGAGAGAGAGAGAGAGAGAGAGAGAGACGTTCGCGGTCCGGGCGTTTGGGCTTCAATATTCTTGGCAATATTTAACCAAAAATTAGAAGTGCCATTTGTTGGAGTTTTCAAAATCGTCCTTTTTTTTAGGAAGGGTTGGTTAGAACTTAGACCTATCTTTCCCACCACGCTTCCAAGAAGACTTAAAAAATGAGGGGGTGTTGATAGATGAAAAACTAGGAAGCCTCTCCATAGGAAATCACCTATGTTTAAGCCATGAAGACATGCAACATTACACACAATGTTGACCACCTTGGCGAAACACATTTCGACGAGATCCTTGGTTATGGATTGTTGACATATGCAAAAAGAGGGTGTCTCTCCATATGAAATCACCTATGCAATCTCCATATGAAGGCATGCGCCGTTACATTGGACACCGACATGGGCAAAAAAATCATGATGAGATTGTTAGTCAGGGAATGTTTACAATGCAAAAAAAGGTTACTCTCTATATGAAGGCATGCATGGGGATTGGGAGTGCGTAGCTGTACAAAAAAATAAAGAAGCATTGCATTGTACGCACGGCGATGACAGTTGTAGCACCTAAACTTGGATGGCAACTATTTGTGTTACGTGGAGCTTTACGAGGCCTCAACCGACATTTTTACTTAGTTAGCATAAGCCGTTTTCCTCTGCATGAGCAACCGGAGGCGCACGGGCAATTAATAAACACAGAGAGAGAGAGAGAGAGAGAGAGAGAGAGAGAGAGAGAGATGCATAGAGACATGTTAAGCACTCAAAAACGGATTCCAATTATCAAAAAGGAATAAAGATTAGAAAACTATCTTACCAAAATAGATAAATTAGAAATTAGAAATTTTTGAAAATTTGACGGCGGGTATTTTGGGAATTTTCACAAATTAGACCCCCCCACACACACGTGGCCGAAGCACCTCGGATCTCGCAGTGTTCCTTGAAGCCCGACGCTGACGCAAATGGACAACGAGATAGAGGGAGAATACACAGTCCGCAATGGACAACGAGATAGAGGGAGAATAAGACAGTCCGCAATGGACAACGAGATAGAGGGAGAAGGAGAGACTGTCAGAGAGAGAGAGAGAGAGAGAGAGACTTGCCAGCCTGCACACTTCAAATACAAGGAGTATTTTCCGTTGCTCACTGCCGCCACTCAGTGAGGACAAGGTTCAAACTAGTGAACCGTGACCCTGACAGGGAGCCCCGAAGCTGGCTTGGTTCCATGCAAGCGTGGCTACGTCCGTGAACCATGACACCAGTCTCCATATATGGCGTGTCCGTATGCACTGCTATGCATTCATGAGAGAAATAGAGAGATTATGGTCTCTGCATTAGTGCATTAGTTGAGCCAACTCGGAGCGCAGCCTGAGCAACGACCTGAGCGCAGTCTCAAAATCCTCCAAGTTCCAACTAGAGCGCACAGAGAGAGAGAGAGAGAGAGAGAGGATTACCAACGCGGAGCAGACTATACGAGAAAAATTAATTTCACAAACATACAAATTCCTCTTTAAGGTAAATCCAAAGAGGAAATTTTGTAAAATAACCAGTGATTATTGCAATTTTACTCTATTTTGTAGCATCTAACTTGGATGGCAACGATTTGTGTTACGTGGATCTTTACGAGGCCTCAACCGGCATTTTACCTTAGTTAGCATAAGTCGTTTTCCTCTGCATGAGCAACTAGAGGCGCATGGGCAATTAGAGAGAGAGAGAGAGAGAGAGAGAGAGAGAGAGGGATACATAGAGAGACATGCTAAGCACTCAAAAACACATCCCAGTTATCAAAAATGAATAAAGAATAGAAAATCTTGAACAATCCGACAAAAATAGATAAATTAGAAATTATAAATTTTTGAAATTTGAAGGGTAATAGATAAAGGGGGAGGGAATTCCCCCCCCCCCCCCCCCCCCCCCCCCCCCCCTTGCCACACGTCAAGAGCTCCTTCATCCGATGCCTTCGGACAGTGCACACTGCGTGAACAGTGAGACAGCGGGGAGAGAGAGAGCAACTTAGTTTCCTTGAGGGCCCAACCTGGATCACCGGCACTCAGTCTTGAGAAGGAGAGATGCCTAAGATCAGCCAATCAAGCCTCTCAACTTTTGCGCAGCTCCAGAGAAGAGAGAGAGAGCATGCCGTCAAGCCTCTTTGTGGCGACGAGAGAGAGAGAGAGAGAGAGAGAGAGAGAGAGAGAGAGAGAGAGAGAGAAGTCGGCCCTCGCATAGAGATAGTCATGCAAAAAGAGAGAGAGAGAGAGAGAGAGAGAAAGAGAAGTTCGCGGTCTGGGAGTTTGGGCTTTAATATTCTTGGGAGTTTGGGCTTTAATATTCTTAAGCAATATTTAACCAGAAATTAGAAGTGCCATTTGTTGGAGTTTTCAAAATCGTCCTTTGTTATGAAAGGTTAGTTATGAAAATCGTTCCCACCAGGCTTCCAAGAAGACTTCAAAAATGAGGGGGTGTTGATAGATGAAAAACTAGGAAGCCTTTCCATAGGAAATCCCCTATGTGTAAGCCGTGACGGCATGCAACATTACACACGATGTTGACCACCTTGGCAAAACACATTTCAACGAGATCCTTGGTTACGGATTGTTGACTTATGCAAAAAGAGGGTGTCTCTTCATATGAAATCACCTATGCAATGACCATGAAGGCATGCGCCGTTACATTGGCCACCGACATGGGCAAAAAAATCATGATGAGATTGTAAGTCAGGGAATGTTTACAATGCAAAAAAAGGTTACTCTCCATATGAAGGCATGCATGGGGATTGGGAGTGCGTAGCTGTACTAAAATATAGAGAAGCATTGCATTGTATGCACGACGATGGAAGTTGTAGCATAAACTTGGATGGCAACTATTTGTATTACGTGGAGCTTTACGAGGCCTCAACCAATATTTTTACTTAGTTATCATAAGCCGTTTTCCTCTGCATGAGCAACCGGAGGTGCACGGGCGATTAATAAATAGCGAGGAGAGAGAGAGAGAGAGAGAGAGATGCATAGAGACATGCTAAGCACTCAAAAATGGATCCCAGTTATCGAAAAGGAATAAAGATTAAAAAACTATCCGACCAAAATAGATAAATTAGAAATTAGAAATTTTTGAAAATTTGACGGGTATTTTGGGAATTTTCACAAATTAGACCCCCCCACACACACGTGGCCATGAAGGCATGCAACATTACACACGATGTTGACCACCTTGGCGAAAAAAGTTTCGACGAGATCTTTGCTTACGGATTGTTGACATATGCAAAAAGAGGGTGTCTCTCCATATGAAATCACCTATGCAATGACCATGAAGGCATGTGCCGTTACATTGGACACCGACATGAGCAAAAAAATCATGATGAGATTGTTAGTCAGGGAATGTTTACAATGCAAAAAAACGTTACTCTCCATATGAAGGCATGCATGGGGATTGGGAATGCGTAGTTGTACAAAAAAATAAAGAAGCATTGCATTGTACACACGACGATGGCAATTGTAGCATCTAAACTTGGATGGCAACTATTTGTGTTACGTATAGCTTTACGAGGCCTCAACCAACATTTTTACTTAGTTAGCATAAGCCGTTTTCCTCTGCATGAGCAACCGGAGTCGCACGGGTGATTAATAAAGAGAGAGAGAGAGAGAGAGAGAGAGAGAGAGAGAGAGAGAGAGAGAGATGCATA
Organism: Adiantum capillus-veneris; assembly: GCF_014529385.1. Lineage (NCBI taxonomy): Eukaryota > Viridiplantae > Streptophyta > Polypodiopsida > Polypodiales > Pteridaceae > Adiantum > Adiantum capillus-veneris. Next base: position 118,102,041 of record NC_140958.1, read on the forward strand.
GAGACATGCTAAGCACTCAAAAATGGATCCCAGTTATCGAAAAGGAATAAAGATTAGAAAACTATCCGACCAAAATAGATAAGCTAGAAATTAGAAATTAGAAATTTTTGAAAAATTGACGGGTATTTTGGGAATTTTCACAAATTAGACCCCGCCACACACACGTGGCCGAAGCACCTCAGATCTCGCAGTGTTCCTTGAAGCCCGACGGTGACACAAATGGACAACGAGATAGAGGGAGAAGGAGACACTCCGCAAATGGACAACGAGATAGAGGGAGAAGGAGAGATTGTCAGAGAGAGAGAGAGAGAGAGAGAGAGAGAGAGAGAGAGAGAGAGAGAGAGAGAGAGAGAGAGTTGCTGGTCACTGCCTGGGCCGGCCTGCACACTTCGAATACAAGGAGTATTTTCCATTGCTCAGTGCCGCCACTCAGTGAGGACAAGGTTCAAACCAGTGAACCGTGACCTTGACAGGGAGCCCTGAAGCTGGCTTGGTTCCATGCAAGCGTGCCTGCGTCCGTGCACCATTACACCAGTCTCCGTATATGGCGTGTCCGTATGCACTCCTACGCATTCATGAGAGAGATAGAGAGATTATGGTCTCTGCATTACTGCATTAGTTGAGCCAACTCGGAGCGCAACCTAAGCAATGGCATGAGCGCAGTCTAAGCAATGGCATTAGAGATAGAGAGAGATAGAGAGATTATGGTCTCTACATTACTGCATTAGTTGAGCCAACTCGGAGCGCAACCTAAGCAATGGCATGAGCGCAGTCTCAAAATCCTTCAAGTTCCAACTGGAGCGCGCGCACACGCACACACACACACACACACACACACACACACACACAGAGAGGATTACCAACGCGGAGCAGATTATACGAGAAAAATTAATTTCACAAACATACAAATTCCCCTTTAAGGTAAATCCAAGGAGAAAATTTTGTAAAATAACCAGTGATTATTGCAATTTTACTCTATTGTGTAGCATCTAACTTGGATGGCAAATTTCAAAAATTTCTAATTTCTAATTTATCTATATTAGTCGGATTGTTCAAGATTTTCTATTCTTTACTAGTAAGACGGCGCCGCCTTCGGCGGCGGCATGACCTTTTTTACTCTCAAGCCTCGTGCTGAACAATCCGTACTATTACACGATGTCCACCATACCAACCCTTGTGGGCGTAGTGTACGCTTAGAGAACGCAAGCACATGTATAGGTAGTACCACAGCCGTTGTGTTTCTTCTCATCTTAATGTTTTACCTTCTAGTACAGCTGACGGTCAGAGGCTGCCTCTCTCTCTCTCTCTCTCTCTCTCTGTGCAATTCCATATCCATCTACTTCAGTCTTGAAGGATCAACCATCAAACCTACATTTTGAGTCTGTTCGACAGTCGTTGCTGATCACCTTAACGCAGGAGGTAGTGCTGGCTATCCAATGTTGAGCACTGCTAAAAGACCTCTCTCCCTCTCTCTATAGATATCTCTCTCTCTAGCATGAGAGATGGAAGGTGGTGCTCTCTCTCCCTCTCTCTCTCTCTCTCTCTCTCTCTCTCTCTCTCTCTCTCTCTCTCTCTCTCTCTCTCTCTCTCTCTCTCTCTCTCTATCTCTCTCTCTCTTGAGGATGACGAAGATGACAAAGATGATGGAGCAGGACCTCCTCTCTCTCTCTCTCTCTCTCTCTCTCTCTCTCTCTCTCTCTCTCTCTCTCTCTCTCTCTCTCTCTCTCTCTCTTGCCCGCTTTGATCACCTTCTCGCCAAGCGCGCCTACTCCAGAGGCGGCTGGCGGTGGATTTTTTAAAACTTTTTTTTGAACCTTCTCAGTGAGCCCGCCTAAGGCCTCACAACTTGACACGTGGCAGGGAGGAACCGAAATTCCCTCCCCCATTATCTATTAGTATAGATTCCCTTCCACGTGTCAGTAAACTGAGCACATAGCAAGTGACTCCCATAAAATAAACACCTTGCAATGAATGAGAGTAGGTAGTACCAATGTTTTTATTACATAGAATCTACACAGATCCCTTGGGCTAAGAGAAAGACAAAAGACAAAGGAAAAATTTTCTTTCATTGATTTCTTGGGAAAGAAAAGGGAACAAGAGGGGGCAGTCTCGCCCTGGTAGGGGCAAGACAAGGTTTGAACATCGACGTCGACGCATGGAGGGATGGGTAGCCAAAGCCCCCGGTTTTTGTTTTTTTTGGGGAGGGGATTTTTTTGGGGAAAAGGACCAAAAAATCCCTCTAATTTGTGGAACCCCTAAAATTTCAAAAATTCTCAAAATACCCATGTATCTATTTTGGTTGGATTATTCCAGGTTTTTTAAGCTTTATCCCTTTTTTAGAATTGAGATCCGTTTTTAATTGCTTCGCGAAGAGAGGGAGGTCAGTCAATGAAGGGCCAGTTTCTTGGTCATCCACAAAGGCACTCTCTCTCCCTCGTACGTTGTCGTGCTGTGACACGTACATAGTGGGAACGCATGCTACAAGATCTATCTTGTATTTTTTTTAGATACATAATTATATTTCCTATAGTGTACATATGTATATTTAAGTATAATAATAAGCCTTCTATCTCATCCTATTATTTTTCTCAAGGGTAACATATCCTTACTTTATCATCAGAAAATACTATGGGAAAAGCATCAATAGCTCCGCCTCTTTAACTTGGGGCAAAAAGCATTGATTCTTTATTTCTACTATATTATTATCATCTCACACCCTAGCTAGATCCTATATCTAGGGTAAACTCCAATATATATATATTCTATGTATTTTTTATACTTTTCTTATATTTCTTTTTAAATAGATACTAGGAGAGAATCAAATCCTAGTGGGCATGATTTCAAAGATACACTTATTTTAATGCATTATTGCAAGCATGATTACAAAACTTTGTCAAGGAGCAATGTCATGCTTTCATATGGCATGAGGTGTCCTTTGGAATTAAATGAAAGTCAAGGCTAAGGAGACCACATGAAGACTTTTGCTGCCATAAATGGACCCTATTTTGATGAATTTTTTACACAAGGTTCCAATCCGAATTGGAGAATGATTTCAAAATGAAAATCGTAGCTAATAAGCTGAAGTTTCTGCCCATATTTTTACTTTTTTATTTGGAGCCACGGTTTAGGAGATATGATCAAAATACTGGACCCCAGTCTGCCCACATCATGCAGGGACAGCTCATTTCCAACTTTTCCAATTCCTGTTCACACTGGCTCCTCTCTTCTTGTGTAAACCCTTGGGGGTTCCCTTCACCTATAAAAGGGGACCTCTTCTTCCTTGGAAAGAACTCAAGCATTTAAGCCATTGATGAGAGGAATTCTCGAGGGAGTGAGTAGTAATGCCTAATTGTACTTAGCCATTAACATAAGCCCAAGCCTACACTTTCTCCTAGAGGGAGACTAGTCATTCTTGAAACAAGCTAACCTTGGAAGATCAACTCTAATCAAAGAAGGTCTTGCACTTGGTGTATCAATCAAAGTGGAATTATCCACTCTTCTTCTCTCTCCCATCAATAAGAGTGCCGAAGGGTTTCAAGTAAGATGTGTTCTACATTGATTTTTTCTTGATTTCTTGTTGTTTTCATTTTCATCTCTAATCCAACATATGTATATATATATATATATATATATATATATATATATATATATATATATATATATATATATATATATATATATGTATCTAATCTCATCTCCTTAACCAAACCTATCTCTCTCATTCTTAGTAATTCATCCTCTCTAGGTTCTCTTTGCTACAGGTACATCTCTCCCCGCAGTATCTTTATTGCCTACGGACAAAAATAGGGCTTGGGAGGGAAACTTCTCATCTCTTCACTTCTCTCATATCTACATTTCTCACATACTATCCTAGATGAATAACCCACATGATGATCATTTCTATCGCTTTCACTCTGTACGATCTATTAGAATTAACGTATGGATTAGCCGTAAAATACACTTTCAACAACGTATAGTGTTTCTCTTTGGCCCAAAAAGGCTCAATGAAATACTTCTATCACCGGATCCCATCATACTACCTCTCATAGACTATAACTTTTCTTTTGACGTAAGCGTAGTTATCTTGCTATGAACCAAGAGGATTTGTACACACAATTAATCCCAATCACTAGACAAAATATATATATTATGGTAAGCACAAAACTACAATTCCAAAGAACAATTCGTAGCCTATTTGGCCAGTCAAGATTGAATGCCATTAACTCATCCATTAACCCTTTCATATTACCCATGATACGATATGACCATAGACTTGATGTTTTCATCTTCATATTGTTTTGACATTCTCTTTTGCGTTCTTTCTTTGTGTGTGTGAATGCAAGAGAGAAAGAGTGAGTCTTCTTTGATTGCACTTCTTTCCAAACCCTATTCTTCATGGCATCTATGGTTTAACTCCTTCATATAGTTTTTGTTGAGTTCTCTCACAAACTCTCACAGCCATAAGCCCGGTGCTTTCCTGGCAAGACCGCAAATTTCTCGACAACGTGCTGGTCTGCAGGGCTGCTTATGAAGCTGATAAGGTGACAAGGGGCAAGCGATGCCTGCGTGCAATCTCAACACCCTTTTTGACACATCAAAAGATAAAGTAGAGCCACAAGCAAAGGAGTATCCCCAAACCTATGAAAAATCATCAGAATCCAACGGATGAGATCGAGACGAGGCATTTGTGCTTTAGACCATGAAAAGGATGTAGCCGGAAACTATGATGGAGACTTGTTAAAATAGCTAGAAAAACCTTCATATTTCTCTTTTTAAGGGACATAGCCTCTATCATGAAAGGCTTTTAGCATAGCCTTTTGATTTAGTTATGCACTAGTAAAACGGCACCGCCTTCGGCGGCGGCATGACCCCTTTTACTCTCAAGCCTCGTGCTGAACAATCCGTACTATTACACGATCTCCACCATACCAACCCTTGTGGGCGTAGTGTACGCTTAGAGAACGCAAGCACATGTAAAGGTAGTATCACAACCCTTGCGTTTCTTCTCATCTTAATGATTTACCTTCTAGTACGGCCGACGATCAGAGGCTGCCTGTGTGTGTGTGTAATTCCATATCCATCTACTTCAGTCTTGAAGGATCAACCATCAAATCTACATTTGGAGTTTGTTCGACAGTCGTTGCTAATCACCTTAACGTAGGAGGCAGTGCTGGCTATCCAATGTTGAGTACCAACGTCTACTCCCTGTTGGTAGTACTCTCTCTCTCTCTCTCTCTCTCTCTCTCTCTCTCTCTCTCTCTCTCCCTCTCTCTCTCTCTCTCTCTCTCTCTCTCTCTCTCTCTCTCTCTCTCTCTCTCTCTCTCTCTCTCTCTCTCTCTCTCTCTCTCTCTCTCTCTCTCTCTCTCTCTCTCTCTCTCTGCGCTCCAGTTGGAACTTGGAGGATTTGGAGGCTGCGCTCAGGCCGCCGCTCAAGCTGCGCTCCCAGTTGACTCAACTAATGCACTAATGCAGAGACCATAACCTCTCTATCTCACTCTATCTCTCTCATGAATGCGTAGGAGTGCATACGGACACGCCATATACGAAGACTGGTGTGATGGTGCACGGACGTAGGCACACTTACATGGAACCAAGCCAGCCTCGGGGCTCCCTATTAGGGTCACGGTTCACTGAATTGAACCTTGTCCTCACTAAGTGGCGGCAATGAGCAGCGGGCAGCAAATACTCCTTCCATTCGAAGTGTGCAGGCCAGGCAGTGATCAGTAAGTCTCTCTCTCTCTCTCTCTCTCTCTCTCTCTCTCTCTCTCTCTCTCTCTCTCTCTCTCTCTCTCTCTCTCTCTCTCTCGGGCTCAGATAGTCTCTCCTTCTCCCTCTGTCTCGTTGTCCATTTGCGCCACCGCCAGGCTTCAGGGAACAGTGCCAGAACCGAGGTGCTTCCGGCACGTGTGTGTATGTGTGTGTGTGTGGGGCGGGGGGGATCCCTCTGATTTGTGAAAATTCCCAAAATATCCTTCAAATTTCAAAATTTTATAATTTATAATTTATCTATTTTGGCTGGATTGTTCAAGATTTTCTATTCTTTATTCATTTTCGATAATTGGGATCTGTTTTTGAGTGCTTAGCATGTCTCCCTACGTATCCCTCTCTCTCTCTCTCTCTCTCTCTCTCTCTCTCTCTCTCTCTCTCTCTCTCTCTCTCTCTCTCTCTCTCTCTCTCTCTCTCTCTAATCACCCATGCGCCTCTAGTTGCTCATGCAAAGGAAAATGGCTTATGCTAACTAAGTAAAAATGCCGGTTGAGGCCTCGTAAAGCTCCACGTAACACATTTTGGGAATTTTCACAAATTAGAGGGATCCCCCCCGCCACACACACACACACACACACGTGGCGGAAGCACCTCAGTTCTGGCACTGTTCCCTGAAGCCTGGCAGTGGTGCAAATGGACAACGAGATAGAGGGAGAAGGAGAGACTATCTGAGCCCGAGAGAGAGAGAGAGAGAGAGAGAGAGAGAGAGAGAGAGAGACTTACCGGTCATTGCCTGGCCTGCACACTTCGAATGCAAGGAGTATTTGCTGCTACTCATTGCCGCCGCTTAGTGAGGACAAGGTTCAAACCAGTGAACCGTGACCCTGAAAAGGAGCCCCGAGGCTGGCTTGGTTCCATGTAAGTGTGCGTACGTGCGTGCACCATCACACCAGTCTTCGTATATGGCGTGTGCGTATGCACTCCTACGCATTCATGAGAGAGATAGAGCGAGATAGAGAGGTTATGGTCTCTGCATTAGTGCATTAGTTGAGTCAACTGGGAGCGCAGCCTGAGCGCAGCCTCAAAATCCTCCAAGTTCCAACTGGAGCGCAGAGAGAGAGAGAGAGAGAGAGAGAGAGAGAGAGAGAGAGAGAGAGAGAGAGAGAGAGAGAGAGAGAGAGAGAGAGAGAGAGAGAGAGAGAGAGAGAGAGAGAGAGAGAGAGAGAGAGAGAGAGAGAGAGAGAGAGAGAGTACTACCAACAGGGAGCAGACTGTACGAGAAAAATCAATTTCACAAACATACAAATTCCCCTTTAAGGTAGATCCAAAGAGGAAATTTTGTAAGATAACCATTAATTATTGCAATTTTTCTCTTTTTTTTTAATTTTCTAAACGGGTTTTCTCCTTCTTTCCCCCCTTCAACAGGCTTGTTTGGTTTTTCGACCGGCTCAAGGCCTTAGAAGCTGAGGCACACTTTTCTTGAACACTCGAGGCACACTTTCCTCGAACACTGGAGAGAGAGAGAGATAGAGAGAGAGAGAGAGAGAGAGAGAGAGAGAGAGAGAGAGAGAGAGAGAGAGAGAGAGAGAGAGAGAGAGAGAGAGAGAGAGAGAGAGAGAGCACCACCTTCCATCTCTCATGCTAGAGAGAGAGATATCTATAGAGAGAGGGAGAGAGGTCTTTTAGCAGTGCTCAACATTGGATAGCCAGCACTGCCTCCTGCGTTAAGGTGATCAGCAACGACTGTCGAACAGACTCAAAATGTAGATTTGATGGTTGATCCTTCAAGACTGAAGTAGATGGATATGGAATTACACACACACACACACACACACACACATAGAGAGAGAGAGAGGCAGCCTCCGACCGTCGGCCGTACTAGAAGGTACATCATTAAGATGAGAAGAAATGCAAGGGTTGTGGTACTACCTATACATATGCTTGCGTTATCTAAGCGTACACTACGCCCACAAGGGTTGGTATGGTGGACATTGTGTAATAGTACGGATTGTTCCGCACGAGGCTTGAGAGTAAAAGGGGTCATGCTGCCGCCGAAGGCGGCGCCGTTTTACTAGTGCATAACTAAATCAAAAGGCTATGCTAAAAGCCTTTCATGAGAGAGGCTATGTCCCTTAAAAGAGAAATATGAAGGTTTTTCTAGCTATTTTAACAAGTCTCCATCATAGTTTCCGGCTACATCTTTTTCATGGTCTAAAGCACAAATGCCTCGTCTCGATCTCATCCGTTGGATTCTGATGATTTGTCATAGGTTTGGGGATACTCCTTTGCTTGTGGCTCTACTTTATCTTTTGATGTGTCGAAAAGGGTGTTGAGATTGCACGCAGGCATCGCCTGCCCCTTGTCACCTTATTAGCTTCATAAGCAGCTCTGCAAACCATCACGTACAAGGGAGAGAGAGTGCCTCTATGGATGACCAAGAAACTGGCCCTTCATTGACTGACCTCCCTCTCTTCGCCAAGCAATTAAAAACGGATCTCAATTCTAAAAAAGGGATAAAGCTTAAAAAACCTGGAATAATCCAACCAAAATAGATACATGGGTATTTTGAGAATTTTTGAAATTTTAGGGGTTCCACAAATTAGAGGAATGTTTTGGTCATTTTCCCCAAAAAAATCCCCTCCCCAAAAAAACCAAAAACCGGGGGCTCTGGCTACCCGTCCCTCCATGCGTCAATGTCGATGTTCAAACCTTGTCTTGCCCCTACCACGCGAGACTGCCCCCTCTTGTTCCCTTTTTTTTCCCAAGAAATCAATGAAAGAAAAGTTTTCCTTTGTCTTTTCTCTTTCTCTTAGCCCAAGGGATTTGCCTAGATTCTATGTAATAAAAACGTTGGTACTACCTACTCTCATTCATCGCAAGGTGTTTATTTTATAGGAGTCACTTGCTATGTGCTCAGTTTACTAACACGTGGAAGGGAATCTATACTTATAGATAATGGGGAAGGGAATTCCGGTTCCCCCCTGCCATGTGTCAAGTTGTGAGGCCTCAGGCAGGCTCATGCTGAGAAGGTTCAAAAGAAAGTTTTAAAAAATCCACCGCCAGCCGCCTCTTGAGTAGGAGAGCTCGGCGAGAAGGTGATCAAAGCGGGCAAGCGCTCATGCGCGCGAGAGAGAGAGAGAGAGAGAGAGAGAGAGAGAGAGAGAGAGAGAGAGAGAGAGAGAGAGAGAGAGAGAGAGAGAGAGAGAGAGAGAGAGGAGAGAGAGAGAGAGAGAGGGGGGGGGGGGGGGGGGGAGGTCTTGCTCCATCATCTTCGTCATCCTCGAGAGAGAGAGAGAGAGAGAGAGAGAGAGAGAGAGAGAGAGGTCCTCATCACCTGCGGCTTCGTCATCCTCAAGAGAGAGAGAGAGAGAGGTCCTCATCAACAGGCTTCGTCATGCTCAAGAGAGAGAGAGAGAGAGAGAGACGTCCTCATCACCTACGCTTCTGCTCCTCCACACCGGCTGCACTCCTTAATGCATGCACTATCCTCAACACTTGGGGTGATTGCGGCTCTGCTCCTCACCTCACCAGCTGCAGCAGGTACTGTGCATTTGCTCCTCACCGTCTGCAGCTCCTCACCTGCGCATCGGCTCCTCACGGATGTTTGCGACTCCTCGACACCTCACCGGCTACTATGCAGCTCTCTCTCTCTCTCTCTCTCTCTCTCTCTCTCTCTCTCTCTCTCTCTCTCTCTCTCTCTCTCTCTCTCTCTCTCTCTCTAGCTCGCTTTGCTAAAGCCCTGCACTGACGGCGACTACCCTGTGTGCCTATACCTAAAGCCATGCACTGTCGGCGACTGCCCTGAGAGAGAGAGAGAGAGAGAGAGAGAGATGGAGAGAGAGAGAGATGAAATGAAATGAAATGTTATATCAAACGTCTCTGAGAGAGAGAGAGAGAGAGAGATGAAATGAAATGAAATGTTATATCAAACGTCTCAGAGAGAGAGAGAGAGAGAGAGAGAGAGAGAGAGAGAGAGAGAGAGAGTGAGTGAGAGAGAGAGAGAGAGAAATGAAATGAAATGTTTTATTTAGCCCTGCACAACTGCCGACAACTGCCCTGTGTCCAGAACGTCTCAGAGAGAGAGAGAGAGAGAGGAGAGAGAGAGAGAGAGAGAGAGAGAGAGAGAGAGAGGGGGGGGGGGGGGAAGGGAGGGAGCGAGAGCGAAAGCGAAAGCGAGAGAGAGAGAGAGAGAGAGAGAGAGAAATGAAATGAAATGTTTTATTTAGCGTCTGAGAGAGAGAGAGAGAAATGAAATGAAATGTTTTATTTAGCATCTGAGAGAGAGAGAGAGAGATGAATTGTTGTTGCTGCTGGTGTTGGGGCACGTGGAGGGGTGGTGCAGGGTCATGCGGGGGACTGCGTTCAGAGTCCAAGACTCCAAGCCGGCAGTGAGAGAAATGAAATGAATGTGTGTGTGTGTGTGTGTGTGTGTGTGTGTGTGTGTGTGTGAGAGAGAGAGAGAGAGAGAGAGAGAGAGAGAGAGAGAGAGAGAGAGAGAGAGAGAGAGAGAGAGGAGAGAGAGAGAGAGAGAGAGAGAGAAATGAAATGAAATGAAATGCTATATTAAACGTCTTTGGAAGGCCGGCAGTGAGAGAAATGAAATGTTATATTAAACGTGTGTGTGTGTGTGTGTGTGTGTGTGTGTGTGTGAGAGAGAGAGAGAGAGAGAGAGAGAGAGAAATGAAATGAACAAAAAGAAAAGGAAATCTTGTCTATGTACAAAAAGAAAAGGGAAGTGTAAAATAGCCCTGGCTGTGAGATTCAATATCTCCAAAGATAAAGAAATTGGCAGGTTTTGATGAGAGAGAGAGAGAGAGAGAGAGAATGAGAGAGAGAGAGACACTGTATTATTTATTTAAGTAGAGTCAGGCACAGGGCTTGTCGGTCCAATAGGGAAAGGTAGAGTGATCGCCGATGAGAGGCGCACTCTAACAAGAACATGCTAGGGTTAGTTGGCTAAGCATGGGCGCCCAAGTGTGAATGGGGTGAGCTCACATAAAAGCCAATTAAACCTAAAATTGAGTCATTCTCTCATTGTGCAATAGAAGCTGCTCTTGCTCCATCTCCACCTTCTCCTTCACCATCTCCTTGTGTGTGTGCGTGTGAGAGAGAGAGAGAGAGAGCGCGTGAGAGTGTGTGTGCGATCAAGCGTTGCAGCGGCACCACAGCGGCGAGGCGGTTGAGCACGGCGTAGCGGCGTCTCCCTCTTCTTCGCGGCGAGGAATCCTCTACGACAGGAGCATAAGGCGATGAGTGACACACCTTTGCCCTCTTTGAGCTTACTAGTTAAACTAGTTGTGTGCTTGGAGCCATCTGCCACTCGTACACGCTGTATCGGCAAGTCCCTTGCTTCGACAGTGCGGCAAGGAGCGCACATTTTTGGCGCCGCTACCGGGGAATAGCCCTGCACTAAGCCCAAGAGGCACTTTGTGCTTCTTGTATGAGTGGTTTGCAGTAGGAAAGAAGAGGGAGAGGAAGGCGTATTTTTTCTGCAAGTTGTTAATTCTGGTTTTCTGTTGCGCACAGTTTGCATTTTCTGTGTTTTCTGCTGCGTACATTTAGTATTAGTTAGACAGTTAGCAAAATTCTGTTTTTCTGTTTACACACAGTTAGTATTTCTTGCTTTTTTTTGCATTTTCTGTGTTTTCTGTGTTTTCTGGTTTGTGCACAGTTAGGCGCACAGTTAGTTAATTAAGTAGGTTAGTAATTAGGTGAACCACTGATTAGCAGGTCAGTAGGTAGGTGGGACAGTAAATAGTTAGGTGAGGTCAACGCGCACCAAAACGCGTACCAAATAATATCTCCAAAAAAAAAAGTTTAAAAAAAATTAAAAATTAAAAAATTAAAAATTAAAAAAAAAAACGAAAAATAAAAACGTGAGCGAGGGGGAGGCTAGATTTTCGAAAATAAAAAACGTGAGTTATAAAAACGGACGGGTTGGGTTGTATAAAAGTTAGATCGGGATCGGGATCATTTTCCCAAGCCCAAGCCCAAGCCCAGGCCCAGGCCCAAGCCTCAGACTTATGATATATACTAGAGTCACTCTTATATATATACCCTACTCCCTCAAGAGAGAATGAGAGCATGTGGGACAAGTCCTCCACTCTCCTCCTTTCTCTTCCCACTTGCACCCTTAGACTTTCTAGTTTGGGCCTAGTTCCCTACTGGAAATTGACAGTTTTAGGGATTCCGAGGGCATAGAGTGACCAAACGGAGGGCTGTAAAGCACGGCACGACCCTCTGACCGATACGCTCGTTTTGAGCTATCACACGGCCCATTCCACGACACGCTCAAAAAAATCTAGCAAAAAAACAAACAAAAGACACGCTAAAAACTAGTCACAAGGCCTCCTAGAGCAGCTTTTTGACACCTTAGGGTATCAAAAGCACATGCACTTACGCTCTGGGCGGGTGCTAGAACACGAGCATATTGAGGGTGCCTCTGTTCATACGGACACCCATTACCCATCCACGATAAGCTCTAGACCCTCAGCGGGGACACAAGGTAGCACCACCCAAGACCCTAAAATAGCCGCTAGTGATTCCTCCTCCGACTCAGAAATCATGGAAGCATACCCTAACCAAAACACTGAGAGAGAAGGCCATGCACCTCCCGAAGCTCCACAGCCTAGTACTAGTATGTTTAGCCGTTTCATGGAAACATTAGGTAGAGCTACTCGCTCGGAACCTGATGCAAATGAAGCACACGAAGGGGGTGGGGAAGTGGACTCTCCTTTCACATCGCACGTGGACCCCACACCCCCAAAGAGTGTCCATGTGGATATCCTACCAACTTCTTACCAAGAAGGCCCTGTTGAGCTGCCTCCTTCAGAAGTTCCCTCTAGAGTACCGTTGGTGGCAAGTAAAACCACGGGGAGCAACATTGCTTCTACCTCACAAGAAACCGTTAACACGTCGACTCTAGAAGGATTGTTCATTAATGATCATTGGACATACGACCTCCACACTGAGGTGTTGACGGATCTACACTCTGGCCACGCCTACCATGTAGGATGGATAGAGATTGTACAATCCACCTCTAGTGCCACGAGCATCGAAGATCAACAGAAAATGATCTATAATGTTATCCATGGCATTATTCAATTAGAAAGGCAAAACCGAGGGGTAAATATACTCTCAACTGGCCCCATGAGATTTCTGGATACGAGCAAGGCTCAACAGCCTACTCTATCTCAAATGGAGACTCCTCTAATGAGCCCCATGGACCCATCTTACGTCATTTCACCTGGGGTCTCTATGCAATCTGAGCCTCCGAGCGAAAACTTTAGCTTCCCTAACTTGGCTCAACCCTCTATTAAGGAAAACACAGTGCTCACTCCAGGGATAAGCCTGACAGAGAATGTACCGATGACATCTACGGTTAGCGCAGTGCCACTACCTAGTGTCGTAGTACCTAATATGGGGCCTCGACCATATGTGCCTCTAGCCCCTTATGCACACATGGCCCCCACACCTCCAATTGTACCACTTGCTTATGCTCCTCGAGTGCCGCTCCCTAGCCCTTATCCAAGTGGACCTATGCCCGGTTATGTTCCATATCCTGCATCATCCACACATATGCCAAGACCGGTACCCGTTCCTCTCCCACATATGATTCCAAGAGTACCTCCACCGGCCCTGCCTCCTCACATAGGTGACTTGGCAGCGTTTGCTCAAACCATAGGTCGATCTATCGCGGAAAATATGCGTCATGCTTCTGATAGAGAGCCTAGAAGTAAGGCAGTACAAATTGCCAAACTCACGCAAAAATTCAATGGGGACGAAGATGCTAGGAAACACATTGAAGTGTTTGAACAAGTATGTGATTCCTTAGGGGAACGCAACGAACTACATAAGTGCAATGCCTTAAGCTTGACATTAAGTGGGAAGGCTGGAGATTGGTATAGGACCCTAAGGGTGGACGAGAAAACAATCTACCCTACCCTTCGAAGATTGTTTCTAAAAGAGTACATACGAGAAGGTGTGCTTTGGGGTGTAGCATCTCAGCTATAGAAGGCCGAACGTAAGGAAGGAGAGTCAGTAAGGGACTTCATTAGTCGTCTAAAGCACTTAAACTCTCGTTGCCCTGTAAATGAGCGCTTCAACAATAACCAACTGCTTGATCGATTCATTCGAGGGTTGAGGAATGAAGGAATCTATAATGGACTAGTGATTAGAGGTATCACAACTTGGGAAGATGTCACTGCCAATGCAATCCAATTAGAGGACAACTTGATGATAGCAGGCATGAGGGTGTCTACTGACACGAGATCCACTAGCTCACAAGCCATTGAGTATGAACCCATGACTGCAAAGCCCATTGCCAATGAGCCAAAGGTATTTGAGACATTCTTGACAGACCTCACCAAGGCAATCCAAGAGTCTCTTAAGGATAATCGACCCCCTCAAAATAGTCACATGTATCCAAGAAGGGAGCAACAATGGTGTTCCATTTGCTTAGGTCCACATAGCACTAGTGAGTGCCCTACGTTTAGAGTAAAATTTAATGGAACTTGCAACGCATGTGGTAGGTATGGTCACCAAGCTAAGGATTGTTTAATGATCAAACGTATGATGGCAAATAGACCACCTGTAGCCTACACGGATGCGCCTCGAGCTCCTGTATTGATGCCTACTCCACCTGTTGAGCAACTACCGCAACACATGGTCCCTAGACCTCAAAATGTTGTACAAGCTACGCCGTTACCACCTCCTGTGCTAGGACCGCAGCCCCCGCATCCAAAAGTCGCCCCTATGATCCAAGTGGGTTGCGAGCCATCAAATGCTTATGCAGATGGTTGTGAGGAGGAAATAGACACTAGTATTGCCTACGGACTTGATACATTGGAAGAATGTCCTATATACTACATGGAAGATTGTTGGGGACAAGTCAAGCCGGTTTATCAAGCTGCTGCTCTCGCATCCAGAGGTCAAAATATCAACACCCAGGCTAGGAGGCCACCTCTTCAATGCTACGAGTGTGGTGGACCACATCGAGTAGCGGAGTGCCCTATTAGGCTGCAAAAGAATGCTGCACAGATGCAAGTGAATCAAGGGAGCACGTCTGCAATGCCAATACTCACATGTAATCGTTGTGGCATAGATCACTTGATTGCCCAATGCCCCTATAACCCAAATGCGCCTAAAATCACACCCCTGAATTTGGTCGAAATTGCTAGTGTGACATCGCCAATACCACCCGTCGCACCCGCTTATGCGATTACACGGTCCATGCTTCAAGGGCCAGGACATATCCTCGAAGAGAGAGATACCGCGTCAATTATCCAAGCAAAGAAAAAGAAGACACGAAGGAAGAAGTCGCAGAATACGGAAAATTCAAAGCCAAGTTCCAAAACAAACATAGGAACAGGAGATGACCCCGTGTATATGAATGACCTCGAGGATGATTCAGATTCAGTCGAGACAATGGAGACTAGAACCAATACCACAAAGGGAAAGACCGACAAAGAAAACCGTAACATGGAACCAAATGAAAACCGAATGAGAGAAAACCATAAAGAGCCTCTGAAAACACCACAAGTGTTTCCAAATCCAATCCAAGACCCCCAAGATAAACCGCAGGGGCAAAAAGGGAAAAATCGTAAAAAGAAGATTGGGACGTATCCAAACCCAGTAGACGAGATTGAGCAGGTGAAACATCTAAGAGGTTTAGTGGAGGAGACTCAAAGGAAACTAGAACCAGAACCCATGCATATCAAAATTCATGACACAGTGTTTCCCACGCAAGTTCATCCACCCCACATGAACCATAGACCGTTAGCCATATCTAGTATCATCCAAGAAGGGAGTGAGGACGGGACATCAGAAAGTGAGCATACACCCTTCTTGTTGGAAAGGATGTTTAACGAAGGAATACCTGATCCCATTGAGGAATATGAGATTCCATCCTCACCAGTTCCTAGTCAAGGACCTACACCCTGCAAAACGCCAATGAATGTTGCCAAACTAGTGGACTTCATGTCTTCTGAGGTCCGAACCACGATCATAGCAAAGCTGTATGGAGATCCTGAGTTATTCCTTGCACTTCGAGCATTCCTTAACGGAGAGCTACGAACGGGATTACCGCAGTTTGCGCAACCAAATAGGCCTGACTCGATTATGATTGATGAGGAAAATCATGTGCAATCACTTGACTTAGATGGACACGAGTCTGTGATCGAGGTACCCATTAACGAATTAGGGCAGTATTTTGAAGGCGACGAGTCTAATGCGACCCTACCCATCACTACCAAGGGATTAACTATAAAGGGAATTCTTGATGGTGGTGCGGGAGTTAGCATCGTTACAAAAGATTGTTGGGAATCCATGGGAAAACCCCGCCTCAGTGTTACTAACATTGTGGTAAAGATGGCAAATGGTACCATAGCCAAACCTATGGGGATGCTCAAGGATCTTAAGATCAAAGTTCTAGGATACAAGGTGCGACATACGTTCATTGTAATGGATTTCTCTAAACACCTTATGTCATATGAAATGATTTTAGGACGACCATTCATGAGGGAAGCACAAATGGTTCACGATTGGTCTAAAAATCATGTCTATTTGCAATTCCAAGACTCTGTCCTTAGAGTGGATTTGGTGACTGGTAAGGTACACCCCTTAGGGAGTAAAACCATTATTGATCATCGCTCTGACACCACAGTTCACTCGGCCCCACTACAATATTGTTACACTTGTAAGAAGGATACAGACATTGGCCAAGATTCTCCTTATATGGATATCCTACCTGGGATGACTGAGTCGGACAATGTGGATTGGGTACACCTAGCTGCAACCATAGATACCTGGGGAAATAGAGGAACCACTTGGGTCACACCAGAGGGGGAAGAGGTACCACAAATTGCACCTCTGAACATGATAAGTGCCATACATGCATCTTCTAAGGGCAAGGCAATTGTGGACCAATCTGACAGTGACACTGATAGCTCAATAGAAGACTTTGACCAACACGACTTGGACACTGACTCCCAGAGTGAAACGGATTCTGAATCTCATGAATTAGAGAGTGGAGCAAGTTCACAGTCAAAACATTCGGAAGGATCGAGCACATCAACCGATGATAGCTCCTCCGAGAGTGAAGAGGACACCAACGAGGACTCCTTTAGTGAGCCAGATCTAAATGCAAATCAAAAGCAGGTCTCAAATAAGAAAAAGAAAAACCTTAAGAGGCGTCGATATCGAGCCAACGTACGTGCTAGGATAAACAAGAAGAGATCCTCAGCAGAATGGCTCAGTTATATAGGAGCATGCGATGCTCATCGAAAATTGGTAGACAATTGGGGTGAATATCTCCAAAATGTTATGTGGTGTAGACCACGACCCCATGACATAGCCCAATTAGAGATCATAGACAAGCCAAAGTTGAGCCGCACTGCAAGGAGGCGTCAAAACCAAGAGTTAGCTCGACAACACAAGAAAGCAGAAATGGAAGCACAAACCAACGCACAACCAGAATCCACAGACTTGCATCCTGCACCAGAACATTTCAAATCTTACACCACAGGGGAAGCAAAGGTTGTGTACACAAAAGCCCAAAGAATACCTATCGATGGGAATAATGGAATCTATGATGGTCCGGCAATAGTTAAAGAAATAGAATTAGCCGACCCCGGTGAAGAATCAAAACCTGTTTTTATTGCCCAAGACCTCACAGAAGTTGAAGAGGCGGTCCTCAAAGAGCTTCTCAAGGAATTCAAGGACGTATTCGCTTGGACATACCATGATATGAAAGGTGTTCCGCCTTCTGTGGTCCAACATACAATCCCTATGATTAGCACTGCGAAGCCCGTACAACAAAGACCCTACCCGATGAATCCTAAGTACGCAAAGATCATTCAAGAAGAACTAGAAAAGCTTATCAAATGTGGGTTCATATATCCTATTGAACACTCTGAATGGGTGTCGCCAATAGTTATCGTGCCAAAAAAGAATGGGAAACTCAGGGTGTGCGTGGACCTCAAAAAAGTTAATGCAGCTACTAGAAGAGACCATTACCCCCTACCATATTCCGAACATGTACTCGAAAGAGTTGCAGGCAAGGAAGCTTATAGCTTTCTAGATGGGTACTCAGGCTACAACCAAATCACGATAGCGCTAGAGGACCAAGCTAAAACTGCCTTCATCACAGAATTTGGCGTGTTTGCATTTCGTGTGATGGCTTTTGGCTTAACAAATGCCCCTGCTACATTCCAACGATTAATAAACACTGCTTTTAAAGAATATTTGAGAGAGTTTTGTGAAGCTTTCTTAGACGACCTTTGTGTTTACTCTTCTTGGAAAGAACATCTATCATGTTTGCGGAAGGTGTTTGAAAAATGTAGGTTATATCGTATCTCATTGAACCCGTTCAAATGCCAATTTTGGGTCAAGCATGGAGTTATTTTAGGGCATATAGTATCCAAGAATGGTATCTCAACCGATGAGAGCAAAATTAAAGTGATTCTAGAGTTACCACCACCAACCAATTACAAGGGAGTTCAACGGTTCATGGGACACGTGGGTTATTATCGACGGTTTATTTTATTTTTCGCTGAGATAGCACGTCCTTTGTACAAGCTTCTCATTGAATTTAAATGGACTGAAGAGTGTGACCAGGCCTATGAACAATTGAAGAAAACACTAGCAAGTGCTCCAATTTTAAGGACACCTAACTGGGATGTCATTTTCCATGTGCATATTGATGCATCAAACTTTGCTATTGGGTGTGTTCTCACTCAACCAGGAGAACATAAATTGGACTATCCCATTAGCTTTGCAAGCCGTCAATTGAACGATGCTGAAAGGAACTACACCACTACAGAGCGAGAAGGTTTGGCAATGGTTTATGCAGTAAAGAAATTTCGCTACTACCTTCTGGCAAACAAGTTTGTATTTTATGTGGATCATCAAGCGTTGCTGTATCTGGTAAACAAGCCATGCTCCACAGGAAGAATCACACGATGGTTGTTAATTCTTCTTGAGTTTGATTTCACGATTGTAGTGAGACCCGGTAAAAGGCACGTCATGGCTGATCATTTGTCTCGCATACCCAATGGTGAAGCCCCTACAGGAGTTGATGATGAATTACCCGATACTTCCCTATTCATAGTTGAGACTATGCCTGAATGGAGTGAGAACATTGTTAACTTTTTAGTTAATGGTTTTCCACCCAAGGAACTTCGTAAGGATATCGCTCGAAGGCTAGTAAAAGAATGTGAACCCTATTGTTTGATTGCCGGAACCCTGTATAGATTAGGCAAGGACGATATTCTTAGGCGTTGTGCCCGCGAGGATGAATATTTGTATATCTTGCAAGAAGCACATATGGGCATAGCAGGAGGACATTTTTCAGGGGACCTGACTGCTAGAAAGGTGCTGCAATCAGGCTATTGGTGGCCAACTTTATTTAAGGATGCATCACTTTTTACAAAAGGGTGTGATGAGTGCCAACGTTACAAGACCACACAGCGCAAGGAAAGAATGCCCTTACATCCTATTAAAGTAACCCAACCATTTGAAAAATGGGGCTTAGACTTTGTAGGTCCAATTAGTCCCGCAGCTCGCAACACTCAATCTCGATATATTCTAGTTGCTACGGACTATGTAACAAAGTGGGCTGAAGCTAAGGCTTCACAAAAAGCTGACGCGAGGACAACAGCTAAGTTTCTTTTTGAGAACATTATCACAAGATTTGGTTGCCCTTTTGAAATTGTTAGTGATAATGGTACCCATTTTATAAATGAGGTAATAAGAGAGCTTACCACGACCTTTATGATATCCCACCATAAGTCTACACCTTATTACCCGCAAGCTAATGGACAAGCCGAGAGCACCAACAAGACTCTAATCTCTATTTTAACCAAGACGGTAGAAGCTCATCGCACTGATTGGGATTTGAAGTTGACATCTGCTCTATGGGCTTATCGTACTGCTTATAAAGTGGCTATTAATTGTACGCCATTCAAAATGGTATACGGCCAAGAAGCGGTTATGCCTTGGGAGTTTGTCATTCCTAGTCTTAGGGTAGCTTCGCAAGAAGGATGGAATGGTAACCCCTTAACTGAGCGTTTGTTTATCTTAGAAAAACTAGACGAAGAGAGACAGTTGGCTGTGCAAAATGCTCTTGTGGAAAAGGATAGGAGAAAGAAGTGGTTTGATCGCCATGTGAAGGACAAGGATATCAAAGTTGGTGATAAAGTCCTTATGTATGGAGTACGTAAAGAGAAGAAAAAGTTGAAATATGCTGGTAAAGGACCATATAGAGTATGTGAAATTACCCCACAAGGTACCCTTCGTGTGGAAACTCTTGATGGAGTTGAAACCATTGGATTCCTCAATGGGAGTAAATTCAAAAGATATTATGATCCTTTAAGCCAAGAAGAACTACGGGCCATTCATCAAAAGAAGGCCGCCAAAGCACAAACCGAGTTAAACAAGATACAAGCTCAAGTTGAGGCTAAGGAGCGACAACAACGTATAAAACAAAAACGAGAGGCTAACCTTGGGGTCACAAATGCATTCCACGTGGAAATCGAAGAGGATGGGTTGGACTCTGACACACCTCTACGATACCCCATTGAGTTAAATAGTGCCTATGGAAAAGTGCTATATAACGCCTTATTGGACACGGGTGCTAAATACAATCTGCTATCCTATGGGGTGTGGTGTCAGTTAGGGAAGCCACCTCTATCTGAGAGTATTATCCAAGTCAAGGGTGTCAACAAGAAAAAAACTGCGGTTTTTGGAATCTGGCACACTTCTGTCAGTTATGACAATGGGGTGGTAGCTCAAGACTTTTTGGTCATGCCTACTGGAACTATGGAGGGTAATATAAACCTAGGCCGCACGTGGATGATAGCCACCAAATGCACTATTGATTGGGGGACTGGGGGTGTTACAACGCAAAAACCAACTCTTAGCCCTACCACTCAAGCCATAGTCCCTGAGATATTGCCCAAGGAAATAAAACCCAAGACATTGCATGTCCAGGAGGTTGAACCATACGTCCCCATAGCCCAACTCTCTAGAGCTTCAACTAATGTAGTTGAAAGAAAGCTTGAGACACACAAGAACCATCCTAATATAACAGAGAAAACATACAAGTGGGTCCCTAAAACCTCTGTAGTGAGCATGGTTGATGCAAAAACACGGAAACCTAGTAAGAACCGTACCACTCACTCCAAGAAATGTAAAGAAACGCTGCGTTGGATTCCTAAACGACTATTGGAAGCCCAAGGATACTATGAAGGAAATGATCAAATCTGGGTGCCCAAACGTAAAGTGTACTCTTACCTGTCACCTGGCCCATGTAAACCCAATCCTGTGGCTCCAAAACAAATTGAAAATCGCGGAAAGGAAAAAATCATGGAATGTTACACACCCGTTCTAGAGCTAGTTTGGGTACCAAAGAAAGAACGATTTGTCCCACCTAGCTCAGGAACAGGGAAATCAAATGAAGCTTCTTGCTCTTCATGTAGTTCCTATATCCAAATAGAAGCTTCGACACAACCTCCACCTACCACTGTACATATCCATCCAAGCACGAAAGAGTTTGCACCTTCCGGGGTAAGTTCACCACCTACAACAACGTTGCAAATAAAATCCTGGGAGAGTACCTTACCACCCTTACAACTTGACGAGGCACCTAGGGTAATAGAAAACTACTGGCAAAAATCCTCACCTATTACCAACTGGAACAATTGGTTTCAAAGGGTGACAAGCTCATTTCAAACGGTATGATCTACCCAAGGAAGGGGGGAGTGTTTGTGGACATCCATCATTCACTTGCTTCCCTCTCAACCTTTTTCCCTGACCTCTTAATCTCCGATCTTAGGGAATGTATATATATAGCCTTATACTCACAAAAAAACAAAAATAGTAAAGAGCAAGAGCGCCTAGCAATGAGAGAGCACCCTATCAGATCTTACATATAAGTCCAAATTCACCGTGTCAAGTCAAGCAACACACAAAAACAACTCTTATGTTTTAAAGGCCTAACCAAATCTATCTGTCTTGTCAGAAATGGCTACTTCACCAGAGGCATGCACTTCTATTTTTGATGAAAGGTACCCCTTGTCTTTTCAACAAGTGTTCTACGTATGCTACCCTATACTTTCTTGCGAATGGGATTTGATAGAGAGCCTTGCATGTGAGAGAAATTTTGAGGAGTTAGAATGGCTGATACGTCTATGGCTAACTAGTGATCCCTACCCAGTGGCGAATGTGTCTCCAATGGCACATGCTTATTCTTTTGCACAAGATGAGTATCCACGCATCACGAGGTTCTTGATTAGCATGCTTGCACAAGAGGATGATGAAGAGGAACTAATAGAGACCGAGGAAGACTATGGCCTCACGGACAACGATTTTATTTATCTAGATGATGAGGATAGAGGCCTAGCCTTAGGGTGGCCACCCGGTTTATATAATATCCTCTTTCCTTGATTCTAAAAGGGGTGACAGATAGGTAGGTTAGGGGTCTAGATTGTGTTTTGAGTTTGTTTTTTAGGAGTTTTAATTTTTCCCACTGATGTGCCTCCTAGAGGTATTGTTTGTGTTTCCTAGTGTGTACAGGAGCGTATTGCTATTGATAGGATTTGGATCTTCATGGAACCTTCAAATCAAGCGCGACCATCAACACAAACAGGTGTTTCTTATCCATTAGCATTGCCCTTATCTTTTTTGCATCCATGTTTGTCTGCTTTGATTGTGATTGGTAGCATACTATTCAGCGCGTTGGCTTAGTATCCAACATTTAATTCAATGCAATCTTTTGTCATAATCACTTGTTTAGGTGTAAAAATCAAGCAGTCCGACTAAGCTAGTTTGACCAAGCTAGGTATTAGAAATCTTCTCTTAATACCATGGGGAATGCCTTCCTAATAAACAATGGTTACTTAGGTTCTTAATCCGATTTAGGCAGCATTGTATGAAATGTACTAGGGCTTTCTAGTGGGCTTGACCCTATTGACCTTTAGCTTAAGTATTATAAAGGGAGTTTACTAATGTGATGAGCCTGGGGAGGGTAACAGTGTTATATGACCCCCCAAAGTTACAAAATTAAAATGATGAAAATGAACAAACAAAAAATCAAAGTGCCACAATGTAAAATTTTAAGCTGGAAGAGAAATCTCAGCTTGATTTGGTACTTCACTCACATGTATTGCCTACGGTACTAGAGCCCTAGAGGTTCCCAGTGTGGGCGCTTTTCCTTGAAAAGCAAAAAACCCAAGGCATACAAAATAAGCACACACATCATAATTGAATCAATGTGAAAAGACCTTGGGGGGTCAAAGAAAAAGTAATCAGTCAGGCGATGATTTCATGAGAAATTCCTTTTATGGTAGCTTAACTACAAGGTTTTCTAGATATAGCCTCTAGTCAGCCCTTGAACATGAATACTTGGCTCTCGCGATTAAACAACTTAATTGACCACAGAAAATTAAGAAGCTTACCCATGGTATTAATATTCGATCTCTAGTGCTTTTCGACCGTCAAATTAGCGACCCCAGACTTGTTTAATTTTTTGCCTTTACATCTGTTTATGCATTTGATTACATTGCAATTTAATGTTCATTGCTAACAAATTGTTTGAAATTCTTTTACCAATCAATGTGTCTACCTAAAACTGCATATGCTTTTTAAGAGAATGCAATTACTGTGCCAATGTTGTTTGATTTTGCAGTGACTGAAGAAGGCTAAGGACATTCATCTCAAATGCTCTTCCACCTCGACGAACCAGCTTCAACTCAATAGCTTCCGAGGACGGAATCTACATCAGGAAGGGGGGCATGTTAACCCTCACGGCACACGGACACCTGATCACCTACGATGGACGCGTATTATGTATGATTTAGAGTCAGGTACCGGGCTTGTCGGACCAATAGGGAAAGGTAGAGTGATCGCCGATGAGAGGCGCACTTTAACTTGGACATTCAAGGGATTAGTTGGTTAAGCATGGGCGCCCAAGTGTGAATGGGGTGAGCTCCTATAAAAGCCAACTAAACCTAATTTTTACTCATTCTCTCATTTGTGCAATTGAAGAGTGCTCTTGCTCCATCTCCATCTTCTTCTTCTTCTTCACCTCCTTGTGTGTGTGTGTGAGAGAGAGAGAGAGAGAGGGAGAGTGTGTGTGCGATCGAGCATTACGAAAGCACGACGGCGGCGAAGCGGTTGAGCGCGGCACGACTGCAGCTTCTTCTTCATCGCGGCGAGGAATCCACCACGAAGGCGAGCGTAGAGCGGTGAGTGACACACCCTTTGTTTTCTTGAGCTTGCTAGTTTAGGCTTGTTGTGTGCTTGGAGCCGTTTGTGGCTCGCATACGGTGTATTGGCAAGTCCCTTGCTTCGACAGTGCGGCAAGGAGCGCACAGCACAAAACCTGTGCTACAAACCTCTGTCATAAAACGAGCCAGCAATGCAATCAGAGTGACCACCTGTGAGCGCATAAGCGGAAAACCTATCCGCAAGCAACAAGTCAATGCATGACTAATACCTTACGAGCACTGTCACAACATGCATAAAACTCCTGGCACAAATCGGACAGAGTCTTATTTGTATGGGGACTAAGTCACACCCAAAACAACAAAGGAAATAAGATGCCAAATCCTATGGCAAACAATCTGGGAGTAGCTCAGCCAGATCACTGAGCATACAAAGAGCTCCCGCAGTGTACATACATGAGCACAAACCGGCTAACAAGACACTTCCATGCATGAAATCGAGTCACTGTAGTACATCTGCCATCTAAAGAGAAGTCACCTGTACACCTGTGGCAAAGTAAGATACCAAAGCCAGTCAACAGGACACTACAACACCTCTGGAACTGAGATCCAGGAGACTAGAGCGTAACAGCTCTCCACAATGTCATACATAGCCTGGCAAAGCACAAAACACGCTCTATGCCAACCCGGCTTCTAGAGAAATCTGTAGTGCAAACCCTATACCTGTACTTCGTCTCTCTGCTGCGAATGCGAGTAGGGCTGAACTGAGAGCTCACCTGAAGCTTATCGGTAAGCCACCGTATGGTTGTCCGCTAGCTCCATTGCTCTCTCCGCAAGCAAACTGCAACCCTCTCCTGCAAGCTCCGAAACTGTTTATGGCTTCAAGTTTCCAAACGCTGCTGAGCAGCGCGACACACACACTAGATTGTGTGTGTGTGTGTGTGTGTGTGTGTGTGTGTGTGTGTGTGTGTGTGTGTGTGTGTGTGTGTGTGTGTGTGTGGACACTACACACACAAACCCCTTTGCAGAGAGTGCACAACGTTGCTTGATTTGGTCTTCAAAAAACCTCTAGCACTGCAGTTTTATTTTGAAGCAATTCCCCCTACGCTGCTTTTAATTTGAAGCTCTTGCTTTGATTTGATGCAGGTTGTTGTAGACCCCCCTTGAATCTTGCTCCGAGCCTTGTGCAAGCTCTCAACTTTTGCTAGTCGATGTCCAAGCTTTCCAGCTATTTCTGTGCTTAAGCTTGCAATCGATTTGCCATCGATTCCGTGCTCGTGGCAGCTTCAATCGGTTCTCAAGCTACCCAAAGCTCTGCAGAGTCGACAGATCTCCTCATGCACCAAAGCTCTGCTCACTCTCAAGCTTTCAATTTTCTATATGCAGAATATCTCATGCCCGACTCACCAAGCCCCAAAGCAAGCTCACCTCTCTACGAGGTCGAGGCTGCCATAGCCGAGATCCGCATGCTCGCACACCGCAAGCACACTCGTATCGCTCCCATTAAGACCGCGCGCGCAACCACACACACACCGTCGTCCCTAGCTCTGATACCAATTGAAGGGGATCGGGGAGCACCACAGACGGAGAGTGAGAGAGAGAGAAGGAGACACACACGATGTGGGTGGGGAGACTGTGAAGTGGCAGCTCCCCCTATACAGTATACTCACTATAAGTATAGGGTAACAGTGGGCGGGCGCCCATGACCTGGGCGATCGGTCAAGGCACATAGGCCTTAACCCCAACACTATCTTAATGCTCAATATGCATGAGCATCTGAGGCTATCTGGCGTATACTTGGTTTTCACATGCATAAAGAGAAACCTGACATACAACAGCTCCAAGCTCACTTGCCTCATCAAAATCAAGTCATCTTCAGCGAGACGGAGCAACTGTACAGACTGAGTGGTTTGTTGCAAATCAACAATATCCAGAGGCCAATGATTTGTTGTACATAGACTTCCCAACAAAGTAGGTTTGGAAGCCAGCAAGTAGAACATGGACTCAAAGACATATTGGTGACATGATTGGAAGAATGTACCACATTGTTCCCAATGATGGATATTTGTACTATTTGTGTATGTTACTCAACATGTGCAAAGGATGTAAGTCTTTTGAGGATATTAGAACCTTCAATGGACGAGTATATGACACATTTAAAGAAACATGTAATGCACGAAGATTACTGCAAGTTGATGATGAATGGTTTCTTTGTTTGGAAGAAGATTCTTTTCAACAAACAGGGCAACAATTGCGCCTACTGTTTGTAGTCATTTTTGTTTTTTGTGATCCAATACATCCTGGTGCATTGTGGAATTGCTTCTGTAAGGAGCTTTCTGAGGACCATGTATATCATATGAGGGTTCACACAAATGCTGCGAATATCTATGAACACATGGCTCAAAACCAAGCTTTGTCAAACTTAGAGACAATGCTTCAACACTATGGAGAGAGGCTCTCGGATTATTCTGGAATGCCCCAGGTGGATCTCACACTGCCAATTATGAGTGAGCATGGAGTGCTTGCTGAAGAGTTCATGTATAACAGAGAGGAACAAAGAGTATTGTCTGCTCGAATGGAATCATCTTTCAATGTTGGGCAAAGGGAAGCTTACAATCAGGTTTTACAAGCAGCTAGCATGAGCAGAGGGATTGTTTTTTTCTTGGATGGGCCAGGTGAAACAGGAAAGACTTATCTCCATAATGCATTGCTCTCTCGGATACATGGAGAGTCCAAAGTTGCTTTGGCATGTGCATCTTCCAGTATTGCAGCACAACTTCTCGACAACGGAAGGACTGCACACTCTAGATTCAAGATCCCTATTGATATAACTTATGAGTCCACATGTAACATTAAAGTAAACAGCCAGCTTGCTGAGCTATTGCGAATGAGTTCACTGATCATATGGGATGAAGCCCCCATGGCTCATAGACACCCTTTTGAGGCTCTTGATAAGACACTAAGAGATGTCATGAAAAATGACATGTTGTTTGGTGGAAAGTTTCTCCTCCTTGGTGGTGATTTCAGACAGATATTACCTGTTGTGCGTAAAGGGGGAAGAGAAGACATTGTTAATGCATCTTTGTGCCACTCATACATTTGGCAACGTACAGAAATCATGCATCTAACACAAAATATGCGAGTGGTCAATTGTTTTAGTAATGTTATTGAAAGAGAGTTTGTGCAATGGACACTTGATATTGGTAATGGCCATGTTTGTGATGGGGACATACTTGATAATGTGGCTTTGCCGGCCTGCATGATGCCACCACAAAATAATTTGCAAGCATTGGTTTCTTGCATATATAGAGAACTTGAAACACAGACTTGCCATGCAACCTTTTTCAAGGATAGAGCAATTTTGGCTCCACGGAACAAGGAGGTGGATGCTATAAACAATTTGGGCTTGCAGCAATTTCCTGGTACTTATAAGGAATATGTTAGTGCAGACTTAGTGTGTGAATCAAATTGTGATAGCATTTTATTCACAAGTGAGTTTGTAAATAGTTTAGATCTTGGGGGAGGTTTTCCACCTCATGTTTTACAACTGAAATAGAATGCTCCAGTTATGTTGCTTCGCAATTTGGATCCAAGAAGTGGTCTTTGTAATGGGACACGCTTGATTTGTAAGCAATTCCACAGCAAAGTGATTGAAGCAGAAATCATTACAGGGTCACATGCAGGAAATGCAGTGTTCATTCCAAGGATTGATTTTCTCATGGGATCTAGAGAAGGTCTCCCTTCTAATTTGAGACGCCGCCAATTTCTCCCACGTTGTGCTTTTGGGATGACAATCAACAAGGCGCAAGGCCAAACATTGGGAGTTCTTGGATTGTATCTCCCAACACCTGTTCTCACCCATGGTCAACTGTATGTGGCAATGTCTCGCGCAAGATCCTCTTCAGCCATCAAGGTTGTGGTTGGTGATAGTCACTTAACAAGCGTTAGTAGACATGGAGATCAAAGAACATACACTTCTAACATTGTCTACAAAGAGGTGTTGCAATTGACCTGTCCCCTGCCACCCCCTTGCCATGGGGTTTAACGTGGTTGGATATGTTTCATCCAATAAAAAATCACTGTGACTCTCACAACTATTTCTTTGTCATTTATAAGCTTAGTATATCTTCTTATGAAACATTGTGTAGCCTCAAGCAAGGTATATTCGCTGAAACAATTGACTAAGATTTATTAGTGCTGAGAGATTTATGATTCATGTGCTTTTTGATGAATTTCTAATCCTTTATGTATATGTATGAATGAAAATGGATCCTAACGCCTCTATGACTTACACACTAGGGAGACAACCTCGACACGTCCGACGTAAAATATTGTATATGTGTGTTTGTGACATTTCGATACTTTAAAGAATTTAAATCTCACAGTCAATGATTATGTATTAGATCCACCATTATGGAGGGGTCCAATCATAGCCATGCAGGTGATTCATCTACTCGAGGACTTGGATGTAGCAAGGTAACAATTTTGATGTTGATATAGTAAAGTAATAGCTTTTGTGTATCAAAATATCTATCTATATTAATAGCTTTTTGTTTGGCTATAGATCACAATATTACCCAGAATTCTTGATGGCGGGTATATATCATGCTTCATATGATCCGAGCTTGTTGTGCTACATTCAAGTTTCTATTTAGAGAGGATTCAAAGCACGTGCCACCATTGCAGAGTTAGGCAGAACCCGTCCAATTAATGCTATGTTTGCTCAGAATCTTAGTCTCGGTGCTTGGTTCCTACGTGTTTTTGTGTTAGGATCTCTTCCTCCATTGATTGGTAGATGTGTTTTACATTGTGGGCCATGGATGGTTCGATACCGCAGCATGGCATGTCGTAGGCTATGCTTTTGAGCATATAAATCTTAAGTCTCTACGCATGTTATATTTTTTGACATGGGAAATATCACTTACTCTATATATGTTAGTGCAAAGTTAGTTTGAAAATATGTTGTGATGACTTTTGCAAAGATTCAAATGTTGTCCATCTTATAAATTTTAAACACATACAGTACCGCTCTCTCTCTCTCTCTCTTATCGAGAGAGAGAGAGAGAGAGAGAGAGAGAGAGAGAGCCCAGTTCATGGACAATAGAGAGAGAGAGAGAGAGAGAGACAGAGAGAATCCACCCAGTATGTAGACAAAGGAAAATGCTCCAAAAACACCAAGGTTTAGTGTAATCCCACCTAAAAATTTTGAGATTTACCTCTACATTTTAAATTTGAAGGAGGACTGATGAAAGAGTGCCCTATAGCCCTGATGACTGAGAGAGAGAGAGAGAGAGAGAGAGAGAGAGAGAGAGAGAGAGAGAGAGAGGGCACCAGAAGAGGGTGGCTATACTAGATTTTAACTCCTTCAACGGTGTACACACACACACACACACGCAGAGAGTGAGTAAATATTCATCTGTTTTTATGAAATTTGCCAAGAGCAAAGAGCTTGAGGGTAATAGAGGCCATGCCGCCGCCGAAGGTGGCGCCGTTTTACTAGTTAGTGTTATAATTTAGAGGTTGTCATTGTGTGCAGAGTACTCTCACATGAGGTAATAAATTTGCAAAATATAATATAAGAGGTCAGTTTTAATTAGTTCAGTGTTCGATTTTGACATGCAGATATTTTCTAACCTTAAAGTGAAGATAGGTAGAAACTTTTTTGCCATGTATAGAGCTATCACATTATGCTCTCACTCCAATTACAATTAAAAAATATCATGTTAAAATATATTGATATTTAATTCTCTTTATTTGGATTGCTAGATCTATCGTACTGTGTGATCGTACACGTGCAACAACTGTAGATAGATAAGCGTTCAAAGATCTATCGTGGAGTGTGAGAATATTATGTTCGCACTTCAGATAGATATGGCACTCGTCAAAGTGGTATGAAATTGATTATCATGTTGTATTGAGAATCAATTCCAAGACTTGATTAATATTTTCGATTATCGTAATGTGCGAAAGTCGTAAGCTTCCACTTTGAATAAATCTATAAAGTGCAAAGTGAAATAATGTGATTTATGTAAATTGTTTCTTATAACTGATTAAGATTATCGATTATCGTAATGTGTGAAAGCCAAAAGCTTGTTTTGGTCTTTGTGCATGACCCCCAATCCACAACGCCTACCTAGACGCCCTTCTATCCAAAATTTAGCATCATGTTGCGGAACTACAGGTCATTGCGGAGGTACTCATGCGCATGTAGATACTTTAGGGTTTGAAGAAGAGCATTAATTATCCGCAAGATGTTACTTTGAAACAGCTCTATTGTTCCTTCAGTGGTTACATAATCCCGAATGGCCGATTGATTGCCATCTACACTACACTCTTTTATCCACTGCTCTACATGGCCGTCATTCCAAAAATGTGAAATGAGCATTGGATGTAACAAACCTGGACACTCCAAGTCAAGAATCTACCATGACAGCACCAATAACCTGTCATAAAATATCATATCTAACCAACCCAAATGATTTTCTCATATTAAATTGATCACTTAATGTGGGATAATAAACGGGAACAAGTGTTAAGATATAGATATGTGCTTATAGATCTATCTCAACACGGGGCCAATGGTAAAGGGGCCCAAATCAGAGATGGTTGATCAAAGAGCAAGGCTAACCAATGGAGCATAAGACCTTAGGGTTAGCTTCATTGAAGACCTCCAATAATGTGTGTAAAAGTCCTTTGACCTTAGGTAAGCTAGCGCTGAGCTTGAGGCGGGAACCCGACCCAGCTCGAGGTGCTAGTCCTGCTTGTCATGCTTGATGACTGAGGTGCTTGAGGTGCTTGATGATTGAGGTGCTTGAGGTGCTTGATGATTGATATGCTTGAGGTGCTTGACATGATTGAGATGCTAGGGTTGCACTTGAGGTGAGAACCCAGCCCAAGCTTAAAGTGCTTAAGGGCCAAGCTTGTGGTGGGAACTGGGCCTATGGATGAGGGGCTTGAGGTCTCAAAAAGTCAAATATTGAATCCCTACAAGGAGGGGGTGAGCCCTACATGAGGGGGGATGAGAGAGAACACCCACACACTCACACAAGGCATGCATGGTACAAAGAAAGCAGAAGGGACACTTGTCAAGTTCCTCCTCATCTTGCCCTCATGGTGTGCCTGAAGCCTATTGGTTGGCCACCCAAGGGGTCCGATGATAATTTAGGATATTTAATTAATTGATTTTTCATTTATCAAGTCCTCTCTCTCAAAGGGGAAAGGGGGACACTTGTCCCAAGGCTACCCTTATTGCTTGTAATGCCTCCTGCTTGTGATTGGCTAGGCCTGGAGGGGTCCAATGAGCTTCAAACATGAGCTACAAGGGGGGGTCGACCCAAGCAAGCTAGGGGGTTGCTTAGGGAGTATACTCACCCACACACACTCACAAACACTCTCATTGTGTGCTATGCAAAGTGCAAGAGCTCCCTCTCCTTCTCCAAGCAAGTAGAGGTTGAGAGCCTACACCAACACTCTTGGCTATGGAGTGCAAATCCAACCAAGAGCCATGCTTCAATGCTTAAGCTTTCCATCTCCTTCTTCTTCATTACTATGCTATTATGTGTGCTAGCAACAAGAGTTATGATAAGTGAGGAACTAATTCTTTCTCCTATGAAATGTTTCTTCTTCCTCTTCCCTACCCTCATTCCCTACTAGCTCTCTCCACCTTCGAAGGTGTTTGAGGTCTTGGGACTGAGGCTTGGGATAGTTAAATCTTTCTTCAAGTTTATGTTATTCTTGTGATGCATGAATCTTTCCATCTTCATTGCATCACCTAGGTCACAAGGAACACGAAGATTGTATTGTAACAAGTCTCTCTTAATGGGAGAAATCATAATACAAATGCCTATTGGAGGGGGGACCGGCTCCACATAAATCCGGTCCTCAATTGTTGTCATGTTCTCTAAATTATCTCTCTTGCAAAATTATTGATCATGCCAAGTTAACTAATTTCTATGATTATGTTGTTATCTTGAATTATGTTCACCCGCTATTCTCACAAAGTCATTTCTCAAAAGTACTCTCATTAATTTCCGCTACTCTCAAGTTAAATAGGCCAATTCCATTACATTGGTATCAGAGCATTTGGTTTCTCTTTTCTTGCTTAAGAAGAGAGGTCCTTAAGTGGCCTATAAATGGTTGATGTTGTTAATTATATTAGGGTAGGTGGAATTGGGATTTATTATCGTTTTTGTTGAGCCCACTAGGTGGGGGATGGTGCACATCTCGGGAGCTTTGGACTTAATAATGGAGTTTTTTTAGACTTGCCTATGGCTTTACCATTATTCAGCCATAAGAAGTCCGAAAGGAGCTAGCCCTCGGCAACTCTTCTATTTTAGACCTACTCCTCTACTCTCTATAATTAACCACTTTGAGCCGTGGGTGTAGATACTTAAGAGCCGATTTTCAAAGGCTAACAGGAGTGGCAACTAAGGTTTTGAATTGCCCAATCATACACTAAGTACATACATAAATTTTGTTAACATGGCTGACAATAATCAAGAGAGTAGAATGAACATTGATAGCTTTGATTTTGCACACGAAGGTGCTAATGATGATGCTTCCATGTTTGTGAATTATCTCGTCACTAGGTTGCAGCAAGCTATGGGCAACCTTGCTTTGCAAGCCGAAGTTACTCAACAACTTCGTGCTAATGGAATTTCCCTTCCTCTCCAAGAGGAGAGAGAGCTTAGGAGGCCTCTTGAAGAGACCCCCAAAAGAAGACTCTCTCCCATTCGAGAGGAGGAATCCAAAGAGGAAGAAAGCAATGAAAGTTTAAGTTCCTCTGAAGATGTGGCTCCACGAAGACGGCGGTTTAGACGATCGCCCACTCCTCCCAAGAGGAAAAGATCAACACATAGTCCTTCTCCTCATCACTCTGAAAGGCAAGAGAGGAAACAAAGGAAGAAAAGGGCTAGGAAGAGGTCACCCTCTTCTCCTTCCTCCTCTTCCGATGAAGGTTATGGCTATTCTCCTAGAGAATACAAGAGGGGAGGACATCGCAAATCATTTCCTGCATGGCAAAGGTCACAAAAGCTAAAGAAGTTCAAGGAGGGAGGAAATAGTATCTCTTTTCTCACCTATGAAGGCACCTTTGGTGCTATCGACAAAGTGTTGGCCTTCATCCAGCAATTTGATGCGGCCTTTGGAGACGAGGCCTTCACAGAGTCCTCCAAGCTACGCAATGTAGCTATGCACTTCCAAAAATCAGCTCGTCAATGGTGGGCTAGCCTTTGTGGCAATGGTGAATCCCCAAAGACATGGAAAACTCTATGAGTTTCCATCATGAAGCAATTCCTTGCAAGCGATGCAAAGGACAAAGTTCTTATCGAATGGTGCAGCTTGAAGCTTCTCTCTCATGAGTCTATCCACAAATATGTAGATAAGTTTTGGGATTTACATCTCAAAGCTACTATCTTTCAAAAGATTGACTTTGCCGAGCAAAGGCAGCAATTCTGTGCGGGATTACCTGAAGAGATGGCCAAATACATCGACTCTCAACGGCCTGGTACTATTAGAGAAGTAATCCATCACACCATGGTTGCTTCACGCATCAATTTCCATCAAGGGGCTAGACGTAATGTCAAGCCCATGTAAAACAAAGACAAAAATGATGCAAAGGGGAAAACCAATGTTCAGAATACGTCACTTACAATAACAAGAACAACAACAGCAATCGGTCCAAGGAGAAGGGAGTTTAGAAAGGTAAAAACAAACTCTCTCCTAAAGAACTTGAAGCTTTTCGCAAGGACCATAAGTGTTTCAAGTGTGGGGAGCAAGGACATGGATATCGTTCTTTCCCCAAGAAGAATACTCGCAATGAGATTCCTAGGGTTTCCACCATCAAAGCTCCAAAAGAGGATGCTCATTGCAAAGGATCATCACTTTTCTATGCTTGGGGAAAGGTAAGAGAGCATGATGCCTTCATCTTGTTTGACCCTGGCTCTACTCTGAACTTCATATCAATGGAGTTGGCACCGAGTTGGGCATTCAAGCTTTTGAGATGGGAGATATGGTAATGGTTGATGCAGCTTTCAAGGGACAACAAGCCTCTGTTACTCCCTTGATTGGGAAGCTGAGGCTTCATGTCCAAAGCTATGTCGACAAATAAGACTTCTTCATCTCTCCTCTCCAACATGAGGATGCTATCCTAGGGGTGCCATGGTTTGATCGCATGGCTGTCAACATGAAGTTGCCTGAAAGGAGAATCTACTTCACCTACAGGGGAAAGAATATGTATATAGATGCTAGTTAGCGTGGTCGCACTATTCCACTTGTAAATCCTCTTGCTTTTGATAAGTCAATGAAGAGCTCAGTTTCTGCGTACATGATTTTTGTCAAAGAGTCTCTAAAAGATACTAATGTTTCATCAAATGTAAATGGTAGGAATCAAGAAGAGTTAGACTTATCTAATTTTCTAAAAGGATTCCAAGATGTGTTCATCGATGATATCCCTATGGACTTACCTCCAACACGAGGGGATGATGACCATCGCATTGAGCTCCTTCCATGAAGCTCACCGCCTAACAAACCTCCTTATCGAGTCTCACAAGCTCAACAAGAGGAGATCATGAGGCAAGTACAGGAATTGGTAGACAAAGGGATGGTGAGGCCTAGTTCCTCTCCCTTTTGTTCTCCAGTCCTTTCAGTGCAAAAGAAAGATGGTACATACCATATTTGTGTGGACTATTGAGCACTAAACCATATCACTATCAAAAACAGATTTCCCGTGCCTCGGGTAGAAGATCTGTTTGATAAGCTACAAGGCTCTACCTACTTCAGTAGGATTGAC
Source organism: Adiantum capillus-veneris (assembly GCF_014529385.1). Taxonomy (NCBI): domain Eukaryota; kingdom Viridiplantae; phylum Streptophyta; class Polypodiopsida; order Polypodiales; family Pteridaceae; genus Adiantum; species Adiantum capillus-veneris. The sequence continues at coordinate 118,136,757 of NC_140958.1, forward strand.
CTTAAGAGTGGTTATCATCAAATAAGGATAGTGGATGAAGATATCCTAAAGACCGCGTATCGCACAACATTTGGTCTTTATGAATATCTAGTCATGCCTTTTGGCTTGACTAATGCACCAGCTATGTTCAATCGTCTGATGGAGAAAATTTTTAGACCTTATCTCCAATTCACTGGAGTGTTCTTTGATGATATCATCATCTACTCCAAGTCTTTGGAGGAACATAAGCAACATCTTCAAGTGATTTTTCAAGCATTGAGGGAGAACAAGCTTTTTCTCAACCAAAAGAAAAGCAAATTCTTCCTTCAAGAGATTCAATACCTAGGTCATATTATCTCTCACGATGGTATCCATATGGATCCATCAAGGTTAGAGGTAATAAAATCATGGCCTAACCCAAGAAATCTACATGAGCTAAGAAGCTTTATTGGTATGTGCGCATACTATAGACGCTTCATAGCAAAATTCTCTCAAGTAGCAGGACCACTACACGACTTAACTAAGAAGAACATTAAGTATATATGGACTGCTAAGGAGAAAAATGCTTTTGAAAAGCTCAAAGAGAAGCTTACTTCCCAACCAGTCCTCGTGCTTCCGGATCTCTCAAAGCCATTTCAGGTCCAATGTGATGCTTGTGGTTATTGCCTTGGAGCAGTTTTGCTTCAAGAAGGGCATGCCATAGCATATGAGAGCCGAAGGCTCAATACTGATGAATGAGTCTTGGGCATTTATGAGAAAGAGCTTTTAGTTGTTCTACATGCCCTAGACACATGGAAGCACTACCTATTGGGGACTCCATTTATCCTACGAGCCGGCCACCAAAGTCTCAAGTATTTCATGACGCAAACCAAGCTTTCCGACAAACAAATGAGGTGGACAAATTTTCTTTCGCAATTTAATTTCCATATTGCTCACATAGCTGGTAAGCACAATCAAGTGGCCGATGCACTTTCACGACGACCAAAAGTTAATGCGGTGTCTATAGCTACTCACAATGACCATCCTCTATGATAGATGAGTATGATATTGACCCTGACTTTAGAGACATAATGTCAGCCCTTGCTTTGGGGAAGAAAGAGGAACCATTCACCTTGCAGGATGGTTATCTTCTCCACGGCAATAGGCTATGTTTTCGTGAGAAAGTTATGTATGAATCCCATGCTCCTCCATATGCAGGGCATAGAGGTATTCAACCTACTCTCCGAGGAGTAGAGACATACTTCTATTGGCCTACCATGAAAGTGGACATACAAGAGTATGTTTCAAAATGTGTAGTATGCCAAAAGACCAAGTATGATAGAGGGAAGCAACCTAGATTACTCTAGCCATTGCCGATTCCAAATTCACCATGGGAGAGTATATCCATGGATTTCATCTTTGGATTACCCAAGTCTATCCATGGAAATACAGGAATATGGACAATAGTCGACAGGTTTAGCAAGCAAGCACATTTTATTCCTGTCAAAAAGACTATTAAAGCACATCAAATGGAAAATCTCTTCATATCTTAGATTTTCAAGCACCATGGATTGCCCACATCCATCATGTCAGATAGAGATCCTAGAATAACCAGTAATTTTTGGAAAGGTCTCTTTGAAAATCTAGGAACAAGATTGAATTTCTCTTCGGCCTATCACCCACAAACGGATGGCCAAAGTGAGATAGCCAATCTTACGATACTCGATCTACCCAAGACTTATGTTACCGAAGAAGATCAACGCTCACAATGGGAAAAGTACTTACCTCTTGTAGAGTATGCCTACAATAATACTGTACATACTTCTACTGGAAAAGCACCTTTTGAGATCATTGAGGGAAGACCTAAAAGTCCTTGCTACTCAAAGTACATGGGAAGATCTTCGCCACCAATGAGTATAGCCGTGACCTACAAGAATCTTTTCAAAAGATTAAGGAGGCTATATCCATCTCTCAACAAAGGCAAAAAGCTGCTGCTGATAAGCACAGAAGAGCCTTAATGTTCAAAGAAAATAATTGGGTCTTACTCAAGTTTCCTAAGGCTCGATTAAGGCAAACGACGGGCAAAAATCCTACGGGTCATCAAAAGTATTATGCTAAAATAGCAAAAAGATACTATGGTCCTTTCCAAATCTTGAAGCCATCAATGAGACGGCTTATCAACTCAGGTTGCCCAACCATTGGCTCATACACGATTCCTTTCATGTAAGCCTACTTAAGCCCTACCAAGGAGAGCCACCAACAGAACCAATTATTGAAGACCCTCCTGAAGTTGAAGACCAAGAAGAGGTGCTACAACCCGAAGCTATCCTTCGGCATGACAACAAGGTACTACGACATGGTAAGATTATCCGACGGTATCTTATTAAGTTCAAAAATTATCCTTTTGAAGATGCTAGATGGATGCAAGGAATACAACTTATGGATAGTATGAACCTTGTCAATGCTTACAATGCTACATTAGAGTAAGCAAATGTACAAATTTCTTTTAAATGACTCATGTTTTTGTCTTATAAGACTAGTCCTCTTTTTAATTGTGCACAAATTTAACTAGTATGCATGCTTAGAATCATGTTTGTGATGACGACGTCTCTCAAACACCAAGTAGAATTTGTCACTCTACTTTGGGAGAATGAAATGGACTAAAGAGCACACATGCTTGCGGCATCTATGGCTCCCAAGCACCAAATGGATTAGTCATCCATCTTGGAAAGATGTCGTAGGGTAAAAAGGGATCCTCTACCCGCTAAGTAAAATTGACTAATGACTAAGGCTTTATCTCTTCTACCTCATAGTTGAGGACGACTATGATTTTAAGAGAGAAGTAATGTCATAAAATCTCATATCTAACCAACCGAAATGATTTTCTCATATTAAATTGATCACTTAATGTGGGAGAATAAACGGGAACAAGTGTTAAGATATAGACATGTGCTTATAGATCTATCTCAACACGGAGCCAATGGTAAAGGGGCCCAAATCAGAGATGGTCGATCAAAGAGCAAGGCTAACCAATGGAGCATAAGACCTTAGGGTTAGCTTCATTGAAGACCTCCAATAATGTGTGTAAAAGTCCTTTGACCTTAGGTAAGCTAGGGCTGATCTTGAGATGGGAACCTGACCTAGCTCGAGGTGCTAGTCCTGCTTGTCATGCTTGATGACTGAGGTGCTTGAGGTGCTTGATGATTGAGGTGCTTGAGATGCTTGAGGTGCTTGATGATTGATATGCTTGAGGTGCTTGACATGCTTGAGATGCTAGGGTTGCACTTGAGGTGAGAACCCAGCCCAAGCTTAAAGTGCTTAAGGGCCAAGCTTGTGGTGGGAACTGGGCCTATGGATGAGGGGCTTGAGGTCTCAAAAAGTCAAATATTGAATCCCTACAAGGAGGGGGCGAGCCCTACATGAGGGGGATGAGAGAGAACACCCGTGCACACTCACACAAGGCATGCATGGTACAAAGAAAGCAGAAGGGACACTTGTCAAGTTCCTCCTCATGTTTCCCTCATGGTGTGCCTGAAGCCTATTGGTTGGCCACCCAAGGGGTCCAATGATAATTTAGGATATTTAATTAATTGATTTTGCATTTATCAAGTCCTCTCTCTCAAAGGGGAAAGGGGGACACTTGTCCCAAGGCTACCCTTGTTGCTTGTAATGCCTCTTGCTTGTGATTTGCTAAGCCTGGAGGGGTCCAATGAGCTTCAAACATGAGCTACAAGGGGGGGTCGACCCAAGAAATCTAGGGGGTTGCTTAGGGGGTATACTCACCCACACACACTCACAAACACTCTCATTGTGTGCTATGCAAAGTGCAAGAGCTCCCTCTCCTTCTCCAAGCAAGGAGAGGTTGAGAGCCTACACCAACACTCTTGGCTATGGAGTGCAAATCCAACCAAGAGCCATGATTCAATGCTTAAGCTTGCCATCTCCTTCTTCTTCATTACTATGCTATTATGTATGCTAGCAACAAGAGTTATAATAAGTGAGGAACTAATTCTTTCTCCTATGAAATGTTTCTTCTTCCTCTTCCCTACCCTCATTCATTGCTAGCTCTCTCCACCTTCGAAGGTGTTTGAGGTCTTGGGACTGAGGCTTGGGATAGTTAAATCTTTCTTCAAGTTTATGTTATGCTTGTGATGCATGAATCTTTCCATCTTCATTGCATCACCTAGGTCACAAGGAACACAAAGATTGTATTGTAACAAGTCTCTCTTAATGGGAGAAATCATAACACAAATGCCTATTGGAGGGGGGACCGGCTCCACATAAATCCGGTCCTCAATTGTTGTCATGTTCTCTAAATTCTCTCTCTTGCAAAAGTATTGATCATGCCAAGTTAACTAATTGCTATGATTATGTTGCTATCTTCAATTATGTTCACCCGCTATGCTCACAGAGTCATTTCTCAAAAGTACTCTCATTAATTTCCGCTACTCTCAAGTTAAATAGGCCAATTCCATTACATAACCACTTCAGAAAAGTTCACAGTTCACAATTGATTCAACACTGGCCCGACGGAGTTTCGTACCTAGAGGTATTGGCCCCAAAGACTAGCACCCCTTTTGGTATTTCTTTTTGTATTAATATGAGTTCAAAGTACAAGAGTGCGGGCAGGCACTCACACTCAGACTCTGCAGCCAGATGCTCTGAGTTGTGAGAGGCTAGCTTGTTTATTTAAAGGTTACATGGATGCCAAAAGCAGAGCCCTAAAAGCTGGTAAACTCAAAAGCTTTGAAAATAAAGCAGTTCAACTTTTTCTCTTTCAAGCCTTAGCAAATAAAGCAAAAAGCATTTTAAATAAAACAAGGTGCTCTCTCTCTACCTCTATTCATCGTAGAATAAAGCAGAAGGCTCTCTCTCTCTCTCTCTCTCTCTCTCTCTCTCTCTCTCTCTCTCTCTCTCTCTCTCTCTCTCTCTCTCTCTCTCTCTCTCTCTCTCTCTCTCTCTCTCTCTCTCTGCCATGGCGTAGCCCAAAAAGCATCGCCCAAAAGCTGCCTTCGTAAATAGCGTCGCTTTTTGCGGGTGACCGTACTGTTGGTCTGCCACGTCAGCCTCTGCCAGCATCTATGCAGAATTTTTGGACTAGGGACTATTGTGTGTGTGTGTGTGTGTGTGTACGTACTGGGCATACCGCCACGTCACAGTTTGTGACATACCCCCCTCTTCAAAGCATTGTAATTGCCCTCGATTATGCCTGCAAAACAGACAGAAGCCATAAATTGTCTTAGCAAACACTGACTGTTAGTACCGACGCACTAGGAACACACATCTAGCACAAGTACCAATCGACAGTCACATCACACAACATCACAGGATATCACTAGACATCACAGGACATCACATGACATTCAACATTCATTCGGATCTTAGACCATGATTTATCAGCAATGTAGCTAGCAATCGCATCTAGATCAAGTCGGGACCTCATAGATGCCCGATTGACTAACCTCTATTACAACCATGTCTATTCGAGATCATTTAAACCAAAATGTTGCAGTCATTTTGTCTATCAGTTCCTGCATTAAAAAACAAGTCAAGAACAAATCAGTTTCATATTCCAAAATTCCATTTCATAAAGTCATACAACAGAATACTGTCATCTCTCAGTATCCCTGAAGCTCAAAGAGACATTAGTGACTCTAGTATTCTAAAAATTCGAGGCATATGTTGACAAAGGAGCAGAGTAACTCCCTTCTTGTGCATCCCACTGCACTAGATCTGTGACCAAGCTGAATTCTGGGTTCCATTTGGAGTAGACTATGCTAAACCAAAAGCTTCAAGATAAAGGTTCCCAATCTGAGGAGTATCTACTAGGTCCTCCTCCTCCATCCACTTTGCATCCAATGCAGGATAGTTCTTGAATTTAACCAAGAACCACTTTCTTACTTTACCCTTATTCTTTGTGTCCTTATGTGCCAAAATCTGTTCAGGAACAAGGATCTCCTCGTTTTCTTCCACTTCGGGTTGCTCATCGGGCTCCCCATCGTCAGGCACATCACCTTTAAAAGGTTTCAAGAGACTCACATGAAATGCATTGTGAATCCTCCAAGTGTCATGAAATTTCAGTCGGAAAGAGACGTCATTGATCTTTTCGGAGATCTGGAAAGGTCCATAGTATCTCATACTAAGCTTTGGAAAAAGCCTCTCCTTTCCCTTTTTCTTTCTCATGCGTGCCTTCTCAAAACATAAGCGCACCCAATCATCCTTCTTCAATTTCAAATCGCGACAATAGCAATCCAATGCCTTTTTTTATCGTTCTTGAGATTCTTGCAAAGCCTCGCGGACCTTGGCAAAAGCCGTGTCTAAGTCGCACGTATACTCATCAGCTTCAAAAATCTTATCTTTCGTGCTCAGGAAGGGTGGAACCTTCGCAGCACCTTCAACAATCTCAAATGGCGTCTTCCCCGTCGAAGAGTGTATCATGTTATTGGAGGCAAATTCCACCAAAGGTAGATACTTTTCCCATTGAGTCTTCTGATCCAACATATAAGACTTCAATAAATCTAAAGCCACTGAATTGGCAATCTCAGATTTCCCGTCAGTCTGCAGGTGGAAAGAAGACGAGAACTGCAACTGCGTGCCAATGTTCTCCCAAATTGCCTTCCAAAATGAACTCGTAAATCTAGGGTCCCTGTCGGAGACAATCGTCTCAGGCATGCCATGTAATCTGAAAATCTAGGCCACAAACAGTCTCGCTAAGTGATCCAGCTTGACTGTTTTCTTCACTGGAATGAAATGAGCCTACTTGCTAAATCTGTCAATAGCAGTCCAGATACCATCGTGACTACTCTGTGTTCTCGGGAGATCAAAAATGAAATCCATTGCAATACTTTCCCAGGGGCGGGTGGGTATGGGCAAAGGTTGTAACAATCCTTGTGCTTTATGCCTGTCAAACTTGACCTTCTCGCATACAAAGCAACTTGTTTTCTTCACTGGAATGAAATGAGCCTGCTTGCTAAATCTGTCAATAACAGTCCAGATACCATCGTGACTACTCTGTGTTCTCGGGAGATCAAAAATGAAATCCATTGCAATACTTTCCCAGGGGCGGGTGGGTATGGGCAAAGGTTGTAACAATCCTTGTGCTTTATGCCTGTCAAACTTGACCTTCTCGAATACCAAGCAACTGCGCACAAACTCGTCACATCCTTCTTGAGTCTCGGCCAAAAGAATTATCTCTCTACCCCTTTCATGGTGGTAGCAACGCCGCGGTGACCCGTAAAAGGTAGACAGTGGCATTCAATTTTCTCATCAAGTAGCCATCCCGAATGGAATATCCCGCTATTGTCTCCCCATCCCATATCTATGTGAAAACGTCTGCAAAATTCGGATTTGTGGCATACTGGTCGACCATATCCTCAAAGCTCCTATGTTGTATCGCGGAAATAGCCATAACCAATGGCTTTCGAGACAAAGCATCTGCCACCACATTCTTCTATCCCTAAACATGGACAATCTGAAAGTGAAACTGTGACAAGATGTTCGCCCATTGCATCTGTTTTTCCGATTGCTGCTTCTATGACAAGAAGTAGCGCAAACTCTAATGGTCTGTAAAGACAGTCAAATCCGGTCCGAGTAGGTAATGCCGCCACTGAGTAACAACATGGATAACCGCCAAAAGCTCTTTCTCATAAATCTGTGCTATCATTTTTGGCCTTAAGAACAATCGACTCTCGTAAGAAATGACATGGCCTTCTTGCATTAAGACCGCACCCAGACTACAACCACAAGCATCACAATATACTTCAAATGACTTCTGCTAGTCCGACAAAGTCAAAACTGGTCCCAAAGTCAATTTCTCTTTCAATGTCTGAAAGGCAGTCACCTCTGTGGCCCCACAAGAAAGGGACTCGTTTTTGTGTCAAGATATGCAAAGGGGAAGCAACCTCTGCAAACTTTCGAATGAACCGCGTGTAGTACGAACACAGTCCCAAGAAGCTTCAAACTTCATGGACATTCTTCAAATCGGGCCAATCACGGATAGTCTCTATCTTGGCCGGATCCATCTGCACTCTTGTTGCTGAGACAATGTGTCCCAAAAAGTGTATCTCTGGTAGAAAATTCACTTTTCTTTGCATTAATCACTAACTTGTGATCTCGTAATGCGTGAAAGACCTGAAGTAGATGATCTCTATGTTCTACCTCATTCTTGGAGAAAACAATGATATTGTCAAAGAAAGTGCCAACAAATAGCCTGTACTCTCGAGAAATCCTGTCCATCATCTGGTTAAATGTCCCAGGAGCATTGGTTAAGCCAAAAGGCATCACTAAAAACTCAAATAACCCAAAAGTTGTCCGAAAGGCTGTCTTGTAGACGTTTCCTGGCACGATTCTGAGCTGATGATATCCACTCTTCAAATCAATCCTGCAACACGAGGATACCTGTAATCTGTCGAGTATATCATCAATCCTAGGAACCGGAAATCTGTTCTTGATGGTGATTTTGTTGAGAGCTCTATAATCAATGGACATTCTCCAAGATCCGTCTTTCTTCAAAACCAACAACACTGGAGAGCAATACGGTGAAGTACTAGGTTGGACAAGACCCTTTTCCAAGAGGTCTTTCACTTGGTTCATAATCTCTTCGTTCTGTGCTCGGCTCACACGGTAAGGTGGCCGGTTCGGTGGCGTGCTTCCAGGTATCAGATCAATGGTATGATCTTCAAGACAAGCAGGTGGTAACTCGCCTGGCAGGCCCTCTGAGAAGCAATCAGCATGAGTGGAGAAAATCTTGGCATTCTTTATCAAGTTTAGACATATTTTTCCTATCCTCATCACTCAACTCTTTCATAAAGATCGAGTAAACAAACAGACTGGATTTCATTAACTTTGAAATGGCCGAAGCCGATACATTACGGACAGACTCGCCCTTAAGTTTAATATCAAGTACAATTGTTCTGCCCTTCTCTATAGTCAATGTCTCTTTCCTCGCTTGATAGTCGACCACGGCGTTGTTCTTGTGGTACCAGGGAATTCCCAAGAGGACATCACAACCTTCCAAAGGCATAATGTAAAAGTCCTCATTCCCCAAATACCCCTGACAATGCAACCGAAGTTTGCCAATGACAAGTGTAATGGCTACGTCCGTGTCGAGTGCTGCTAGAACTGCCTCTGTAAGTGGTCCCATCCAATCGAGAGTGATCTGGAGCCGCGCAGCCAATTCTGTTGAAATGAAGTTGGCCTTGGCTCCTCCATCAAAGAAGATTAGGGCTTCTTGGTCTTTCACTTTGTCCCAAGCTTGGCAAAGTTTTGTACTCTCGTCCATCGTGCTGGGGTCAGTACCCACGCAATCTGGAACCAGTTCCGTTTTCATCTTGACTTTTCTTCCACGATCCTCAGCTGCTCTTGCACTGTCATCCTTGTCATTCTATTCTTTCTGTTCCTTTTTAGGGCACTTCGCGGAGACATGCCCAGTTTCCCCGCATTCGAAGCACTTCCCCTCCTTGAAGTAGCGAGCCCTTTCTTGAGAAATGAGCTTGGGCCGTGCATCTTTCTTTTTTGAGTTGCTCTTTCTCTTTCTACTTTGATTTGCCGAAGTCTGTTCTGCTCTTTGTGTCCTGATCTCATCTGTGGGGTAAGTCAGACTGCCAGAGCGAATGGAAAAACTCCATTTTGCATGACTCATCAACTCCTGAATAGAAGTTGACTTCTGTTCCAAGCAGTTATCTTGGATCTTTGTAGGAAGACCCAAGGTAAACCGCTCAATCTGCTCCTTGAACGAGATCTTCTTAAATGAAGAGGCGGGTAGAAAAGAGCTCCAGAATCTCTCGCAATAATTGTCCACTGTATCTTTCCTGGTCATCCGAAGATGGTTCCCAGCAGTTCGTATATCACGTTCATACTCTCGATTCAACCAAGAAGACATAAAAAGCCTTTTGAATTTCAGCCATTTAACTGGCGCAATCTTGCTTAATAGAAGAGTGGACCACCAAGTTCGACCATTCCCCTTAAAGTAGGAGGCAGCTCTTTGTATCTTAGAGTGCTCTGAGTAACACCCTCCCGGGAAATCGATGTCAAACTTCTGTACAAAATACGAAGCCTTTGAAGCATCTCTATATCAGAAAATGTGTTAAATTTAATTGACTGTCCACCTTCCTTAAACTCTTGGACTTTCTTGCTTTTGTCCTCCAGAAAGTCATACTAATTGGCTTTGTAAAAATTCTTCTTCTTTGCATAAATGTTGCTGTCGTCAGAGTTTGAACTATCTGTAGACAAGTCCTATAGAACTGTCACTCACGGGGCAAGATTTTGGCTTCTTTGCCTTTTTCTTGCCCTTTCCAAAGCGTTGCTTCTTGCTTCGCTTTTTGCCTTTTCGGTCTTCTTCACTCGAGTCAGATGAGCTAGAAGAACTTTCAGAAGAAGAAGAAGAACAAGAATTGAGTACTCCTTCAAACCGAACACGCTTCTTCTGTTTCTTTGCCTTTTCAAATGTCGACTGACGACCCAAATAGCCCGGGAAGTCAGTGCCTTTCTTCTGGCTTTTTCGTGCTTTTTAGCTTTGTTTTGCGGATCAAGAAGCTGAGCAATTTGTGCATCCACCACCTCTTTTAATTCCTTCTCTGTATATTTCTTGGGAGTAGGAGGTTTCTTGAGAGCGGGTTTCTCTGTATATTTCTTGGGAGCAGGAGGTTTCTTGAGAGCGGGTTTTGGGGGTGGTGTTGTGGTTTTCTGCGTGCATCTCCTCCAAAGAGGTCTTGCTCATATATTTTTCCATTCTCGGGTCCTTGCCAAAATTAAGCATCATCTTTGTTGCGCCGTCGATCAATCGTTGACGCTCCATCTCTCGACGCTCCGCCGAAGTAGGCCGAGGCGGGCCATACTCCTTGCCTGAATCTTCGTTGTGATCCCTTCCCGCATCTCCGAATGCAGGGGGAGTCGACTGATCCTTGCCTAAAGCCATAGGTGCCGCGGGAAAAAAAAATGGGATCGGATTTTCCGTAGAAGAAAAATCGGTCGTGCTTTGATACCACTGACAGACTTGGACACTCCAAGTCAAGAATCTACCGCGATAACACAAATAACCACTTCAAAAACAGTTCACAGTTCATAATTGATTCAACACTGGCCCGCGGCGGAGTTCCGTGCCTAGATGTATTGGCCCCAAAGACTGACGCCCCTTTCGATATTTCTTTTTGTATTAATCTGAGTTCAAAGTACAGGCGCTCACACTCAAACCAGATGCTCTAAGTTGTGAGAGGCCAGCCCGTTTATTTAAAGGTTTCATGGGATGCCAAAAGCAGAGTCCCAAAAGCTGGTAAACTCAAAAGCTTTGAAAATAAAGCAGTTCAACTTTTTCTCTTTCAAGCCTTAGCAAATAAAGCAAAAATATTTTTAAATAAAACAAAGCACTCTCTCTCTGCCTCTATTCAGCATAGAATAAAACAAAGCACTCTCTCTCTGCCTCTATTCAGCGTAGAATAAAGCAGAAGGCTCTCTCTCTCTCTCTCTCTCTCTCTCTCTCTCTCTCTCTCTCTCTCTCTCTCTCTCTCTCTCTCTCTCTCTCTCTCTCTCTCTCTCTCTCTCTCTCTCTCTCTTTCTGCCATGGCGTAGCCCAAAAAGCATCGCCCAAAAGCTGCCAAGAATTTCCGCAAACAACGCCGCTTTTTGCGGGCGTCCGTATTGTCACCCTGCCACGTCAGCAATGCCACGTCAGCCTCTGCAAGCATCTGCACGGAATTTCCAGATTAGGGACTGTGTGTGTGTGTACTGGGCATACCGCCACGTCACAATTTGTGACATTGGACACTTCATTTGACGAACCATGGCAAGTGGATAAATAATGCCGCAATGAGCGATGTCCAAAACTCTAGCTTCGTCTTTAACCTATTGATCCACTGTTGGGCCATGCAAGTGGGCTTTGAAGATCTTCGCAGCATACATTGGATCTTTAAATGCAAGATGGGTAACACCTACACACTTCACGTGTGCCCATCTTCCTTCTCCCAACTGTGGAGCTTGTATGTTAAAGATTGCAGTATCATGCAAAATATATAATACAGGGGGGAGTTGTGCTGGTCTAAAGTGATAGTGGCACTAGCAGTTGGCTCCGCTCTAACGCAGACTCTTGAATCTTTAACAAGAATGGAATAGATGGCTTCCACTCTCGTACGTTTTGCTAATTTTTCCATCTTCTCTTTGCTCTTGAACTCAATATACAACTGATGTACAAGTTGTATGCGAGTAGCTATGCTTGGCAAAGTGGTAATTTTAGGAATTTTTTATCTCCTAAAACGTCCTTGAGATGTGCCCAATAGACTGCTTAACCATGTTAATGAACATGATGTCATCAGAGATATGTCAAAAGGAGTGGGCATAAAAATGAGCTAAAGTTTCTCAAATACAGACTTCATTAAAGTCTCTATAAATTGGTAATAATGCTCGAAGCTGAAGGGTTGAGGCCACGACGAAGCTCAATCCCTGACATGTGATGAAAGTGACATACTACAACCTCGAAGACGAACTTTTGTTGATGTTTCGCCAGCTTGGTGTCCTCCATATCTATGAGATATAATTTTAAAGCTTAAACACTATGATATAAATGCAAACTATTGAAATCATGTCATGATTGTGAACCATAAACAATAACATAATTTGTAACCAAAAATACTATGTTATGATTGTAAATTACACACTATACAATAGCTGATTGAAGTTTAAGGAAAAACAAAGCACATACACACACACACACACACACATAGGTGAACAGGCCGAAAGTGCATTAGAGAATACATATAGTCGATCGAAGGAGCGTACATATGAACAACCCAGTGTGTGTAAGGTACACTCAAGACAAGTCTTGGATGATGTTGTAATGTTGATTAATAGTTTAATCAATTTAATCCTTGATGAAGTGTGTGGAACTCACAACACAACCATCAACGCGGAAAACTTAAATTCAGATTCAGGACAAACATCGTATGTATCTACATCCAAGACAACACCAATTCATCCAGTGATGAACAATGGTGTATCTATGGATTAGAAAGTACAAAGATGAAGAGGGCATATGTATGCATCTCTTCACTCTTATGTTGATGAGCATAACCCTCATATTTCTAAGTGTTAATAATAATGTGACCTAATCTAATCCCTGATGAAGTGTGTGAAACTCACAACACAAGCATCAGCTAGACAACTTAACAATCTTAGATATAGACCAGACATCGTATGTATCTACATCCAAGAAAACACCAAGCCATCTAGTGATAAACAATGGCATGTGTATGGAGTTTAAAGCACAAGGGTAAACAGTATGTCACACAAAGTTGAAGACGGCATGAAGTATGCATCTCTCCACTCTTTGTTTGATGAGCTGCACTCTTGCGTTTCTATGTACAAACAAATGATATATCCTAATATAAAATCAAGAATCCTATAGGTCACTCAGAAGTGAGAGGTGTAGCTCTCACTAAATTCTAACTCAGCTCTGTGGTGGTGAGAGATAAACTACTGCATCACACGAGTGAGAATCTAAGTCTGTCCTAAAACCCTTCCCTGAAGTGATCCATGTGGCTACACATCATGGGAAGAGTGACTAAATCCTACTCACTTCTGGAGGGAGTTGTATCGCTACACACCACGAAGTGGCCTATAGGTTGCAAGCCAACTCTGTGGTGAGAGAGAAACTATTGCACCACACAATTCTTTCACAACACAAAAAACAAGTTAGTATGCAAAATTAAGTGAAAAATTATACCTTAGTAGTTCTCTACATGTCGGTGATCGCATTGTAGCTAGGTGACCACTCCTACAGGTAGTCTCTGAAAATCTGGCAATGGAAGTGGCAGTCACACTGATTTCGATTGCAATTGGCAACTGTTTGTTTTATAAGTTCTTTGTTTGATCGAAGTCTTCTTTGATCAAAACAAACTTTGATCGAAGTCTCTTTCAATTGAAAAAAAATGGGTATACGATCATTATTCGAGAATACGACATATAATGGCATTCTATACGTACATATTTTTTAAAACGGGCGAATAAATGCGACCCAAGAGTTCATTTGACCAAGTATCTTCCCATGGGGAGAACCTACTTTCTCTACACCTTTGTATCTTTGCATTATTATTGAGGTCTCAATCAAGTGTGAGTGAAGAACAAATACCCTATTTCTCGCATCGATGAAATTCTTGATAGGCTACATCAAGCAAATATATTTACAAAAAATGATCTTAGATGTGGCTACCATCAAATCAGGATAAAGGAATCATACATTTCCAAGACCACAATCAACACTCGTTATGAGCATTATGAATTTACTTAGCCTAACAAATGCTCCAACTATCTTCAACCCACTTATGCAGAATGGTTCTGTCTCGATATGGTATGCTGTGATAATATCTTAGTATATCCCAAGGATGAATAAGAGCATGAAGTCCATGTGCATAAGGTGTTGTACCTCTTACATCAACACTATAAATGTTATGCCAATCATTAGCTAGACTATTCTATCTTGGTATACTGTGATAATATCTTAGTATATTCCAAGGATGAATAAGAGCATGAGGACCATGTGCATAAGGTGTTCCACCACTTACGTTAACACAAACTTTATCCCAAGATGAGCAAGTATATTTGCTTCACTCCCAAAGTTAGCTACCTTGAATTTATTATATCACATAAAGGAATTACCATGGACCTTGCAAGGATCAAAGGTATTGTTGAATGGCCATAAGTAGACGCTAGACCTTCTTTAGATTTTTGACCCAAGCAAGCCCCTTGCTTGATTTCACGCCCTGTTTAGGATACCACCTAGCTTAGAGCTCATCCCTACTTGCTATGTTGAAATTTTTGACTTCAATAATGGCATAAGCATTAGGAGAAATATGAACCTTGCATGGGCCTTGTAAGGATTCTTAATTTTTAGGGATTAAGGCTAATGTGTGTGGGGTTTAGGGGGCAATGGCATTGAAGAAGTTAGTTTTGAGTAGGCTTTTCTAGCCTTTTTTTTAGACAAATGTAGGATGTGGACCTAAGGGGTTACTTTCTCTCTCTAGCTTTTTTTAAAGTGAAGGAAGCATAGGGGTGTGTCCACATCAGCAAAAACGTGGGTCACTAAGAGTCAAAATTTGACTTTTTTTAAAAAAATCATTTTTACTTGTTTTTTACTTAAAACTCCCTCCCAACATATATACATATCCAAAAATCATTTTTTGACCCATTTTTTAACCCACAAGCTTAGAAAGTCTATTTTTGCAAAAATCTTTTCCCCCAAAAAGTAAAAAACATTTTGTTCTCTCCTCCTCCTCCCTCCTCCCTCCTCCCTCCTTCTCCTCTCCCTCCCTGCCCCTACCTTCCTCCTCCTACCCAATCTCTCCGTCCCCCCTCTCCCTCCTTCTCTCCTCCCATCTTCCTCAACCTCCCTACCCTTCCCCCTCTATCTTTTAATCATTTGCTTCCTCACGCAACGGCTTCTATGGTGTTCACGGACATCACAAATGGTTTGCTTCCACCACCACATACTCCCCACACCAAAAGCATACATATTCGCTTACCCACAGCATTTGCACCGAAGACCGCTAGTGAGGGTGATCAAAGGTCATCACACACAGGAACGTCGCACCGCTTGTGAGACCAATGTTGACATTTGGGTGGATGGCCATTTGTACCCTTACGATCCTATAAGCCGCTTCCATCCATCGTTTAATAGCCTTTCCACATTTCTTCAATTTCTTGGGAGGGGAGAAGCAGGCTTGTTAGGCTATTGCAAGTGGTTGTGTATGGTTGCAGGTGCTTCTTTGTCTATGTGGATGCACGAATGTCAAGCTCTTCACCTCAAGACGACGGCATTACAAGAGAGTGTTGCCTCTTTGGAGAGGGTGGTTAAAACTCTTGAACAACAAATGCAAGAAAAGGACTCCCATATCCAGAAGCTAACCAACACCATCGCATACTTGAAAGAAACACCCCTTGGTGCAAGGGAACGCAGACGCACGTATTCATCCATTGCACATTTGGGAGAAGCACGTAAACGACGAGTTACAGCCACAAGGTGATTTGGTCTTTACTTGCATGATGCATTTTTACTTCATACTATTTTCTAACATTTATGTTTATTTGTTGCTAGAAACTTCATCCAGGAGGCATGCGGTGGAACAAGCCAAGATGATCGAGTCAACCTTGACAATAGTTGTCTCAATACCCAGGATGTGATTTCTATCTTACAATCACCTGGAGGTAAACACATTAAGGATGCAGTCACCAAGGACCTTATGCGTAAATTAAGAAATGTGGTTAGTGAAGCCTATCAGGCTATTTTCCAACTAAGCGAGGAATCAGCACCAAAGCCTATCAGGCTATTTTCCAACTCCTAAAGGATTCCCTCAAAGAACATGGCATTGTGGAAAACCTATTTCCCGTTCCTCACAAGGTCAAGCTCGCAAAGAAGGCCACAAACAAAGATGTGTTCTCCCGCATTGGGACATACCTACACATTGAGGACACAATGCCAACTTCCCTTTATGCTTCGTGTGCAACAAAGACAAGGGGAAAAGGTAAGAAACAATCCATAAGACCTTCGGAGAAGGGCTTTCCTTACACAATGTGGAACAATATTTTCGTGGATCTTAGAAGGCTTCAAGAAGCCATGCTTAGATTTTACGAGTGACCTGAAGAAGGTGACACACTTTACTTTTTTCTTTGGTATTGTTCTTATCATAGACTCTGAAGTTTAAGGTTTTGGCACTATTTATTTTGTAGTGCTTGGCACAAAAGTCGCTTTTGTGTTGAAACTCGATGAGTGTCCTTGTTGAAGAAACAAGCAGGTAAGAGCACACGAGGCCAGACCCAACAGAGGAACTTGAGTAGGGAGGTCTCAATATTGAAGAGTTGCTACTCACTTTGATCCCTAAACAAGACTTTGTTGCCAAAAAGAGTCAATCAATAGGATAAAAGTAGCTCTATCTTCTTAGTTATGCAATGTGAGAAGCTCAGGGTTGCAGCGACCTTCTTGGACAAAGAGTAGAGCGTCATATTAAAAGTGTAACAGAAAGGAAGGAAGAAGCACGATTGAGGGAAAAGGGCAGAGTGGAGCTGAAGCAAGGCAAGGAGGCCACTCTGAAGCAAGGGAAGGAGGCGAGAGCTATGTTTACCTGCAAGAGCCAGGACCGCAACCTCCTGCCATCAGTGTGCAAGCCCTAGGTTGCTTGATTCATTTCTTGATGTATAGGAGAATAACACAATGCTTTGATGGCTGTTCTCTAGCTATGATTAAAGCTGGTACTATCTGGTGTATAAAAGGGAAATGTTATTGATCACTTTTCAACTGAGAGCCAGGGTCTCCCTGTGCTACGAGATGCACGTTTTGAGCCCTAAAACAACAGACAACACCACATAGCGACTGCTGGAAGAGCGATATCTGACATTAATTCCAACAATTATAAGAGAAATCTTCATAATAATGGGAATGAAGAGTTTCCAACAACAAAAAGTACATTTTCTCATAAATTGATCGACATCACCAACTACATCGATACGTCACGTAGTGTGAGATATCGCAGATATCTCACAAAGATATCTGCAATATTGAGGCTCATAAACTTCATCTCCAACACTTCCTTTGTGACTTAACAAGATCCTCATCATTTTTATTCTCAAATGAACAGCTACTCATATGCTTGTAGATAGGTAGAAGTGAACAAAATTTCAGCAGCAGGCTGTTGTGTAAGTCGTCCCATTTCCCCTTTATTGGTTGAGACGGATTCATGATGGCTTCCCTTCTCCCACAAAAACCACCCTTGCTACATAGTTGTGAATTGGCAACTATATGCAATAGGAGAAGAGAAAGCTGATGGCAAGACAAAAGTGCTTCATGAGAGGGTTCCCATCTTCTGCTCTTCCTCTTTCAAAGCCTGTTGGATTACCCAAAGACATCAGGTCATATCTCAAAAAGCTCAACTCATCACACTGTAGGAAACAAATAGATAAAATAAGTGTGGCCTTGAGAGTCACCTGGGAAAGGGAAATCCATGCATCAAGAACTTCTAAGCATTTCCCTGACTGGTGGGTTTCTCTGGCTAAATGCACCCCTTCTGCCATATCCTTCACAATGCCCGACACCATAAGCCCCGCAGCTGCATTCAGGATCTGTCAATACAAAAAAAACAACCATTTTTCACTTAAATGTGCATAGCATGAAGCATCTTTTGCACCAATTGAAATGGGGAAGGGTTTTAATATGCTACTAATGCATCTGCAATAGGTCCCTTCTTTCCTCCAAGCACACTACGAAGAACCCTCGCATTATACTGAGGATCGCCCCCTCGTAGATCTTCTAGTTTGCACCGTGGTATCTGATAGTCCACTGATAGAATTTGCAAACAAAGCATGTCAAACAGGTGAGCAGAATCCCCAAAAAAATGTTCTTTCCTCGCTGTGGTTAACAGAGCAATTAATGTTTTCGTGCATTTTGTTACTGTTATAAAAAAGAGAACATGCAAATTATAGCAAAAGAGGACTTATGAAGCTAGACTAGTAACTATCCTTTCGAAAGCGCTAATATAATATGTATGGGCCTCAACATGATAAGTTGGTAATCTGCTTGCCAATGCCAAGATTGAAACACTTGCCAAAATGACTGAGTATTCAACAAATCAATCAATGGGCAAAGATATTACATAGTGTACCACCAAAAATCTCTCTTCCAGGCATTACTACAGATAGTTTTTTTAATTTGACCCAAGATTACTTGTTCAAACAAAGAGCATTCCTTAAGCTATATTAAAACAGTCCTATGGAGCGAAACTTGCTGACCGACGGCCCACAACAAAAAAAAAACTGGCAAGCCTACAAGATATGGCTTTCATAGAACACATGCAACTGTTACCATAGCAATCATCTATTATCAGATCAAAGCTAGAAAACACATGGATCCTAATTGTCCCACAAATATAAATTTTACCGTCAAATGAAACATAAAAGCTTACATGGTTCAAATTTGAATTCTTGAATATTATCGGCTGTAACCTCCAGAATGGACCCAGGGCCTAGCCAAAACCATGTAGGTAATGGTGTCAGGACACAAAAAAAGACAATTTTCCCTACAACTTGAAAAACATTCCACCGCATAGAAACAACAAAACTAACCAAGCGGACTCATTTCATCTAAGCCTTCGGAGTGAACAACAAGCGCCCTTTTTATGCCAAACTGTTGAAGAGCCTTGGCCATTTTTTGAACCTGCACAGAACGTTTTTAGGAGTACCCACCTCAAACCAATTAGCTTTTGACAGAACTGCCTAAAGACCACTCACAAGGTTGGCATGATAGACTCCTACTACAGCATATGGCACCCGAGCAGGATTGAGCATGGGCCCTAATATGTTGAAAACAGTTTTGACTTTTAGTGAACGCCTCACAGGTGCCACCACTTTCATTGCTGGATGATATTTAGGTGCCATCATAAAGCCAACGCCTACTTCATTCACACACTTCGCAACTCCCTATTTTAAAGAATAGAGCACACAAATCAGAAACAAGCGTCACATCTTTTACCACAAACTTCTTGCGCTTGTTGTATGCACAATCAAGCCCTTGTTTTGTTTGCAATGCTAACCTTTGGTCCCAAATCTATTGCTACACCAAAAGCTTCTAAAACATCTGCACTGCCACAAGCTGAAGAACTGGCTCGGTTGCCTTGCTGCAAAACCATTCTCAAAAGTGTTTAGTAACTCAAAGTGGGATGATATGTAGCTCCACGGCCAGCAACGACCAGCATACTACAGTCAGAAAATCAAAATTTTACAATAACTGATCCTCCGTCGACAGAGTTAAGTCCTAAGGTATTTCTTTTCCAAAAACACCATTCAGCCCAGTTCACAACAGAATTACGTCTCTGTGTGTGCATTTAACTTCTTTTACACCACACTGTTTCACTTTATACATCCACAGACACAAACATACACACCCCTATACCCTCTTATGATTCTGCACCTAAACTTACTTACAGAATCCACACCTGCATCTCATAACATGGTACATTGCAGGTTACAGCATCGCTTGGTGAAGAATGAAAATTATGACCACAGATGCACCATGAATAATGACTTCTCATATCTCTTCAGTTTCAAAATTGTTTGATTATAAATTTTTTGCATATAGTTAGTGTTTTCGGTACGTTTCTTTGGAAATAAGATATCAGAGCACCTATGTGTGACTCTAATGTAATAAACGAGGTTTTTTTATATTAACAAATGCAATACCCTTTTTAGTATCTGGTTGTTAAATGCTTTTTCCTGCCTTTGATTTTTCAGAAGATAAGCTCACTGGATCCCCTATGTCTAGAACAAAGGATCCCGTATACGATGTCTTCATTAAAGATATACATGTGCAACCACCACTAAGATTACTCTATCTAAATAGACAAGCGCTTCCAGCTGAGAACTCAAGCACGGCTAATTCTCTACTAGCATTGAGGGCCACCATAGCCATGTAAGCACACACTCTGCACAATTTTGCTTTTCACAATCAAGCAATAGGCAGAAATTGGCCTCCTCCTCAGGTATAATACTACCACATCTACACCAGAAAGCTATGCAAGTAGCAAAGCAAGGCATACCTAAAGAGCAGAAAGCAAAGAAAGACCCAGAGACATGGTAAGAACAAGAAGAAGGCCAAGAAGAGCGGAACCCACCGAAAGTCTCAGAAATTTTCTGACAATTCTAAGGAGGATTCATCCTCTCTGAGAGTTCAGACTTTGACGACCACATGTTCTATTCAAAGAGGAAGCATTTTTATAGAACCAATCAATATGACTTTCTCGAGGATAAGAGCAAGAAGACCAAAGAATTCAAGGAGGGTGGAAAAGCACTAAAATTTGATTCCTTTTCAGGTTTTCGAGATGCTCACATGGCCCTTGCTTTTATTCAACAATTTGACATAGCTTTTTTTGGAGGGTGCTACTGAGAGCACTTAAGCAACAGCTTATTTCAAAGGAAATACACGGACATGGTGGTCCACTCTTCTCCTATGAAAAGAAGCGCCGACAAAGTGGCTAAAATTTCCTCTTGGCTCACTCAAGAGTATGAACATGATGTGATTACAGCTTGGAATCATCTTCGGATGACCAAGGGAAACACTTTGGATCTATAGTGCAAGAAATTTGGGATGCTTTTCTATCTGCCTCTTCTTTTAAAAAGATAGCTTTAAGCAACAAATCGAGCGATTTTGTTGTGGACTTCTGAAGAGATTCGAGATTACTCCTTATTACAGAAGTCCAAGTCCATACAACAATTGATGGGACATGTTAAGCAAGGGTTTGCTATGCCTTCGGGTAACATGACTTATCCAACTGATCAACTGATGACACCAAGGACCGGACAAATTCAACAAATGTCAACAAAAGAAAAGGGAAGTTTCAGAAATAAAAAGATACACGTCCCGACTGACAAAGGAATAGAAAGTCGAGTATCTCAAAGTAGGAAAGTGTTTTGACTGTAGAGAGCAAGGACATAATGTCACCAGGAGGTGTATTTTTCCTGTTGCCTTCCGTAAATAGGTATTAGATATATTTATTTTATTTTTACTTGTTTGTCCCAAAACCCTTGAAAAGGTGCAAGTGGACATTGCATGGCTAGTGTGAAACGGCTGCAGCCAAATGGGTTTCTCACATCGGGGATCTAGGTCGGTCAGACAGGGACTGCCCGGGCCAGTTAGCACTGAATTCTGATGAGTATGGAAGCTCGTGTGCGCCAAACTGGAATTTGGGCCACTCGTCAAGTCACTGCAGCTTTATAAGTTGAAAGGGGCCAGTAAATTAACCCACATTGTAGATGGTGGTCAAATGGTAGTCTTCAATGATGGTCAGGAGACCGATAGGGACGCCATGGAAGCATCTCCTAAAATTTAGGGAACTGCTATTTTTGACCAGAAAATGTGTTCGCGTCATTAGCTCTGGAGTGACAAGGGGAACATTTTATTGCTCTGCTGCCAAGTCAACTGACGCACCAGTTGAGATATTTTTAGCAGGAAAAGCCCAAACTCGAAAACTGGGCGACGTGTCAGCCTGTGAGCGATTTTGCCACTCTGGGAGGCAAAAACGAGCTGCATCTCAACAAAGGGGGCGCCATTTTCAGCCTCAAGTGGATTGTAGCAGGTACAGAAGCTATGGAATGCTTACCTTGCCCTCTATGCACAGTATGGTGACGGGAGTGATGCCTCGCACGCTACATACTGCTCTCTTTCTCCCCTACGTACAGTATGTTATGCCCCACTAGTGGGCTTCTCATTTGACCTATGTACAGTTCTGGGGGTTTATGCACGTTTGCCAAGGCAAGAGCCTTCTGAACAGGAACCGGATTAGCTAATTGCTAATCCCCCACAGGTACGCACAGTTCCATCACGAAAGATTGTGAGTTTGGAGAGTTTTCTCGCGTGAAAACTCGTCCAATTCACAGGGGAACTGTCCCATTGCGTGCGGGAGCCCTTGGGACACGCGTAGGCGTGTTCGCTCCGCTAAAAACGATCCAAAACAGGGAATTACAGCCTGCTGTGTTTTTCTGCAGGCTTAGGGTTTCGCACCTAAACTGCAAGGGAACATCGGGGGAGCCTCGTAAGAGCCTTGGGATGCGTGTACAGGCTTTTGGGCTCCCGGCAGTGGAAAACAGAGAATTACAGCCCGCTGAATTTCTGTGACAGCTCACCAGAAAGCTTCCAGATATCGAGGGAATCCGTCCTAGACAGGTGTTTTTGACCTACAGGGGTTTTTGCACCGTTACGCTGTCGAAATCCGGTCGAAAACCTGCGTTTTCATCCCTCGCCAGGTTTAGACAGCTTTGTGAAAGCTTGTGCTAAGTGGTCGGATCGTCTACCTTAATTTGAATAAAGAAATACCGAAAGGGGCACCAGTCTTTGGGGCCTACAGGGTGTCGGTCTTGTGTGCGCAGTGACATTCTAGTCGCTGGACGCAACTGTGTTCTCTTCCCTTCTCAGTGCTCTGTGTAAAGTTAACAGGTAATTGAAATAGTCAGAGTTACCGGGGAACGGCATTTTAGGGCCTTGGAACGCCGGAACGGCGTTCCGGCCGGCTGGAAGTTTCTGGAACGCGTCGGAACGGAACGGCGTTCCGGCTAAAAGCTGTCACCGGAACGGACTGGAACGGGACGGAACGGGACGGAACGGCCCCGACGGTAGTTTTTGAAATTAAAAAAAATGATTGTTGGGCAGCCAACGGCCATTTTCAACAGTGAAAAAAGTATATAATGCCCCCCTCCTCCCCCATTCTTCACACACTCATCAAGCCTCAAGGCCCATTCTCCCTTGCTTGAGCCTTGCTCTCAACTCTCAAGCCAAGCTCATTCTCTCTAGCTTGCTCTCAACTCTCAAGCCATAGTGTGGCGCCGCGGCATGCCTGAAGGCTCAAGCTCTCAACCTCTCTCTCTCTTGGGCTAACTTCTAAGTTCTAACCCTCAACTTTCAAGGCTCAAGGCTCAAGCTCTCTTTCAAGCTCTCACGGAATCAAGCGGCAAGCCTCTCTCTCTCAAGCCCTCTCTCTCTCTCAAAGTTCAAGATCAAGCTCTCTCTTTCACGGATAATCCATCATCCATGGCCTCTTCTTCTCGTTCAACCCCCTCCATTCATGCGGGCAACACTCAAAAGGCGAAGGAATGGTCGTGGTGGGATGAAGTGACATCGGAGGGCACCTTGTCGACGGTGGGAGATTCTCGTGCATGGGGATGCAAGCTATGCTCTTACACGCAGAAAGGGGGGCATGACAAAGTGAGGGCACACTTTCTTCGAGTGCCGGGACATGAGGTGAAATTTTGTGCCAACGTAACCATCGAGTAGAGGAAGGAGCTCGAGGAAAAGGATCGGCAATTCAACCATAAAGCCAAGCCGGCACGCAAAGGTATTGATCCAAAGACCCTCATTTTCCCTTCTTCCTCTCTACCCGGTGTAGGTGTTGGTGCATCTTCAAAAGGTCCAATTCGTCGCCAAAAGACCCTTGCCACCTCTTGGGACCCAAAGAAGAAGGAAGAGGTGGATGCGGCCGTGGCCCGATTCTTCTATCACGACCATATCCCATTTGTCGCAGCGAGGTATGTTCATTGTTTTATGATTCATCAATCTTCTCTCTCATTTCTTCCGTTATCGTTGTTTCCACTTTTTTGATACTAACCTTTTCTATGTTTGATCGAAATATGTCGGAGTATTGGAAAGTCATGGTGCAACGGATAGGAGAGTATGGCACCTGCTATGTGCCACCATCTTCAGAGGCTCTCCGAACCACCTTGCTCGATCGAGAGAAGGCTATCGTGGAGCAAGCAACCCTCAACATTCAACATCTTTGGGCAAAACATGGCGTTTCCCTCATTGCTGACGGGTGGAGCGATACAAGGAAGAGATCTATCCATGGTCTCGTCGCATACTCCAGTGGAGAGATGTACTTTGTGCACTCTCATGATGCCACTGAGAGTGGCAAGTCCGCCGATGTCCTCTCTGCAGAGTGGACAGCGGCCATAGAAACCATCGGTGAGCAACACGTGGTGGCCTTTGTCACAGATGGGGAGGCATCAAACAGGGCAGTAGCAGCTATCATAGAGGGCCACTATCCGCATGTGACAGTGTGCTTTTGCATGGCACACTGCTTGAACAACCTTCTAAAAGACATGGGCAAGCTAGACTGGATTGCTCCAATCATTGCTGATGCAGTGAAGATGGTTACTTTCATCAACAATCACAACTTGGTTCAGAGTGAGTACCTCAAGAGGTCGGGCGGCAAAGTGCTTCTAAAGTATTCAGATACCCGCTTCGCATTCAACTTTCTTCTTGTACGCAGGCTGTCTGAATGTCAAAATGCGGTCCGACAGGTCTTCATCAGTGATGAGTTCACCACCTCCCCCTATGCAAAGACAGTTGCAGGGATTTTGTGCAAGGATAAGGCAGAGGATCTTGAGTTCTGGAAGGAGCTCAAGAGTCTAGATGCACAGGTAAAACCGGTGGTTCATTTGCTTCGAGTTCTGGATGGCATGGATCCTTGCATTGGCAAGATTTATGAGGCAATGGACCGCATGATTGAGCAGCTTGCACAGCTTGAGCCGAACGCAGAGCGATATGAGGAGATCCATGCGCTTTGCAGCTCGAGGTGGAATTCATATGCCTCTCCTTTACACGGGGCAGCGTACATGGTGGATCCAGAGTTCCAAGGTGCAGGGCAAGAGATAGATAGGGAAGTCATGAACCAATTTACAGAGATCTTAAACAAGATGGTTCTAGACAGAGATGGGCGACGCATTGTCAGAGATCAACTGAGACAGTACAGAGAGATGCGGGGGTCATTTGGCAGTCCAGATGCTCAGATTGATCGCAGGAAAATAGGTTCAGTGCTTTGGTGGGAGGACTATGGCTATGATGGCCCTGAGCTTCAGAGATTGGCGATCCGTATTCTCAGCCAGTCAGTTAGTACCTCATGCTTGGAGCAATTGTGGAGTACCTTTAGCCACATTGCTTCCAAGAAGAGAAATCGGCTTGGAGTGGAGAAGGCTAATGATCTTGTCTTCGTCAGCGCAAATTTGAAAATGCTTTGCAAGAGTACAGACAAACAAACAGATCCTTTTACACAGTGGGAGATGGAGCAAGAGGCTTCTCAGGCGGGTGGAGATGCACATCCACCAACACCAGGTACTTCATCTGTGGCTGAGATCGAGCCGGACCTAGACCTCGATGATGAGGAATGGGAGGATGTGCATGATTTACAGCCGGCTACTACGGATTGGGAGGCCTCTCAGGCTAGTGGCTCTTGAGTCTTGAGTCTTTGCCATTTATCCACCTTTTTGTATGGCTGCTTGAGCCTTGCCCTCTTTGCCATTTGTAGCTACTAGCATCTTTATGGTATTTGTCACCTTCAGTCTTTTGGTATTGTGGTCACTGAAGTCTGGCTTGAACTTTGCCCCCCTTTGGTTTTTTTGTAGCACCTTGGCTGCTAGCGGCCCTTGAGGCTTGTTACTATGTTAGCCATAATTAATTCCAAAGTGTTATCTCTGACTACTACTCTTGCAATTATTTGAGAGCATTGTGTATGTACTATGGGCATTGTGTTTGCTCATTGTTGTTCATCTGGCTATGTACTCTGGGCGCCTCACATCCCAATCAAGTCATAATAAGGTTAAATGGTCTTCGAATCGTGTTTTTTGTGGGTATTAGAGTCAAAGGACTCTAATACTACTTGTATTCAAACACATAACGCTAAAAAAAAAAATATTTGGGTGTTTTTTTAGCCTGCCGTTCCGCGCCGTTCCCGTTCCGGGCCCGTTCCCGTTCCCCCGTTCCGCAGGGAAGCCCGTTGCCGTTCCCGTTCCGCATTCCGGGTAACTCTGGAAATAGTACCGCCCTCTACGTTGTATAGGCCGGTTATATGGTTCCATCGACGGGATAGTCACTTTTTCTTCAAAAAGTGCAGCGTGGATTGTTGTGGGTGAAAGCAACACAGAGCTTGTCGATATGGCAGAGAAGAGAGACCAAGTACCTGAAGAGGGATCTTCCTCACATGGCACAGAGAAAATTCCTTCAACTCTTCAAGAAGAGGACAGGTTGTTTAGAACTCAACTGTGTTGTTGCATGGATATGTTTCAGCAGTTGGCTAACAACCCAAGGATGCAAGAATTCTTACAGGCTCCGACACAGGGTTTTTAGCCTCCTACACAGGGCATGACTGAGCCGTTGCAAGAAAAGGAGATTTCCAATGCGCAGAGGACTCATGATGCTCGAGGGAAAGCCCATGTGGTTGAACAACTAGCGGTGTCCAATGATCCAAAGCAACTTGCTTTAGCTGGACAGGAACCGTTTGTGAATGGTCAAGGGAGCAATGAACAGGCTATGCGTCAGACCCTTCCATTACCTAATACTTATCCTGGTTATTTTGGAGGTGGTTCAGTGTTTCAAGCTATGGCTGGACCTTCCATAGGTTATATGCCAGGGAATGTGTTCGGGACAATGCAAACAGGCATGGGTAACCCTATCTACGCGAACATGGGTGTCCAACCAGGTTTTCAGGGTGCCTACGGCCAGTTTCGAGTGCCTGGAACACAATTTGGTATGGCTGGTTTTTCGCAGCCATGCGTACAAAATGCAGATATGACAGGGAAAACAGTTGATGCGAGTGCTGGAATGAACACTCATGGAGCACCACTGTTACAGGCACCTGTTTATGATAATGTGGCTCCTTTGAGTCAGCCTAAGGATAACAAGGAAGGTGGGCAGGGAGTGAAGTTTGAAACTTTCAGAGGAACTGAGGACCAATTGAAGGCTTTGACATTCATACAGCAGTTCGATGCAGCTTATGCTGGAGGAAACTTCACGGAATCTTCAAAGATACGCAAGGCTGCCACTTTCTTGAAAGGGAATGCGCTCCAATGGTGGACCGCATTGTTGAACCAGGGTCAAGCCCCAACAACGTGGGTCCAATTCAAACAACTTTTTGCGCCTGCATGGTTGACAAACACTTTTGAAGTGGATGTGATGACGGAATGGCACGAGTTGAATGCTAAACAGTGTGCGGATCTGGAAGAGTACAATAAACGGTTTTGGGCCGCACTGTTGCCATTCACCTCTTACAGGTTTGTGCCTTTGTCAGAACAAATTGAGAAGTACTGTTGCGGATTGCCCAAGAAAATCAGGGACTATTGCACAAAGACTACTGTCATGAATATGTTTCAGTTGATAGAGAATGCAAGGGTGGCCAGTAATCTGTCGAAGGGAGATTCCGATGGATTTAATAGCCACAAGAAAGGGTCCCAGGGCAAATAGTTTTCAGCCAAGGGCAATGTTGCAGCAAAGCCTTCTGAGTCTCATTTGTAGGTTCAATAAGCAGGCCCATTTCATTCCTGTTAGAAAGAAGATAAAGCCAGAACACATGGTCAAGATATTCATGAGCAATATCTTTAAATATCATGGGATGCCTCAGTCAATTGTCAGTGACAGGGATCCACGTATGACGAGTCTTTTCTGGAAGGCATTGTTTGAGAACATGGGCACTACGCTCAAGTTCTCTTCTTCGTTTCATCCGCAAACTGATGGACAGTCAGAAGAGGCAAATTCTACTGTCTTGGACCTACTCAAATGTTATGTCTCAGAGCACAAGGCAACTTGGGAACACCATCTCCCATTGGTTGAATATGCTTACAATAACACTGTGCATACATCAACAGGTAAGGCACCATTTGAGATAGTGGAAGGAGGAAAGAAAGTCCCACCCATTTTGCAGACTAAGGACAAGATATTTGAGGCAGACAAGTATGTGCAAGATATGGATGAAACATACAGGAAGATAAAGATTGCTCTTGAGAAGACTCGGGCTAAGCAAAAGAAAGTTGCTGATCGTCACCGTCGTGAACTTGTATTTTCACTTAGTGATTGGGTACTTTTGCGCTTTGAAAAGGCCAAGTTAAGGAAAAGGAAAGGCAAGGAACACTTGTTTCCTAAGCTCAGTATGCGATATTATGGTCCTTTTCAGATTTCAGAAAAGATCAGCGATGTAGCTTACATGTTAAAGCTACCAGAAGGCTGGAAAATACATAATGCTTTTCATGTCAGCCTTCTAAGGCCCTTTGTTGGTGACGTGCCAGAGAATATGCTTGATGAGGAACAACCTGAAGTGGAAGAATTGGATGAAATCCTTGTTCCTGAACAGATATTGGCACATAAAGAAAGAAAGGTTAGAGGAAAAGTTGCAAGACGCTATTTGGTGAAGTTCAAGAACTATCCATCATTAGATGCCAAATGGATGGAAGAGTCTGAATTGCTTGATTCACCTCAGCTATTGCAATTGTATCTTGAAGCCTTTCAGATGGAACCCACAGTGACTTGATGCAGCCTTTTTGGAGCAAGGCAAGAGCATGGTTCATGATGCTCAAGAGAGTAGTTAAGCATTTGTATCTACTCTTTCCATACAGAATTTAGCTAGAGAAGTTTGTGCTCAAGAGTACACTAGAAGACTTCTATGCTTGATATATGTGTCGTAGCCAAGTTGGTGGGATTGTTTAATCGTCCAACGCTACATTTCCGGAAGCATGTATATCTTGGATTCCCATCATAGAATATATGTGATATCAGGAGATATCTGCATGTATTATTGGCATGCAAGCAAGGTCGCTTGCAGTATTTCAAGGGTGGGGTGTGTCACCAGGAGGTGTATTTTTCCTGTTGCCTTCCGTAAATAAGTATTAGATATATTTATTTTATTTTTACTTGTTTGTCCCAAAACCCTTGAGAAGGTGCAAGTGGACATTGCATGGCCAGTGTGAAACGGCTGCAACCCAAGGTTGTAAGGTACGTAGTATTCGGTACGTGTTCGGTATGTACTATACGTTGTACCGTATGGATTGGGCCATAAGGTACGTAAAATTCGTGGTATATTTTTTAAAAGCTAAAAATACAAAGAATTTCAAATTTATATACAACCTATCTAGTTTAAAAACACTGCACAATACTTAAACAGTCACAACTTTCCAAAAACTCTTAAAATCACCCCACAAGTTAAGTAACCGCTAGAATCGAGTCCAGACCACATGGCATAGTGTAAGTCAAAAGTACATAACTGAATGCTGAATCCTGATACAAAAATAACATAGTCACTCAATGAAGAGTCTGGGTGGCTCAAGCAACAAAATAAAAAGCATAAATGAGTCATGACAAATGTCCAAGTCCCAAGACCCAAAGCACTGGGCAATCACTACTACTCAAAATCATCATCAGAGGCTGATGAAGACTCAGAGAGCATGTCTCCATCTGTCAAGACATTGCCCTCATCATCATAATCGGGCTCTCTCTCCTCTGGCACAGATGCTAGGGGTGCATCACGCTCATCTGGATCATCAGCCTCTGAACTCTGGGTGTGGATGAGTCGAACAGCCTCATTGGCTCGTTTACGAGCAGGCCGAACGGGTAACTTTTCTCTGCGAATGCTCTCTCTCTGTGTGCAACCTCTGGATCTGCAGCAGCAATGCGAAGAGGAATACTGTAAGCTCGAGAGCGAGATCTAGTGACCCGACGATCCACGCTCTCTAGCTCCCTGTGCAACTCTCGAAGGATCTCCTCCTGCTCATCTCTAATCCGTGCATCGACCTCCTCCGCAGTAGGATCTGCCACCATCTTCAACTCTGTGGGATCCACCTACAATGACAAGACAAAACATAGTCCATGATTCAACACTGTCTTTTGATCATTGACTTGTTTTCATAAATGTGCATGTAAATCTCACCTGCTTGGGTGTCCCCAAGGCATGAAAGCTGTGCACAAGCCGCATGTTAGCACGGCAATAAACCAATCTCTCTAACTGCTTGGTGCTAAGACGATTGCAGATCTTCGTGTGAATAAGAGAGTATGCACTCCAGTTGCGCTCGCATGCCCCAGGTGAGCAATCCTACAGCAATTCAAATAGCGAACACTCATGGGTCACAAGTGTCACGTGTGACAATATAGATTCATCATGCCATAAATATAAATTATAATTTAGACTTCAGTATTCACCTGAGAAAGGATGCGCAATGCAAGGTAGCACAACTTGGGAAGGCCCTGGCGTCCATAGTTCTGCCACCATGTTAAAGGAAGCTTGGTAGCTTCCTTTCTCAATGCTATGGACCACACAAAGGTGGGTCCTAAACTGTTCATGTAGCTACTCATCTCTGAATCCAAAATCAATTGCTCATCCTCATCGTATATAATGTTCAGATATTCAGAGCGTAGTGTGAGCAATGAAGCCTCCTCAAACAATTCTTGGCTCTTGTAGAGAGGATGGAGAACTGCAGCCATCCCATGGATGGGACGACGCATGAACTGCCATCAAGTCTCTACAATAGCCAAAATATCATCACGACTGCAAACAAAATAGTCACAGTAAGTATGTGTTTTGAAAAATTATAAATAGACATGTCACATGAGGACATTAGAGCACTTTGTAGTTTGTACTTACCGATCCTGTGTCAATGAGGTACATCCAGAAATGTGTGTCTTCATCTGCATAAACAGATGATACACCAACCCAAGTGTAGAGCCCTCCATGTCTGTGACCCGTAGTAGTACATACAATGGCTGTAGAGCCACTGCCAAGGACTGCACCTGTGTCCAGAAGGTCTCATCAAGAACCTTTCTTTGAATGTACTTGGTCGCCTCTGACTGAGCGTGGTGCATCAATCTCCACTTTGGATCCACAACTGTCTGCAACAGTGGATCTCTCAATCTGAACAGCCTCTGAAGCACCAGATACATGTATGCAAATCTGGTCTTCGAGGGACGCACCATGTCTACTATGCTGTGGCTCTTGAAGATTGCCAAGGCCTGGTTTTTTTTGCGGAAATAAGTGGTAAGCTTGGACGCATCAGACACTGTAGGCTGCACCCAGGGAAGTTTGCCTATGTCCTCCATGAGAAGGTCTAGGCAATGTGCAGCGCATGGTGTCCACACAATGTGCTTGAACTCAGCCTCCACCATATCCCCCATGGCCTTGCAATTGGAGGCATTATCAGTGACCACCTACAATGAGTCATGACAAGATATTAAATGAAGTGTGGACATTATTACGTTGGACAATGTATGCAAAATTCAAATGTGCATGCCACATGGTCAGGAATCAGTATCTACCTGCACGACGTTCTTCTCCCCAACCTCCTTGATGGCCTGGCGAATATGTTTGAAGATGAACTCCGCAGAAATGCGTTCTCCAGCTTTCCCTGCATCCACGGCTCGTAAGAAGTATGTGCCCAAGCAGGAGGAAACAAGGATATTGATAATGTGGCGCCTCCGCGTGTCACTCCACCCATCAGAAAGAATAGTGCATCCAAATTGTTGCCACCCAACCTTCACTGGAGTCAATGCTCGGTCTATGATCTCTTTTTGGTCGTCAAGCATGGTAGTGCGCATCTTTTGGTAGTCAAGACCATTCCAGGAATCTGTAGCACCAACCTGTGAAATAGCTCTCACCATCCTCTTCCATTGATCAGTCTTCAACACATTGAATGCAATGTTGCACTCTATGAGAGTCCGCGCAATCTCCATCTCTGCAACTTTCTGTTGCTCTTTTACCCGTGAATCACTGTGTACACGTGATGGCAATGAGGTTTGCCTTGGGCCACGTACACCCTCAACCCCACCTGCACTTTCTGCTGAAGCACTAGCACCCTCATCCTCAGCCTGTGAAACATGAGCTCTCTTTCTACTAGTGCCTGCCAATGATGGCGCTGCAGACGTAGAGCGGCCAATATCTCCAAGTAATGCATCTTGCAAGGCATCCTCTGCTGCTGTTGCTGCTGCACGTGCTCCCCTTGACTGTGACGATGCAGTAGATCCTGGAGGAAAATGCTCCAAAATCAAGGCATCCCTCAATGCTTGCGGGATAGTCTCGCAACCCCCACAATGTCCAATGGTGCCAATACCAGTGAGGTGCTTCAAAACCCTTGTAATTGTACTGGTCATCTGCTCTCCGCAGTACTTGCACACCCAAGTGCAAGTCCCTGAACCTGCTTGGCCTCTTGTGTTGACAACTCTGAGGACATTGGTGTGCTCGGCCCAAACAGGATTAGGTCGACGAGGCATGATAACTCTGCAACACAATTAACGCAAACTTCAAAGTTGAATACAAAACTTACACAATCTTTCGCGAGGTCACGACTCTAGAGTGCCTCCTTCAGGCTTGCTGACTCCAAACACAAAGGGAGGGAGGGAGGGGGAACCTTATCGGCGGCGTTCCACACTTCCTTTGTCTCTGTGCAGACTCTTGAGACTGAGTTCTAACTTCTGCTACTCTGTAATGTGGTAATAAGATAGGTTGGCTTATAAAAAGGCTCGCCCAAAGAGTCCGACCAGGCGGATAAGCAACCGACGGCCGAATTTTTTTAAAAAAAGCCATGCACGTACGGAATCGTACGGTACGTACGGATTCCGTACGGAAGTACCGTACGGTACGGAAGGCAACCGGACGTACGTACGGAAACAACTATGCTGCAGCCAAATGGGTTTCTCACATCGGGAATCTAGGTCGGTCAGACAGGGACTGCCCGGGCCAGTTAGCACTGAATTCTGATGAGTATGGAAGCTCGTGTGCGCCAAACTGGAATTTGGGCCACTCGTCAAGTCACTGCAACTTTATAAGTTGAAAGGGGCCAGTAAATTAACCCACATTGTAGATGGTGGTCAAATGGTAGTCTTCAATGATGGTCAGGAGACCGATAGGGACGCCATGGAAGCATCTCCTAAAATTTAGGGAACTGCTATTTTTTTACCAGAAAATGTGTTCACGTCATTAGCTCTAGAATGACAAGGGGAACATTTTATTGCTCTGCTGCCAAGTCAACTGACGCACCAGTTGAGATATTTTTAGCAGGAAAAGCCCAAACTCAGAAACTGGGCGACGTGTCAGCCTGTGAGCGATTCTGCCACTCTGGGAGGCAAAAACGAGCTGCATCTCAACAAAGGGGGCGCCATTTTCAGCCTCAGGTGGATTGTAGCAGGTACAGAAGCTATGGAATGCTTACCTTGCCCTCTATGCACAGTATGGTGACGGGAGTGATGCCCCGCATGCTACATACTGCTCTCTTTCTCCCCTACGTACAGTATGTTATGCCCCACTAGTGGGCTTCTCATTTGACCTATGTACAGTTCTGGGGGTTTATGCACGTTTGCCAAGGCAAGAGCCTTCTGAACAGGAACCGGATTAGCTAATTGCTAATCCCCCACAGGTACGCACAGTTCCATCACGAAAGATTGCGAGTTTGGAGAGTTTTCTCGCGTGAAAACTCGTCCAATTCACAGGGGAACTGTCCCATTGCGTGCGGGAGCCCTTGGGACACGCGTAGGCGTGTTCGCTCCGCTAAAAACGATCCGAAACAGGGAATTACAGCCTGCTGTGTTTTTCTGCAGGCTTAGGGTTTCGCACCTAAACTGCAAGGGAACATCGGGGGAGCCTCGTGAGAGCCTTGGGATGCGTGTACAGGCTTTTGGGCTCCCGGCAGTGAAAAACAGAGAATTACAGCCCGCCGAATTTCTGTGACAGCTCACCAGAAAGCTTCCAGATATCGAGGGACTCCGTCCTAGACAGGTGTATTTGACCTACAGGGGTTTTGCGCCGTTACGCTGTCGAAATCCGGTCGAAAACCTGCGTTTTCATCCCTCGCCAGGTTTGGACAGCTTTGTGAAAGCTTGTGCTAAGTGGTCGGATCGTCTACCTTAATTTGAATAAAGAAATACCGAAAGGGGCGCCAGTCTTTGGGGCCTACAGGGTGTCGGTCTCGTGTGCGCAGTGACATTCTAGTCGCTGGACGCAACTGTGTTCTCTTCCCTTCTCAGTGCTCTGTGTAAAGTTAACAGGTAATTGAAATAGTACCGCCCTCTACGTTGTATAGGCCGGTTATACATAAATCCGCACGGTGCCGCAAAAAGACACCTAGTGGACAATCAGAAGATAGGCCTGACAATTCCAGAACAGCCGAAGGACGCGGAAGAAAAGGAAAGACAAAAGCAAGACTAGTACCAGACTCTGTGGGGACCGACCCCTCATCTTCTTTGACGGAGGAGCCAAGGCCAACTTCATTTCACCTGAACTGGCGGCTCTACTTGGAATTACGCCGGACCAAATGGGGCCACAAGCGGAGGTTGTTCTAGCGGCACCCTGACGGGATGTTGCCATTACACCTATCATTGGCAAACTTTGTTTGCATTGTTAGGGGTATTTAGGGCGCAAGGACTTTTACATCATGCCTTTGGAAGGGTGTGACATCCTCCTAGGAATCCCTTGGTTCCACAAGAACAGTTTGTGGTCGATTATAGGGCCAAAAAAGCGAGTTTGAAGAATGAGAAGGGCATAGAAACTGTACTTAATGTAAAGCTGAAGGGTGAGTTTGTCCCACTTGTATCGGCTTCGGCCATTTCTAAATTAATGAAATCCAATCTTTTTGTTTACTCAATCTTCTTTTTTTTTTTCCGAGAGAAAGATCCTTCTATTAGTTACTGAAATTGTCCATAGGGCTACAACCACCTCTTCAAAAGAGGGCTACAACAACCATGATGAGAGACTCTCCCAATGAAAAGACCAGCATATGTACAATGGGGCTACATCAAGAAATGGGGGGAGGGAAAAGCCACACAGGTGGTCGGTAGTGCCATCGGAGAACACCCTGGACCATGGTGTAGAAAGCAGAGTTATCGGGGAACGCCCCTACCAAGGCTTGGAACGCCGGAACGGCGTTCCGGCCGGCTGCAGGTGCCCGGAACGGCCAGGCGTTCCAACAGACCGGGAATACTGGAACGACAGGGGGGAACGGGACCGGAACAGCCCGGAACGGCAGCAATGGTAAGAAAGCATAAAGGGGCAGATTTTGGGTGTGTGTTTTTCCTTATAAATTGCTCCCCCCTCACCCCTTTCCTTCCCAAATGCAACAAGCCTCAAGGCTCTCTCTCTCTTCCTCTACCCTCGCGGTCGGGCCTCAAGCTCTCAAGCTCTCTCTCTTGGGCTTGCCCTCAATTTTCAAGGCTTCAAGCTCTCCCCCCCTTGGTCTCAAGAAGTGAAGCGTCTCTCAAGCTCTCTATCTCAAGCATGCATTGTGTCTGTTGTGAACGTACTATGACTGCACATCACCACACGATGCAATCAAGCCATAATAAGGTGGAATGGTATGGTTTTTGTGAGTATTAGAGTCAAAGGCTAAAAATTGCAGTATTTGGGTGTTTTTTAATGCCTCCCGTTCAACGCCATTCCCATTCCGGACCCCTTGCCGTTCCCCCGTTCCGCAGGGAGGCCTGTCGCCGTTCCCGTTCCGCGTTCCAGGTAACTATGGTAGAAAGGCCCAGGACGCCAGAGTCGAAGGAAAGCCTCTCTGCGCTCCCGCATGCGGTCGGAGCTGCCCTGCAGTCCCTCAAGCTGTCCACTGAGAGTATGGATCAGCTCTAGCCAACAATTGCGAACAATCTGCTGGTGGCACAGGGCGAGCCTCAAAGATGCAGAAGCAACGGGCCCGCCAGATGAACCAGAGTGTCAGGCCACTGATGAGCTCCAAACACTCCTCTCTCACTGCACCACTCCTGTGGAGTAAGCTCAGTAGCAGACTGGAGTGTAGGTCGCCCGTCCTGCATCACTATCATCCTGCTGGTGGAAGATAGCTCAAACTGAAGTGCCGGGCCCGTGAGGGTGGACCAAGCCGCTGCTCCCCAAGTGTACTGTCGAGCCGTGGAGAGAGCAGGCATCAGCCGAAGAACTCGTAGCCACGCCTGCTGGGCCGAGGGACAGTCCCAAAGACAGTGACGCAGACTCTCCACAAGATGGTCACAAGCTACACATGCGGCCGAGAGACCAGCCAGCTCCCAACTGCTGTAGCTCTGTGTGCGACCAGCCACTGAAACAAGGTGACTCGCCTCGGCTGTCTGGAGTCCCACAACCTCTCCCAAAAGGCTGCCAAGAACTCAGCTGTGAGACCCTCCTCCTGGCGATGAGGTGCTGCAACGGGGCGGGCCTCTCTCTGTGAAGCTAGTATATGACGGCCCAGTCGAACAATGTACTGAAAGAATGGGACACCTGGGTGGTCGGCAGAAGAGAAGGGGTCCCTCCAGAGCCACTCACCAGGATCCAACTGTACTCGTGCCAGTGGACAGCACTCCCAAGCCCACAGTCTCCAGTGACCAGTCTCAAGAGCTGCTGGGTCAGGATCTATGACACAAGTCCTCCCACAGATGCCCACTACTCGGATCCTTTGAAAACAACACTCTGCCACCTGCGGGGCCTCTACTACAACTCGCTGTAGGCGTCCCCCACCCTGAAGCTCGAAGAAAAGGGATGGAACAGTCTCTGAGCAGGCCTTGACTGAGATGAGAACCTCCAGTCGTGTGAAGGCTCTCATCCACCTGGGTGCTACTGGCTCGAGAGGCGTGAGCCACGCAGTTGGAACTGCCTCTGAATTGTCCTGACACATGCTCTGCACCCCTCTCATGCCCTGTAGCTGGAAACCCTGCACCTCCTCTGACAAGCCTGTGAACTCTAACCAGTCACCTAGAGAGCACGTTGGACCCGCTGCCATGGGACACCAGGAAACATGAGACTGACTACCAACCAAGCGGCCTCTCTCAATGCTAACCATGGGGTTCCAGACAAGGGAATGCCGTAGGCGCTCCTCCGTGCAAGTAGGCTGTCTCTGCTCCAAATCTCGCCGCAAGAGCTCCCAAGATCAAAGCAAACTCACAGCGAAGCGGTCCTCCAGTCTCCTGCGCAAACCAACTCTGCGCATCTCTATGAAGATCCATCTGGTCGAAGGTTGCCAGGGGCCTCCTGTCTGAGGCACCCTAGCACGAAGCCGCTGTAGCAAGAACTCCTTCCAGGGCTCCTCACCTGGAAGAAGTCCTCTGACAATGAACTTCCCAAGAAGGGCTCTGCTCTGTTGTGTTGGGTCAATGATCCCAACCCCTCCCTATGAGGGAGGAAGAGTGATAACCTGCCAAGCCACTTTGGCTCGGGCTATCTGAGTGTCACGTCCTGACCAAAGGAAGTTCTTGATCAGCCTCTCTACCTGACTGATACAAGAACTCGAGAAGATCCAGCAAGAAGTGATGTACCACATAGTCGCCAACAACACCTGGTTGGCCACTACTACTCTGCCAGCCAAAGAAAGTCGTGTTGAGCTCCAATGTAACAACTTTCTCCTGATAGATAGGAGAAAGGGGAGCAATCTGCTGCTCGGGAGACAAGTCCAAACCAACCTGGCAGCCCAAGTACCGAATTGCAGTCCCTGGGGGAATCCACCTAAAACCCTCTCCTGGCATCCAATCGGGCACAAGAGCACTACCAACTGAGAAAGCCATTGTCTTTCTCCAGTTGATCAGTGCAACCAATGCACAACAGAAGGTCTCCAGAGCCTGCTCACACTTGTGAAGGTTGGCCTCCTGACCATCTAAGTACAAGGCTGAGTCGTCGGCAAACTCAGCGTCCAGTAGCTGATCTCCCCGAATAGGGAGTGCTAAGTCCTGTAGACCAACCTGCTGCGACACCAAAAACCTGCTCATCGCCTCTGCATAGAACAGAAAGAGGAAGGGGGCAAGAGGACAGCCCTGTCTGACCAAACGTGTGAGCATGAAGCGATCACCTCTACCTCCTGCCAAAAGTAACTGACTATGAGCCTGTCTGTACAAAGTTGACACCCCTCTGATCCAAGCATCTGAGAAGCCCATCCTGCGTAGAGTGCCCTCTAGAAAGTCCCAATCAACTCTGTCCTATGCCTTCTCAAAATCAAGAAGAAG
The DNA here is from genome assembly GCF_014529385.1 of Adiantum capillus-veneris. Lineage (NCBI taxonomy): Eukaryota > Viridiplantae > Streptophyta > Polypodiopsida > Polypodiales > Pteridaceae > Adiantum > Adiantum capillus-veneris. Next base: position 118,174,927 of record NC_140958.1, read on the forward strand.
AATCACTAGGTCCTCACCTCGAAGACGTGCTAGGGCAGATGCCTCCCAAAAAGTAAAGATGTTGTCAAGGATACTGCATTCCTTGACAAAACCTGTCTGAGTCCCATGTATAAGGCTCTCTAGAAGTGGCTGAATCCTCAAACTCAGAGCCTTGGCAAGAATTTTGTAGGCTGAGTTGAGGATGGTGATGGGGCGCCACTGTCGAATCTCATCCAAGGAACCACCCTCCTTGGGAATGAGGTAAATCAGGCCCTCATTCATGTTGTCAGGCATCACTTCTGTGTGCAAAATGTACTGAAAAGCACTACATAGATCTGGGCCAAGCAGGCCCCAGTACTCCAAGAAAAAACTGGGAGTCAGCCCATCCTCACCTGGACAGCTACCACGGGGGAGGGCCCTAGGAGCTGTGTGCAGCTCCTGAAGCTGAAGCGGCAGCTCAAGCCTCTGACGCATCTCCACAAGACAAGGCATCTGTGCCCAAACCTGCTCCCTGCATGCATCCTGATGCTCTGACTGGGACTCTGCAGACAGTAACTCACGATAAAAGTCAGTAGCAACTGCACGCATATCCTTGGGCTTAGAAGCAACTGACCCGTCGGGCCTCCTCAACTGACTGACCTTGGCATGCGAATGCCAAGGTCCCACTGCCTCAAAGAAAGCAACAGTCACTCTGTCGCTCACCTGGGTCCACTGAGATGCCTGTCGGTGGAAAGCAAACTCATGTCGCCTCTCCTCTGTGCTAACAAGCTCCTGTCGAGCCTAATGTAGCTGCTCCTCCAACCAGGGACTGTCTGGATGCTGCTCCTGCATCCTCTGTAACGAAGCAATGCCCCGTCTGAGACGCTACTCCTCCTCTCTCACTGCAGCCTGGCGAGCCAGAGACTCCTAGAGAAAGAAACGGCTAATCTGAGCTAGGCCTGAGGCCACTCTGTCAGCAGGAGAATCCTGCCCGTCCAAGCTCTCTGTCCAGAGAGCCTCTACCCGCTCTCTGAGTGCTGAGTCCAACAAGACTCTCTCTAGGATGCGAAGCATCGTGCTCTCACTCCTCTGCCTGTCTGCCACTGTGAGGATTACTCATGGTCCGAGAAGAAAGTCCCTGCCACAATGCCCAATGTCCCTCCCAAGTCACTGAAATGGTCACTAGCGTAGAAGCGATCTATCCGCGATAGATTCACTCCTCCCACTGTGCGGTCCGAACGAGAGAAGGCAAGGCTGTCTGGGGGCCTCACAAAACCAGAGTGCTGCCAAACATCCGAGACTCTTAGAGTCATACAAAGCCTCTCCCAAGTTGCCAACTCAACTCCATGCACAATAGCATGGCTACCACCAATCCTGTCAGAAGGGTCCTCCAACATGTTGAAGTTCCCTCCTATGCACCAGTGTTCTGCCTGCGGTGGCAAAGACTCAACTATCTGTGATCAAAACTCTGCTCGAGCACTCGCCACATTGGGCGCATAGATGTTCAAGAAGCCCACTAGGCAACCCTGAACCTGCATAGTACTCTACTGAGCCCTGCCTGGCACAACAATCCTTCTGCCCACAATGACCTGCTGCAAAGAGTTCGCAATAGTCATACATACCCCACCCTGGATGCCTCCAAGTCCAAAAGCAGCTGACCAAAAAGTATCATATCGTTCACGCAAGAGCTGACCACAACGTCTAATGCGGCTCTCACACAGATGGTGCTCCTGAAGTATAAGGAGATCTTTATCATTCAATTCATCATGCTTCTCACAATCATGCAAATCCTGTGTGTCATGCTTTGGAGAAGAAGAGACTGAGAGTCTCCTTTCCCCAAATCTCTTGCATCTGTGCCTGAACTTGAGAAAAGAGTCGCCAGAACTCTTTGTTGTGTCGGTCGCTTTGTTCTTGTCTTACTTTCGCTTCCTTTCTTGCTGCTTCTCTTTCTGCATATCTTGCTTCGCGTTCTAACTTCCTTTTCATAAACATCTGGTCCAACTCCTCCATAGGAGTTAGTGCAATCCTTTGCGTAGATGGGGAAGGGGGAGGGTCGAAAAACCTCCTGGTGGGGAAAATTCTTCTTCGCCTCTCGCATGCTCATCACTTCCCAGCGAAGTATCCATTCCGCTTCAAGTGATGACCATTCTGAAGTCGTAGGTTCTTGTGGTCTTGGGTTCTTAAGTTCACGAGGAACTTGGGTTCTTGGGTTCTTGAGGGCCTTGAGGTTCTTGTGGTTTTCTTTCGCTTGCAAACCGTGTTTGAGAAGGATCTTCTCTTCACCCGAGTTCTACTCTTTTCACACCAAGGTTGCTTTTTCCCACCTCACGTCGATTGGCCAGCCGCTAAATGCACGATCCGCTCTCAATGAGTGAAAAGAGACACAAGGGGAGGCTGGACAAGCCCTTCTTTCTTGGGTTTCTTGTCACTCTTCAAAAACACGATTAGGAATCGACACGCCCAAGTGAACATGGGTTCGTGCGACCGCAACAAGCAAAAAAAAAATCTTGTGATTCTTGTGGTTATTTCCTTGAGTGATACAGAACACTGCCAAAGCTCTGATACCAATGTTAGGTGCAACGGAATGAATGTTTGTGCTTTGCTCAAGATGAGTGCATCATAGTGTGCTCAAGGTTCCTTTTGTTCTTATGGAAGCTAGAGCCTTCCGTTCTTAATGAGATAGTGCTATGATCACAAACAAAGTGAATGGACATTGTGCGTGCAAGCGTATGAGACTGAGAGATAGAGAGAGAAGAGAGATACGACACCAGAGACTGTTGTAAAACTCTCCTCCGAAGGCCCAACTCTCGTCGGCGAGAGTGGTCTACTTATGATTGCACAATCTGGTACAAACTGAATGCATGTGACTGCTGCAAGTCTAGGCTATGTCGGTGATGACGACGGGGACGACGACGACGACCTAAGGTCTGAAATCTGCAATCTTTTATCTGCTGTCCAAAAACGCTATGGGCTGAAATCTGGCCTGCTTGAAAACGCTTGGGAAAACGCTGGTTCCTGTTGTCTTTAAGGCTGAAAAACTGTATCTACTGTAGGGCTGAAAACCAATGATCTTTGGGCTGAATATGCTACTCTTTTAGGGCTGAATTTGTAGGTTTTCTTATGGCTGAAAATCTCTGCATGCTAAAAAACGCCAGCCAGAAAGGGAGGCGATCTGTGGTTCTGGAAAACACTAGGGATGAGAGGTGGTCTTGCTTGGAGGGAAAATCCACCAAGGTCTTGCTTGAGAAGTTGCCTGCTGAGCTTGGCTCCTGTTGCCTCTTCTGCCATTTAGTGCTAACTTGGGTTTGCTTATATATTAACTTACCCAATTTGCCCTACTCAGTTTCCAACAAAAGTCACTAAATGTCAAAAATAGGGAAAATAGGCTAAAATCACTGGAAAATTCCCCTGACTCATTCTGATGGGAATGCTTATGATCATGTTGTGTGCAACCAGAGGATATGCATCTATACTAAGTGACTTGGCATGCACGGTCTATGAATAGACTCACAAAAGTGCCAGATCACTTCTAATCTAAACTGATTGGACTAACGGAACCCTTGTTATGTTGTAGCTTGTCCACGGACACATAGGATTGGATGTGTCATGTGGCATTGTAACCCAAAGGCTTCAAGGTAAAGCTGCAATACATTTGGTGACTGACAATTCATGCTCTTCCATCCACTTTGCATCCATAGGCAGATAGTTCTTGAACTTCACCAAATAACGTCTTACAACTTGTCCTTTGACTTTTCTATCCTTATGTGCTAAAACTTGCTCAGGTACTAGGATCTCATCAAGTTCCTCAACTTCTGGCTGATCCTCATCTGACATATCTTTTGGCACATCACCCACGAAGGGTCTTAGAAGACTCACTTACGTGAAACACATTATGAATCTTCCACACATCAGGCAACTTCAGCCTGTAAGCCACATCGCTGATCTTGTCAAGCACTTGAAAAGGCCCATAGTAACGCAACTGAGCTTAGGAAATAGCCGTTCCTTGCCCTTCATCTTCTTTAACCTTGCCTTTTCGAACCTTAGCAGTACCCAATCACCAGGTGATAACAACAATTCACGACGATGATGATCAACAGCCTTTTTCTGTTTTGCCTAAGTCTATTCCAAGGCAACTTTAATTTTCTTGTACATTTCATCCATGTTCTCAATATATCGATCTGCCTCAAAGATCTTGTCCTTTGTATGCAAAATGGGAGGGATCTTTTTGCCGCCTTCAACAATCTCAAAAGGTGCTTTGCCAATTGACAAATGCACCGTATTATTCTACGCATACTCAAGCATAGGCAAATACTGTTCCCACTTGCCCTTATTATCTAACACATAACATTTCAGCAGATCTAAGACAGTAGAATTAGCCTCTTCTCACTGTCCATCAGTTTGTGGATGAAACGAAGACGAGAACTTGAGCGTAGTGCCCATGTTCTCAAACAATCCTCTCCAGAACAAACGGGTCATGCGAGGATCACGATCACTGATAATCCATTGTGGCATACCATGATACTTAAACACATTATACATGAACAAGCGTGCCATCTGATCAGATTTTATCTTCTTCCTGACAAGGATAAAATGGGCCTGCTTGCTGATCCTGCAAATAATGGTCCATATACCATCATTCCCTATTGGCGTTCTTGGAAGATCAAAGATAAAGTCCATAGCAATGCTTTCCCATGGTTTATCCGGAATCGCCAGTGGTTGTAACAACCCTGGTGCCTTTTGCTTGTCAAACTTGACCTTTAGGCAAACTGTGCATGCTCGCACAAAGGCATCTACATCTCTCCTCAAGGTAGGCCAATAGAAGAATGTCTCTACCGCTTTAACTGTCGCATGAATACCACGATGCCCTACATACGGTGGGACATGACTCTCTTCCATGACCTTATGTCGCAATGGCCTAGTGACACAAAGTTTGCCATGCATCATCATAAAACCATTTCTGAGGAGGTAGTGCTAATGATGTTGCCCCTCCTTTAACTGTTCAAAGATCCTTGCAAAATCTTCTTCAACAGTATACTGTTCCTTCATGTCATCTACCTCATGATGATAAGGAATTAACACAGCTGAAATTTGTTGCTTTCTTGATAACGCATCAGCCACAACATTCTTCTTGCCTTCCTCATGCATAATCTGGAAGTGGAACATAGAAAGAATGTTTTCCCATCGCATATAAATTTCGGATAACTTTGACCATGTCAAGAAGTATCGCAAGGTCTGATGGTCTGTCTGGACAACAAAATCAGCACTTACGAGATAGTGCTTCTACCTATAAAGCGCATGAATCACGGCCAAGAGCTCTCTCATAGACTTGCATAGTCCTCTCTGGCCCTTGCAAAATTCAGCTTTCATAAACTACTACCCGTTCATCTTGCATTAGCACTGCTCCAATGCTACTGCCACACGCGTCACACTGGACCATAAATGACTTCTTGAGATCTGGCAAGAGAATTACTAGATCTGAAGTCAACTTTTCCTACAAGAGACTAAAAGCTGAAATCTCTTTTTAGGTCCATCTGAAAGTGACCTCTTTCTTTTGCAAAGCATGAAGAGGTGATGCTATCTCAGCAAAGTTCCTGATAAACCTTCTATAGTAGGAACACAATCCCAAGAAGCTTCTGACATCGTGCACAGTCTTCAAGTCTGGCCATGTCTTAATAGCTTCGACCTTTGCGGGATCCATTCTCACACCATCCTTTGAGACTATGTGGCCAAGAAAGTGGATCTCTTCCAGGAAGAATTCACTTTTCTTAGGATTGACAAGTAACCTGTGACTGCGCAGCTCTTCGAACACAATGGTCAAGTGACGCCTATGATCCTCTTCATTCTTCGAATAGACTATCATGTCATCGAAGAACGTCCCAACAAACTGTTGATGCGAGTGGAAAATCCGGTCCATCATTTTGTTGAACGTGGCAGGAGTATTTGTTAGCCCAAACGGCATCACTAGAAACTCATAAAGACCAAATGTCGTTCTAAACGCAGTCTTGTGCACATACTCTGGCCTTATACGAATATGATGGTACCCACTCTTAAGGTCTACCCTGCTGAAAATTGCAGCACCCTCTAAATGATCGAGAATATCATCAATTCGAGGAATAGGAAACCTATTCTTGATGGTATTCTTATTCAACGCACAATAATCAATACACATGCGCCATGAGCCATCCTTCTTCAGCACTAGGAGCACTAGGGAGAAAAAGGGTGAAGAACTAGGTTGAATCAACCCCTTCTCTAATAACTCCTCAACCTAGACCATAATCTCTTTCTGCTGCGCCGCACTAACCCTATAGGGAGGTCTATTTGGTGGGCTGCACCTTGGCACCAAATCTATCCGATGGTCCGTCTCTCTGGCGGAAATTGCGACGGTAATGAATCAAAAAAACAATCACTAAACTCTCCCAAAAATGCTGACCTTTCTTTATCTAATGCAGATAAATTTGACTGACAACTATCTGAGACATCACGTGCAAAAATCAAGTACACAGAAAGATGATTCTTTATTACAGAAGTGATAGTAGAAGCACATACAATAGGGACTGACTCTCCTTTTAGCTTTACATCCAAGATGTGTGTTTTGCCCCTATGCTCTACAGTGATCTTTTTGTTGTAGGCATCCAAGACTCCATGCACTCGGAACATCCACGGGATCCCCAACAAGGCATCACATCCTTCCAACGGCATGATGTAGAACTCTTCTGTGTCCACATATGACTGGATATGCAGACGCAGCTTTCAAGTTTCCAATAATGGGAGTAACACACTCTGAGTGGCCAGGATACGCCAACCCTGCCTCTGCTGTGTACCCCATCTCTTCAGCTCTGATGCCCAGCTTCATAGCTAACTCTGGTGAGATAAAGTTGGCTTTGGCACCTAGATCAAAGAAGATGAGTGTCATTTGATCCCTAACTTTACCCCATGCCCTGCATAACTCACTGGCATCTGTACTGGGCCTGTCACCCACCATGTTTGGCACCAAACCTGCCGTGGGTTTAGGCTTCTTGCCTTTCTCGTCCTCTTTATCCATTGAGTTAGCTGGTCTTTTCCTTTGTGGACAATTGGTAGCAAAGTGACCAAGCTGCTCACATATAAAGAATTTGTTTTCAGCCATTACGACCTTCTTTTCCTCGAGTGACTTGTGCACGAAAGGCTTCCTTTTCTGTTTCTTTGCCTATGCTCCAAAAGTCTCGGCTGAATCCTTGTCTTTGGTGGCCTTTTCCGACCCCTGTGACTCTTCAGGAGCCATTTTCACAAAGGGCTTCTTCGTTGAATTTTTCTTTCGTTGCCCTCCTTTCTCGTTGCTCGGAAACCCACTGTCCTCTCCTTTCAACAAGGCAAGACCAATGTTGGCAACTTCCATTAGCTGAGTGAGGGTAGCCACTCTGTTCTTGGTACAGTAATCCCGAAGCCCTTTAGGCAGCCCACAACAATACTTCTCTATCTGCTCTGTCAATGGCACAAATCTGTAGGAGGTCACTGAGAGTAACACTTTACAAAACCTCCAATTATACTCCAGCAAGCTCTTGCATGTAGCCGAAGTAGGCTGGTGCCAATCTATCATGACGTCAGCTTCAAATTCATTTGATAGCCAAGCAAATGCAAACATTTTCTTGAAGTAAACCCAAGTGGCGGGTGTCTGTCCTTGCATTAACGATGTTTTCCACCATGTAAGCACATTGTCCTTTAAGAAAGTGGCAGCTTTCCTTACTTTAGAGGCCTCTGTAAAATTCCCTCTTGCATAAGCTGTATCAAATTGTTGGAGGAAAGTGAGAGCCTGTGTTTTATCCTCGAAGCCGCTGAAAGTGCTAAACTTCACAGCTGCACCACCTTCTTTGTAAGCTTTTGGCTTTTCCAATGCCCCCAAGTTGTCATAAGGAATGGTCTGCAACATGGACACTGTAGTAGGCATTATCGGCACATCTTGGCCATTAACATTTTGCTTCAGAGGTGCGATATCTGGCTGCTTTCCAAAAAAACCAACCATGCCAAAATGACCCTGTGGCACCTCAAACTGGCCCTGGTTGCACTGAAAACCTTGGTGCATGCCGATGCTACTATACATGGGGTTTGGCATCATGCCTTGCATACCCCCAAACACTGTTCCTGGCATGTACGGCTGACTTCCAGGTGCATAACCAGCCATACTTTGAAACACTGATCCACCCCCGAAATACCAAGGATGTACCGTGGGTGGTGGAAAAATTGGGTGCATAGCCTGGTATCCAGTTCCCTGTCCATTCAAGACAGCATGGTATCCAGTTCCCTGTCCATTCAAGACAGCATGCGGGCTCTGAAAGGTGGCGGGCTGAACTGGCATAACTGTGAAATAGGCGTTCTAGCCACCTGTTCAATTACGGGAGGAACCTGTTTTGGAGCCTCTGACGCCGCAACATGCAAGTGTTCCCTATCCTGCTGAGTCGCATTAAGTACTTGGGCTTGAGCCTCAACAAGCTCTGTACGTGGTGTAGGTTGCCTATTTTGCTATTGCACTGGTGGCGCTTGTAAGAACTCCATAAACCTTGGATTCTGCACGAGTTGCGAAAAGACATTCACCGCGGCAACTAAGTGAGTCCTGAACGCATAATCCTCAAGTTGCCCAGTCATAAAGCCATGTACTACTAGAGGGACATTCACATCGACAGGAGGTACAGAGCTGACGTGGCCGTGAGCTCTCGCCAATCTCGAAGACCATAGGGATTTCATGTCTGTCCTTTGAAGAGGAACCTTCTTCCATAATGCCTTCCCTTCGTCGGCCATAGTGTAATCCCGCGTTCCTATACTCTATGTCTTTACCCAAAACAACTGAGGCTCACTCTTTGAGGAAAAAGTGATTGGGATATCCTGGCAATGGAACCATGAAACCGGCCCGTGGGGCGGTAGGCTTTGGCTTTCACCCGAAATTCTTTACTTTAGACACACACACAAAGAGCGTGCAAAGGAAACCTGCAACGGGAATTAACACTCAAGCACACACACGGCTCGAAAGCTAGAATGCTTCGAGCAGATGCCGACAACCTGTAGACACCAAAATTGGCGCCCCTTTCAGTATTTCTTTATACTTTGAGAGCATAAATTACAAAGTGGAGTCTTGGGAATCCTTTACATATATCCAGCTAGATACGACCTGTTTGGCCAAATTTCAGTAGCATAACAGCTCCAAAACTTGCGCGAAACCAATTCCCCTGCTGGAACTCACTTCCACTGGCATAAACCCTCTGATTCCTGCCCAAAAACAGTAAATTCAGCACGCTGTATTTACTAGTTTTTGCCCTGTTTTCAGCCCCAAACAGTCCCCTAACTGTCCTCTGCCAATAGGGCACTATTCCCAATGGTTCTGGCGTCCGTATGGCTGAAAAACAGTCAATTTACAGCGCATACAAAGCGCTGAAAATGCACCTGTACGGTGAGGTTATGACCCTCACCGGTGCCTGCTTTGGAGTAGTAGTTAGCTACCCCTGTTCCTGCTCAAGGAAGCTCTTGCCTCAGCACAAAAGCTTCATTCGTGAGCAAGATGGGAGTCCATACCATCAGAGAAATCTTGCACCGGAAACTTGAGGATGGGGATAGCCTGAAGATGAGCACATTGAACCACCACCTCACTATGACAATTTAAGTGCTTCCTAAATCGAAACTACAGCCACATGTCGACCATTGATGTGACAACAAATTCCTCATCATTGAAATTTCCTTTGTGCGTAGCTTCTGGCTCTACCATCCTCAAGGTGTTAGCCCGAGGGGTAGCTAAAAATGTTAACCGGAGGGGTAGAGCTAGAAAAAAGAACAAAGTCCGATTATGTTTTTTCTTTGGATACTCCTTTTACGTGTCACCTTCATTGTGACAATGAAAACACCATTTTTTCTTAGCATACAAAGCTTGTTCTTCTCTAGTTAATTGTCCACCTAAAATTCATCGAGATCCTTTCTCAGGAGGACAGAGTTTGAGTTTATCACAAGATTCATTTGTGTGTAAGAGCGTGGACGTGTGTGCACCCCTGTTAAAACATCAATCAAACAATCAGACTACAAGACACTCTATGCCTGCAAGAAACCTGACCATAGATGGAAGTACAATGAAACGAGCACATAGCCAACACATACATGGAACAGGGAAGCCCAAATACAACTTCAAATTGGTAGCGACAGGGACTGTTCCATGACTTAGGACAGCCTGATGACATGCAATAAAGAGGGGAGAGGGAGGGGGCAAAAGGTAGGTGACAAGCAAAACTAGGAGGTGGCCAGCTTACAACCAAGGGCCTACACACATGCTACTACTCTAGGGCATGTCCTATTAGAGATTGATTTGAACATATAAATTCACTAAATCAATTTTATGGTTCCAAAAATGGCATTCATTCTGTTAGGAGTGCTACTATATATGTCTACATAGACGTGACCTTGCTTAAGGATGATGAAAGCATCACTAATGCTCAGTAAATATGTTTAAAATTTACTTTCAATAGAGCAGAGATATATCAAACGATCATGTTACCTTTGCTACTTTAGCACCACATGCTGCAGAAAGTATACAAGCCGCAGTTGAAATGTTAACAGTATTGGCACCATCACCTCCAGTACCGACAATATCAAAGGCATCGTCCAGACCTTCCACAGGTACACAGCGGTTTATCATGGCTCGAGCCAGACCACTAATCTACATGAAAAGAGAAACGTAAGCTGCGCACAAAAAAGAACTGTGGTGGCAAATAGTCAGACATTACACTAGCTCAAAGCCATGTACATACTAGCCATATCTAGAAATATAATCAAGATGTGACCAATGCAGTCATGCAAACCATTGTCATTAATTTTGTCAGTCAAGCAGCAGACTTAAACACTGTTGAAGACGTCATGGGTATCGAACAGACCCCCTTGTACTTATATTAACGTGAAATGTGACTGGTTCTGGCATCAAAGTGAAAGCTTCACCTCTTCAAAAATTTCTCCTTTAGCTCTGAGCAATACTAGGAAAGCACTGATTTGAGCAACATCACCACCACTCAATAAATTCTCCATTGCAACCTCCGTTTCTGCCTCGGTCAAATCCCTTCTACTGATGAGCGCTTCGAGCAACTGTAACTCCAAAGTCTCAACATGAATGAGACAACATTTAATTCAAATTATGGAAAACTGACAACCAAAATAAGAAGCAACCATGCAAATCAGTACAAGAATCAAAAGTAGCAACCTGGGGCATTGTAGAAAGGGATGCAGGAGCTAGTGCAGGTGCAGAAATGCTGGTTGCATAGATTGAAGAATGACGAAGGTTGACTTTACGGGACAAGTCCAACGGTGTAGAGAAGCTTGCCCTTCTGAGTGAAGCCTCGAAGAATTCACCATGCGAGGCAAATGCAGAAATGGACAGAGGACACAGATGGTGGATGCTTGCCATTTAGATCTCACCTGCACACAGAAATGTTCTAATGTTCAACTCACTTCCACTCAAGCTTTCACAGGAAAAATATTTTCTGAAAATCTGGTAGCCTCTCTCTCTCTCTCTCTCGCTCTCTCCTTCCTCTTCTCGGGTGTGTGGGTGTGTGTGTGTGTGTCTCCTAATAAAAGAGGAAAATGCTATAACCTTTCTATCACCCAAGTGTGGTAGAAAGGAAAATGGTATAACCTTTCTATCACCCAAGTGTGGTAGAAAGGAAAATGGTATAACCTTTCTATCACCCAAGTGTAGTAGAAAGGAAAATGGTATAACCTTTCTATCACCCAAGTGTGGTAGATTGGTTATGCCATTTCCCTCTTGAATAAAAAGTCTTGAGTTCAACTCTCCTCGTCGGCTAGATCTTTAAGGTCTCTTGGGATAGTTTCCTACGACATCTTCTTCTTCTTCTTCTTCTCCTCCTCTCTCTCTCTCTCTCTCTCTCTCTCTCTCTCTCTCTCTCTCTCTCTCTCTCTCTCTCTCTCGTGTGCATGTGTGAGGTGCATGTGTGAGGGTCTACCTAAGACTTGCAGATTGTCTACTAATGTGCCTATGTAACACACTTGGACACTCCAAGTCGAGACTCTACCGCGACACGACAAGAATTCACTTCAAAACAGTTCACAGTGCACAATTGATTCAACACTGGCCCGGTGGAGTTCCGTGCCTAGAGATATTGGCCCCAAAGACTGGTGCCCCTTTCGGTATTTCTTTTTGTATTAATCTACAACTCAAATTACAAGGGAGTGGGAGGCTCTCGCTCTCAGACTCTCCGTCCATATGCTATAAGAAGTGGGAGGCCTGCCCACTTATTTATTCATTACAAGGGATGCCAAAAGCAGAGCCCCAAACGCTGTCCCAAAAATCAAGGGCTTTTTAAAAGTTCTCTCTCTCTCTCATTCTCTCGCAATTTACACAAAATAAAGCAAGTCGATTTGCGTAGAAAACAGCCAGCGCTTGCGTAGCCCAAAAGCAGCCAGCAACTTCCGTAAAAAGTGGGCGTCCGTACATGCTGCCACGTGGCTGCTTTTCCGCAAACTGCACAGTAGATTCCGGGCCACTCCATACGGCAGTGCCACGTCAACATTCAGTCCGCCATTTCCCGGGACCAACAAGTCGGGCAGGTGTGTGTGTACTGGGCAGCCACGTCACCAATTTGTGACATACCCCCCTGTTGAAAGCATTGTAATCGCCCTCAATTACGCTTGCAAAACAGACATGCCATTAACTGTCTTAGGAGACACTGATTGTTAGTACCGACGCACTAGGAACACACATCTAGCACATGTACCAAATCGACAGTCACATCACAGGACATCACAGAACATCACATTCAACATTCATTTGGATCTTAGACCATGATTTATCGGCAACGCAATTAGCAATCGCATCTAGATCCACTCAGGACCTCATAGATACCCAATTGACTAATCCTATTGCAACCATGTCTATCGAGATCATTCAGAACAAAATGCTGCAGTCATTTCGTCAATCAGTTCCTACACTAAAACAAGTGAAGAACAAGTCAGTATCATGTTCGGGAATTCCAGTTCATAAAGTCATACAACAAAATGCTGTCAGCTCTCAGTATCCCTGAAGCTCAAAGAGACATCAGTGACTCTAGTATCAAAAATCGAGGCATCTATTGACAAAGGAGCGGAGTAACTCCCCTCTTGTGCATACCCGCTGCACCAAATATCCGGCCAAGCTGAATTCGGGGTTCCATTTGGAATAGACTATGCTAAACCAAAAGCTTGAAGGTAAAGATTCACAATCTGAGGAGTATCTGCTAGGTCCTCCTCCTCCATCCACTTCGCATCCAATGCAAGATAGTTCTTGAATTTAACCAAGAATCGCCTCATCGCTTTACCCTTAATCTTTCTTTCTTGATGTGCCAATATCTGTTCTGGAACAAGGATCTCCTCGTTTTCTTCCACTTTGGGTTGCTCATCAAGCTCCCCATCATCGGGCACATCGCCTTCAAAAGGCTTCAAGAGACTCACATGAAAAACATTGTGCATTCTCCAACTATCGAGCAGCTTCAATCCAAAGGAGACATCATTTATCTTTTCGGAAAATCTGGAAAGGTCCACACTATCTCATGCTAAGCTTTCAAGAAAGCCGCTCGTTTCCCTTTTTCTTTCTCGGGCGTGCCTTCCCAAAATGTAAGAGCACCCAAACGTTCTCCTTCAATTTCAAATCACGACGAAGTCGATCTGCTGCCTTTATCTGAGATTTCTCGAAAGCCTTCCGGACCAAGTCCCTCGTGAACTGGTTAGCTTCAAAGAAAAATCTTATCTTTCGTGCTAAGGAAGGGTGGAACCTTCGTAGCAAATTCAATAATCTCAAATGGCACCTTCCCCATCAAAGAGTTAATCGTGTTTCTGTAGGCATATTCCACCAAAGGTAAAAACCTTTCCCATGTAGTCTTTTGATCCAACGAAGAAGACTTCAACAAATCCAGTACCACTGAATTAGCAATCTCTGATTGCCCGTCAGTCTGCGGGTGGAACATGACGAGAACTGCAACCGCGTGCCTCTGTTCTCCCAAAAAGCCGTCCAAAACAAACTCGTGAACCTGGGGTCCCTGTCGGAGACAATCGTCTCACGCATGACATGTAATTTGAAGATCTGGGCAATAAACAATCCTGCCCACGCTGTGTTCTTAGAGATCAAAAATAAAATCCATTGCAATACTTTCCCAAAGGCTGGTGGGTATGGGTAAAGGCTGTGACAATCCCTGTGCTTTATGCCTATCAAACTTGATCTTCTAGCATACCAAGAAAATCATCCACGTCCTTCTTGAATCTCGGCCAAAAGAAGTATCTCTCCACACCTTTCAGGGTGGTAGCCATCTCGAATGGAATAGTCCGCTACTACCTCCCCATTCTGTATTCAATTGAATACATCTGCAAAAATCTGTATCTGTGGCGTACTGACCGACCATATCCTCGAAGCTTCTATGATGTATCGCGGAAATAGCCAGAACCAACGGTTTCCGGGACAAAGTATCTGCCACCAATTTCTTTTGTCCCTGCACATGGACAATCCGGAAGTAAAACTGGAACAAGATGTTTGCCCACCGCATTTTCTTTTCTGATAATTGTTTTTGTGACAAGAAGCAGCGTAAACTCCAACCATCTGTGAAAACCATAAAATCGGCTCCGAGTAGGTAATGTCGCCACTGAGTGAGAGCATGGATAGCCGCCAAAAGCTCTTTCTCACATATCTGTACTCTCAATTCCGGCCTTGAAAAAAAAGGGTTCCATAGGCCATAATGACATTGGCCTTCTTGCATTAAGACCGCATCCAGACTACGACCACAAGTATCACAATATACTTCAAACGACTTCTGCAAATCCGGCAAAGTCAAAAATTGGTCCTGTAGTCAAATTTTGTTTCAATTCCTGAATGGCAGTCACTTCTGTGGATCCCCACGAGAAAAGGACTCCTTTCTATGTCGACAAATGCAAAGGGGTAAACAACCTCTGCAAACTTTCTGATGAACCGCCAGCAATAAGAACATAAGCCCAAGAAGCTTTCAACTTCATGGACATTCTGCAAATCAGGCCAATCACGGATAATCTCTATCTTGGCCGGGTCCATCTGCACTCCTACTGCTGAGACAATGTGTCCCGAACAGGTGTATCTCTGGGCTCGGCTCACACGGTAAGGTGGCCGGTTCGGTGGTGTGATTCCAAATATCAAATCAATGGTATGATTCTCTGGACGAGCTGGAGGCAACTCGCCTGGCAGGCCCTCTGAAAAGCAATCAGCATGAGTGTGGAGAAAATCTTGGCGTTCTTTGTTCAGGTCGTGCGTCCTTTTCTTTCTTTTTTGGGTTGATCTTGCTCTTTCTACTTTCATTGTTCGAAGTCTGTTTAGTCCTTTGCGTCATGATTTCATTCGTGGGGTAGGTCAAACTGCCCGAGTGAATGGCAAAACCTCATTTCGCATGACTCATCAATTCCGGAATGAAATCTGACTTCTGCTCTAAGCAGTGATCTCGAATCTTTGTTGGGAGTCCCAAGGTAAACCACTCAATTTGTTCTTTGAACGAGATCTTCTTAAATGAAGATGCTGGTGTTGCTAAATTGTCTTTATCTTACAGAAAAATAATTCTAAATGAATTCTTGGATTTATAAGTGAGAGGGTTTTCTCGCTT
Organism: Adiantum capillus-veneris; assembly: GCF_014529385.1. NCBI lineage: Eukaryota > Viridiplantae > Streptophyta > Polypodiopsida > Polypodiales > Pteridaceae > Adiantum > Adiantum capillus-veneris. The sequence goes on from NC_140958.1 coordinate 118,190,493, forward strand.
GGAACACCAGGAAAAACTAATTCTAAATGAATTATTGTAATTTTAAGTGAGAGGGTTTTTCTCACTGGAGACATCCGAGTACAGAGTATTCCTAGTGCGTCATTCAAAGTAATGACGGGAGCACCGAGAACGGGAATATCTGTAAGGCCACCAGGAACGGGAACTTCTGATGTGTCACATCGGATGGGTGACAGGAAGCATTATCCGACCATCCTGGAACGGACATCTCTGATGCGTCATAAGATGGGTGACATAGAGCATCGTGAAGGGGATTGTACCGTAAGTTCGGTAGGAAAGGACTAGGTGATGGGTATTCCTGATGCGTCACAAGGTGGGTGACGGGTGCATCGGAAAGGGGATATCCATAGTCGAGAGGAAATCCGAACTGGAAAAGAGGAATACCCGTAAAGACGCAAGCACAAGAATAAAGATGGGTTCTGAGAAGCTTTTCTTAAAAAGCGAAAAATTTGAATGAGTTTTCTGGGAAGAGCAAACGCTTTCCCACGAGGAATCTATGTCTGCATTGCATTTGTGCATGTGGTTGCATCCACCGACGCTTGGAAAGTGCTGTGAAAGCATTGTTTTTAACTTATAAGGTTTTATTGAGTTTTTGGGTAGATTCATACTATTTTTAAAATACACCGGCCGCCCATTTAATAAGTGGGCAGCCATCCGATAAATAAGGCAGCAGATCAGCCATCGTTTTCTCTTTCTCTTTTTCTGACAGAACATCGAAAACAAAATTTGAAAAAAAAAAAAAAAAACCCCGCGATCTCTACGCGAGCAGCTATTCGTGTCGTGGCCAAGAAGCTATAAAAGCACCACATACCCTCACTGAAAGAGGTTACCAACGCCAGCAAGAGAAGACTCTGCCGCCAAAAGACGCGAGAGATCGCGCAAGACTACGAAGCACGGAAGTCGCTTTTCCCGCGCAAGAGCGATAGGTATCTATTGTGGATTCACCATACGAATTGTTGTCGCATGTTTGCGTGTGTGTTTGCAAGTACTTCATCGCGAAGGAGAAGCAAGAAGGCTTCGGCCTACGCTTGGGAATTCCGGGAACGAAATTCGGAAATTGTCTGTGGAGTCTCGACTCCGAGTACAGACGGAAAAAGGATTGAGAGCTCCTGTCTTGGATTTTCCTTACGGGAAGGAACGACCATCGAGTCAGAGAATTAGAATGGAGGGGTTTTCTCCGGTTCTTGTGCTTGTAAAAAAAATTCTCCCTAATAAAGAATTCTCTTTAAGGGGGGGGACCAGCCCATCTTCAGGTCCCCAGTACTGTGTCGATCTTCTCACTCTCTCTCTCTCTATATCCTTTGGCTTCAGTATTAAGTGATAAATTCTATTTATCCGAGTATATTTCATATTGTTATGCGCTCCCGTTTGTGACAGTGGTATCAGAGCATGGTCTCCTCTCTTTCTTTGTAAAGGAGGACGACTCTGGGAAGATACGGGAAGAAGCCATGACAAGCCAACAGAGAAGTAAGCAGGCGGAAACCTAAGTCCTACAGGAAAAAAAAGCTCGCAGAGTTGGAATTTTTTTTCTCTCTGCAAGAAGTCGACACAAGACTTGGGATTCTCTGAGAAGGCGACAAGAGCATGATGCTCAAGAACCTAGAGAATCCAAGGAGCGGAATGCTCGAGATCCTTGAGAATCTAGAAAATATCCATGAACATCAATCCAGAACCATAGCCAAGAAATCCCGTCATTCCGGGAAGGATATGAAGAAGGTCTTTAGACCTCAGAACACTCCGGTCAAGTTTGATACTTTTGACGGAAGGGAAGATGTCCCGAAAGCTACTGCTTTCATTTGACAGTTTGAAGTTGCCTTTGCAAACGGCAATTTCTGAAAAGCGTCGAAGGTGAGGCATGGAACCAAACATCTCAAGAGGAATTGCAAGTACTTGGTAGCATACCAAAGCTTTGCAAGGAACTTACAACAAGACTTGGATTCAATTCAAGACTGAATTTTCCGACAACTTTTTTTTTCCCTCTACGCTTTGAGGAAGGCATCCAAGAAGAGTGGGATCGGTTTGCCCAATAGGAACACGAGAAAGTCAAAGCAAGTAGTGGTTCACTCTTGCCAAGGTAGCTCCATTCTTTCCTCTCTGAGAAAGGAAATTATGAAGGAACCATTCCGAGCTTTCAACCAAGAAAAGCTTTCACTAAGCTTATGAACCAACACCCCCTACCCGGTCTCGGAAGACATGGTAGTGCTTTTCGCACAAGTGAATAAACACGCTCTTTACGAGGGAAGGAACCAGTGACCACTACGGCCTATGCTTGAGGAATCCAAGGATTGAAATCCTAGTTTATTTGATGAGCGGGTTTTGCTCTGAGATTGAGCCAAGGGATCGTCAGGTTGAGCGTCTTCACTCTAAGGATCTTACGAAGGGAAGGTAATTTCACAGGCTCACTGAAACTTATGTACACCTTTGGGTTCATGGATAACACACGAAGATGCAGACCTATGCTAAGGAATTGGACGGGAGTTTGTTATACTCTCTTGAGCGCCTTTTTGCGCGCAAGGATATTCCGACATGAGAATCTCTATTTGAGAGTGTGTTCGGTAGAAGGACTTTGAGTCTCTACCGAGAAGAGGTTTTTTGGATGATCGTTAATCGTTCAGTACGCTATGTACAGTAGCAACATATGTTTCTCCATGAGCAGGTCAAGTAGCATTTACACGCTGCTGGAATAAATTTGAACTATTATGTTCGTAAGAATATAGTTCGCCAACAGTTTCAAAATGGTAAGAATTACGTAAAGGAGAACATCCCTGAGAATCAAAGAGGGTTCGCTCTATCGTAAACCGGGTTTGAACGTACGTTCAGAAAATGCTATGGCTAGAATCCTATCTGCCTGAGATTTTGCAAGTCGTCATTGAAGCTTGCAAGGTGAATCATTTTTGATGATTTTCTAAGGAAGAGACGCTAATGGGCGTCGAGAAAACACTGTTGGTGGTAATAACTCGCAGGAGGAAAAGATTGGAAGGAAGTGCCGCCGTGCACAAGGAATCTTCGGATTGGAACCGTCCGCCTACGTTGAGTGACGGCCCGGAACAAGAACCCTCTTTAAGGTGATCGCAAACGTTGTTTGTGAAGGAAGACATCGAGATTAATACTCTTATGATTTGGGCATTCCCTATGTGGGAGGACACAAGAGGTTTAATACCCTCTCGACTAACATCGCAGGATTATGCACAAGGACAAATACCTAGATTGATTTCTAGAAAGATTATTCTTCTCGAATTTGAGAAGATGGAATCAAGTTAACAGAGTCTTGGATAAGGAAACTTTGGATCAAAACAATTGGCCTACCCAAAGCAAAGGCCCGGAATAAGAACTTACTTTGGTAAGATGACACACTTTGTCTGCCACAAGAAGATTCACAGGAGCTTAATGCTCTCGACATGCCCTATGCGGGAGGACAGAAGAGGTTTAATATCCTCAGGACTAATAGCGCAAGGTTATGCGCAAGGACATAGACCTAGATTGATTTCAAGGAGGAATTATTATTCTTCTCGGGATTGGAAAGGTGGAATTGAGCTAACAGATTCTCAGATAAGGAAAACTTCCAATATGTTGGAAAGACGTGAATGATGAGTTCTTACATAGCTCGTTAGTTTGATGATTAGTGAAGGATATTCTCGAGGTACTAAAGGAAGGACATGAACCAGTAAGTAAGTATTGAATTCTTGAATTTTTGTTTAATTTAATTTTTAAGTTCTCTTTTGAGAAAGGACTAGCTCAACTCACCTTTGAGCAAGATTTGGAATTTTCCGATTTCTCCCCGACAGTTCAGTTGGACCTCTATAGTTGAGGACAACTGTTTATAAGTGAGAGGGATGTTGCTAAATTGGCTTTATCTTACAGAAAAATAATTCTAAATGAATTCTTGGATTTATAAGTGAGAGGGTTTTCTCGCTTGGAACACCAGGAAAAAATAATTCTAAATGAATTATTGTAATTTTAAGTGAGAGGGTTTTTCTCACTGGAGACATCCGAGTACAGAGTATTCCTAGTGCGTCATTCAAAGTAATGACAGGAGCACCGAGAACGAGAATATCTGTAAGGCCACCAGGAACGGGTACTTCTGATGCATCACATCGGATGGGTGACAGGGAGCATCGGAAAGAAGTATCCGACCATCCGGGAACGGACATCTCTGATGCGTCATAGGATGGGTGACATAGAGCATCATGAAGGGGATTGTACCGTAAGTTCGGTAGGAAAGGACTAGATGATGGGTATTCCTGATGCGTCACAAGGTGGGTGACGGGTGCATCGGAAAGGGGATATCCATAGTTGAGAGGAAATCCGAACTGGAAAAGAGGAATACGCGTAAAGACGCAAGCACAAGAATAAAGATGGGTTCTGAGAAGCTTTTCTTAAAAAGCGGAAAATTTGAACGAGTTTTCTGGGAAGAGCAAATGCTTTCCCGCGAGGAATCTATGTCTGCATTGCATTTGTGCATGTGGTTGCATCCAGGGACGCCTGGGAAGTGTTGTGAAAGCATTGTTTTTAACTTATAAGGTTTTATTGAGTTTTTGGGCAGATTCAGACTATTTTTAAAATACGCCGGCCATTTAATAAGTGGGCAGCCATCCGATAAATAAGGCAATAGATCAGCCAGCGTTTTCTCTTTCTCTTTTTCTGGTAGAACAGCGAAAAAAAAATTTGGAAAAAAAAAAACCCCGCCCGCAATCTCTACGCGAGCAGCTATTCGTGCCATGGCCAAGAAGCTATAAAAGCACCACATGCCCTCACTGAAAGAGGTTACCAACGCCAGCAAGAGAAGACTCTGCCGCCAGAAGACGCGAGAGATCGCGCGAGACTACGAAGCACGGAAGTCGCTTTTCCCGCGCAAGAGCGACAGGTATCTATTGTGGATTCGCCATACGAATTGTTGTCGTGTGCTTGCGTGTGTGTTTGCAGGTACTTCATTGCGAAGGAGAAGTGAGAAGGCTTCAGCCTACGCTTGGGAATTCCGGGAACGAAATTCGGAAATTGTCTGTGGAGTCTCGACTCCGAGTATAGACGGAAAAAGGATTGAGAGCTCGTCTCTCGGATTTCCCTTACGGGAAGGAACGACCATCGAGTCAGAGAATTAGAACGGAGGGGTTTTCTCCGGTTCTTGTGCTTGTAAAAAAAATTCTCCCTAATAAAGAATTCTCTTTAAGGTGGGGGGGGACCAGCCCATCTTCTGGTCCCCAGTACTGTGTCGATCTTCTCACTCTCTCTCTCTATATCCTTTGGCTTCAGTATTAAGTGATAAATTCTATTTATCCGAGTATATTTTATATTGTTATGCGCTCCCGTTTGTGACAGTGGTATCAGAGCATGGTCTCCTCTCTTTCTCTGTAAAGGAGGACGACTCTGGGGAGATACGGGAAGAAGCCATGACAAGCCAAGAGAGAAGAGGAGCTAGAAGAACTCTCACAAGAAGAAGAAGAAGAAGAAATGGGTACTCCTTCAAATCGAACACCTTCTTCTGCTTTCTTGCCGATGCAAATGTAGACTGACGACCCAAATAACCCGGGAGGTCAGTTCCTTTCTTTTGCTTTTTGTCATGCTTTTCTGCTTTGTTCTGCACGTCAAAAAGCTGAGAAATACGTACATCAATTACCTCTTCTAATTCTTGCTCTGTATACATCCTTGGAGTAGGAGGTTTCTTGAGTGCCGGTTCGAGGGGTGGTTCTGTGGTTTGCTACCACTGTGAGTGCACCTCGTCGAAGGAGGTCTGGCTCATAAATTTTGCAAATTTCGGGTGCTTCGCAAAATTTGGCATCATCTTTGTTGCATCGTCGACGCTCCATCTCTTCAAGCTGTGCCTGAGTAGGCCGAGGTAGGCCATACTCCTCGCATGAATCTTCGTCGTGATCTCTTCCCGCATCTCCAGATGCAAAGAAAGTCGACTGATCTCTACTTGAATCCATAAGTGCCGCGTACAAAAGATCGGATTTCCCGGTAGAAGAGAAATCGGTCATGCTCTGATACAACTGTAACAGACTTGGACACTCCAAGTCAAGATTCTACCGCGACACGACAAGAATTCACTTCAAAACAATTCACAGTTCACAATTGATTCAACACTGGCCCGGTGAAGTTCCGTGCCTAGAGATATTGACCCCAAAGACTGGTGCCCCTTTCGGTATTTCTTTTTGTGTTAATCTGCAACTTAAAGTACAAGGGAGTGGGAGGCTCTCACTCTCAAACTCTACGTCCAGATGCTCTGAGAAGTGGGAGGCTTGCCCACTTATTTATTCATTACAAGGGATGCCAAAAGCAGAGCCCCAAAAGTTGTCCCAAAAATCAAGGGCTTTTTAAAAGTTCTCTCATTCTCTTGCAATTTACACAAAATAAAGCAAGTCGATTTGCATAGAAAACAGCCAGCGCTTGCGTAGCCCAAAAGCACCCAGCAACTTCCGTAAAAAGCGGGAGTCCGTACATGCTGCCACGTAGCTGCTTTTCCACAAACTGTGCCGCAGATTCCGGGCCAGTTCGTACGGCAGTGCCACGTTAGCATTCAATCCGCCATTTCCCAGGACCAGCAGGGGGTGTGCGTGTGTACTGGGCAGCCACGTCACCAATTTGTGACAGCCTATCTTCAACACAAGTGATCCTGCAGAGCCTGGAAACTACCGTACTATTATGATTGGACGCGCATTGGCACAGTTGTATACATCTATTCTTGAGCAAGAGTTGAGCAGATGGGAAGAGAGTGAGGACATACGGGCAACGGGACAAGCCGGTTTCAAGAGAGGCTTCTCCACTCTTGACCATATTCTAACACTTACAGCCATCATTGAGGAGGGTAGGGCACATGGGAGACAGATTTATTGTAGCTTTGTGGATTTCCGCAAAGCATTTGACATTGTGCCCACAGCCAGATTGATGTGCAGAATATAGGATATAGGAGTGCCCATTAAGTTGATTTGGGGGATCATGGCTCTATACATATCAGTGGTGGGACATGTACGCACTTGAGAGGGGTTATCTGAGGGAAAAGTTGAAGAGGATTGTGACAAGTGTTTAGTAAAAGATAAAGTTGGCATGACAAGTGTCCACACACTTGTCTCTTCCTTTGAAAGCTTTTTGACACCTTTTTGACGAGTGTCTCATCTTTTGGAAAGTTTGTGACAAGTGTCCCGCCACGTGTCCCCCTTTTGGAGCCTTCCTTCTAGAATCTTCTAGAATCTTCCATCTTAGAATTGCTAAAAGTACACATCAATATGGGTATCAATTGAAAGCTCTTTCTGAGTACAATATTGTTTTTGCTTCAAAACATGGATTTAACATCTCTATACGGAGGTAAAGCATTCAATGCATTCAGCCCACATATGCATAATGAGCAATCTTCATGATCATGCCATCTTGTTGATTGTAATTGTCTCCAAGGCATCAACCCTTTCTATGTGCAAGTATGATCCCGGTATACACGAGCTACAAGTCACAGGCGCCCTATTGAGTTATCTAGGTGGGAGTGTGCACTATCTATGTTCTAACCCACTGTGTGGGTCCACCATAACCTATGACTACTCGTCGGTAATCATATTAAGGTGCATTGTTCTAGCTGTCTTGTTTTACAAAAGGAAAGCACACTTGTAAAATTTAAGATTAATAGAAAAAGGCTACAAGTTCGTTTATATTGGGGTGTGACATTCCATACTCTATTAAGGATGGTTACCTTTATTTCCATCATGCTCTTTGTGTGGCGCGTCCACTTAGAACAAAGGTAATGGATGAAGCATGTGCTTCTCCTTACGCAGGCCACAAAGGCATAATGTCTACGACACAGGCTCTAGAAAGATATTTTATTGGCCAACACTACGAGCTGAATTAGATCAATATGTCAGAGAGTGTGTACCATGCCAAAAAGCTAAATATGATCTCCATAAGACTCTTGGATTGCTTTAGCCCCTTCAGGTACCACAGGTACCTTGGGAAAGTATTGCCATGGATTTTATAATGCATATACCACGCACTCCGAATGGAAATGATTGAATCCGGACTATTATATAGACAGATTCAGTAAGCAAGCTCATTTCATTCCAGTAAGAAAAACCATTAAAGCTGATCTCATGGCCAAGATATTTCGGCCCAGATTTTTAAGCATCATGGTATGCCTAAAACGATTATCAGTGATCGTGACCCACAAATGACCAATAATTCCTGGCAAGCACTTTTTACAAACTTGGAAACTAAGCTGAATTTCTCTTCGGCTTATCATCCTCAGACAGATGGACAAAGCGAGATCGCTAACTCCACAGTCCTAGATATTTTGAAGTGCTATGTCTCAGATAACCAAAGAGAATGGGAGAAGTATATTGTATCTGCCTCTCGTAGAATTTGCCTAATAACACCATACATTCCTCTACAAGAAAAGCTCCTTTTGAGGTTATTTATGACAAACCACATCTTCCCCAATCCTTCTCATTAAGGAAAAGATATTTGCAGCTGATGAATTTGTTCGAAATCTGGATACTGCTTACACGCAGGTGAAACACACTATCCTTAGATCTCAAGAAAAGCATAAGAAAGCAGCAAATAAACATCGTCGTGATCTCGAGCTAACTGAAGGACAATTTGTTCTTCTTAAGTTTGATAAAGCGCGACTTAAGAAACAGGCCAATCAGAAAGGGAAGGTTATAAAACTTTCCAACAGATATTATGGCCTATTTAAGATTACAGAAAAGATAAACGATGTAGCATTTAGATTATAATCTTCCAAAGGATTGGAAAATTCATAATGCTCATCACATGAGCCTTCTACGACCTTTCGCTGGCGAACTTCCTGCAAAACCAATTACAGAAGATCCTCTTGAGGTAGATAAAACTGAAGAAATACTTCTTCCAGAACAGATCATTAATCATCAGGAACGCCAATTGAAGTCTGGAAGCACTCATCGTAAGTACTTAGTAAAGTTTACGAATTACTCCTCTCTAGATAATCAGTGGATGACGGAATCAGACTTGAAAGATTTTCCAGACATCCTGCATAACTATCACTAAGCCTTACAGTTGAGGACAACTATTTAGAAGCCAGAGGGATGTAATATTTTTAGCTACAACTACAGTTTTTGTGCACACAGGATAAATATATGAATTTATGAATTTATTGGTACCAATTAATTATTCGAAAAAATAATACAGGTAATCTGGGAATTTATCCGTGTCCGAAAAGGATGATAAGTAGAGCAGTAGTCAAACAGAGTGTAGAATAGATCAGAACAAACTCATGAATAAGATGGTGTCTCTAGTAGGATCAAAAAAATTATAATTAAATAATTTCATTGTGGTCGCCCACACCAGTGGCCGACCGGACAGTGTAAACTCGTCCCGGCAAGAGCTGGCAGAATTGAGTCTGAAGAGATATGGATTTGGTCGGGTTGATAATGTCCCAGATGGCCAAAAAATTGGGAATTTATGCCCGTTTTTCAGTGAAAAGGTTAAAAAACCTTATAAATTCAATGGCTAGCCAGTTTGAATGCGGCCAAATTAAAAGAAACCTTAAAAAACTCAACTGCATCATTAAAAAAAACTACAGATAAGCATGGAAACAAATTACGGACTCTCTCTCTCCCTCATGCAATGCCAGGTGTCCAGAACACTCGCCCAGGCATAAGAAAGTGATAGCGCTTCCTCTTGGGGGGGATTTTGTAGAAGAAAACTAGTACAAAGAGCCTCCTCGCTCACAGCATCTTGTTCAGCCCGTTCTCTCTCGCTGCAGCAAACTTGTGCGCAAAGCTCTTATGAGAGCCGTGCAAGGTTCCCACAGCTCCCGGCTTGGCTAAGGCCGCAAGTGATCCACGAATCTTGAGTGCGTCTCTGGGGCGAAAGGCCGCACCTAGATAAGCAAGGATACCGGTTTTCCCCTCAGTTTTCAGCATTGAAGCAAGCTCCATAAGCATTTTGTCACGAGCCTGTGGCAACTAAGTTTACTTGTTGATTTCTTTTTGGGGGAATTTTATTTGACTTATTTTAAAGCACCCCTCTAGAAATGCCAATGCCCGAGTTGCATGGTGTGAGGCAGACAGTGAGAGTCTAGGCCAGACAGCCAGTGAGCACTAAAGTTGGACAAATGGACTAAGGTTAGCCACGGTGGGGCTACGAGTGTAAATCACTTGATAGCTGGCCAACATTGCATTTTTTGATGTGGTTCCAGTGGTGATTGATGGTCAGACGACCCGTGTGAGTGCCATGGAAGCATCTCCTAAAATTTAGGGAACTGCTATTTGAACCTAAAAATGTGTTTGCGTCATTAGCTCTGGAATGACAAGGGGAACATTTTATTGCTCTGCTGCCAAGTCAATTGACGACCAGTTGAGATATTTTTAGCCAAGTTGGCCAAAGTCGGAAACTGGGCGAGGTGTCACTCCGTGAGCATTTCTGCCACTCTGGGCGAGCCTACGAGAGAAAGGGGGCGCCATTTTCAGCCAGCAGGTGGATTGCAACAACTGCAAGAGCCATGGAGTGCTTCCTTTCCCTCTTATGTACAGTGTGGTGCCAGGAGTGATGCCCTACACGCTACGCACTGCTCTCTCTTCCCCCTACGAGCAGTTACGTTATGCCCCTCTAGTGGGCTTCTGATTTGACCAATGTATAGTTAGTTGTGTGGGTTCATGTGCGATTGCCGAGGCAAGAGCCTCTAGCATAGGTACTGGATTAGCTAGTGGCTAATCCCCGCCAGGTACAAGTGAATTCGGAGAGGTTTCACGTGAGAAATCTCGGCCAATTCAAAGGGCTCTCATAAGAGCTCGGGCACGGCTGTTCGAGAATCTGGTGCAGGAGCTCGAGGACTTGCTACAGATGCGACCGGCACACGAAACAGAGCCCGAAACAGGGAATTACAGCCTGCTGTGTATTTTTGCAAGTTTAGGGTTTCGGCCCTAAACGGACCCTAATACCCCCAGGACGTTCGGGGACACAAGGGACCGCAGTAGAGGTGATCTGGCGCATTTTCGGGGCAAAAAACAGAGAATTCAGCGTGCTGCAGATTCTCGCCAGGTTTTGCAAAGTGTCCGTATGCGTCGGAGAAGTCATCTATTGCATGGGAATACTGACTGTAAAGCGTCCTAGTACAGTTATGCTGCCGAAATCGGGCCAACCCGGATTATGCGGGACAGCTTGTAGGAAATCACAGGTTTTATTCCCTCTGTTAATGAATAAGGAAATATCGAAAGGGGCGCCAACCTTTGGGGCCTACAGGTGTCACTATCGGCTTGGGAGCATTCTAGCTTCCTAGCCGTGCTTTTGTTTTGAACTGTAATTCCACTCACAGTTACAGGTTCCTTTTAAGTCATTGCTTTGTGTCGTAAAGTCAAGTGTTGAAGAATCAGGTGAAAGGGCCGGTTTCATGGTTCCATCATCGGGATAAGATCACTTTTTCGTTAAGAAGTGAGCCTTGGTTGATTTGCGGCGAAGACACAAAGCACAGGAACTTGGAATTACACTATCGTTGACAGGACAGACGATGCTAGAGAAGAGAGATCCTCTTCCCAGGGTAGACAGGCTATTCCTTTACAGCATGAAGTTGGCGAGAGTTCACGACCGCCACTGTCTACGCCTTTTGTTCGTGTGAATGCACAACGGGAACAGGTTCAAGGGTTCATGACTGGGCACTTTGAAGAGGATGCGTTCAGGACACAGTTAGTTGTTGCTGTGAATGTCTTCACTCAGTTGGTGCAGCATCCTAGGTTTATGGATTATCTGCAAGCACCATCAAAGTCACAACACGCAAGGAAACGCCCTCAGCGTACAGAGCCCGTTGAGGCTCAAGCCCAGGTTCCCCATGCGACTCAGCAGGGTAGGGAACACCTGCATGTTGCGGAGTCACGGGCTCCAAAACAGGTTCTTCCCATGCTTGAACAGGTGGCTAGAACGCCTATTCCACAGGTTATGCCAGTTCAGCCCGCCACCTTTCAGAGCCCACATGCTGTTCTGAATAGACAAGGAACTGGTCACCAGGCAATGCACCCAGTGTTTCCACCACCCACGGTACATCCTGGGTATTTCGGGGGTGGATCAGTGTTCCAAAGCATGGTTGGTTATGCACCTGGAAGTCAGCCGTACATGCCAGGAACAATGTTTGGGGGTATGCAAGGCATCATGCCAAACCCCATGTATGGTAGTATCGGCATGTAACAGGGTTTTCAGTGCCACCAGGGCCAATTTGGGGTGCCACAGGGTCATTTCGGCATGGCTGGTTTTTCTGGACAGCAGCCAGATATTGCACCTCTCACGCAAAATGTGAATGGCCAAGATGTGCCGATCATGCCTACTACAGTGCCCATGTTGTAGACCATTCCCTATGACAACTTGGGGGCATTGAAAAAGCCGAAAGCTTACAAAGAAGGTGGTGCAGCTATGAAGTTCAGCACCTTTAGTGGCTTCGAGGATAAAGCAAAGGCTCTCACCTTCCTCGAGCAATTTGATACAGCTTATGCAGGAGGGAATTTCACAGAGGCCTCTAAAGTAAGGAAAGCTGCCACTTTCTTAAAGGACAATGCGCTCACAGACGACATTGTTAATGCAAGGACAGGCACCCGCCACTTGGGGTTTACTTCAAGCAAATGTTTGCATCTTTTTGGTTGTCAAATGAATTTGAAGCCGATGTCATGACAGATTGGCACCAACTTACTTCGGCTATATGCAAGAGCTTGTTGGAGTACAATAGGAGGTTTTGTAAAGCGTTACTCTCAGTGGCCTCCTATATAGATTTGTGCCATTTACAGAGCAAATAGAGAAGTACTGTTGTGGGCTGCCTAAAGGGCTTCGCGATTACTGTACCAAGAACAGAGTGGCTACCCTCACTAGGATAGCCAAAAAATAAATAAATTAAATAAATGATCACGTACGGATCCATACCGTACGGATGTACCGTATATATGGATCCATACGTACATACAGATGTAACCTTGGCCCCATGCTCAAGTCACCTTTGACTAAAACCTTGTTATTACCTTTTTTTTTGTTGATTCATAAAGTCTACCAATAAATTAGGAACTATCAACTTTGAGTTTCTCAATAATACTCGAGCGCCAGCTTTCGAGCATGCATATGATCTTTATGACTAGCCTTCCTTGTATTTACCAAATCACATCAATAATGTTTTAAAATCCATCGATGAGTACTACTGAGGAAACTGCTTCTTCTCCTCATAGTCTCACACTACCATAAATCTATTGTCCTTGCCAAAAAGCCTTGACATTGTCCTCACGTTAGCCAGCTTCATTTAAAACTAAGGCTCTTCTCAATGTAGCCCACTTGGCTCTACATCTGTGAAACTTTCTATGATACAGTATAGAAAAAAATTCTCTTCGTTAAAAGATTATAATAATAATAAATGAATAATAAACCAACCGGTCATACTAAAAAGCGAGCTTCGCTTGTACAAGTTAAATACTCATGCTATATAAAATTATCTTAGCATGGCCTTCCTATGGTATTTTAGATGTAATGCTCTTGTTATAAGGCCTTCACACACTCCATTTCTTAGCCTACTTGGCTCCAGCTATATAACAAATCTTTACATGAGAGTATCCGTAGCCCAACAGCTTTGAGATACCTTCTCTTCTATATGGGTAATGACAAACTCATCAATCTTCTCTACCTAGAGATGGTGAGTTACTTGCTAATTAAACTTGACAAATATTGAAAGAGAAATATTATAGCCATATGTAGTGCCGCTTTGCACTTTAAATCGAATACTATCTCTTCTGTAAATATTTGCACCATCTTAGATATGATGCCTTGTCAACCTTCTCTACTAAATCCACTCGGCTAAGGATAATGTATCGAGCATAATATCTCTCTAATGGTTTATCTCACCAATTGTGCTTGGTCCTAGACCTAGTATGCACCAAACATTGAACAATTACAAAAAAGCACACAAGGCTATTTCAAAGTACGTTATAAGTGCGTCCATGATTGGCAACCCATTTTGTCTTGCTATCGTATGCATTTTAGCACATCTTAAAGCCTCTATGGTTTTCCCTTATTGTTGAGAAAAAGCTATGGAAACATTGAGAAACGATACAGAAGACTTAATACTAACTTTTAATGCCATATGGTGAACACTTTCAAGCCAATGCTTCTGTTGTTGCTAAATTGGCTTTATCTGACAGAAAAATAATTCAAAATGAATTATTGGATTTATATGTGAGGGTTTTCTCGCTTGGAACACCAGGAAAAATAATTCTAAATGAATTATTGAAATTTTAAGTGAGAGGGTTTTTCTCACTAGAGACATCCGAGTACGATTTATTCCTAGTGCGTCATTCAAAGTAATGACTGGAGCACTAAGAACGGGAGTATCTGTAAGGCCATCAGAAACGGGTACTTCTGATGTGTCGCATCGGATGGGTGATAGGGAGCATCGGGAAGAAGTATCCGACCATCCGGGAACGGACATCTCTAGAATGGATGACATAGAGCATCGCGAAGGAGATTGTACCGTAAGTTCAGTAGGAAAGGACTAGGTGATGGGTATTCTTGATGCATCACAAGGTGGGTAACGGGTGCATCGGAAAGGGAATATCCATAGCCACGAGGAAATTTCAAACTGTGTTAGAATTGAGCACAAGGAAAAGCAAGCATTTGAATGAAGATGGGCTCAAAGGAAACTTTGAGGAATCACAATTGCTTTCTGAGAAAGCATGTTGCTTTTCGGGAAAGCAGATGCTTTCTCGCGAGGAAGTCTATGTCTACATTGCATCCGTGCATGTGATTACATCCAAGGACACCTGGAGAGTATTGTGAAAGCATTGTTTTTAACTTATAAGGTTTTATTGAGTATTTGGGTAGATTCAAACCATTTTTGAAAGTGACCGGCCGGCCACTTAATAAGTGGGCAACCACCTGGAAAATAAAGCAGTAAAAACCAGCCAATGATTTTTCTCTCTTTTTCTGGCAGAGGAGCAAAAAAAAAAAATCCGTCACGATCTCTACGCGAGCAGCCAGTGCTCAGCTATTCTTGCTGTGGCCAGGGAGCTATAAAAGCATCACAGAGGAGGAGTTGCCAGCGCCAGCAGGAGGAGACTCTGCTGCAAGAAGACGCAAGTGATCACGAGACTACGAAGCACGGAGATCGCTTTTCCCGCTCAAAGAGCGAGAGGTATCAATTGTGGATTCGCCATACGAATTGTTGTCCCGTGTCTGTGTGTGTTTGCACGTGTACTTCGTCTTCACGAGGGAGTAGGAGCAGAGGAAAGCATGAGCCTTTGCAAGAGAAAGCGCTCTGAGGAACTAGAGCCAGATCAGCCCAAGGGTTTCGTACCCAAGTTTGGGAAGTAGATCCACGGATTGGAGAGAGGTAGTCTCTCAAGTTGTGATCCGGCAGTGGGGATTCCTAATTAAGGACTCCGTGTCTGGGAGAGCAGAGTTGTTCTACAAGAAGAGGACTCTGGGAACAGAGTCGGA
This sequence comes from Adiantum capillus-veneris, assembly GCF_014529385.1. Classification (NCBI taxonomy): domain Eukaryota; kingdom Viridiplantae; phylum Streptophyta; class Polypodiopsida; order Polypodiales; family Pteridaceae; genus Adiantum; species Adiantum capillus-veneris. The sequence continues at coordinate 118,205,919 of NC_140958.1, forward strand.
AAAGAGTTGCAAGGATGCCATGCCCTCAGTCTAGAAGGTGAGATCCAGAGGCGAGAACCTTGGTCCTCGAGCATTAGGAATAAGGAACAGAAGTTCCTTAGAATAGGGTTTTGCCCTAGGAATAGGAAGCCGAGGCTTCCAGGAAACATCAAGTCTTATTCTAGACCGAACATGGTAATATGTTCGATTCAAGTGCTTGTATAGACTTCTCCTCAGTAATAAAGATAGTATTACGGGGGGGACCAACCCATCTTTTGGTCCCCGGTATTGTGTCGATCTTTTCACTCTCTATCTCTCTCTCTATCTATTTCTCTCTATATCCTCTGGCTTCAGTAATTAAGTGATAAATTCTATTTATCCGAGTATATTTTATATTACTATGCGCTCTTGTTTGTGACAGTGGTATCCGAGCATGGTCTCCTCTCTTTCTCTGTAGAGCACGACTACTCTAGGAAGATACGGGAAGGAGCCATGACAAGCCAAGAGAGAAGGAGGCAGAAACCTTAGTCCTACAGTGTCACGTGACACATCCAACCCTATGTGTCCGTGGACAAGCTACAGCATAGCAAGGGTTCAGTTAGTCCGTCAGTCTAGATTTAGAAGTGATCTAGCACTTTTGTGAGTCTATTCGTAGACCGTGCACGCCCAATCACTTAGTGTAGATGCATATCCTCTGGTTGCACACCGCATGAGCATAAGCATTTCCGCCAGATTCCATCAGAGTCGGTCTGGGGATTTTTTCCGATGACTTTAGCCTATTTTCCCTATTTTCGACATTTTTCACTTATTTATTAAGTGACTTTTGTTGGGAACTAAGTAGGGCAAATTCGGTAAGTTAATATATAAGCAAACCCAAGTTAGCACTCAATGGCAAAAGAGGCAGCAGGGGCTCCCCGCTCAACAGGCACCTTTTCAGCAAGACCCATCAAGAACTCCTTGCCTTGGCGATTTCCTCTCCCTTGCCTTGGCGTTTCCTCCAAGCCTAGCGTTTTCTGTTTCCAGCAGATTGCCACCACAAGCCTGCCTCACAGCCCCCTAGCCTAGCGTTTTTCAGCCTTGCTATCATCACCAAGATCCCCCAGGCACCAGTGTTTTCACTAACGCTACAAGGAACATTAGTGTTTTTCATTTTCAGCCTCATTGGCAGCAGATGGACCAGCGTTTTCAGCCATTAGGAAACCACCAGATTCAGCACTAGATGCATGCAAGAGATCGTCATTTTCAGCCTTCAAAAACGCAGACAAAACAGCATTTTTCAGCCGCCCAAAACAGCCCCAAGTTCAGCAGATTTTCAGCAGTTAGAAGATTGCAGAATTCAGCCTTTAGGTCATCGGCGTCGTCACCGACATAGTCCCAAGTAGCATCAGTTTCCATGCATCATCATTGTACCACTTTGTGCAATCAATCATAGACCACTCTCGCCGACAAGAGAGGGGCCTTCGGAGGAGGGTTTTACAACGTCTCTGGTGTCGTATCTCTCTTCTCTCTTTCTCTCAGTCTCATACACTTGCACGCACAGTGTCCACTCACTTTGTTGTGATCATAGCACTCTCCATTAAGAACGGAAGGCTCTCCCTTCCATAAGAACTAAAAGGAACCTTGAGCAAATATGGATCACTCATCTTGAGAAAGAACTACATTCATTCCGCTGCACCTTACATTGGTATCAGAGCTTTGGCAGTGTTCTGTATCACTCAAGGAAAGAACCACAAGAATCACAAGAATTTTTTTTTGCTTGTGGTCGCACGAACCCAAGTTCGCTTGGGCGTGTCGATTCCTAATCGTGTTTTTGAAGAGTGACAGAAATCCAAGGAAAGAAGGGCTTGTCCAGCCTCCCCTTGTGTTTCTTTTCACTCATTGAGAGCGGACCGTGCACTTAGCGGCCAGCCAATCGACATGAGGTGGGAAAAAGAAACCTTGGTGTGAGCGCAAGGTCACCAAGGGGTGCACCCGCGGAAAGGAGTAGAACTCGGGTGAAGAGAAGATCCTTCTCAAACACGGTTTGCAAGCGAAAGAAAACCTCAAAGAACCTCAAGAACCCAAGTTCCTTGTGAACTTAAGAACCAAAGATCATAGTGCATGGTCGTCACCTGAAGCGGAATGGATACTTCGCATACAGGTGATGAGCATGAGAGAGGCGACGAAGAGTTTTCTCCACCAAGAGACTTTTCAAACCCTCCCCCTTCGCCATCTACGCCACAAAGTGTACCGAACCCTATGGAGGCAATGGTCAAGCAGATGATGGACATGATGGCTAAACAAGAAGCAAATCGCATTGCATTGGAACGCGAACGCGACGAACAAAAAGAAAGAAAAGAACAAAGAAAGGCAGCAAAGGCAGCACGACAAGTGACCTTGGCAGCCGAGAGTGAAGCTCAACGAGTGGCCTTGGAAGCCGAGCGTGAGGCTCAAAGAGACCTACGCACACAAGTATTGATTCGACAAGTGCTAGCCTCGAAGTCCGATTTAGCCAAAGATCGTGGGAGTTCCTCAAGTGGCCCAAGCCACGAGGCGGATTCCAACAACCCAATCACAGAGAAGTTGACTTTCAGTAAGTATGATGGTAAGATGGATGCTACGGTTATTCATTCTTGGTTGCATCAATTCAATGCTTACTTTGCGACAACTAAGAAGACACGAAATAGCAAGGTTTTGATGGTAGCTATGGACCTTGCCGGTGATGCCATCAATTGGTACCATGCATGGCAAGAGGCACAGCTAGCCGCGCACCTAGAGGAAGCCGACGAACTCACGCCCCTCTCTTTTAGTTGGGCTGATTTCCAAGACAAGCTCAAGGCGCGGTTTATGTCACCTCAGTACCTAGCGCCATTGAAGGACGACTGGCGCGCTCTCAAGCAAAATGGTATACCGGTTATGTCTTTCTCTAATCGTGTTTTGCAGCTAGGTACTCAATTACGCAAGTCGAATGATGAGCACAAAGAGGCCTTTCTTTATGGATTGGACGAGTATATCAAGTACGATGTCGAGGTGCTCAATCCAATCGATCTCAACAAGGCGGTAGCGATTGCTCTCGCACAGGAGATGAAGCACAACAAAGGGAAGCCTAAGAAGAACAAGACGTCCACAAGTACCTTGCAGACTTCTCAAAACCCTTAGAACGGTAAGAACGGTAAGAATGGTAAGAATGGTAACTCTTCTAACCAATCTTCCAACAGTCTCTCAAAAAAGAATTCTTCTAATGAATCTAAGGGTAAGGCTAACACAATTGCTAAACCTAAGCTTACTCCAGATGAAAAGGTAGCACAAGGAATTGTAGGAGGATACATCACGTCGGAAGAGCAAAGCACTTATTCTAAGGAAGGTCGTTCTTTTCATTGTCACATTAAGGGTCACATAAGAAGAACATGTCCTAAGCTTGAATTGAATGAATCTAAAGAATCTACAGAATCCACTTCCTCTGTCAATGCAATTAATGATAACACAAGTGTGCCCCAAGTTTCTCATGACCCTCCCATTGATGATTCTCTCATTAAATGTTATGGTTGTACGTCGGGGCAGTGTTTTGTCATATTGTTTGACCCAGGTAGCATGAATGATGTGATTAGTCTCTCTCTTGTTGAGAGAGCTTGCCTCCAAGTTAGTTAGAGATCTCCTATCGAGGTCTCTGGCTTTCTTCCCGGTATGGACGCTCTCATCAAGGAGGAGTGCTTTGATATGTTGTTTGCAATTCAAAACGCTGCTTTCACTAGAAGATTTGTTGTCTCTCCTCTTTTAGGATGTGATATGATTTTGGGCATTCGATGGTTTCGTGATGCTAACCCTCTCATTGATTGGGAGGCTAACACTTTTAACTCTCAATGCAAAAAGTGATTCTCCTATTGTCATTCAGGGAGAGGACATTGTTCATTCTCCATATCTCATTGCTAATATGCAAGACAAGATTGAACGGATTCGTGAGAAGGAGACTCTCTCAGTCTCTTTTTCTCCAAAGCATGACACACAGGCTTTGCATGATTGTGATAAGCATGATGATTTGCATGATCAAGATGTGATTTCTCACAAGCATGATGAGTTGCATGAAGATGATGTGATTATTCACAAGGATGATGTGTTAGTAAATGCTTTTTCTAGCGAAGCTAACCTCGTTGCAGATTCGATCAATCACGAAGAATCGATCTTGGCTTTCAAGTCGAGGTCTAAAGAACCCCCACAGGACAATTCGACCATTCAAGAAGAACCGATCTTGGCTCTTGAGCCTAGATCTTAAGAACCCTTACAAGAAGTCTTATGTGTTCGCATGATTGATTCGTACACACTGATCGAGTGTTTCATTCATGATCGCTTCCTGTATTTTAGTCGACGTCTCTATGTGATCCCTTTTTCTAGGCATGACATATTGTACGTTGAGCACATTTCCATCATGAATGAGCACAAATATATGCGGATTGTTCATGAAAAGCTGAAAAGTATATATGTAACAAAGTCACATTCCATGTCTCTTCCTTGGCATGACACATTCATAGAACGAGCACATGAAACTATGAGCACCAAGTATGGGCATTTCCGTTGTGAATTGCCAGCGTTGATTGATTTGGATCCAAAGAGAAAGCTTCGATCTCATTGTTTGCGTGTATGTGATAAACGGTTTGGCACTCCGTCTATTTGTTCATCCACAATGCATGCACAGTCTTTTAGGAAGACAAGATTTTTTCCCATCACTTTACATGGAATAGGTATGTTCATGGTTTTGTGTTGGAAGTGGTTTCAGGAATTTTCAACCGTGGAGATTCTTGAAGAAGAAAGAAGCAGGACTCTTGACGAAGTTGAAGCATCGAAGGAGCCACAACAGACTTTGTGTCGCTTTCGGCGCGGCCCAAAGAAGCAAACGTTGCAGACCATCATGAAGTTCAAGTACCGCACGACCCACACATCAGAGTGGACCGGCGAAGAGTCCCTTCCAGGATTCAGGATGCTATTGGCGATCTCCCTCGACGCCATAGAGTTCGGTACCAGTACCTCGCTTTGAAAAGGAGGGGATGTCACGTGACACATCCAACCCTATGTGTCCGTGGAGAGGCTACAGCATAGCAAGGATTCAGTCAGTCCGTCAGTCTAGATTTAGAAGTGATCTGGCACTTTTGTGAGTCTATTCGTAGACCGTGCACGCCCAGTCACTTAGTGTAGATGCATATCCTCTGGTTGCACACCGCATGAGCATAAGCATTTCCATCAGAGTCAGTTTGGGGATTTTTTCCAGTGACTTTAGCCTATTTTCCCTATTTTTGACATTTTTCACTTATTTATTAAGTGACTTTTGTTGGGAACTGAGTAGGGCAAATTGGGTAAGTTAATATATAAGCAAACCTAAGTTAGCACTCAATGGCAGAAGAGGCAGCAGGAGCTCCCCACTCAACAGGCACCTTCTCAGCAAGAACCATCAAGAACTCCTTGCCTTGGCGATTTCCTCTCCCTTGCCTTGGCGTTTCCTCCAAGCCTAGCGTTTTCTATTTCCAGCTGATTGCCACCACAAGCCTGCCTCACAGTCCCCTACCCTGGTGTTTTTCAGCCTTGCTATCATCGCCAAGATCCCCTAGGTACCAGCGTTTTCACTAACGCTACAAGGAACATCAGAGTTTTTCATTTTCAGCCTCATTGGCAGCAAATGGACCAGCGTTTTCAAACATTAGGAAACCAACAGATTCAGCCCTAGATGCATGCAAGAGATCGTCATTTTCAGCCTTCAAAAACGCAGCCAAAACAGCGTTTTTGAGCCGCCCAAAACAGCCCCAAGTTCAACAGATTTTCAGCAGTTAGAAGATTGCAGAATTCAGCCTTTAGGTTATCTGCGTCGTCACCATCGTCGTCACCGACATAGTCCCAAGTTGCATCAATTTCCATGCATCATCATTGTACCACTTTGTGCAATCAATCATAAACCACTCTCGCCGACGAGAGTGGGGCCTTCGAAGGAGAGTTTTACAATGTCTCTGGTGTCGTATCTCTCTTCTCTCTTTCTCTCAGTCTCATACACTTGCAGACAGTGTCCACTCACTTTGTTGTGATCATAGAACGCTCCGTGAAGAACGGAAGGCTCTCCCATCCATAAGAACTAAAAGGAACCTTGAGCAAATATGGATCACTCATCTTGAGAAAGAACTACATTCATTCCGTTGCACCTTACATACAAAAAAAGCTCGCAGAGTTGGGGAAGTCAACACAAGACTTGGGATTCTCTGAGAAGGCGACAAGAGCATGATGCTCAAGAACCTAGAGATTCCAAGGAGCAGAACGCTCAAGATCCTTCAGAATCCAGAAAATATCCATGAACATCAATCCAGAACCATAGCCAAGAAATCTCGTCATTCTAGGAAGGATATGAAGAAGGTTTTTAGACCTTAGAACACTTAGTCAAGTTTGATACTTTCGACGAAGGGAAGATATCCCGAAAGCTACCGCTTTCATTCAACAGTTTGAAGTTGCCTTTGCAAACTGCAATTTCTAAAAAGCATCGGAGGTGAGGCATGTGACAAGGAACTTACAACAAGTCACCGTCGTGAATTGCTGTTATCACCTCGTGATTGGGTTCTGTTAAGGTTCGAAAAGGCAAGGTTAAAGAAAATGAAGGTTAAGGAACAGCTGTTTCCTAAGCTCAGTATGCGTTATTATGGGCCTTTGCAAGTGCTTGACAAGATCAGCGATGTGGCTTACAGGCTGAAATTGCCTGATGCGTGGAAGGGGCTGATTCAACCTAGTTCTTCACCCTTTTGCTCCCCAATGCTCCTAGTGCAAAAGAAGGATCGCTCATGGCGCATGTGTATTGATTACCGTGCGTTGAATAAGACTACCATCAAGAATAGGTTTCCTATTCCTCGAATTGATGATATTCTAGATCGTTGAGAGGGTGCTGCAATTTTCAGCAGGATAGACCTTAAGAGTGGGTACCATAAAATTCGTATACGGCCAGAGGATGTGAACAAGACTGCGTTTAGAACGACATTTGGTCTTTACGAGTTCTTAGTGATGCCGTTTGGGCTAACAAATGCTCTTGCCACGTTCAACAGAATGATGGACCGGCTTTTCTGCTCGCATCAACAGTTTGTTGGGACATTCTCGATGACATGATAGTGTATTCGAAGAATGAAGAGGAGCATAGGCGTCACTTGACCATTGTGTTCGAAGAGTTGCGCAGCCACAGGTTACTTGTCAATCCTAAGAAAAGTGAATTCTTCCTGGAAGAGATCCACTTTCTTGGCCACATAGTCTCAAAGGATGGTGTTAGAATGGATCCCGCAAAGGTCGAAGCTATCAAGACATGGCCACACTTGAAGACTGTACACGATGTCAGAAGCTTCTTGGGATTGTGTTCCTACTATAGAAGGTTTATCAGAAATTTTGCAGAGATAGCATCGCCTCTTCATGCTTTGCAAAAGAAAGAGGTCACTTTGAGATGGACCCAAAAAGAGATTTCAGCTTTTAGTCTCTTAAAGGAAAAGTTGACTTCAGATCCAGTATTGTTTTGCCAGATCTCAGGAAGTCATTTGTGGTCCAATGTGACATATGTGGCGGTAGCATCAGAGCAATGCTAATGCAAGATGGACGGGTAGTAGCTAATGAAAGCCGAATTTTGCAAGGGCCAGAGAGAACTATGCAAGTCTATGAGAAAGAGCTCTTGGCCATGATTCATGCGCTTTCTAGCTGGAAGCACTACCTTTTAGGTGTTGATTTTGTTGTCCAAACAGATCATCAGACCTTGCGATACTTCTTGACACAGTCAAAGTTATCCGAAAAGCATATGCGATGGGCAAACATTCTTTCTATGTTCCACTTTCAGATTATGCATATGGAAGGCAAGAAGAATGTTGTGGCTGATGCGTTATCAAGGAAGCCACAAATTTTAGCTGTGTCAATTCCTTATCATCATGAGTTAGATGACATGAAGGAACAGTATGCTACTGATGAAGAGTTTGCAAGGATCTTTGAACAGTTACAAGAGGGGCAACATCACGAGCACTACCTCCTCAGAGATGGTTTTATGATGATGCATGGCAGACTTTGTGTCACTAGGCCATTGCAACATAAGGTCATGGAAGAGAGTCATGTCCCACCGTATGCAGGGCATCATGGCATTGATGCGACAGTTAAAGCGGTAGAGACATTCTTCTATTGGCCTACCTTGAGGAGAGATGCGGATGCCTTTGTGCGAGCATGCATAGTTTGCCAAAAGGTCAAGTTTGACAGGCAAAAGGCACCAAGGTTGTTACAACCACTGCCGAATCCGGATAAGCCATGGGAAAGCATTGCTATGGACTTTATCTTTGACCTTCGAAGAATGCCAACAGGGAATGATGGTATATGGACCATTATCTACAGGTTCAACAAGCAAGCCCATTTTATCCCTGTCAGGAAGAAGATAAAATCTGATCAGATGGCACGCTTGTTCATGTACAATGTGTTTAAGTACCATGGTATGCCACAATCCATTATCAGTGATCGTGATCCTCGCATGACCAGTTTGTTCTGGAGATGATTGTTTGAGAACATGGGCACTACGCTCAAGTTCTCGTCTTCGTTTCAGGCACAAACTGATGGACAATCAGAAGAAGCTAATTCTATTGTCTTAGATCTGTTGAAATGCTATGTGTCAGATAATAAGGGCAAGTGGGAACAGTATTTGCCTATGCTTGAATATGCGTACAATAATACGGTGCATTCGTCTACTGGCAAAGCACCTTTTGAGATTGTAGAAGGCGGCAAAAAGGTTCCTCCTATTTTGCATACAAAGGACAAGATCTTTGAGGCAGATCGATATGTTGAGAACATGGATGAAATGTACAAGAAAATTAAAGTTGCCTTGGAGAAGACTCAGGCAAAACAGAAAAGACTGTTGATCGTCACCGTCGTGAATTGCTGTTATCACCTGGTGATTGGGTTCTGTTAAGGTTCGAAAAGGCAAGGTTAAAGAAAATGAAGGGCAAGGAGTGGCTGTTTCCTAAGCTCACTATGCGTTATTATGGGCCTTTTCAAGTGCTTGACAAGATCAGCAATGTGGCTTACAGGCTGAAATTGCCTGATGCGTAGAAGATTCATAATGCGTTTCACGTGAGTCTTCTAAGACCCTTCGTGGGTGATGTGCCAGAAGATATGCCAGTTGAGGATCAGCCAGAAGTTGAGGAACTTGATGAGATCCTGGTACCTGAGCAAGTTTTGGCACATAAGGACAGAAAAGTTACAGGACAAAGACGCTATTTGGTGAAGTTCAAGAACTATCCGCCTATGGATGCAAAGTGGATGGAAGAGCATGAACTGTCAGAGTCACCAAATATTTTGCAGCTTTACCTTGAAGCCTTTGGGTTACAGCCTACTTATGCCCCAACCCAACGTGTGCAAAGGAGGGGTAATGATAGAGCTAGTACATCAAATGTACATATGAATTCAGTGCCATAGATGGAAATGGCAAAAGTATGAAGGTCTCATTAAGTCATTTGTATCTATGTATGTTACGACCTTTCTTGCGGATACATGCGATGATAAAAGAGTGTTAATAGCACAAGATCATCAGTGGCGTGTATTTATGGTATGCAATCGAGGACGTTTGCGATTTCAAGAGGGGGGTATGTCACAGGGACGTGACAGTTATTAACTATGTCACAAGGATGTGGCAACTGCTAACCCTTAGTTGTTGGTTTCTTTCCAATGGGTTTTGTTTTATTTTGTTTGAGACCCTCTTTTTGAAGCAGCAAACGATCGGACATTGTATGGCCAATGTGAACGGTAGTTTCACCCGCAGACGGGAAGTGGTCGGCACTGGAATTCGTATGGTAAGAGGATGTCTACGCTCAAAGCAAGATCATATAGGATCCCCCGTCGCACTTAGCAAGTTGGTGGATACTAGGAAGTGAACTCAATAAAGGCCTAAAGTCAAGGTGTGACTACCAGCAGAAAGTATCCAATAGTTGGGCCACATTGCATTTTTGGATGCGGTCCCAATGAGGATAGATGGTCAGAAGACCAGTGGGAGCCCTACGGAAGCATCTCCTAAAATTTAGGGAACTGCTATTTTTGGGCCGAGAAATGTGTTCGCGTCATTACCTCCGGTATGACTAGGGGAACACTTTACAACTCTGCCGCGAAGTCAACTGACGCACCGGTTGAGATATTTTTAGCCAAGTTGGCCAAAGTTGGAAACTGAGTGAGGTGTCACTCTGTGAACACTTCTGCCACTTTGGGGGAGTTTACAAGAGGAAGGGGGCGCATTTTTCAGCAGTAGGCGGATTGTAACAGGTTGCAAGAGCTATGGAGTGCTTCCTTTCCCTCTTATGTACAGTGCAGTGCCAGGAGTGATGCCCTGCACGCTACGCATTGCTCTCTCTCTCCCCTACGAGCAGTATGTTATGCCCCACTAGTGGGCTTTTCATTTGACCAATGTACAGTTATGTGGGTTCATGCGCGATTGCCGAGGTAAGAGCCTCTTGCACACGTACTGGATTAGCTAGCGGCTAATCCCCCGCAGGTACAGGTGAATTCGGAGAGGTTTCACGCCAGAAATCTCGTCCGATTCAAAGGGCAAGTAGCCCTACAAGTGCGGGAGCTCGAGGTCTTGCTACAGATGCGACCGGCACGTGAAACGGAGCCCAAAACAGGGAATTACAGCCTGCTGTGTATTTTTGCAGGTTTAGGGTTTCGGCCCTAAATGGACCCTAATACCCCAGGAGGTTCGGGGACGCAAGGGGACCGCTATACGGGTGAACAGGCGCATTTTCGGGGCAGAAAACAGAGAATTCAGCGTGCTGCAGATTCTCGCCAGGTTTTGCAAAGTGTCCGTATGCGTCGGGAAAGTCACCTATTGCGTGGGGATACTCACTATGAAGCGTCCTAGTACAGTTATGCTGCAGAAATCGGGCCAGAAAAGGTGTTTCTTAGCTTAGATTGTGCGGGCCAGCTTGTAGGAGATCACAGGTTTTATTCCCTCTATTAAAGAATAAAGAAATACGCGCCAATTTTGGGGCCTACAGGTTGTCGGCGTCTTAAGTGTTAATTCCCGTTGCAGGTTCTCCTTTGCAAAGTACTGTGTGTGTGTTTAAAGTAAAGAATTTCGGGTGAAAGCCAACGCCTACCGCCCTACGGGCCGGTTTCATGGTTCCATTGCCGGGATATCAATCGCTTTTTCGTCAAAGAGTGAGCCTCGGTTGTTTTGGGTAAAGACACAGAGTGCAGGAACGCGGGATTACACTATGGCCGACAAGGGGAAGGGCATTATGGAAGAGGGTTCCTCTTCAAAGGACACGCAGGAGATCCCTATGGAGTGGATCTCCCGGCTACATGAACCGCCTACAGACACGCGTCGGACGAACCACCCGACCATAGCCACCATCCGACAGCTCCCCCCGTGTTGGGACTAGCGTCTGAGGACATAGGCGTGCACCTGTAAGACCGAGCGTCCCATGCCATCCGGCCTCACCTCCTCGAGGTGACCTTGCGCACTCCTAGCCTCGCGGGCTAACCATTGGCACTCTGCCAGTGGGGGTCGATAACTGCAAATGAGGCCTTGGCCTTTCTTTTATAGTAATGACTGGCCATACTGGCCGTGTTCACACTACGTCCGTACACTGGACACCCATCCCGACGGCATCTGGGCTGGATCCCCTCTCCTATGAGCGGGACATAACATACTTCCCCCCTTAAGAACCATTGATGTCCTCATCAATGAAGTGGGGATACTGAGCTTTTAGAGCTCTAACTGGTTCCCAAGTAGCAAACCTTTCAAATTGACCCTTCCATTTATTTAAGTACTCGTCATAAGCCTTTTGGCGAGAATGACAGGTACGATGATCTAAAATTGCCTTTGGTTCCCGAGGAATATATTCAATTTCCATATCTTGCCATACATTTTCCTCAATAGGCACGACAACGTCGGCTTCGCCTAATTTTACTTTAAGGCGGCTGACATGAAACACTGGATGTACACTAACATCTGAAGGAAGAGCCAGTTTATAGGCAACTTGGCCAATTTTCTTTGTAATCAAGAATGGACCACAATATCTAGCTGAAAGCTTATAATGCTTTCCCGTTCACATAGCCTTGGAATCCTTGGGTATCTTCAGATAGACCCATTGTCCCACATCAAGAGTCCTTGGAGATCTCTTTTGATTAGCATAAGTAGTGACTCGATCACGAGCCGTTCTTATACTATCTTTAGCCAATTCGAGCATTTCTTGCATGTCATACAAGAAATCACGAGCTTGGCGTTCCTTGACTTTCTCTAAGCCAACAACAATTGGGGATTTAGGCTCAAATCCATACATCAGCATGAAGGGGCTAAATCCAGTAGCAGAATGCTTGCTACTATTATAGGCAAACTCTAATTGTGGAAGATACCTTTTCCCAATCAGGCTGCCTGTGAGAGACATAGGCTCTCAACATGTCCTCTAACATCTGATTCATCCTCTCAGTTTGTCCATCGGACTCAGGATGGTCAGAAGACGACATACTCAACTTCGTCTGAAGAACATCTCGCCGGAATCGGCCAGTGAACTTAGTATCTCGATCACTGACGATATCCTCTAGCAGACCATACAGATTATAAAGCTGATCGACAAATAAAACCGCCAACTCATGGCTTTTTACTGTCGACTTCGTTGGTATAAACTTCGCCATTTTTGTGAGTCTATCGACCACAACCCAAATAGCGTCATTGCCCCGACTAGTATTTGGCAAACCAACGATAAAGTCCATGGAAATACTCTGCCACTTGGCATCTAGGATATCGATGTAGCAAGCCAGCTTTCCTAAGGCGCTCTGTCTTATTGCCCTGACACTGAGCGCATCTCCTCACATAGCTCTATGTAAGAGCGCATCCTTGGCCAATAGAAATATCGCTTGACCAAAGCCGAAGTTCTTTGAATGCCTGGGTGCCTAGTGCTAGAAACATCGTGGCATTCGCACAAAATCCTTTGTCGAACCTCATCGATTTCCGACACGCAGACTTTTCCATTTCTGAACAATAGTCCACCTCTAATGGAATATTGTCGTTGTCTCGTCTCTCCAGCACGACTCACTTGGGTCTCCGGATCCCAAGCCTCTACGGGAGTCATGCCCCGCTTCGACCTCGTTCCATATCTTTCCAAAATGGCCATCGGAACAACATAGCCCTCGGAGAGAGAGAGATAGAAATCTGTCAAGATTTCAGCCATAGACAAGGCATTAACCTCAGGAATCCTGCTAAGTGCATCGGCAACTCGATTGCTGAATCCTTTTCTATAACGGATCTCAAAGTCAAACTCTTGCATAAGCTCAACCCATCTAGCCTTCCGGCCTCTGAGATCACCCTGATCACAGACATAGCGCAAAGAGTGATGGTCTGTCCATGCTACAAACGTAGAGCCATACAGGTAGTGTCACCATTTCCTCAAGGCGTGAACTACACCGTAAAGCTCCTTCTCATACGTCGGATAACGCATCTCAGCGTCAGAAAGTTTCTTACTTTCAAACGCAACAGGACGTCCATCGTGGTATAATGCCGCACCAATGGCATAATCACTAGCATCCGTTTCAACCACAAACGGTTTGCTAGGATTCACAATGTGCAATATTGGCACAGTAGTCACCAACTGCTTTAGTGTCCAAAAGCTCTCGTCGAGACGCTCATTCCAGACCTTTACGATGAGGACCTGAAGTCTTCGGCCCTTTCACCCCTCCTTTTAGAAGTTGTGTAAACGGAGCGGCAACTTTAGAGTAATCCTTGATAAACTTGCGAAAGAATCCAGTAAAGCCTAAAAAGGACTTTACTTGGCGTACATTCTTTAGAACTAGTACAGCCGGCCGCCTTCGGTGACCTCTCTCTCTCCCCCTCTCTCCCTCTTTATCACGTGCAAAGAAGCTTGTTTTTGTTTTGGACTTTAGCCTTCATGTCGCGGATTGCGACACGTGTAAAGGACTCCCCCTTCTACCATATTATGTTAGTAGATGGGCCAATTTCACACTTTATCCAACTTTTTAGGGTCAACGCGAATTCCATTGCGAGTAACGATATGACACAAATACAAAAGCTCTTTCCTAAAGAATTCACACTTAGAAGCCTTAGCATAAAGCTTCTCAGTTCTCAGTACTTCGACAACATTGCGTATATGCGCTAAGTGCTCAGACAAACTTCGGCTGTAGATCAAGATTTCATCGAGAAATAAAACAACGAAGTTGCCTAGAAACGTCACGTGACACATCCCAACCCTGTGTTCGTGGACAAGCTATACCATAGCAGGGTTTCTGTCAGTCATGTCAGTCTAGAATAGAAAGTGATATGGCACTTTTGTGAGTCTATTCGTAGACCGTGCATGCCCAGTCACTCAGTGTAGATGCATATCCTCTGGTTGCACACTGCATAAGCATAAGCATTTCCATCAGATTCCCTCAGAGTAAGTTTGGGGATTTTTCCAATGACTTTAGCCTATTTTTGACATTTTTCACTTATTTATTAAGACTTTTGTTGGAAACTGAGTAGGGCAAATTGGGTAAGTTAATATATAAGCAAACCCAAGTTAGCACTCAATGGCAGAAGAGGCAGCAGGAGCTCCACGCTCAACAGGCAACTTCTCAGCAGACCGCCCCAAGAGACCTAGCGTTTTTGCTTCACAAGCCTAAAGCTAGCGTTTTGGATCAGATCAGCCCTGGCATGTTGGTGCACAGCAGATCAACCTAGCAATTTTGCATTTGCAGAACCCCGACGACCAAAGGACCAATTTCAGCCCTGGAGTTTTTGGATTTCAGCAACAGATTAAGACCGGCAATATTCACCTAAAGTGTAGCAAATTCAGCCCATAAAGACCCTCAATTTTCAGCCCTAAACCTGCAGACTTTCAGCGACAAAGACCCATAGAAACAGCCCATAAATCAGCGTTTTTGGATCATTTGCAGATTTCAGCCTATAGCGTTTTTGGACAGCAGTAGAAGATTGCAGATTTCATCCCTAGTGTCGTCGTCGTCATCGCCGACATAGCCTAGACTTGCATCAGTCTCATGCATACCATTTGTACCAAATTGTGCAATCATAAGTAGACCACTCTCGCCGACGAGAGTGGGGCCTTCGGAGGAGGGTTTTACAATGTCTCTGGTGTCGTATCTCTCTTCTCTCTCTATCTCTTAGTCTCATTCACTTGCATGCACAGTGTCCATTCACTTTGTTTGTGATCATAGCATTCTCTCATTAAGAACGGAAGGCTCTACCTTCCATAAGAAAGAAAAGGAACCTTGAGCACACTATGGAGCACTCATCTTGAGCAAAGCGCAAACATTCATTTCGCTGCACCTAACATTGGTATCAGAGCTTTGGAAGTGTTCTGCATTACTCATAGAAAGAACCACAAGAATTTTTTTGCTTGTTGCGGTCGCACGAACCCAAGTTTACTTGGCGGTGTCGATTCCTAATCGTGTTTTGTTGAAGAGTGACAGGAATCCCAAGAAAGAAGGGCTTGTCCAGCCTCCCCTTGTGTCTCTTTTCACTCATCGAGAACGGACCGTACACTTAGCGGCCGGCCAATCGACATGAGGTGGGAAAAAGCAACCTTGGTGTGAGCGCAAGGCCGCCAAGGGGTGCGCCCGCGGAAAAGAGTAGAACTCGGGTGAAGAGAAGAGCCTTCTCCAACACGGTTTGCAAGCGAAAGAAAACCTCAAGAACCCAAGACCTCAAGACCCAAGACCCCCAAGAACCCCAGTTCCTCGTGAACCCCAGACCTCAAGACCCTCAAGAACCTAAGAACCAAAGACCCTCAAGAACCCAAGTTCCTCGTGAACTTAAGAACCAAAGATCATAGTGCATGGTTGTCACCCGAAGCGGAATGGATACTTCGCATACAGGTGATGAGCATGAGAGAGGGGACGAAGAGTTTTCTCCACCAAGAGACTTTTCCAACCCTCCCCCTTCGCCATCTACGCCACAAAGTGTACCAAACCCTATGGAGGCAATGGTCAAGCAGATGAGGGAATTGCTTAAACAATTGTTAGCTTTGAAGCCCGAACCAACCAGAGATCGTGGGAGTTCCTCAATTGGCGCAAGCCACGATGCGGAGTCCAACAACCCAGTCACAGAGAAGATCCAGTTCAGTAAGTATGATGGTAAGATGGATGCTACGGTTATTCATTCTTGGTTGCATCAATTTAATGCTTATTTTGCGACAACTGAGAAGATAGGGAATAGCAAAGTCTTGATGGCAGCTATGTACCTTGCCAGTGATGCCATTAATTGGTACCACACATGGCAAGAGGCACAGCTAGCCGCGCACCTAGAGGAAGCCGACGAACTCATGCCCCTTTCCTTCAATTGGGCTGATTTCCAAGACAAGCTCAAGGCGCGGTTTATGCCACCTCAGTACATAGCGAGATTGAAAGAGGATTGGAGAAATCTCAAGCAACATGGTATGCCAATCATGTCTTTTTCTAACCGTGTTTTGCAGCTAGGTACCCAATTACGCAAGTCGGATGATGAACGCAAAGAGGCATTTCTTTTGGATTGGATGAGTATATCAAGTACGATGTCGAGGTACTCGATCCAATCGATCTCAACAAGGCGGTAGCGATTGCTCTCGCCTAGGAGATGAAGCACAACAAGGGAAAGCCTAAGGAGAACAAGACGTCAACAAGTACCTCGCAGACTTCTCAGAACCCTCAAAGCAGTAAGAACGGTAAGAATGGTAACTCTTCTAACCAATCTTCTAATGAATCTAAGGGTAAAGCTAACACAATTGCTAAACCTAAGCTTACTCCAGATGAAAAGATAGCACAAGGAATTGTAGGAGGATACATCACGTCGGAAGAACAAAGCACTTATTCTAAGGAAGGTCGTTGTTTTCATGTCACATTAAGGGTCACATAAAAAGAACATGTCCTAAGCTTGATCGAATGAATCTAAAGAATCCCCAGAACCTACTTCCTCTGTCAATGCAATTAATGATACCACGAGTGTGCCCCAAGTTTCTCAGGACCCTCCCATTGATGATTCTCTCATTAAATGTTATGGTCGTACATCGGGGCACCGTTTTGTCATATTGTTTGACCCAGGTAGTATGCATGATGTGATCAATCCCTCTCTTGTTGAGAAAGCCTATCACCAGTGTGTGACTACTATCTATCCTTTTTGTTGATTTCTTTCTTATTATTTATTTACTTTCACTTTTTGGAAACACCCCTCGGGAAATCTAACTGCCCTGCATTGCATAGCTAGTGTGGAACTGTCCAGAGGGAGACCAGGCCTGAGGGCAAGAGAGCACTAAGGTTGGACAAGGACTATGGTTAGCCAAAGTGGAGTCATTGACTAGCCAAAGTGGAATCCTTTGCTACATAGGCTACATTTCAGTTTTTGATGTGGCTGCAGTGTACAAAGAGGGTCAGATGACCTAGAAAGATACAATGGCAGCATCTCCTATAATTTAGGAAACTGCTATTTTGGGACCTGAAAATGTATTCGCGTCATTACCTCCGGAATGACAAGGGGAACATTTTATTACTCTGCCGCGAAGTCAATTGGGCAACCGGTCAGGATATTTTTAAGCGGCGAACCCGAAACGGGAAAATGCTTGTAAATGCGCCAAGTGGCACATTTCTGTGCACTTGCCTCCTCATGGAAGAAGTGGCGCTGAATTTGAAGGGAGGAGGGCTCATTTGCAGCTTCTGTCACAGGTTAAGAGCTATGGAGTGCTTCCTTTCCCTCTTATGTACAGTGCGGTGCCAGGAGTGATACCCTGCACGCTACGCACTGCCCTCTCTCTCCCCTATGGCAGTATGTTATGCCCCTCTAGTGGGCTTTTCAATTGACCAATGTACAGTTGTGTGGGTTCATGCGCGATTGCCGAGGCAAGAGCCTCTTGCACAGGTACTGGATTAGCTAGCGGCTAATCCCCCGCAGGTACAGGTGATTCGGAGAGGTTTCACACCCGAAATCTCGTCCGATTCAAAGGGCAAGTAGCCCTACAGGTGCGGGAGCTCGAGGACTTGCTACGGATGCGACCGGCACGCGAAACGGAGCCTGAAACAGTAAATTACAGCCTGCTGTGTATTTTTGCAGGTTTAGGGTTTTGGCCCTAAACGGACCCTAATACCCCCCAGGAGGTTCGGGGACGCGAGGGGACCGCTGTACAGGTGATCTGGCGCATTTTCGGGGCTGAAAACAGAGAATTCAGCGTGCTGCAAATTCTCGCTAGGTTTTGCAAAGTGCCCGTATGCGTCGGGAGAGTCAGTCAATGCGTGGGAATACTGACAGTGAAGGGTCCTAGTACAGTTATGCTGCCAAAATCGGGCCGGAACAGTTGAAATTCAGCCAAGCTTGTGCGGGGCAGCTTGTAGGGAACCACAGCGTTTATTCCCTCTTTTAAATAATAAAGAAATACCGAAACGGATGCCTAAGTTAGGGGCCAATCTAGTGTCTGTCTTCTCATACAGGTGCAATCTAGCAGCCTGTATCCCTTTCCCCTTTGTTGTGTCTTGAAAGTGCAGGTAAAGTGGGCGACAACTTAAATGGGTGAAAGCAAATAAGGTTTAAGTCTAAAGTCTACCGCCCTTTTTGAAGTTAACAGGCCGGTTTCAAAGCCCGCCTCCAAGTTAGTCAGAGATCTCCTATCGAGGTCGTTGGCTTTCGTTCCGGTATGGATGCTCTCATCAAGGAGGAGTGCCTTGATGTGTTGTTTGCAATTCAAAACACTGCCTTCACTAGAAGATTTGTTGTCTCTCCTCTTTCAGGATGTGATATGATTTTGGGCATTCGATGGTTTTGTGAGAATAACCCTCTCATTGATTTTGAGGCCAACACTTTAACTCTCAGTGCCAAAAGTGATTCTCCTAAGGTCATTCAGGGAGAAGACATTGTTCATTCTCCATCTCTCATTGCTAATATGCAGGACAAGATTGACCGGATTCATGAGAAGGAGACTCTCTCAGTCTCTTTGTCTCCAAAGCATGACACACAAGGTTTGCATAATTGTGAAAAGCATGATGAGTTGCATGAAGATGATGTGATTGTTCAAATGAATGATGTGTTAGTGGATGCTTTTTCTAGCGAAGCTAACCTCGTTGCAGATTTGAGCACTCACGAAGGATCGATCTTGGCTCTCGAGCTTAGGTCAAAAGAACCCCCTCAGAAAGAACCCACTCAAGAAGAACCCCTTCAGGAAGAACAGATCTTGGCTCTCGGGCATAGGTCTCAAGAACCATTACAGGAAGTATTATGTGTTCGCATGATTGATTCGTACACACTGATCGAGTGTTTCATTTGTGATCGTTTCCTGTTTTTTAGTCGACGTCTTTATGTGATCCCTTTTCCTAGGCATGACATATTGTACGTTGAGCACGTTTCCATCATGAATGAGCACGATTGTATGCGAATTTTTCATGAAAAGCTGAAAAGTATGCATGTCAGGAAGTCACATCCCATATCTCTTCCTTGGCACGACACAGTTGCAGAAAGAGCACATGAAAGTATGAGCCCCAAGCATAGGCTTTTCCATTGTGAATTGCCACATGTGATTGATTTAGATCAAGAAAGAATGATTCGATCTAAGTGGTTGCGTGTATGTGATGAACCATTTGGCACTCCGTCTCTTTGTTCATCCACAATACATGCAGTCTTTAGAGAAGACAAGATTTTTTTCCTTCACTTTACATGGAATAGGTATGTTTATGGTTTTGTGTTGGAAGTGGTTTCAGGAATTTTCAGCCATGGAGATTCTTGACGAAGAAAGCAGCACGACTCTACACAAAGTTGAAGCAAGGAAGGAATCTCAGAAGACTTTGCATCGCTTTCGGCGCGGCCCAAAGAAGAAGGCTTTGCAGACATTCATGAAGTTCAAGTACCGCATGACCCACACATCAGAGTGGGCCGGCGAAGAGTCCCTTCCAGGATTCTGGATGCTCTTGGCGATCTCCCTCGACGCCATAGAGTTCGGTACCAGTACCTCACTTTGAAAAGGAGGGGATGTCACGTGACACATCCCAACCCTATGTGTCTATGGACAAGCTACACCATAGCAGGGTTTCTGTCAATCAAGTCAATCTAGAATAGGAAGTGATATGGCACTTTTGTGAATCTATTCGTAGACCGTGCATGCCCAGTCACTCAGTGTAGATGTATATCCTCTGATTGCATAAGCATAAGCATAAGCATTTCCATTAGATTCCCTCAGAGTCAGTTTGGGGATTTTTCCAGTGACTTTAAACTATTTTCTCTATTTTTGACATTTTTCACTTATTTATTAAGTGACTTTTGTTGGAAACTGAGTAGGGCAAATTGGGTAAGTTAATATATAAGCAAACCCAAGTTAGCACTCAATGCCAGAAGAGGCAGCAAGAGCTCCACGCTCAACAGGCAACTTCTCAGCAGACCCCCCCAAGAGACCTAGCGTTTTTGCTTCACAAGCCTAAAGCTAGCGTTTTGGATCAGATCAGCCTTGGTGTGTTGGTGCATAGTAGCTCAGCCCCGGCCCCATTGCTACACAGTAGATCAGCCTAGCGTTTTTGCATTTGCAGAACCCCGGCGACCGAAGGACCAATTTCAGCCCTGGCGTTTTTTGGATTTCAGCAGCAGATTAAGACCGGCAATATTCACCTAAAGTGTAGCAGATTCAGCCCGTAAAGACCATCAGTTTTCAGCCCTAAGAAACCTCAGTTTTCAGCCCTAAACCTGCAGATTTTCAGCGACAAAGACCCATAGAAACAGCCCATAAATCAGCGTTTTTGGATCATTTGCAGATTTCAGCCTATAGCGTTTTTGGACAGCAATAGAAAGATTGCAGATTTCAGCCCTAGTGTCGTCGTCGTCATCGCCGACATAGCCTAGACTTGCATGAGTCTCATGCATACCATTTGTACCAGATGGTGCAATCATTAGTAGACCACTCTCGCCGACGAAAGTGGGGCCTTCGGAGGAGGGTTTTACAACGTCTCTGGTGTCGTATCTCTCTTCTCTCTCTATCTCTCAGTCTCATTCACTTGCACGCACAGTGTCCATGCACTTTGTTTGTGATCATAGCAGTCTCTCATTAAGAACGGAAGGCTCTACCTTCCATAAGAAAGAAAAGGAACCTTGAGCACACTATGGAGCACTCATCTTGAGCAAAGCGCAAACATTCATTCCGCTGCACCTAACATTCATCTTGATTGTCTGAGCACAATTCGGAGCACTCATCTTGAGCAAAGCGCAAACATTCATTGCGCTAAGTGCTCAGACAAACTTCAGCTGTAGATCAAGATTTCATCGAGAAATACAACAACGAAGTTGCCTAGAAACGGTCTCAGCAGATCATTCATCATCTACTAAAACGTAGTTGGAGCATTAGTCAAACCAAAAGGCAAGACCAAAAACTTGTAGTGACCATAAGCGTATGGAAACCTGTCTTAGGAATATCTTCCAGTTTGATCCGTATCTGGTTATAGCCACATCGCAGGTCTATCTTTGTAAAATACAGCGCTCCATGGAGCCGATCTATGAGATCGTCCATACGCCGAAGCGCATACTTGTTCTTAACAGTGAGCTTATTCAACTCTTTGTAATCCATGCAGAAGCGCATAGTGTTATCCTTCATTCGAGAAAGTAACTCTAGCGCTTCCCACGCGGATTTACTTGGTCGAACAAAACCCCTGTCGAGACAATCTTTTAGCTGACACTGAATCTCGTCCTC
This sequence comes from Adiantum capillus-veneris, assembly GCF_014529385.1. Lineage (NCBI taxonomy): Eukaryota > Viridiplantae > Streptophyta > Polypodiopsida > Polypodiales > Pteridaceae > Adiantum > Adiantum capillus-veneris. The sequence goes on from NC_140958.1 coordinate 118,227,533, forward strand.
CTCAATCTTACTAAACCGATAGAGTTGCTTTGAGAAGGGCTGACTACCAACCACCAACTATCACAAAGTGATGACGTGGCGGACAGCAAAAACCCTAATTTCTACCAGAAACCCTAAAATTCCTGCAAACCCTAATTCCTGCAAACCCTAATTTCTGCCAAAAACCCTAATTTTCGAAAATCGCAGAGACTGAAAAAAAAAATCTTTCTTTTTTTTTGGAAAATGAAGAGCGACGCGAATTTTGCTGAGAAAAGACTCTCTAAGAGAGAGAGAGAGAACTGATGGTTTTTATTTCAAAAGCTTTTGGGGCTCTGCTTTTGGGCATCCCTTGTAATCTTTAAATTAGTGGTGAGGGCCTCACTTCTCAGAGCATCTGGACGCAGAGCCTGAGAGTGAAACCCTAACCGCTCTCTTGTACTTTGATGATTGATTAATACAAAAGAAATACCGAAAGGGGCGCCAGTCTTTGCGGTCAATATCTCTAGGCACGGAACTCCGCCGGGCCAGTGCAAATCTATTGTGATCTGTGAATTGTTTTGAAGTGGTTATTTGGTGCTGTCGCGATTGATTCTTGACTTGGAGTGTCCAAGTCTGTTACAGTGGTATCAGAGCACGGCCGATTTCTCTTCTACGGGAAATCCGATCCCCGAATTTTTTTTCCGCGGCACCTATGGCTTCAGGCAATGATCAGTCGACTCCCTCTGCATCTGGAGATGCGGGGAGGGATCACAACGAAGATTCCGGCAGAGAGTTTGGCCCGCCTTGGCCTACTTAGGCGGAGCGGCGAGAGATGGAGCGTCGCCGGTTGATCGGCGATGCAACAAAGATGATGCTCAATTTTGCCAAGGACCCGAAGATGGCAAAATATATGAACCAGACCTCTTTGGAAGAGGTACAGATGGAGTGGCAGAGAACCACAACACCACTCCCGAAACCCGCTCTCAAGAAACCTTTTGCCTCCAAGAAAATATACGGAGAAGGAACTGGAGAACGTGGTTGATGCACGGATTGCTCAGCTTTTTGACCCGCAAAAGAAAGCCAAAAAGCATGGCAAAAAGCAAAAGAAAAGCACTGACTTTCCAGGTTATTTGGGTCGTCAGTCGACTTTTGACAAGGCAAAGAAACAGAAGAAGCGTGGTCGATTTGAAGGAGTACCCAGTTCTTCTTCTTCTTCTTCTGATATTTCTTCTAGCTCCTCGGATTCGAGCGAAGAAGACAGAAAAGGTAAAAAGCGAAGCAAGAAACAAAGCTTCGGAAAGGGCAAGAAAAAGGCAAAGAAGGCTACATCTCGCCCAGAGACTGACAGTTCTACTGAGGACTCGTCTACAGACAGCTCACATTCCGATGACAGAAAGTTTTATGCGAACAAGAAGAATTTTTACAAAGCCAACCAGTATGACTTTCTCGAAGATAAAAGCAAGAAAGTCAGAGAGTTTAAGGAAGATGGCCACTCGATCAAGTTTGATACTTTTCAGGATACTCAGATGCTCCGAAGGCTTTGTCTTTTATACAGCAGTTTGACATCGCTTTCGCACGAGGACGCTATTCAGAGCACTCCAGATTCGGAGAGCTGCCTCTTATTTTAAGGGGAATGCTCTCACTTGGTGGTCCACGCTTCTATTAAGCAAGACTGTGCCAGTTACATGGCTGAAATTCAAGAGGCTTTTTATTTCTTCTCGGTTGACTCAAGAGTTTGAGTGAGATATACGAGCTGCTTGGAACCATCTTCGGATGACCAAGAAAGATACAATCAATGCTTATTGTGAAAGATTCTGGAGCTCTTTTCTACCCGCCTCTTCATTCAAGAAGATCTCGTTCAGAGAACAGATTGAGCGGTTTACCTTGGGTCTACCTACAGAGATCCGAGATCACTGCTTGGAACAGAAGTCAGCTTCTATTCAGGAGTTGATGAGTCATGCGAAGCGGGGCTTTGCCATTCACTCTGGCAGTCTGACCTACCCCACAGATGAGGCCATGACACAACGAGCCCAACAGACTTCTGGGAATGAAAGTAGAAAGAAAAAGAGCAACCCAGAGAAAAATGATGCACGACCCAAGCTTACTCCTGAGGAGAGAGCTCGCTTCATCAGAGAGGGGAAGTGCTTTGGATGTAGGGAACCGGGACATATCTCCGCGAAGTGCCCTAATAAGGCACAGAAAGAACAGAATGATAAAGACGATGACAGGTCTGAGAGTTCGAGAGCGGCCGAGGAATGTGGCAGAAAAGGCAGATAGAAAAGCAGAACTGGTACCACATGGCGTGGGACCTGCATCGAATCTAATGAATGAAAGTACAAACTTTGCCGCTTTTGGGGCAAAGTGAAGGATCAGGAAGCTCTTTTGAAGGAGCCAAGGCCAACTTCTTTTCACTTGGAATTGGCGGCTCGATTTGGAATTACGCTCGACAGACTGACGCCACAGGCGGAGGTAGTTCGACTGGCACCCGGATGGGATGTTGCCATTACACCGAGCATTGGCAACTTCGTTTGCAATGACAGCGGTGTTCAGGGCACGCGAGTGACGTTCAACTCAGGATCCCTTGGTACCACAAGAACTACGCCGTGGTTGACTACCGGGCCGAGAAAGCGACTTTGATAAATGAAGGGCTTAGAGATTGTACTTGATGAACTTTAGTTTCTTACTCATTCTTTTGGGAGAGAACTGCGTTGGATAAAGTTTGAATATGTTTTGACCTGATCAAAAGAACGCCAAGATTTTTCTCCACACTCATGCCGATTGCTTTTCAGAGGGCCTGAAGATCAAACCATTGATCTGATACCTGGAAGCACGCCACCGAATCAGCCACCTTACCGTGTGAGCCGAGTACAAAATGAAAAGATTATAAGCCCAGTGAAAGACCTCTTGGAAAAGGGTCTTGTCCAGCCTAGTACTTCACCGTATTGCTCTCCAGTGTTGTTGATTTTGAAGAAAGACGGATCTTGGAGAATGTGCATCGATTATAGCACTCTCAACGAAATCACCATCAAGAACAGATTTCCGATTCCTAGGATCGATGATATACTCGACAGGTTACAGGGATCCTCGTGCTTTAGCAGGATTGACTTGAAGAGTGGATATCATCAAATGAGGATAGCCCCGAGAGATGTCTACAAGTCAGCTTTTCGAACGACTTTTGGGTTATTTGAGTTTTTGGTGATGCCTTTTGGCTTAACCAATGCTCCTGCGACATTTAACCGGATGATGGACAGGATTTTTCAAGAGTACAGGGTATTTGTTGGCACTTTCTTTGACGACATCATTGTTTTCTCCAAGAATGAGGCAGGACACAGAGATCATCTGCTTCAAGTCTTTCAGGCATTACGATATCACACGTTAGTGATTAATGCAAAGAAAAGTGAAATTTTTCCTACCAGAGATGCACTTTTTGGGACACATTGTGTCACCATAGCAGGAGTGCAAATGGACCCGGCCAAGATAGAGACTATCCATGATTGGCCCGATTTGAGGAATGTCCATGAAGTTAGAAGCTTCTTGGGACTGTGTTCGTACTACAGGCGGTTCATACGAAAGTTTCCAGAGGTTGCTTCCCCTTTGCATACCTTGACACAAAAAGGAGTACCTTTTTCGTGGGGACCCACAGAGGTGACTGCCTTTCGGACATTGAAAGAGAAATTGACTACGGGACCTATTTTGACTTTGCCGGACTAGCAGAAGTCATTTGAAGTATATTGTGATGCTTGTGGTCGTAGTCTGGGTGCGGTCTTGATGCAAGAAGGCCATGTCATAGCTTACGAGAGCCGTTTGTTCTCTAGGCCGGAGATGACAGCACAGATCTATGAGAAAGAGCTTTTGGCGGTTATCTTACTCAGTGGCGGCATTACCTACTCGGAGCGGATTTTACTGTCTTTACACACCATCAGAGTTTGCGCTACATCTTGTCATAGAAGCAGCTTTCGGAAAAGCAGATGCGGTGGGCGAACATCTTGTCACAGTTTCACTTCCAGATTGTCCATGTGCAGGGACAGAAGAATGTGGTGGCAGATGCTTTGTCTCGGAAACCGTTGGTTCTGGCTATTTCCACGTTACATCATAGGAGCTTCGAGGATATGGTCGATGAGTATGCCACAGATACAAATTTTGCAGATATTTTCACACGGATACGGGATGGGGAGACAGTAGCTGGATATTCCCCTCGGGAAGGCTACATGATGAAAAAGACTATGTTGTGCGTTACACAGAAGTTGAGGGAAAAGGTTATGACTGAATGCCACTATCCACCTTTTACGGGTCATCGCGGCATTGCTACCACCATGAAAGGGGTAGAGAGATACTTCTTTTGGCCATGACTCAAAAAGGACGTGGAAGAGTTGTGTGCAGTATGCCAGAAGGTCAAGTTTGACAGGCACAGGGATTGTTACAACCTTTACCCATACCCACTCACCCCTGGCAAAGTATTGAAATGGATTTCATTTTTGATCTCCCGATTACACAGAATGATCATGATGATTTTCCGATTACATGGCACCTCTGAGACGATTGTCTCCGACAGAGACCCTAGATTTATGAGTTTGTTTTGGAAGGCAATTTGGGAGAACATTGGCACACAGTTGCAGTTCTCGTCATCGTTCCACTTGCAGACTGACGGGCAATTTGAGTGCCAATTCAGTGATTTTAGATTTATTGAAGTCTTGTATCTCGGATCAGAAGACTCAATGGGAAAAGAACTTACCTTTGGTGGAATTTGCCTACAATAACACGATACACTCTTCGACGGGGAAGACGCCATGTGAGATTGTTGAAAGTGCTGCGAAGGTTCCATCCTTCCTAAGCACGAAAGATTAGATATTTGAGGCGGATGAATATTCGCGAGGTTTGGATACGGCTTTTGCCAAGGTTCGCGAGACTTTGCAGGAGTCTCAAGAACGACAGAAAAAGGCAGCGGATCGCCATCGTCGCGACTTGAAATTGAAGGAGGATGATTGGGTGCTCTTACTTTTGAGAAGGCACGCCTACGAAAGAAAAAGGGAAAGGAGAGGCTTTTTCCAAAGCTTAGTATGCGATACTACGAACCTTTCCAGATCACTGACAAGATAAATGATGTCTCCTTCCGATTGAAACTGCCAGATACTTGGAGGATTCATAATGCATTGCATGTGAGTCTCTTGAACCCTGTTAAGGGTGATGTGCCTGATGATGGGGAGCCTGATGAGCAACCCGAAGTGGAAGAAAACGAGGAGATCCTTGTTCCTGAACAGATTTTGGCACATAATGATACGAAGAAAGGTAAAGTCCGAAGGCGGTTCTTGGTTAAGTTCAAGAACTTTCCTGCATTTGATGCAAAGTGGATGGAGGAGGAGGACCTAGCAGATACTCCTCGGATTGTGAAACTTTACCTCGATGTTTTGGTTTAGCATAGTCTACTCCAAACGGAACCCAGAAACTCATCTTGGCTAAAGATCTGGTGCAGTGGGATGCACAAGAGGGAAGTTACTCCGCTCCTTTGTCAACAGATGCCTCGATTTTGATACTAAAGTCACTGATGTCTCTTTGAGCTTCAGGGATACTGAGAGCTGACAGTGTTCTGCTGGATGACTTTATGAAATGGAATTCCTCATTATGATACTGATTTGTTCTTGACTTCTTTTGAGTGCAGGAACTGATAGACGAAATGACTGCAGCATTTTGGTCTGATTGATCTCGAATAGACATGGTTGCAATAGAGGTTAGTCAATTGGACATCGATGAGGTCCCGACTGGACCTAGATGTGATTGCTAGCTACATTGCCGATAAATCATGGTCTAAGATCCGAATGAATGTTGAATGTCATGTGATGTCCTGTGATGTCTGGTGATGTCCTGTGATGTCATGTGATGTGACTCGATTTTGTACATGTGCTAAATGTGTATTCCTAGTACGTAGGTACTAACAGTTAGTGTCTGCTAAGACGGTTTATGGCTTTTGTCGGTTTTGCAGGCGTAATCGCGGTCGATTACAATGCTTTCAAGAGGGGGGTATGTCACAAAGTGATGACGTGGCGGACAACAGAAACCCTAATTTCCGAAAATCGCGGAGGCTGAAAAAAAAAAATTTGGGAAAATAAAGAGCGACGCGAATTTTGCTTTTTTCTATAAAAAAAAGAGAAAAGACTCTCTAAGAGAGAGAGAGAGAGAGAGAGAGAGAGAGAGAGAGAGAGAGAGAACTGATGCTTTTTATTTCAAAAGCTTTTGGGGCTCTACTTTTGGGCATCCCTTGTAATCTTTAAATTAGTGGTGAGGGCCTCACTTCTCAGAGCATCTGGACGCAGAGTCTGAGAGTGAAACCCTAACCGCTCTCTTGTACTTTGATGATTGATGAATACAAAAAGAAATACCGAAAGGGGCGCCAGTCTTTAGGGCCAATATCTCTAGGCACGGAACTCCGCCGGGCCAGTGCAAATCTATTGTGATCTGTGAATTGTTTTGAAGTGGTTATTTGGTGCTGTAGCGGTTGATTCTTGACTTGGAATGTCCAAGTCTGTTACACCAACTCAATGCCATGATCTACTCCTCTCGAAGGCGACAAGCCAAGAGGTAGATCATCAGGGAAAACATCCTTGAAATTAGTCTAGATTTATCGGATAAGGTTGGATTCGTCGGAATCCCGAAGTTTAACAGAAGAATATGAAACATTTTTACGAAATTCGGTGACAGAAGTACCAAGCACTAATGAATCAAACCAAGCAGATGGTACACATTGATAAAAGTCAACATCAAAAGACTTTGTATCTTTATACATTTCCAAAGCACTAACAACTGGTATTGCAAAACCATTATTTACAGAAACCTGATTACAAAGCAACACATACATGAAGCATGTCCTGCTTAAAAAAAACAAGAGAGTGATGTACGTAGTCTATATACAATGAGTCTTGTTTATCATAAAACCATGGAATTCCTAAAATAACATCTGCTCTATCCGAGCGCGTGATGTGGAAATCCACGTTCTCTTTGTAATTAGCCAGCTTGAGCGACAAATCTGGAACCGTCCGATTCCATACATCCGTATCCTCGCCACGAGCCATCTTCACGAGATACTCATGGTCACTGTCCCGCATCCGCAAGCTCAGTTTCTGCACCAATTTTGCATCCACAAAATTGTGTGAGCTTCCATTATCAAGGAGTACGGTCACGTCATGACCATTGATCTTTCCGAGAAAACAAGGAAGATCATGCTTATCAAACACTTTGGTGCTAAAAGTACAATTAGTGCATGAACTGTGCGCTAAATGATGGATTTCAACTTGAATGACATCAGAGTTACCTGAGATCTCGTGAATCTGAACTAAAGGACGACCTTGCGGTTTCTTTGTCTTCTTCTTGGGGCAATCCTTGATTTTGTGACCCGTCTGGCCACATCCGAAGAAAGCCCTCTTCTTCACTGCATCAGCAACTGAAGCATTTTTGGCTTTCTTCTTCTCCTGAGAAGATCTCGGCGGTGATTTGGACTTATGCTGGAATCAGGGTCGCTTCCTCGAAGCACCCTCACCAGATTGATGGTATGTTGTTCTTTTCTTCTCGTAGTTCGCTCCATTTATCAAATCAAACGTCTTGGTCTTTGCCACTGCATGCTCAACGTCAGTTGGGGCTTTGTCCTTGATTAAGGCCCAGTGGTAATCTTCATGTAATCCCAGCAAGTACATGTGCACAGTGTACGTGGAATCCACCTTGCAAAAGGTGAGCGTTTCTTTGAAAGCTGTCGTATACTTATCAAAAGATAGAGCTTTCATCGAAAGAGACTGCAATTTGGCGTAAGCTTTCAAAGGATTCATTTTGGCGAAATCCCTCTTAAATTTCACACAGAAGTCAACCCACGTCATAGGCTTCTCTGTCATGTCGTGCCACCAGGTAAGCACCTTACTACGCAAGTAGAGAGGAATCTCTGAATCCTCCGTTCATCATGCTCCCCATGGAGGTCAAAATACGTGGTCCACTGATGCAGCCAGTTATTTACAGTCAATTCCGTACAATCTTTCTCCTCCCCTGAGAAATTTGTGGTTTTGTACGGAATAGTGACAATTGGACCACCCTGTGAACACCCAAAAGCAGCAATCCGCATCTGCAATTACTGGAGATGGGTTTTGCCCTCAGAAATACGTGCAGTCGTCGACTGAGCCGTATCTTCAAGAGCAGTAAGCCGGGAACTAAGCCCTTGCACGACCCCTTTGAGAGAGGCCAAGTGAATGTTCGTCTAAACATTCGCGTTTTCCAGAGCGGTAACACACTGGTCGACATTCTAGAAAGTACCGGTAATCCAAGTGTATAGAGCATGCGTGAACGAAATTTGAACATTACTTGGCGCTGAAGGAGTACGAGCGGAAGTGCGACGCGAGAGAGAGTGCGAGAAGAAGAGCACGACGATATGGTGAACTCGCTCTACTGTAATGTGTAGAGCATAGTGAGTTCTTATTAGGTTTTTACAAAAGAATATGTGTACATACCTGGCGGCCCACCCACTTACCTGGGCGACCACATTGGGCTTTATACCCCAACAACCTCCCACTTAAAGTCCACTGTGGTACTTTAAGTGTGAGAGAAGCTACTATACAAGCTAATATACAAGAGATGTAGAGAAGTGATGTACTACCCTACACCTATCTGCTTGCGAAAATGCGCAAAGCTCTCTGAGGGAAGTCCTTTTGTAAGTAGATCAGCAGGATTTTCTGTGGTGTGAACTTTTGACAAGCTGAAGTTGCTTATCCTCGAGCATTTCCTTGATGAAATGATACTTCACATCCACATGCTTTGTCTTTGAGTGATAGACTGGATTGCGAGCCAATTGTATAGCACTTTGACTATCACAATATAACACAGGCATCTCTTCTTTGATTCCCAAATCTGTTACTAGTCGATTAAGCCAAATTGATTCTTTGCATGCCTCTGATGCTGCAACATATTCAGCCTCTGTAGTAGACTGAGTAACACAATCTTGTAATCTAGAACGCCATGATACTTCTCCACCAGCCAATGTAAAGACATACCCTGACGTAGACCTTCGGTTGTCTAAGTCACCTGCATAATCTGAGTCTGTAAAACCCTTTACACTTAGCTCCTGACTCCCATAGCATATACGCATACTCTTTGTAGCTTTCAGGTATCTCAATATTCCTTTCACTGCCTCCCAATGTTTCTTGCCTGGGTTTGACATGTATCGACTTACTACTCCCACTGCAAATGCAATGTCTGGGCGAGTAGCAATCATTGCATACATCAAACTACCCACTGCAGACGCATATGGAATCTTATCCATTTCAGCCTGTTCTTCCTCAGACACAGGACAATCTTGTTTGCTAAGTTTCACATATGGTGGCAATGGAACACTCAGTGCCTTTCCCTTCTCCATATTGAAACGTTGCAAAACCTTGTCAATATACTCTGTTTGAGATAACCAAATCAACTTCTTTGATCTGTCTCTCTCAATGCGCATACCAAGTATATGACTTGCCTCACCCATGTCTTTCATGTCAAACGATTTTGCCATCTTTGACTTCAAAGCTGAAATTTCTTCCAAGTGCTTGCCAGCAATCAACATGTCATCCACATACAAAATAAGGATCAGCCAACTGCCATCCTTAGCCTTCTTTGTATATAGACAGTGATCGAACTCACTACGTTTGTAGCCTTGAGAAAGCATAAACTTGTGGAATTTATGGTACCATGCCCTCGGTGATTGTTTTAAGCCATAAAGACTCTTTAACAACTGGCATACCCAATCTTCCTTGCCTTTCTCAACAAACCCTTCTGGCTGCTGCATGTAAATTTCCACATCTAAATCACCATGCAAGAACGCTGTCTTGACATCCATTTGGTGCAACACCAAATCTAATATGGCAACCAATGCAAGAAAGCATCTCAATGTAGTCATCTTGACCACCGGAGAGAAGACTTCATCAAAGTCAATGCCTTGTTCTTGCTTAAAGCCCTTGGCAACAAGCCTTGCTTTGTACTTTGGCTGACTATCATGAGCGGTGATCTTATACCTGTAAACCCATTTACAGGGTAGAGCCTTTTTGCCCCGTGGTAATTTAACTAGCTTCCATGTCTGGTTTTTATGCAGAGCTGTCATCTCTGACTGCATGGCCAATTACCAATTCCCGGAGTCCTTCATTTGCACTGCTTCCTTGTAACATGAAGGCTCATTGCAATCAGTCAACATGAAATAGTTCATAGATGGAACAAACCTATCAGGAGGTCGTGTGACACGTCCAGATCTACGCACAATAGGTGGCTCAGGCTCAGCCACAACCTGTGGTTCCACTCTATCATGTCCTTGCTCCTCTTGAGCCCTGACATTTTGTCTTGCACGTGCAGGTCCATCTTCTTGGAGGACAACTCTTCTAATCTCCTCAACCCTCTCTGGTTTAGAATGATATTTGGATTCATTAAAGTGAACATCATTGCTGCGGACAACCTTTCTGGATTCGGGATCCCAAAGTCTGTACCCCATCTCACCAGAATTACCATAGCCTAGAAAGATGCACTTTCTACTCTTTGGCTCAAGTTTGTTCCTAAATTCCTTTGGAACGTGAGTATATGCCTCACAGCCAAAGACTCTGAGATGCTTGTATGAGGGCACCTTGCCTGACCATACCATCTCTGGCACTGAATCCTTCTGCAACACCTTGCTAGGAGATCTATTTACAAGATGAACAGCTGTTGATACAGCTTCAGCCCAAAACCCATTTGGCAGCTGTGCATTAGACAACATACTTCTGACCTTCTCTTGTATGGTCCTATTCATCCTCTCAGCAACACCATTTTGAGGAGGATTGTAAGGAGCAGTAAGGTCACGTTTTATACCTTTTGACTCACAAAAGTCCTGAAAGGCCTTTGAAACGTACTCTCCACCATTGTCAGTGTGTAAGCATTTAAGCTTCTTGCCACTCTGATTCTCCACAAGTGTCACAAACGTTTTGAAAACACTAAACGATTCATCCTTGTGCTTGAGAAAGTAAACCCATACTTTCCTCGAGTAATCATCTATAAATGTCATAAAGTAAGAAGCTCCCCCTAGAGATAGGTTAGGCATAGGTCCACACAAATCACTATGAACAAGTGCCAACTGTGTATCTCTTCTACTGCTTCGATGCTTATGTGGCTGCTGTGTTTGCTTACCATACAGACAATGTTCATAGAATTCAAAATCATTAAATGAAAAGCCAGGCAAATAACCAGAACGAGACAAGATTTCCATTCCCTTCTCGGACATATGTCCTAACCGGCTATGCCACAAAGAAACGTTCGGCTGCTCGGTTACATTGATTACATTTTTAGAGACATTTGATACATAAATCATGTAAAGTCCTCCAGACTTTACTCCATGTGCTACTGTCATAGAACCCTTGGATATCTTCCACATGTTCTGTCCAAAAGTGGTGACGTAGCCAGCATCATCAAGTAAACCTGTGCTGATCAAGCTCTTTGTAATTGCGGGAACATGTCTCACATTCTTCAGCGTGAAAGAAGAGCCATTCTGAAACTTCAATTGAACATCTCCAACACCTAAGATCTCACATGTCTGCCCATTGCCTAGCCGAACATGATCTTTAGTGGTCACATAAGAGGTAAACCACTCCTTGTTTGGAGACACGTGAAGTGATGCCCCTGAGTCTATAATCCAGTCACTCACTGCATTTCCATCAGATGCTGTAAGAAGAGCTGAGTCCATTGTATTCTTCAAGAAGTAGATGTCTCCTGACACTAGACTGTCATCCTCTGCAACAGTGTTTGTCACATTTATTTCTTGAATCTTCACTGAGGACTTGTTCTTCTCAAATGGTTTTCAGCTTTCTCTTTGCCTTTTTCTGCTTTCCATTCTCTGCAGTCTCTTTTCATATGACCCTTCTTGCCACAATGGTAGCATTCTATGTCACTCTTGCCTTTAGCACTGCAGGACTTGCTACGAGACTGATTCCTCTTTCCACCTTTGTACTTTTCTTTGGTCCTTCCCCTGACAACTAAGGCTGTTCCTTTGCCTTTGTCCATTGTCTTTCTATTGGTTTCTTCAGTAAGCAGACTTCCTTCTACACCTGCTATGTTTAAACCATCTGGAGGTGCAGAATTACTCAAAGCTGTGCGAAAAGTGTCCCAACTTTCCGGCAATGTGATCAACAGGAACATAGCTCTAACAGGTTCATCAAACTTGACACCTTGAGCTGACAACTGACTATAGATTGTGTTGAATTCATTCAGATGATTGGACATAGGTGTCCCTTCTTTCATCTTCAAGTCAACAAGCTACTTAAGCCAGTATACCTGTGAAGCTGCACTCTGCTTCTCATAAAGATCACTCAGCTTTAACCATGATTGATAAGCCGACATCTCGTCTGCTACATTGAAGTAAACGCTTTCTGCCAAAGTCAGCATAATGGTAGAAAGTGTCAATTCATCCATTTCGCTCCATTCATCTTCGTCCATATCTTCTGGTTTTATCCCCTTGAGCTTTATAGGTTTTATCTGCTTCTTTTGTACCAACACGTGCCAAATCTGCTTCTTCCACAATGGGAAATTGGTTCCATCCAGCTTCTTGATATTGTAAAGAGCAGTGTCCTGTGATCCAGCCATAGCTACGCTTCACAGTAGTTTACTTTCCTGGGAAAAATTCGGCAGAGTTTCCCCTGTAAACTGACCTCTGAACCAATATAAACCTGTCAAATGAACCAAGAAAGCTTCAGATTCTGCATAAATTTCGGCAAAGTCTCCTTTGTAAAATGGCTCTGGTGTACTCAAAAAACAGACCAAAAAACAACTCAAAAAACACTGTCTCTCTGACACTATAAGCTGCAGGTAAACCTGTCCTGCACCTGTACTGTCTCTGACTGTCCTGTCACTGTCCTGTAAGCATAGACTGCGACAATGCCTCAACGGCAGTAAAGCAAAGATGCAATCCCAACTGTCTAACTCACAGTCAATACATCCTAGCTGCCTATCTAAGGGTGCTCGAGGGATCGCTCCAAGACCTGTATCACCGAAAGGATCTCAACATTCGAGAATCCCCCAGCTCAATAAAACCTCACTCGACCCTCAACAAAGGCTGCAGTAAATCTGACAGTACATAGACTTCTCACAAAGTCATACATCCACAAATTTCCCACTATATGTTGTAACCGCTGCGGCGGTTGTTTGCTGTGTGACTCACAGCCAGCAAACCCTCAACAGACATACATCATCTCTGACAATACATCCCATGTGGAAGTACCTGCAATGTCAGGATGAAATCTGGAATATCAAGCAGCAAACACAAGCTACCTGATGAACTAGTGGATGTCGCCTACAGTCTGTGTAGATGCGCCCGTGTCGTATGTGACACGCCTCCAAGAACTGTGAGCCGTCCTTCGATATGTAGACAGCCACAAATCAACACTCTGGGAGTGTCGATATCCTCAGCACCTGTAGTCGTAGGCCGAAAACCCCAAATTTGCAGAGTCGGATCTGCACCCGTCGAGACCACGTAGTCGAAAATGGCCTGCGCAGACCTTTGTCGAAGCCGAACGGTGGCCGAGATGACCTCAGAATGAAATTCTGAGAACACCTAGCCCTTCGAGCTTTCCCACAGGATTTGGGGCCGTGTCTTCGCCTGTCGAATTTCACTCCAATCTGAGCTGGTGACTCTAGCCTCCTGCAGTGCTGCCCCGAGCCTCGATCTGAGCTCTGATACCAGTTGAAGGAGTACGAGCCGAAGTGCGACGCGAGAGAGAGTGTGAGAAGAAGAGCACGATGATATGGTGAACTCGCTCTGCTGTAATGTGTAGAGCATAGTGAGTTCTTATTAGGTTTTTACAAAAGAATATGTGTACATACCTAGCAGCCCGCCCACTTACCTGGGCGACCACATTGGGCTTTATACCCCAACAGGCGCGTCGTCACGTTGCACATCCGAGCCGAAGGAATCCATGGCGAAGTGCGTGAAAAACTGGAAGTTTCACACGAAATTGGACCTTTTCTGCACTTTCCGATCGCGAAAAGTTGAACTTCGAAGAGCGCTACGCGTCAGCGCACACGTCTAGAGGCAAGCAGGTGATAGCGGGAGCGCGGTAGTGCAAGCAGGTGGGAGAGAGGAATAGCAGGAGAGGAGCAGGGACCTCAAAAAGTGAAGCTCTGTAGACTTTCCCCCTCTCTGTAAGAGGTTTTTAACCACCAATAGGTTTCACACCCTCTTAAAAAAAACTTAACAGTGTCCAGACCTTATTAAAAAAGTCACCCTTAATAAGTTAAGCACATAGCGTTACAAAAAAGAACTCAACGCAAGAGTCTCAGCGAAGGAAAAGAACTCAAGCGCTGGTCCATGTCACGTGGAAGAGGGGAAAGAGTGCACACGTACGAATCGAGGGAGAGCCGTTGGCTCGTGGAAGCCTGTGTCCAACACGCGAAAAGAATGCCAAGTAAGAGCCAACGCTGCAAAAAAAAAAAAAAACTCCCATGCAGGAGAATTCTCTCCACGTCGTCAGAAGAAGCAGCAGGCGGCCTTCCTCTCTTCTCCTACAGTGAGCACTCTGCTCAACAGAGAGAGGTACTCTCTCTCTCTCTCTCTCTCTCTCTCTCTCTCTCTCTCTCTCTCTCTCTCTCTCTCTCTCTCTCTCTCTCTCTCTCTCTCTCTCCCTATGCTTCGCATAGAGAACATTACAGAGAGATTAAAAAGAATACAGTACGCTGAATTTCAAGTCCAGAAATCAGCAAATCAATGAATAAATGACTGATTTTCGTCGAAAATCAGCAAGGTTGACAAAAATCCTCTGATTTCTAGCACTTGCACCTGCTAGATTGCTGAATTTTATCAAAAATCAGTGACAAGCACATTAGATTTCACCTGCAAATGTGCTTATGAGAAGAAAATAATCAATCAAATAGTTATTTCATCAAAACTGACATGAAACAGTGATTATCCGACTCTAACCAGCCAGTAGGTGTGCACACAGTCCTTCGTGCAGCCAAGCCCGCTCTAATACCATGAAACAAACACAGGGAGTAGATCTCCTACCTACAGACACGCGTCGGACGCACCACCCGACCATAGCCACCATCCGGCAACTCCCCCCGTACTGGGGTCAACGTCCAAGGACGTAGGCGTGCACCTGTAAGACCGAGCGTCCCATACCACCCGGCCTCACCTCCTCGAGGTGACCTTGCACACTCCTAGCCTCGCGGGCTAACCACTGGCACTTTGCCAGTGGGGATCGATAACGGCAAATGAGGCCTTGGCCTTCCTTTTATAATAATGACTGGCCATACCAGCCGTGTTCACATTACGTCCGCCCGGACACTGGACGCCCAACCCGACAGTGTCTGGGCTGGATCCCCTCTCCTATGAGCGGGACATAACAAAAAGCTTTCGCTAAGCTTGAAGCCTAAACCAATCAATGGAAGCTATGGTAGTGCTTTCGCACAAGTGAACGAACACTGCCACAAACTAGTGACGTGGCAACACACCCCGGACACACACACTGCTGAGAAGATCTCCAAATATTGCGCCGACAGGATGACGTGGTAGCCCGGAAATTGCGGCAGAAATTGCGTTGCCGACGTGGCAGGCTATACGGAACTGCGCAATTCTCATTGACTACTGATAATGTGGCAACGTACGGATTTCCTAAAAATACGTTGGCTGTTTTTTTATGGCAGCTTTTGGGCAAACTGCTTTTAAAATTGAAAAGCTTTTATTATTAGTGATTTTGGGGCTCTGCTTTTGGGGCATCCCTTGTCCTTATAAATTAGTGGGCCCCAGGGCTTCACTTCTCAGAGAATCTAGACGCAGAGTCTGAGAGTGAGCACCTACTTGCTCTCTTGTACTTTGAACACACATTAATACAAAAAGAAAGGGGCGCTAGTCTTTGGGGCCAATACCTCTTCGCACAAAACTATGCCGGGCCATGTCGACCTACTTGTGAATTGTGAACTGTTTTGAAGTGAATCTCTGCTGTGTCGCGGTAGAATCTTGACTTGGGGTATCCAAGTTTGTTACAGTGGTATCGGAGCACAGAAAGATTCTTCTTCTACGAAGGATCCAATCCGATTTGCAACGCACACAACTTTTGGGAAAGAATCCTAGTGTTCCGACCCTGGACTTATTAGCCACTCCCACCCTTCATACATAGCGCATCGGGCGCGCTCCCGTCTTCATTGCTTTGTCTTACAAGAATCCCAAATTACACATGGGTTCTCATGAAGAATCTGACAGAGATGACACCTCTCAGTGGGAAGGCAAAGAAAAGTTGAAAATCCGGCATGAGAACTGAAGAAAAGAATGAAGATTTGGGCAAAAAAATTCCAAAAAATTTTGCCAGAATGGAGTACAAACGTCAACTACAGATTGGCATATGAGAGAACAAATTGATTAAGTACTCCAAGGACATGAGATTGGCGAGACACCTGAAGAATTACCCGATTGATAAGATTTACTCGAGATGGCATGTAGCCATTGCTTCTCCTCTCAATACAGGAGGAAAGCCAAAAGGACAAACGAGTGCAGAAAAGCAGAACTTGTACTCGCAGAAAGAGATGGATAAGAAGAAGATGAACCAAAAAACATAAATTTGAGAGTTACAGAGCAGCAACCGAGTACGAAAGAAAAGAACAGATGAAAGCAGAACTAGTACCACTTTGCGTGGGGCCCGAACCGAATTAGATGAACGAAAAGTACAAAACTTTGCCGCCCTTGGGGCAAAGTCAAAGATCGGGAAGCCCTTATGTTTCTTTGATGGAGGAGCCAAGGCCAACTTCTTGAATTGGCGGCTCGATTTGGAATTATGCCCGACAGGTTGAGGCCACAAGCAGAGGCAATTTCTAGCGGCACCCGAGCGGGATGTTGCCATTACACCGATCATTGGTAAACTTCGTTTGCAATGTCAGGGGTGTTTAGGGCACGAGGACTTCTATGTAATGCCCTTGGGAGGTTGTGAAGTCCTCCTAGGAACCCCTTGGTACCGCAAGAACAACGCCGTGGTTGACTATCAGGTGAAAGAGAAATTGACTACAGGACCAGTTTTGACTTTGCCGGATTTGCAAAAGTCATTCGAAGTATATTGTGATGCTTGTGGTCATAGTCAAGGTGCAGTCTTAATGCAAGAAGACCATGTGATTGCCTATGAGAGCCGATTGTTTTCAAGGCCGGAATTGACAGCACAAATTTATGAGAAAGAGCTTTTGGCGGTTATCCATGCTCTTAGTCAGTGGCAACATTACCTACTCGGAGCCGATTTTACGGTCTTCACTGATCATCAGAGCTTACGCTACTTCGTGTCTTAGAAGCAGCTTTCAGAAAAGTAGATGCGGTGGGCTAACATCTTGTCACAGTTTCACTTCCAGTTTGTCCATGTACAGGGACAGAAGAACTTGGTGGCAGATGCTTTGTCCCGAAAGCCGTTAGTCTTGGCTATTTCCGCGATTCATCATAGAAGCTTCAAGGACATGGTCAATCAGTACGCCACAGATCCAGATTTTTTGGATGTATTCACACGAATACAGAATGGGGAGGTAGTAGCGGGATATTCCATACGGGATGGCTACTTGATGAAGAAAACGATGTTGTGCGTTACACAGCCGTTGAGAGAAAAGGTTCTAACTGAATGCCATTGTCCACCTTTTACGGGTCACCGCGGCATTGACACCACTTTGAAAGGTGTGGAGCGTTACTTCTTTTGGCCGAGACTCAAGAAGGATGTGGACGACTACGCAGTTGCTTGGTATGCGAGAAGGTCTAGTTTGACAGGCATAAAGCACAGAAATTGTTACAGCCTTTACCCATTCCCACCCGCCCCCTGGGGAAGTCTTGTTATGGATTTCATTTTTGATCTCTCGAAGACACATAGTGGGCATGATGGCATTTGGACTGTCATCGATAGATTTGGCAAGCAAGCTCACTTCGTTCCAGTGAAGAAAACAGTCAAGCCGGATCATTTAGCAAGACTGTTCATTTCACAGATTTTCAGATTACATGGCATGCCTGAGACAATAGTCTCTGACAAAGATCCCCGATTCACGAGTTTGTTTTGGAAGGATTTTGGGAGAACATTGGCACACGGTTGCAATTCTCATCCTCTTTCCACCCGCAGACAGATGAGCAATCTAAGATTGCAAATTCAGATGTACTGAATTTGTTGAAGTCTTCTTCTTTGGATCAAAAGAATAGATGGGAAAAATATTTGCCCTTGGTGGAGTCTGCCTAGAACAACACATGGGAAAGACGCCATTTAGAGTGTTCGAGGGTGCTAAGAAGCTTCTTCAATTTCTAAGCACCTAAGACAAGATTCTTTTGAAGACGAGTTTTGAAATAAAGTCTAGAAGGCATAGAAAGCCATCTAGCCCTTTAAAGGAGGAGAGGTCGTCCTCTTTTGACAATGACCAGATCACCAAGAAAACCAAGAAGTTCAAGGCAGGGAGTCAGGCCAGGACACCCATGGAGCCCTTGGGTTGAACAACAGTTTAACATCGCCTTCTTTGGAGCGTGGTTCTCAGAACATTCCAAGGAGCAAAAGGCGGCATCTTACTTGAAAAGAACGATGAATATGCAAGAGATGTCATCATGCCTTGGCATCACTTGAAAATGACTGAGAAAGATACATTGGATGACTATTGCCAGAGTGTAACAAACTTGGACACTCTAAGTCAAGATTCTACCGCGACACAGCACAGATTCACTTCAAAACAATTCACAGTTCATAATTGATTCGACACAGCCCGCCGGCGGAGTTCCATACCTAGAGATATTGGCCCCAAAGACTGATGCCCCTTTCGGTAGTTCTTTTAATATTAAATCTTTGCTCAAAGTACAAGGGAGTGCGAGGGTCTCACTCTCAGACTCTACGTCCAGATGCTCTACAGAGTGGGAGCTCTGCCCGCACTTATAAAGGTTTTACAAGGGATGCTAAAAGCAGAGCCCCAAAAGCTGAAAATCAAAAGCTCTTAAGCTTTCCCAAAATAAAGCAATTGAGTCCAAAAGCTTCTCAAATAAAGCAAAGCCTAAAAATTGCGTAGGAATTTTTCCCTGCTTTTTTATAGCGCAAAAGCTAAGATTTCCGTACAGCTGCCGTAATTTGCGCCGCGATTTGCGGAGGCTGCCGTACAGTCCTACCATGTCAGTAGCTTCACGGGAATTCCAAAATTTTTGCCACGTCCGCATTTCTGCCGCCTTTACCGGGAGTGCCTGCCAGAGAGAGTGTGTGTGTCTGATGTGTCACCATGCAACGTCACCAGTTTGTGACATACCCCCCTCTTGAAAGCATTGTAATCGTCCTCTATTACGCCTGCAAAACAGACAAAGGCCATACACCGTCTTAGCAGACAATGACTATTAGTACTGACGCACCAGGAACACACATCTAGTACATGTACCAATCGACAGTCACATCACAGAACATCACTTGACATCACATGACAAATCACATTCAAAATTCATTCGGATCTCAAACCATGATTAATCAGCAACGTATTTAGCAATCACATCTAGATCCACTCGAGACCTCATAGATGCTTGATTAACAAATCCTTATTGCAACCATGTCTATCAAGATTTTTCAGACCGAAATGCTGCACTCATTTCATCTATCAGTTCCTGCACTTAGACAAGTCAAGAGCAAATCGGTATCATATTATCGGGAATTCCAGTTCATAAAGTCATACAACAGAATACTGTCAGCTCACAGTATCCTTGAAACTCAAAAGAGACATCAATGACTTTAGTATCAAAATTGGGCAACCTGTTGACAAAGGAGCGGAGTGACTCCCCTCTCGTGCATACCCACTGCACCAAATTCTGCCCAGCTGAGGTCGGGGTTCAACTTTGGAATAGACTATGCTAAACCAAATGCTTTAAGGTGAAGGTTCACAATCTGAGGAGTATCCGTCAAGTCCTCCTGCTCCATCCACTTCGCATCCAATGTGGGATAGTTCTTGAATTTAACCAAGTACCGCCTTATCATTATACCTTTTACCTTTCTTTCTTTATGTTCCAAAATCTGTTTTGGAACGAGTATCTCCTCGTTTTCCTCCACTTCGGGTTGCTCATCAGGCTCCCCATCATCGGGCACATCGTCTTTAAAAGGCTTAAGTAGACTCACATGAAAAGCATTGTGAATCCTCCAAGTATCGGGCAGCCTCAATCGAAAAAAGACATCATTTATCTTTTCGGAAATCTGGAAAGGTCCATAGTATCTCATGCTAAGCTTTGGAAAAAGCCGCTCCTTTCCCTTTTTCTTTCGCAGGCGTGCCTTCTCAAAATGAATAAGCACCCAATCGTTCTCCTTTTATTTCAAATCGCGACAATGTCGATCTGCTGCCTTTTTCTATCTTTCCTGAGATTTCTCCAAAGCCTTCCGGACCAAGTCCAAGTCCCTCGTGAATTGATCGGCTTCAAAAGAAAATCTTATCTTTCGTGCTAAGGGTGGAACCTTCGTAGCAATTCAATAATCTCAAAAGGCACCTTCCCCATCAAAGACTTGATCGTGTTATTGTAGGCATATTCCACCAAAGGTAAACACCTTTTTTCATGTAGTCTTCTGATCCAACGAAGAAGACTTCAACAAATCCAGTACAGCTGAATTTGCAATCTCAGATTGCCCATGTGTCTGCGGGTGGAAAGATCTCCAACCGTGTGCCAATGTTCTCCCAAATAGCCTTCCAAACAAACTCGTGAATCTGGGGTCTCTGTCGGAGACAATTCCCTCGGGCATGCCATGTAATCTGAAGATCTAAGCCACAAACAGTCTCGCTGAGTGATCCGGCTTGACTATTTTCTTCACTGGAATGAAATGAGCTTGCTTGCTAAATCTAGCAATAACAGTCCAGATACCATCGTGTCCACTCTGTGTTCTCGAGAGATAAAAAATGAAATCCATTGCAATACTTTCCCAGGGGCGGGTGGGTATGGTTAAAAGCTGTAACAATCCCTATGCTTTATGCCTGTCAAACTTGACCTTCTCGCATACCAAGCAACTCCATACAAAATCGTCCACGTCCTGCTTGAGTCTCGGCCAAAAGAAGTCTCTCTCCACACCTTTCAAGGTGGTAGCAATGCCGCGGTGACCCGTAAAAGGTGGATAGTGGCATTCGGTTAGAACCTTTTCCCTCAACGGCTGTGTAACGCACAACATGGTTTTCTTCATCAAGTAGCCATCCCGAATGGAATATCCCGCTACTACCTCCCCATTCCGTATCCGAGTGAAAATATCTGCAAAATCTGTATCTGTGGCATACTGATCGACCATATCCTCAAAGCTTCTACGATGTATCGCGGAAAAAAGCCACAACCAACGGCTTCCGAGACAAAGCATCTGCCAGCAAGTTCTTATGTCCCTGCACATTGACAATCTGGAAGTGCAACTGTGACAAGATGTTCGTCCACCGCATCTGCTTTTCCGAGCTACTTCTATGACAAGAAGTAGCGTAAACTTTGATGATCTGTGAAGACCGTAAAATCCGCTCCAAGTAGGTAATGTCGCCACTGAGTAAGAGCATCGATACCGCCAAAAGCTCTTTCTCATAAATTTGTGCAGTCAATTCCGGCCTCCAGAACAATCGGCTCTCGTAGGCAATGACATGGCCTTCTTGCATTAAGACCGCACCCAAACTACGACCACAAGCATCACAATATACTTCAAATGACTTCTGCAAATCCGCCAAAGTCAAAACTGGTCCTGTAGTCAATTTCTCTTTCAATGTCCGAAAGACAGTCACCTTTGTGGGCCCCCATGAGAAAGGGACTCCTTTCTGTGTCAAGATATGCAAAGGGGAAGCAACCTCTGCAAACTTCCTAATCAACCGCCGGTAGTACGAACATAAGCCCAAGATAGTCTCTATCTTGGCCGGGTCCATATGCACTCCTTCTGCTGAGACAATGTGTCCCAAAAAGTGTATCTCGGGTAGGAAAATTTCACTTTTCTTTGCATTAATCACCAACTCGTGATCTCGTAATGCCTAAAAGACCTGTAGCAGATGTTCTCTATGTTCTGCCTCATCCTTGGAGAAAAAAATGATGTCATCAAAGAAAGTGCCATCAAATAGTTTGTACTCTAGAAAAATCCTGTCCACCATTCGGTTAAATGTAGCCGGAGCATTGGTTAGGCCAAAAGGCATCACCAAAAACTCAAATAAACCAAAAGTCGTCCGAACAGCTGTCTTCTAGACATCTCCCGACGCGATTCAGATTTGATGATATCCACTCTTCAAATCGATCCTGCTGAACAAGAGGATCCTTGTAGTTGGTCTACAATATCATCGATCCTACGAATCGGAAATCTATTCTTGATGGTGATTTTATTCAGAGCTCTATAATCGATGCACATTATCCAAAATGCGTCTGTCTTCAAAACCAACAACACTGTAGAGAAGTAAGGTGAAGTACTCGGCTGGATAAGACCCTTTTCCAAGTGATCTTTCACTTGGTTCATAATTTCTTCATTCTGGGCTCAGCTCACACGGTAAGGTGGCCGGTTCGGTGGTGTGCTTCCAGATATCAGATCAATGGTATGATCCTCAGGACGAGCTGGTGGCAACTCGCCTGGTAGGCCCTCTGAAAAGCAATCGGCATGAGTTTGGAGAAATCCTTGCATTCTTTTTTTAGGTCAAAAAATATTCAACCTTCAATCATCATTCAGTTCTCTCCAGAAAATCAAGTAAAGAAGCTGAATTTCATCAAGTACAATCTCTGTGCCCTTCATTTGTCAAAGTTGCTTTCTCAGCCCGATAGTCAACCACGGCATTGTTCTTTTGGTACCAAGGGATTTCGAGGACGTCACAACCTCCCAAGGGCATTACGTAGAAGTCCTCGTGCCCTAAACACCCTGACATTGCAAACGAAGTTTGCCAATGATCAGTGTAATGGCATCATCCCGTCCGGGTGCCAATAGAACTACCTCCGCCTGTGGCCTCAACCTGTCGAGCGTAATTCCAAATCGAGCCGCCAATTCAAGCGAAAAGAAGTTCGCCTTGTCTCCTCCATCAAAGAAAATGAGGGCTTCCTAGGTGGCGGCCCATAGTCACAAGGGACGCATTCCGGGACGGGGAACAGGGGACGGGGGATGGGACTCAAATGGATTTTTAGTGTAAAAAAGAGGGCGGGACGGCAAGTGGGGACAGGAAGCCCGAAAAAGGGCGTCCCCTGTTACTATGCTAGGTGCGGAAAAGTTTGTACTTTGGTTCATTAGGTTCGGGCCCCACGAAATGTGGTACCAGTTTTGTTTTCATCTACCTTTATGCCACATTCCTCCGTTGCTCTAGAACTCTCTGGGCTATCTTCAATCTGTCATTGCTGTGCCTTTTTAGGGAACTTCGCGGCGATGTGTCCAAATTTCCCGCATCCAAAACACTTTCCCTCCTTGAGATGGATAACCCTTTCTCTAAGAGTCTGTGGGGGACGTGTATCTTTCTTTTCTTTGTTCTGAGAACTCTCTCTCTTTCTACTTTCATTGTCAGAGGTCTATTGGGTTCTCTGAGTCACGATCTCATCAGTGGGGTAAGTCAAATTTCCTGAATGTATCGCAAAACCCCGTTTCATATGACCCATCAATTCTTCAAAAGAATTCAACTTCTGTTCCAAGCAGTAGTCTCGAATCTCTGTAGGAAGTCCGTAGCAAAACCGCTCAATTTGTTCCTTAAACAACACCTTTGTAAATGAAGAGGCTGGTAGAAAAGAGTCTCTCGCAATAAGCGTCCAAAGAATCTCCCTTGTCATCCGAAGATGATTCCAAGCAGTTCGTATATCACGTTCGTACTCCCAAGTCAGCCAAGAAGAAATAAAAAGCCTTTCAACCATTTAACTGGAGCTTCCTTTCTCAGTAGAAGAGTGAACCACCATGTTCGAGCATCACCGAACCCAGAAAAGCATTCAAATCGACTGTCCACCTTCTTTAAATTCTTCAACATTCTTGCTTTTATCTTCGAGGAAGTCATATTGGTTGGCCTTATAAAAATGTTTCTTCTTTGCATAAAACATGTAATCGTCGGAGTCCGAAGTATCTGAGGATAAATCCTCGGTAGAACTATCAGAAACTAGACGAAATCTACGCTTCTTTGCCTTTTTCTTGCCCTTTCCGAAGCTTTGCTTTTTGCTTCGCTTACCCATGTCTTTCTGCGAGTACAGGTTCTACTTTTCTGCACTCGTCTGTCTTTTCGACTTTACTCCCTACCTGAGAGGAGAAGCAATGGCCACACGCCATCTCGAGTAAATCTTTTTTATCGAGTAATTCTTCAAGTGTATTACCAATCTCAGGTCCCTAGAGTACTTAATCAATCTGTTCACACATATGCAAATCTGCAGTTGACGTTTGTACTCCTTTTCTAGCAAACCTGTCCGAATTTTTTTTTGCCCAAATCTTCATTCTTTTCTTCAGTTCCCGTGCCGGATCTTCAACTTTTCGTTGCCTTCCCACTGAGGTGTCATCTCTGTCAGATTCTTCACTAGAACCCATGTGTAATCTGGGATTTTTAATGGCTTTAAGCCCTGTAAGACAGAGTGATGAAGACGGGAGCGCGCCCGATGCGGCGATGTATGAAGGGTGGGAGTGACTAATAAGTCGGAGGTCGGGGCATGACGATTCTTTCCCAAAAGCTGTGTGCGCTGTAAAAAGGATCAGATCCTTCGTAGAAGAAGAATCTTTTTGCGCTCTGATACCACTGTAACAGACTTCGACACTCCAAGTCAAGATTCTACCGCGACACAGCAGAGATTCACTTCAAAACAATTCACAATTCACAATTGATTCGACACGGCCCCGAGGAGTTCCATGTCTAGAGATATTGGCCCCAAAGACTAGCACCCCTTTCGGTATTACTTTTTGTATTAAATATGTGGTCAAAGTACAAGGGAGTGGGAGGGTCTCACTCTCAGACTCTACGTCCAGATGCTCTGCAGAGTGGGAGGCCCGCCCACACTTATAAAGGTTTTACAAGGGATGCTAAAAGCAAAGCCCCAAAAGCTGAAAAGCAAAAGCTCTTAAGCTTTTCCAAAATAAAGCAATTGAGTTCAAAAGCTTCTCAAATAAAGCAAAGCCTAAAAATTGCGTAGGAGTTTTTCCCTGCTTTTTAACAGCGCAAAAGCTGAGATTTCCGTACAGCTGCCGTAATTTCTGCCGCGATTTGCGGAGGCTGCCGTACAGTCATGCCATGTCAACAGCTTTGTGTTACGAGCGCATATAGAGCTAGAAGAGAGCAAGAGGAGACGCTCACAATGTACAAGAACTTGGACCTGATGATAAGCTTGATATTGATTACAAGACTTAATACTTCATTAAGAGATCTAGATACAAGACTTGGATTACATGACTTAAGTACAAGACAAGGCTTGATTGCAAGCACAAGACTTGAACATAAGAACTAGAAGAGGGATTTCCTCATAGGAGCCTGACAACTGGTGGCAAGACTGAGGGGCTTGTGGCCCAACACCCTTATTTATACTAGTGCTTAAGGATGTTACTTGAGGAGGTTAGAACTTTCTAGGTTCTTCTTAAGGAGGTTAGAATCTTCTAGAACCTTCTTGATTCTTCTTCAACTTTCTAGAGCTGTCCAGAAACTTCTAGATTCTTTCGGAATCTTCTCCAACCTTCTATAAACTTCTTGATCCTTCTAGTTCTTCTAGAACCTTCTAGATCCTTCTTCAACTTTCTAGATCTTTCCAGAAACTACTAGATTCTTCTAGAAACTTCTAGATTCTTCCAAAATCTTCTCCAAGCTTCTAAAAACTTCTAGAATCTCCTTTATACTTTTAAAACCTTCTAGAATCTTTTAGAGCCTTCTCGTGATGATGTAGGCGATGATGCAGGCAGCGACTGACTCTCAGGCATCCGTGACATTTGATGACACAGGCAATGATGCAGGCAGCAACTGACTCTCAAGCATCCATGACATTACCCCCTCCTGTAGCGACGAGTTCCACGAGGAGCAGTGGTGTTCCTTGACTGGGGCTTCCATGGATACTATTGATGGAACTCTTGGACTTTGAGAGATGCATCTTGAAGATTGTGTACTCGTTCCAGGTTCGTTCACTGACATCATAGCCTTTCCAATGCACCAAGTACTGTAATCTACCACGCAAAACTCGAGAATCTAGGACTTTCTTGACCTCATATTCGTCATGTCCTTGAATCTCAACCGAAGGAGATGGTTGTAGGGCTCTTCCTGGGATCTTAGATGTGTGACAAGGTTCTAGGACTGAGACATGAAAGACCGGATGGATTTTCATGGATGAGGGCAATCGGAGTCGATAGGTGACTGGATTGACTTGGCCAACTATCTTGAATGGTCCAAGTCTTTGATAATATAGCTTTTGCAAAGGGTGAGATGAATGTAGATCACGGTGGAGAAGCGACACTCGATCCTTAATCTCGTATAGTAGATGTTGCGTTTGATGTTTTTCCACACTAGCTTAATACCTGTGTTGAGCTCTTCTGATATGTACTGTCAATTCTTTGTGAATGCTTTGTAGATGTGTGGCTAAATCTGTGGCAGTCCGATTCTTCACTCGATGATTCATGCGACATCCATAATTAGGTGATGATGATAGTTGATTGTACATCGATGATACTGCTCTATGGCTTGATTCACCCCCTTTGTTTGTCCATCACTTTGTGGATGATTGGATAAAGAGAGGTTAATCTTTACAACTTGAATCTTGAACAAGTCTTTCCAAAAGCTTGATAGAAACTCTAGTCCTTGATTTGAAACAATGTCACCTGGAAGTCCATGATAGCGGTAAATATCCTCAAAGAAAAGCTTCCCCGTTCCTTTCACAATGAATGAACAAGGGTGATAGCCTTGACGTAGCTTGCTAAGCTTGGTTTCAACAACTACTTCTTCAAAGCGTATTGAGAGAAGTGCGCCGATGAGATTAATTTGAGAAGCACCATTCGAATAAATCTTTGGTTGCATGTATATAAACAGCTCCGCTTGTTGGAAGAAGCCTCTAAACTTTGATCCTATCCCATCATACTTTTCAGGTAGGTTGTCCTCATGCTCCTTCCTTTGTTGTGGTGAACGAGCTGAAACCACGAGCTAATTTTGGCACATATTGGCTTCTTGGACTGGTGGTTGAGGCTCTTTAACCATTCGACTTGGAAAGTGTGGTTTCTCTACTCGACCCATTGGACTAGCCAAAATCATGGGTGGATTTCGGTACATAGTGGCTTTATGGAGTTCTTGCATTGGGGGTTGAACCTCTTGGAAATGGAATGGAGGTTGAAGCTCTTGCCCACACTTATAAAGGTTTTACAAGGGATGCTAAAAGCAAAGCCCCAATAGATGAAAATCAAAATCTCTTAAGCTTTTCCAAAATAAAGCAATTGAGTCCAAAAGCTTCTCAAATAAAGCAAAGCCTAAAAATTGCGTACGAGTTTTTCCCTGCTTTTTAACACCGCAAAAGCTGAGATTTCCGTACAGCTGCCGTAATTTTCGCCACGATTTGCGGAGGCTGCCGTATAGTCATGCCATGTCAGTAGCTTTGTGTTATGAGAGCGTATAGAGCTAGAAGAGAGCAAGAGGAGACGCTCACAATGTACAAGAACTTGGACCTGATGATAAGCTTAATATTGATTACAAGACTTAATACTTTATTAAGAGATCTAGATACAAGACTTGGATTACATGACTTGAGTACAAGACAAGGCTTGATTGCAAGGACAAGACTTGAACATAAGAACTAGAAGAGGGATTTCCTCATAGGAGCCTCACAACTAGTTGGCAAGACTGAGGGGCTTGTGGCCCAAGACCCCTATTTATACTAGTGTTTGAGGAGGTTAGAACTGTCTCTTGAGGAGGTTAGAATCTTCTAGAGCCTTCTTGATTCTTCTTCAACGTTCTAGAGCTTTCCAGAAACTTCTAGATTCTTCCGAAATCTTCTCCAAGCTTCTACAAACTTCTTGATCCTTCTAGTTCTTCTAGAACCTTCTAGATCCTTCTTCAACTTTCTAGAGCTTTCCAGAAACTTGTAGATTCTTCCAGAATCTTCTCCAAGCTTCTAGAAACTTCTAGAATCTCCTTTATACTTTTAGAACCTTCTAGAATCTTCTAGAGCCTTCTAGTGATGATGTAGGCGATGACACAAGCAATGATGCAAGCCGCGACTGACTCTCAAGCATCCATGACACTTTGCGGGAATGCCGGAATTTCTGCCACATCACTACCACACCATCATTTTTGCCGCCTTTACCGGGACTGTCTGCCAGAGAGAGTGTGTGTGTCTAATGTGTCATCATGCCAGAGAGAGTGTGTGTGCCTGATGTGTCACCATGCCGCGTCACTAGTTTGTGACACAGAGATTTTGGGATACTTGTCATAGATTCTTTTGAAAGACCAGATTGAGCCTTCGAGTGAAGAGAATGAATCAAGGGAACCAGATGATAGCTCATCACAGGATTTTGGCGAATCAGCGGTTCCGACTAACTAAGGAAACCAGAAGCAAGTTCATCAAAGGATTCCAGAGAAAGAGGAATCAGATGATAGTGCGTCTTAGGGTTTCGATGATCGACTCTGACGTGCCAATGGATAGGGAAGCGAAAGACGCTACATGCAGGTCCCAGGACACAAGGAAAGAAAGGAAAAAGGGAATAAACTGGCAGATCAAAACATTCCCCAGACGCAGGATAAGATTTTTGAAGCCGGCCAATACACGCAGGACGTGGACACCGCTTTTGTCAAGGTCCAGAAGGCTTTATAGAAATCTCAAGAAAGACATGAGAAGGCAGCAGATCGACATCGTCGCGATTTGAAACTAAAGGAGAACAATTGGGTGCTCTTACGTTTGGAGAAGGCACACCTAAGAAAACGAAAAGGAAAGGAGCGGCTTTTTCCAAAGCTGGGCATGAGGTATTATGGCCCTTTCTAAATAACAAAAAAGATAAATGATGTCTGCTTTATACTGAAGCTGCCCAATAATTGGAAGATTCACAATGCTTTTCATGTGAGTCTCTTGAAGCCTTTAAGAGGCGATGAGCCCAATGATGGGGAGCCTGATGAGAAACCCGAAGTGGAGGAAAACGAGGAGATACTCGTTCCAGTACAGATTTTGGCACACAAGAAAAGAAAGATAAAAGGTAAAGTAAACCAAAAGCTTCAAGGTAAAGTTTCACAATCTGAGGAGTATCTGCTAGGTCCTCCTGCTCCATCCACTTCGCATCCAATGCACGATAGTTCTTGAATTTAACCAAGAACCGCTTTCTTACTTTACCCTTATTCTTTGTGTCCTTATGTGCCAAAATCTGTTCAAGAACAAGGATCTCCTCGTTTTCTTCCACTTCGGGTTGCTCATCAGGCTCCCCATCTTCGGGCACATTACCTTTAAAAGGTTTCAAGAGACTCACATGAAATGCATTGTGAATCTTCCAAGTGTCAGCCAGTTTCAGTCAGAAGGAGACATCATTGATCTTTTCGGAGATCTGGAAAGGTCCGTAGTATCTCATACTAAGCTTTGGAAAAAGCCTCTCCTTTCCCTTTTTCTTTCTCAGGCGTGACTTCTCAAAACGTAAGAGCACCCAATCATCCTCCTTCAATTTCAAATCGCAACGATGGCGATGCTGCCTTTTTTTGTCTTTCCTGAGATTTTTGCAAAGCCTCACGGACCTTTGCAAAAGCCGTGTCTAAGTCGCGAATGTACTCATCGGCTTCAACAATCTTATCTCTCGTGCTTAGGAAGGGTGGAACCTTCGGAGAACCTTCCATAATCTCAAATGGCGCCTTCCCCATCGAAGAGTGTATCGTGTTGTTATAGGCAAATTCCACCAAAGGTAGATACTTTTCCCATTGAGTCTTCTGATCCGAGATATAAGACTTCAATAAATCTAAAACCACTGAATTGGCAATCTCAGATTCCCCGTCAGTCTGCGGGTGGAAAGATGACGAGAACTGCAACCGCGTGCCAATGTTCTCCCAAATTGCCTTCCAAAACAAATTGCCTTCCAAAACAAACTCGTAAATTTGGGGTCCCTATCGGAGACAATCGTCTAAGGCATGCCATGTAATCTGAAGACCTGGGCAATAAACAATCGTGCCCACGTTGTGTTCTCGGGAGATGAAATCCAATGTAATACTTTCCCAGGGGCGGGTGGGTATGGGCAAAGGCTGAAACAATCCCTGTGCTTTATGCCTGTCAAACTTGACCTTCTCGCATACCAAGCAACTGTGCACAAACTCGTCCACATCCTTCTTGAGTCTCGGCTAAAAGAAGTATCTCTTTACCCCTTTCAAGGTGGTAGCAATGCCACGGTGACCCATACAAGGCGGATAGTGGCATTCGGTTAGAACCTTCTCCCTCAACGGCTGTGTAACGCACAGCATGGTTTTCTTCATTAAGTAGCCATCCCGAAGGGAATAGCCTGCTACTATCTCCCTTTCTGTATCCAACTGGATACATCTGCAAAATCTGTCTTGTGGCGTACTGACCGACCATATCCTCGAAGTTCCTATGATGTATTGCGGAAATAGCCAGAACCAACGGCTTTCGGGACAAAGTATTTGCCACCAATTTCTTCTTTCACTGCACATGGTGTCACAAGACGGGCACCACGTGCCAATAGAAAAGAACAAACTGGACTCTTTTAGCACTTCAATAACAACTAAATTGAGAGAGAGAGAGAGAGAGAGAGAGAGACGACACGCGACACAGAGTGGCGGAATTCCACCCCAAAGAGTATTGGCCCCAAACCTTGGCGCCCCTTTAGGTATTTCTTTATATTGCATCCACACAATACAAGCCGGTACCCAGACTCTGCACCTTCGCCAGAAAGCATGCCATAGAATGAGCCCTAACCTCATGTGACAATACAAGACTGCGCAATTCCCGCTGACTGCTGATAATGTGGCAGCGTACGAATTTCCTGAAAATACGCTGGCTGTTTTTTGATGGCAGCTTTTTGGCAAACTGCTTTTGAAATTGAAAAGCTTTTATTATTAGTGATTTTGGGGCTCTGCTTCTGGGGCATCCCTTGTACTTATAAATTAGTGGGCAGGGCTTCACTTCTCAGAGCATCTGGACGCAGAGTCTGAGAGTGAGCACCTACCCGCTCTCTTGTACTTTGAACACAGATTAATACAAAAAGAAATACCGAAAGGGACGCCAGTTTTTGGGGCCAATACCTCTTGGCACAAAACTACGCCGGGCCGTATTGACCTAATTATGAATTATGAACTGTTTTGAAGTGAATCTCTGTTGTGTTGCGGTAGAATCTTGACTTGGGGTATCCAAGTTTGTTACACACTCTCTTTACGAGGGAAGAAACAAGCGACGGCTACGGTTTGGAGGAATCCAAGGATTGAAATCCTAGTTTATTTGATGAGCGGTTTTTGCTCTAAGAAGAAGCCAAGGAATCGTCAGGTTGAGCGTCTTCGCTCTAAGGATCTTACAAAGAGAAGGTAATTTCCCAGGTTCATCAGAACTCTAACACAGTTTAAGAATTATATACACCTTTGGGTACATGAATAACACACGAAGATGCAGACCTATACCAATCGAATTTTTTTTTTGTTGAACGGAATTAGATGAATCAACTTTCTTTTCAAGAAATGGACGGAAGTTTGTTATACTCTCTTGAGCGTCTTTTTGCACGCAAGGATGATCTGACACGAGAATCTCTATTTGAGATGTGTTCGGTAGAAGGAATTTGAGTTTCTCTACGGAGAAGAGGTTTTCTGATGATCGTTGATCATTGAGTACGCTAAGTGCTTTTACCATTACAGTAGCAACTTTTGGTTGCGGTATATGTTTCTCCATGAGCAGGTCAAGTAGCATTTACATGCTGCTGGAATAAATTCAAACTATTATGTTTAAAAGAGTATAATTCGCCAACCGTTTCAAAGTGGTAAGAATTACATATGGGAGAACATCCCTGAGAATCAAAGAGGGTTCGCTCTATTGTGAACCGGGTTTGAACGTACGTTAGGAAAATGCTATGGCTAGAATCCTATTTGCCTGAGATTTTGCAAGTCGTCATTTGATGCTTGCAAGGTGAATCAATTTTTTTATGATTTTGCAAGGAAGAGACGCTAATGGGCGTCGGGAAAACATTGTTGGTGGTAATTACTCGCAGGAGAAAAAGATTGGAAAGAAGTGCCGCCGTGCACAAGGGATGTTCGGATCAGAATAATTGGCCTACCCAAAGCAATGGCTTGGAACAAGAACCTTCTTTAAGGTGATCGCAGACTCTATTTGTGAAAGAAAGACATCGAGATTAATGCTCTATGACTTGGGCATTCCCAATGTGGGAGGACACAAGAGGTTTAATACCCTCTGAGAAGGCGAAAGTAAGTTGACAGATGTTCGATTCCAGCATCATTAGTGACTCTATGATTATGCAAATCTGTATATGACTCCTTTGTATAGACACCATTACTTTTCATACTAGTAGCCTTTTGGGGTAAAATATCTTGCTTAGAAGCAAGTCTATGCCTCCCATAATCCGTTAAGAGTCTCAGCTCCAAAAAAGGGTGAGCATTGACTTCTACAAATGTAAGCATTATCTAATTCAAGCTACACAAAGACGCAGTATTATAAGGGATTCCCAGTCTCTATGATTCCACTAAGTCTCTAGTTTTTTGGTCCTAGGCAGTCCTGTTCGAACTGAAGGCTCAATGGATGGGTTGGTTTCACAAAATGGCCAAAGCCCCTTTTCAAGCGCCTCCTTGGTACTGAAACATATGGAAGTCTATCGTTAGAATGAAAACTAAAGTACCCTGACGTAAGAGTCTCGTGATGGGTTCATGTCCTGCTCAACCACACAAGGGGCTAGAGTAATGTCACGTGACACATCCAACCCTATGTGTCCGTGGACAAGCTACAGCATGATCAGGGTTCAGTCAGTCCAGTCAGTCTAGATTAGAAGTGATCTAGCACTTTTGTGAGTCTATTCGCAGACCGTGCATGCCCAGTCACTTAGATTAGATGCATATCCTCTGGTTGCACAAAGCATGACCATCAGATTCCAGTCAAATCCCATCAGTAGCATTTTTACAATGCATAGACCTATTTTCCCTATTTTTGACATTTTTCACTTATTATTTTCAAGTGACTTTTGTTGGAAAGTAGGTAGGGCAAATTGAGTAAGTTTGTATATAAGCAAACCTAGACTAGCACTAATTGGCAGAAAAGGCAGCAGGAGCCCAAGCTCAACAAGTAACTTCTCAAGCAAGAACCCCTTGGCGGCGACGTTCCCTCCAAGCAAGATTCAGCATTAGCGTTTTCTTCATCAGCATCCACCGTTGGCGTTTTTCCTTCCAGCAAGAAGTACTCGCCACCAAGCCCAGTGCATAGCGTTTTTGCATCAGGATACCATCGCCACATACCCCATCAGCTAGCGTTTTTGAAAATCTCTTCCCCTAGCATTTTTGAAGATCCCAGCATTTGCAGATTCCAGCCTTTACAGCTTTCAGCCTTGGCGATTTTCAGCAATGAAAGACCTGCACATTCAGCCCTAAAAGAGTAGCACATTCAACCCAAGAAACCTCAGTTTTCAGCCCTACAGTAGATGCAGATTTTCAGCCCTGAAGACCAGAAAATTCAGCGTTTTCCATAGTGTTTTCGGCAACAACAGATTTCAACCCATAGCGTTGTTGAACAGCAGATAAAAGATTGCAGATTTCAGCCCTTAGGTCAGTTTCGCCATCCCCGTCCTCAGCACCGACATAGCCTAGACTTACATCAATCACATGCATTCAATTTGTACCAGTTTGTGTAACCATAAGTAGACCACTCTCGTCGACGAGAGTGGGGCCTTCGGAGGAGGGTTTTACAACGTCTCTCGTGTCGTATTTCTCTTCTCTCTCTATCTCTCAGTCTTATACACTTGCACGCACAGTGTCCATTCACTTTGTTTGTGATCATAGCATTCTCTCATTAAGAACGGAAGGCTCTCCCTTCCATGAGAACAAAAGGAACCTTGAGCACAGTTCGGAGCACTCATCTTGAGCAAAGCGCAAACATTCATTCCGCTGCACCTTACATTGGTATCAGAGCTTTAGCAATGTTCTGTATCACTCAAGGAAAGAACCACAAGAATCACAAGAAATTTTTTTTCTTATTGTGGTCGCACGAACCCAAGTTCGCTTGGGCGTGTCGATTCCTAATCGTGTTTTTGAAGAGTGACAGGAATCCCAGGAAAGAAGGGCTTGTCCAGCCTCCCCTTATGCCTCTTTTCACTCATTGAGAGCGGACCGTCCACTTAGCGGCCGGCCAATCGACGTGAGGTGGGAAAAAGCAACCTTGGTGTGAGCGCAAGGCCGACAAGGGGTGCGCCCGCGGAAAGGAGTAGAACTCGGGTGAAGAGAAGATCCTTCTCAAACACAGATTGCAAGCGAAAGAAACCTTTAAGAACCCAAGACCCCCAAGAACCCAAGTTCCTCGTGAACTTAAGAACCCAAGACCACAAGAACCCATGACTTCAGAATGGTCATCACTCGAAGCGCAATGGATACTTCGCTTGGAGGTGATGAGCATGAGAGAGGCGAAGAAGAATTTTCCCCACCGAGAGGTTTTTCCGACCCTCCCCCTTCCGCATCTACGTCAAGGATTGCACTAACTCCTATGGAAGAGTTGGACTAGATGTTTATGGAAAGGAAGTTAGAACGCGAAGCAAGACATGCAGAAAGAATGGCAGAAATGGAACGCAGACACGTAGAAAGAAGAGCAGAAATGGAACCCAAACACCAAGAAAGAATGGCAGCAGCCAAAGCAAGACAAGAGCAGAGCGACCGACACATGCAAGAGTTCTTGCGACTCTTTTTTCAAGTGCCAGCACAGATGCAAGAGTTTCAGGAGACGGAGACTCTCTCAGTCTCTTCTTCTCTAAAGCATGATGCACAGGATTTGCATGATGATAAGCCTGATGATTTGAATGATCATGATGAGCATGATGATTTGAATGACAGTGATAAGCATGATGATTTGCATGATCAAGATGTGATAAGCATGATGAGTTGCATGAAGATGATGTGATTATTCACACAAGGATGATGTGTTAGTGGATGCTTTTTCTAGCGAAGCTAACCTCGTTGTAGATTCGATCAATCACAAAGAACCGATCTTGGCTTTCGAGTCGAGGTCCAAAGAACCCCTACACGACGATTCGATCATTCAAGAACAACTGATCTTGGCTCTCGAGCTTAGGTCCAAAGAACCCTCACATGAAGTATTGTGTGTTCGCATGATTGGTACGCACGCATTGTTCGAGTGTTTCATTCGTAATCGTTTCCTTTATTTTCGTCAGCATCTTTATGTGATCCCTTTTCCTAGGCATGACGTATTGTATGTTGAGTACGTTTCACTCATGAATGAGCACGAATGTATGCGGATTTTTCATGAAAAGCTGAAAAGTATGCATTCAAGGAAGTCACATTCCATGTCTCTTCCTTGGCATGACACATTCGTAGAAAGAGCACATAAAAGTATCAGCACCAAGCATGGGCATTTCCGTTGTGAATTGCCACAGTTGATTACTTTCGATCAAAAGAGAGAGATTCGATCTCATTGTTTGCGTGTGTGTGGTGAACGGTTTGGCACTCTGTCTATTGGTTCATCTACATTGCATGCACTGTCTTTGAGGAAGACACGATTTTTCCCACTCACTTTACATGGAATAGGTATGTTCATGGTTTTGTGTTGGAAGTGGTTTCAGGAATTTTCAACCGTGGAGATTCTTGAAGAAGAAAGAAGCAGGACTCTCGACGAAGTTGAAGCATCGAAGGAGCCACAACAGACTTTGTGTCGCTTTCGGCGTGGCCCAAAGAAGCAAGTGTTGCAGACCTTTACGAAGTTCAAGTACCGCACGACCTACAAATCAGAGTGGGCCGGCGAAGAGTCCCTTCCAGGATTTTGGATGCTATTGGCGATCTCCCTCGACGTCATACCGTTCGGTACCAGTACCTCACTTTGAAAAGGAGGGGATGTCACGTGACACATCCAACCCTATGTGTCCGTGGACAAGCTATAGCAAGATCAGGGTTCAGTCAGTCCAATCAGTCTAGATTAGAAGTGATCTGGCAGTTTTGTGAGTCTATTCGTAGACCGTGCATGCCCAGTCACTTAGATTAGATGCATATCCTCTGGTTGCACACAGCATGACCATCAGATTCCAATCAGATCCCATAAGTAGCATTTTTACAATGCATAGACCTATTTTCTCTATTTTTGACATTTTTCACTTATTATTTTCAAGTGACTTTTGTTGGAAAGTAGGTAGGGAAACTTGAGTAAGTTTGTATATTGCAAACATAGACTAGCACTAATTGGCAGAAGAGGCAGCAGGAGCCCAAGCTCAACGGGCAACTTCTCAAGCAAGAACCCCTTGGCGGCGACTTTCCCTCCAAGCAAGATTCAGCATTAGCGTTTTCTTCATCAGCATCCACCATTGGTGTTTTTCCTTTCAGCAAGAAGTACTCGCCAACAAGCCCAGTGCATAGCGTTTTTGCATCAGGATACCATCGCCACATACCCCATCAGCTAGCGTTTTTGAAGATCTCTTTCCCTAGCGTTTTTGAAGATCCCCAGCATTTGCAGATTCCAACCTTTACAGCTTTCAGCCTTGGCGATTTTCAGCAATGAAAGACCTGCACATTCAGCCCTAAAAGAGTAGCACATTCAGCCCAAGAAACCTCAGTTTTCAGCCCTACAATAGATGCAGATTTTCAGCCCTAAAGACCAGAAAATTCAGCGTTTTCCATAGCGTTTTCGGAAACAGCAGATTTCAGCCCATAGCGTTTTTGGACAGCAGATAAAAGATTGCAGATTTCAGCCCTTAGGTCGGTTTCGCCATCCCCGTCGTCAACACCGACATAGCCTAGACTTGCATCAGGCACATGCATTCAGTTTGTACCAATTTGTGCAATCATAAGTAGACCACTCTCGCCGATGAGAGTGGGGCCTTCGGAGGAGGGTTTTACAACGTCTCTAGTGTCGTATTTCTCTTCTCTCTCTATCTCTCAGTCTCATACACTTGCACGCATAGTGTCCATTCACTTTGTTTGTGATTTAGCATTAAATTATTAAGGTGGCACCCTTGGTCTGCGTGAATAAGTTTAATAAAAAAAACAATCGCTACAACACTGCCAGCGCTGGGAAATTCTCTATGCTACGCAACAGGAGTGTCACGCCACAGGAACACTGGCCCTCCTCACCATCACTGCCTCTAGGTGCTCCTCTTCATACAGTTGCATGGATGCCGACGCCAACAAGTTCCGCGTGCCAGTGCCAGTGCCGCACCTAAGCTACATTGACGTACTCCCAGAAGAGATTCTCCCGGAAACCAACCCGCACTTGGTTCTTTAGGTGCCTTTCCCGGAACCATAACTAGAGCCTCTCCCGAAACTGGAACCTCTCTCAGAACAAGTACACCACTTGTTCCCGCATTGGCACCTGCAGCAGAGAGTCCTCTTTCAGAACCGGTTTCACAACACCCATTACTCGCTCCAGAGGCAAACCCCATATAGCAGGAATACAGGTTGTATGTGACACATCATCACGCCACAATTCAATCATTTCCTCGAAGCAATCGGCATGGCTGAGTCACAAGATGGCAAGAACTCTAAGGACCCGATAGCAGTTCTTAAAGAGCAGATGGCAGCACTTTCCACGAGCCTCGCATCGATTCACATTCGCTTGGATCAAATGCAAATGCAAACCCCTTCTCGGAGTCAACCAACAGCTTCTCGGACAATACAGGCATCTTTTTCCGACGCTTCAGTGGTCGACTAGGAAGAACCACCCAAACCAAAGCCTTCGGAACTCAAAATTTCTCACCCAGAGCATGGTTTCTCAGAGACAACTAGACGCAAAGTACCTTCGTGCCAGCAACAAAAGTCTCAGCATGAATGCTCTTGGAAATGCTACAGTTCTAAGCAGCAAACTTCTTATCGGAATCATCGGCAACAAAAGCAGCAATATGAAGCTTTCAAAGGATCGTCAACGATATCAAGATGGGCTTACTTAGTGGCACATATATCCGACCCTAGTCGAGTACTCGGTCGTGAGTGCTGCGACGTTGGACAAGTTCCCCCTCGCAAGCCATGCCCTACATTTAAGTCTTTCTTGTCTGATGGAAGTAAAGTTGAAGATTTATTGATCCTTTCCTTGTGCAAGAGGATCCTTCAGAGGTCTAAGAGACAACAACTCCCTCGACCTCCCCCTTCTCAATTGGAAGCCTTAATACCTGCTGAGAAAGCTGAAGATTCAAAAGATTTCAATTCTTGTGTGACAACGGACAAGCACATAACCCCTTCTTTGGCCGTGATCCAAGCAGGAAAAGTAGCCTCATCACCGCCCTTGCAAAATAAAGTCTTTGTCTCTCTACAGATACCAAATGCACTGGTGAATGATAATCCTTCTAAGTTGAAGACTCCATTCCTTGCCTTCAAGGGTGCAAAGGATAAAGCAGATACAGACTCTTGCAGCACGACTTTAGTCGCTACAAATGAATCTTTGGACACAACTTGTTCCAGAGATAAACCTTTACAGATGGATATGCATTCAAAAACTACTTTGTCTCAATCTACGACATCCCTTCAGGAGGATTTTACTGTTCCAGACAAACCATTGGAATACCTTATACATTTCCAACCAATGGTCACACGCAACAGAAAACTCAAGTCAGTCTACCAATAATTTCACTCGAAGCAGATACAGATTCAATCTTTTCTTGGACAAAGCTCGAAGTTACAAATGACTTTGACAAAGACACTTATCAAGTTGCAGATATGATCAATTTTCAATTTGGAAAAATAGTCATGATCAATAACAGTGCCACGACATGGGACTTAACAGAAAGAGCTTTGGATGCAGTAGCACTACAACAATACATTTCCTTCTCCCAGAGTTTTCTTCAACTACCCTCGGTTTTATTTAAAGAGGGAGGGAATGTCACGATTGTGACTATGTTAACAGCAATACATCTACTCCTAGTTGCAGATACGCGAAGTGCCATGCCAAGGAGAACCCCTACGCTTGGATGATAACACCCCTTCGCCCAAGAGACGTGCCTCTTCACCAAAAGCCGCACTCCTTCGACGACTGGTCACACCCCTTCGCTCTACGGGTACGACTCTTCGCCCAATGGTTGCAGCTCTTCGCCAAAAGGATGTGTCTTGACGTCTAAAGTCGCGTCTCTTCACCATGAGACGTGTCTTTTCATTTGCATCTATTCGTCTCCTATATAAGGAGCCTTTTGTACTCAGTTTTCAACAAGTCATCAATCAATCAAACACAGAGTCTTCTAAGTCTTGTCTCGAGTACAGTTCAAGTTTCTTAAGTCTTAATCATGAGTTTAAGTACTTAATAAAGGATTAGCATCTAGAATCCTCACATCTAGCACATGTACTAATCGACAGTCACATCACCGAACATCATAGGACATCACTTGACATCACAGGACATCACATGACAAATCACATTCAAATTCATTCCAAATCTCAGACCATGATTAATCGGCAACGTATTTAGCAATTGCACCTAGATCCAGTCGGAACCTCACAGATGCCCAATTAACTAATCCATATTGCAATCATGTCTATAGAGATTTATGAGACCAAAATGCTACAGTCATTTCGTCTTTCAGTTCCTGCACTCAAACAAGTCAAGTACAAATCAATCAGTATCATTTTCGGGAATTCCACTTCATAAACTCATTCAGCAGAATACTGTCAGCCCAATAGTATCCCTGAAACCCAAAGAGAGATCAGTGACTCTATAACAAAATCGGGGTAATCCGTTGACAAAGGAGCGGAGCGACTCCCCTCTTGTGCAAGCCCGTTGCACTAGATTCACCCATGCTGAAATAGGGGTTCTATCAGAGTAGACTATACTAAACTGAATGCTTCAAGGTAAAGTTCCACAATCTGAGGAGTATCTGCTAGGTCCTCCTCCTCCATCCACTTTGCATCCAATGCAGTTTAGTTCTTGAATTTAACCAAGAACCGCCTAATCACTTTACCTTTTATCTTTCTTTTCTTGTGTGCCAAAATCAGTTCTGGAACGAGTATCTCCTCGTTTTCCTCCACTTATGGTTGCTCATCAGGCTCCCCATCATTGGGCTCATCGCCTTTAAAAGGCTTCAAGAGACTCACATGAAAAGCATTGTGAATCCTCCAATTATTGGGCAACTTCAATCTAAAGGAGACATCATTTATCTTTTATGTTATCTGGAAAGGGCCATAATACCTCATGCCCAGCTTTGGAAAAAGCGGCTCCTTTCCTTTTCGTTTCCTTAGGTGTGCCTTCGCTAAACATAAGAGCACCCAATCGTTCTCCTTTAGTTTCAAATCGCGACGATGTCGATCTGCTGCCTTCTCATGTCTTTCTTGAGATTTCTCTAAAGCCTTCTGGACCTTGACAAAAGCGGTGTCCACATCCTGCGTGTACTGGCCGGCTTCAAAAATCTTATCCTGGGTCTGGGGAATGTTCTGATTTACCAGTTGATTCCCTTTTTCCTTTCTTTCCTTGTGTCCTGGGACCTGCATGTAGCGTCTTTCGCTTCCCTATCCATTGGCACGTCAGAGTCGATCATTGAAACCCTAAGACGCACTATCATCTGATTCCTCTTTCTCTGGAATCCTTTGATGAACTTGCTTCTGGTTTCCTTAGTTAGTCGGAACCGCTGATTCGCCAAAATCCTATGATGAGCTATCATCTGGTTCCCTTGGTTCATTCTCTTCACTGGAAGGCTCAATCTGGTCTTTCAAAAGAATCTATGACAAGTATCCCAAAATCTTTGTGTCAGAAACTAGTTGTTGGGTTAAAGGCCTAAATAACCCCTTTTTGTACATTTTATACTTTGTCCAGGTCCAATATGAACCTGGACACGTTTTTTAAAGGTCACTTATAATAAAAGTGGGAAAACCCAAAACTCACTTATTGAGTTTTCCCCAAAAACGTGAGCTCTCTCTCTCTCTCCCTCTTCTTCTGCTAGCGCTTCCTCTCCTGTTGGCCTTCGCCTCCCCTCTCTGCACACACTGCACTTCCTCGCGTGCTCTTTCACTTGCACACACCGCCGCGTGCTCATCAACTGGTATCAGAGCCCGATTAGGGTTTTCCCCCAAACCTGCAAACGCTGAATTTCAGCCAAGAAGGTCAACTTTATCGCGAGATTTTGCAATTTCGCCGCCAAAGGACTCGTCCCTGGACACCAGAGAGCTCCCAGCAACCCAAATTGACCTAAAACAGGTTGAAATTAGGTCAAAAACAGGAAATTACAGGTTATGACAGCGAAAATACAGGTTTTGCAAATGATGTATTAAGGTGTGGGAATACTTTTGCTAAGTCCCCGCTACCCGAAAACCCTGAAATTGCCGAAAAACAAGCCCTAAAACAGGTGTTTTAAGCAAATTTCATATTTACGCAGGTTTTTGCAAGTGTTTTTATGGTGCGATTACATTTGGGAAAGTGCAAATTGATGCAATCTACGCACATTTGACAAATTTTGTCGATGTATGACCATTTGTGGCTCAATTTCATGCAATTTTGATGCTACAAATTGGGGCTTTTGCGCTTACATGCTTCTGAAGGCTGTGTATTAGCCTTATGTATGTCTTCTGAGGCTAAAAACAACTAAATTCGTTGTTTTCGAGCACAAATTCGCTCGCTGAAATTTCTTGCGCATAAATTTCAGAAATTGAATTTTGTGCCCAAATCGTCCTATTTTGGCCCAAATTGCTCCTGTGACCATTTGGAGTTGTAGTGCACATCTCTATGAGGCTATACTCCGATTTTTGCGCATTTTGCCCAAAAATTCAGCCTATTATCCCTCTTATTTCGTGCAACTATGGCCTCATCTTCTTCGGATGTGAAGAACCTCTTCGAGATTAGGAGATTCGATGGTACAGGTTTTGATCTTTGGAAAGACAGAATTCAAGAAATCCTATTTCTTAAGGATTGCGAAGGGGCACTTGAACAGGTGAAGCCACAGAATATGACAGATGAAGCATGGGTCAGCATGAACAGGAAGGCCGTTACATACATTAAAATGGCCATGACAGATGAGACCGTCATTGATATGAAAGGTCTCACGACTGCTTTTGATGTGTGGGAGAAGTTAAAGGGAATGTATGAAAATACAACGTCTGTCAACTAGGTGCACTTGATGCGAAAACTTGTTGGCATGCAACTAGATGAGTCCAAGAGCGCGGCAGAGCACTTGTCATTGTTCGCAGGTACTTTGTCGCAGTTACAGGATTCTGGCTTGCCCCCTTTTGATGATAAGCTGAAAGCTATCTTCTTGCTTATGACCTTACCTGAGTCATGGGAAACTTTGGTGGTTTCGTTGTCCAATAACCCCAATTTGACCTTTGATGGTGTTAGGGGTTCTATCTTGAATGAAGAAATCAGGAGGAAAGCAAGTGGAGAGGGAGGCAGCTCTACCAACATGGTTAGAGGCAGGACAGAAAAGAAGAATGCTTATGCACAAAGGAGTAAGAGTAAGAGTAAAGAAAGGGGAAATGCAAGCAAAGGCAAGGGTGATGTGACTTGCTATCAATGTGGCAGGAAAGGTCACAAGAAACCTGATTGCAGGTACTATAAAGCTGAGTTAAAAAGGAAAAGGAATGGCGGAGACAAAAAGAAAGAGAAGAAGGAAGTCAAGGCAGACGCACAGGATAGCTCAAAGGACAAAGAGAAGGACAATGTGGCTTCTAGTGTCATGATTGAGAAGCTGTCACACATAGAGGACATCTTGTGTGCCACTTTGTCAGACGATGATGCTTATGACTATGATGCCTCTCTTAATGTTCATTCACAGGACATGCAGATCACCAAGAGTGATCTTATCGATGCTTTGTTGACTGTCAATGATGCATTGTCCCAGACTTGGATTGTTGATTCCGGTGCTTCATTTCATGTGACTCCTATCAAGGAGTGTTTCTCTACTTTTGATGCAGGCAAGCGAGGCCATGTATACCTTGGAAACAATCATGCATGTTCCATTGAGGGTATTGGCATTGTGCATCTCTCCATAGATGGCACAAATGAGCCTGTCTTGCATGATGTTCGATGTGCCGGGAATCAAGAAGAGAAGCTTTGAAAACTGCAGTGCATATATGCAATCGATCCCCTCACATGTCTTTGAAAGGTGACATCCCTGAAGAGGTTTGGTCTGGCAAGCCTGCTTCATATGGTCACGCATTTTTGGTTGCGAAGCTTTTGTGCATGTTAGACCTAAGTTGAGGAGTAAACTAGATGTGAAGTCCA
This sequence comes from Adiantum capillus-veneris, assembly GCF_014529385.1. Lineage (NCBI taxonomy): Eukaryota > Viridiplantae > Streptophyta > Polypodiopsida > Polypodiales > Pteridaceae > Adiantum > Adiantum capillus-veneris. The sequence continues at coordinate 118,270,662 of NC_140958.1, forward strand.
TTAAAGGTCTCTTCATGGGATATGGTGAAGAAGGCGAAATGGGTTACAGGATTTGGTTACCTCAGCTCAAAAGGGTTATACGCAACCGGGATGTTGTTTTTAATGAGGCAAGGCTGCTTCAAAACAATTGTGCCTCAAAGCATGACCATAAAAGGGTGAAATTTCAGTATGACCAGCCACCTGTTAGGCCTATCTTTGATACTCAGGATGCACCACAAATGGCTGAAAATGTAGATGATCCAGTGGTGTTTGAGCCAGATGATGTTGGACAGCAAATTGAGGCTCCTGAAGGGCATTTGCAACCAAGAAACAATGCTGAAAATGGTGCTGAAAATGATGTACAGCAGCCCATTGTTGATGATTTTGCAGTGCCACCTGATGTAAACCCATTGCCGGATAATGTGGATCATTGGGTGAGGCGGTCTACTCGTCAAAGATGGCCTGTGAGTCGATATGACCCCTCTTTGCATTACATTATGTTGACAGATGAGGGATAGCCTCTTACGTATAAAGAGGCAAAGACATGTGAGCACAGCGACAAGTGGGAGCTTGCTATGCAGGAAGAGATTAAAGCTTTGCGTGCTAATCATACTTGGGATTTGGTTGAATTGCCCAAAGGAAGGAAGGCTATTCCTAACAAATGGGTGTATAAAATCAAAACTGTTGATGCAAAACCCAAGTATAAGGCAAGGCTTGTGGCAAAGGGATATGTTCAAACCAAGGGCATAGACTTTCAGAAAGTGTTCTCTCCTGTTGTGAAGATGACCACTTTGCGTGTATTGTTTGCCATTGTGGCTGCTCTTGATTTGGAAATGGACCAAATGGATGTACATACCGCTTTCTTGCATGGTGATGTGGAAGAAGAGCTTTACATGAAGCAACCCGAGGGTTTTGTCATCCCTGGCAAGGAACATTTGGTATGTATGCTCAATAGAAGCTTGTATGGGCTAAAACAATCATGTAGACAATGGTACAAGAAGTTTGATCGCTTCATGCTTAAACATGGTTACAAAAGAAGCCATGCAGACCATTGTTTGTATACCAAACGTGATGAGGATGGCAGCCCGATCATTCTTGTGCTCTATGTAGACGATATGTTGATGGCTGCAAAGAAAAGAAGCACTGTAGATGCTCTTAAAGGGCAGCTGAAATCTGGGTTTTCAATGAAAGACCTTGGGGCAGCTGAACATATACTTGGAGTGCGTGTTACACGGCAAAGAGACAAGAGCCTATTGTATTTGTCGCAAGAAAAGTACATTGAAAAGGTGCTGGACAGATTTAACATGGCTGAAGCAAAGCCTCTTGGTGTGCCATTACAGCCATATGTTAAAATTTCCAAGGATGATTGTCCCATGTCAAAGGAAGAAGCCAATGACATGCAAAGTGTGCCTTCTGCTTCAGCTTGTGGTTCACTTATGTATGCTATGGTTGCTACTAGGCCTGACATAGCCCATGCAGTGGGAGTTGTTAGCCGGTTTATGGCTAATCCAGGCAGGTTACATTGGGATGCAGTGAAGTCCATTATGAGGTACTTGAAAGGGACTAAAAACAAATGCCTCTGCTATGGTAAAGGACCAATGGAGTTGAAGGGATTTTGTGACTCTGACATGGCTGATGATGTGGATACACGAAAATCCACAAGTGGCTATGTATTTACTCTTGCGGGAGGTGTTGTTTCATGGTGTTCTAGATTGCAAAAGATTGTTGCATTGTCTATGACAGAGGCTGAATATATTTCAGCCACTGAGGCTTCCAAAGAAGCTATTTGGTTAGCACGCCTATGCAATGAGTTTGGTTTGCCTGCCAAGGCACCTATGCTTGGTTGTCATAGCCAGAGTGCCATATGTCTGGCAAAGAACGCCATGTTTCATGCACACACAAAGCATATTGATGTGCAGTATCACTTCATACGAGAAGTGCTTGAGGATGGCCTTATTACGTTGGTTAAGGTCCATACATCACAAAATCCAGCCGATGCTCTCACTAAGTGCTTACCCAAAGCACAACATCATCTATGCATAGAGATGGTGGGAGTCACGTAGCTTAAAGGCGCCATTTATGCCTTTAAGTGGGAGGTTGTTGGGTTAAAGGCCTAAATAACCCCTTTTTGTACATTTTTATACTTTGTCCAGGTTCATATTGAACCTGGACACATTTTTTAAAGGTCACTTATAAACCCAAAACTCACTTATTGAGTTTTTCCCAAAAACATGAGCTCTCTCTCTCTCACCCTCTTCTTCTGCTAGCGCTTCCTCTCCTGCTGGCCTTCGCCTCCCCTCTCTGCACACACTGCACTTCCTCGCGTGCTCTTTCACTTGCACACACCGCCGCACGCTCATCACTAGTGACGTGGCATGGTGACACATCAGACACACTCTCTTTGGCAGGCAGTCCTGTTAAAGGTGGCAGAAATGATGACGTGACAATGATGTGGCAGAAATTCCGGAATTCCCGCAAAGTGTCATGGATGCTTGAGAATCACTTGCTGCCTGCATCATCGCCTACATCATCACTAGAAGTCTCTAGAAGGTTCTAAAAGTATAAAGGAGATTCTAGAAGTTTCTAGAAGCTTGGAGAAGATTCTGGAAGAATCTACAAGTTTCTGGAAAGCTCTAGGAAGTTGAAGGATCTAGAAGGTTCTAGAAGAACTAGAAGGATCAAGAAGTTTCTAGAAGCTCGGAGAAGATTCCGGAAGAATCTAGAAGTTTCTGGAAAGCTTTAGAAAGTTAAAGAAGAATCAAGAAGGTTCTAGAAGATTCTAACCTCCTCAAGAAGAACCTAGAAAGTTCTAACCTCCTCAAGTAACCTCCTCAAGCACTAGTATAAATAGGGGTCTTGGGCCACAAGCCCCTCAGTCTTACCAACACCAATTGTGAGGCTCCTATGAGGAAATCCCTCTTCTAGTTCTTCCGTTCAAGTCTTGTCCTTGCAATCAGCCTTGTCTTGTACTCAAGTCATGTAATCCAAGTCTTGTATCTAGATCTCTTAATAAACTATTAAGTCTTGTAATCAATATTAAGTTTATCATCAAGTCCAAGTTCTTGTACATTGTGAGCGTCTCCTCTTGCTCTCTTCTAGCTCTATACGCGCTCATAACAGTTTGGCAAGACCAACATCATGGCTTACCTAGCCATGCAACAATCTATTTTGGAAAGCATTGCATCCACCTTGCAAAAGGTGCAACAACAAATTCAAGAGCTACAAGCACAACGGAAAGAAGAGAAAGCACACTTGCCAAGTCTAGTGGTGCAAGAGCTTCAACCCCCATCCCATTTCCACGAGGTTCAACCCCCAGTGCAAGAACTCCATAAAGCCACTATGTGCCAAAATCCACCCATGATTTTGGCTAGTCCAATGGGTCGAGTAGAGAAACCACACTTTCCAAGTCGAATGGTTAAAGAGCCTCAACCACCAGTCCAAGAAGCCAATATGTGCCAAAATTAGCTCGTGGTTTCAGCTCGTTCACCACAACAAAGGAAGGAGCATGAGGACAACCTACCTGAAAAGTATGATGGGATAGGATCAAAGTTTAGAGGCTTCTTCCAACAAGCGGAGCTGTTTTTATACATGCAACCAAAGATTTATTCGAATGGTGCTTCTCAAATTAATCTCATCGGCGCACTTCTCTCAATACGCTTTGAAGAAGTAGTTGTTGAAACCAAGCTTAGCAAGCTACGTCAAGGCTATCACCCTTGTTCATTCATTGTGAAAGGAACGGGGAAGCTTTTCTTTGAGGATATTTACCGCTATCATGGACTTCCAGGTGACATTGTTTCAAATCAAGGACTAGAGTTTCTATCAAGCTTTTGGAAAGACTTGTTCAAGATTCAAGTTGTAAAGATTAACCTCTCTTTATCCAATCATCCACAAAGTGATGGACAAACAAAGGGGGTGAATCAAGCCATAGAGCAGTATCATCGATGTACAATCAACTATCATCATCACCTAATTATGGATGTCGCATGAATCATCGAGTGAAGAATCGGACTGCCACAGATTTAGCCACACATCTACAAAGCATTCACAAAGAATTGACAGTACATATCAGAAGAGCTCAACACAGGTATAAAGCTAGTGTGGACAAACATCAAACGCAACATCCACTATACGAGATTAAGGATCGAGTGTGGCTTCTCCACCGTGATCTACGTTCATCTCACCCTTTGCAAAAGCTAGATTATCAAAGACTTGGACCATTCAAGATAGTTGGCCAAGTCAATCCAGTCACCTATCGACTCCGATTGCCCTCATCCATGAAAATCCATCCGGTCTTTCTTGTCTCAGTCCTAGAAACTTGTCACATATCTAAGATCCCAGGAAGAGCCCTACACCCACCTCCTTTGGTTGAGATTCAAGGACATGACGAATATGAAGTCAAGAAAGTCCTAGATTCTCGAGTTTTGCGTGGTAGGTTACAGTACTTGGTGCATTGAAAAGGCTATGATGTCAGTGAACGAACCTGGAAACCAGCACACAATCTTCAGCATGCATCTCTCAAAGTCCAAGAGTTCATCAACAGTATCCATGGAAGCCCCAGTCAAGGAACACCACTGCTCCTCGTGGAACTCGTTGCTAGAGGAGGAGGTAATGTCATGGATGCTTGAGAGTCAGTTGTTGCCTGCATCATCGCCTATGTCATCGAATGTCATGGATGCTTGAGAGTCAGTTGTTGCCTGCATCATCGCCTACATCATCACTAGAAGGCTCTAGAAGATTCTAGAAGGTTCTAAAAGTATAAAGGAGATTCTAGAAGTTTCCAGAAGCTTGGAGAAGATTTTGGAAGAATCTACAAGTTTCTCGAAAGCTGTAGAAAGTTGAAGAAGGATCTAGAAGGTTCTAAAAGAATTAGAAAGATCAAGAATTTCTAGAAGCTTGGAGAAGATTTCGGAAGAATCTAGAAGTTTCTAGAAAGCTCTAGAAAGTTGAAGAAGAATCAAAAAGGTTCTAGAAGATTCTAACCTCCTCAAGAGGAACCTAGAAAGTTCTAACCTCCTCAAGCACTAGTATAAATAGGGGTCTTGGGCCACAAGCCCCTCAGTCTTGCCAACACCAGTTGTGAGGCTCCTATGAGGAAATCCCTCTTCTAGTTCTTATGTTCAAGTCTTGTCCTTGCAATCAACCTTGTCTTGTACTCAAGTCATGTAATCCAAGTCTTGTATCTAGATCTCTTAATAAAGTATGAAGTCTTGTAATCAATATTAAGCTTATCATCAGGTCCAAGTTCTTGTACATTGTGAGCGTCTCCTCTTGCTCTCTTCTAGCTCTATACGCGCTCATAACACAAAGCTACTGACATGGCATGATTGTACGGCAGCCTCCGCAAATCGCGGCGCAAATTACGGCAGCTGTACGGAAATCTCAACTTTTGCGCTGTTAAAAAGCAGGGAAAAACTCCTACGCAATTTTAAGGCTTTGCTTTATTTGAGAAGCTTTTGGACTCAATTGCTATTTTGGAAAAGCTTAAGAGCTTTTGATTTTCAGCTTTTGGGGCTTTGCTTTTACCATCCCTTGTAAAACCTTTGTAAGTGTGGGCGGGCCTCCCACTCTGCAAAGCATCTGGACACAGAGTCTGAGAGTGAGACCCTCCCAATCCTCTCTACTTTGACCACAGATTTAATACAAAAAGAAATACCGAAAGGGGCACCAGTCTTTGGGGCCAATATCTCTAGACATGGATGATGGAACTCCGCCGGGCCGTGTCGAATCAATTGTGAACTGTGAACTGTTTTGAAGTGAATCTCTGTTGTGTCGCGGTAGAATCTTGACTTGGAGTGTCCAAGTCTATTATAGTGGTATCAGAGCGCAAAAAGATTCTTCTTCTACGAAGGATCTGATCCTTTTTACAGCGCACACACCTTTTGGGAAAGAATCGTCGTGCCCCCACCTCCGACTTATTAGTCACTCCCACCCTTCATACATCGCCGCATCGGGCGCGCTCTCGTCTTCATTGCTCTGTCTTACAGGGGATAAAGCAATTAAAAATCCCAGATTACAAATGGATTCTGGTGAAGAATCTGACAAAGATGACACCTCAGTGGGAAGGCAACGAAAAGTTAAAGATTCGGCGCGGGAACTCAAGAAAAGAATGAAGATTTGGGCAAAAAAAAATTCGGACAAGTTTGCTAGAAAAGGAGTACAAACGTCAACTGCAAATTGGCATATGTGTGAACAGATTGATTAAGTACTCTAGGGACCTGAGATTGGTAATACACTTGAAGAATTACTCGATAAAAAAGATTTACTCGAGATGGCGTGTGGCCATTGCTTCTCCTCTCAGGTAGGAAGTAAAGTCGAAAAGACAGACGAGTGCAGAAAAGCAGAACCTGTACTCGCAAAAAGACATGGGTAAGCGAAGCAAAAAGCAAAGCTTCGGAAAGGGTAAGAAAAAGGCAAAGAAGCGTAGATTTCGTCTAGTTTCTGACAGTTCTACCGAGGACTCATCCTCAGATACTTCGAACTCCGACGATCACATGTTTTATGCAAAGAAGAAACATTTTTATAAGGCAAACCAATATGACTTCCTCGAAGATAAAAGCAAGAAAGTTGAAGAATTTAAAGAAGGTGGACAGTCGATTTGAATCCTTTTCTGGGTTCCGTAATGCTCGAACATGGTGGTTCACTCTTCTACTGAGAAAGGAAGCTCCAGTTAAATGGTTGAAAGGCTTTTTATTTCTTCTTGGCTGACTCGGGAGTACGAACGTGATATACGAAATGCTTGGAAATCACCTTCAGATGACAAGGGAGATTCTTTGGACGCTTATTGCGAGAGATTTTGGAACTCTTTTCTACCAGCCTCTTCATTTACGAAGGTCTTGTTTAAGGAACAAATTGAGCGGTTTTGCTACGGACTTCCTACAGAGATTCGACACTACTGCTTGGAACAGAAGTTGAATTCTTTTGAAGAATTGATGGGTCATGTGAAACAGGGTTTTGCGATACATTCAGGAAATTTGACTTACCCCACTGATGAGATCTTGACTCAGAGAACCCAATAGACCTCTCAAAATGAAAGTGGAAAGAGAGAGAGTTCTCAGAACAAAGAAAAGAAAGATACACGTCCCCCACAGACTCGTAGAGAAAGGGTTATCCATCTCAAAGAGGGGAAGTGTTTTGGATGCGGGGAATTTGGACACATCTCCGCGAAGTTCCCTAAAAAGACACAGCAAGGACAAATTGAAGACAGGCCAGAGAGTTCTAGCGCAATAGAAGAATGTGGCATAAAAGGCAGATGAAAACAAAATTGGTACCACATTGCGTGGGGCTTGAACCAACTGAACGAAAGTACAAACTTTGTCGTACCTAGGGCAAAGTGAAAGATTAGGAAGCCCTCAATTTCTTTGATGGAGGAGCCAAGGCCAACTTCTTTTCACTTGAATTGGCGGCTCGATTTGAAATTACACCCGACAGGCGGAGGTAGTTCTAGCGGCACCCGGACGGGATGATGCCATTACACCGATCATTGGCAAACTTCGTTTGCAATGTCAGGGGTGTTTAGGGCACGAGGACTTCTACGTAATGCCCTTGGGAGGTTGTGAAGTCCTCCTCGAAATCCCTTGGTACCAAAAGAACAATGCCGTGGTTGACTATCGGGCTGAGAAAGCAACTTTGACAAATGAAGGGCACAGAGATTGTACTTGATGAAATTCAGCTTCTTTACTTGATTTTCTGGAGAGAACTGAATGATGATTGAAGGTTGAATATTTTTTGACCTAAAACAAGAATGCAAGGATTTCCCCAAACTCATGCCGATTGCTTTTCAGAGGGCCTACCAGGCAAGTTGCCACCAGCTCATCCTGAGGATCATACCATTGATCTGATATCTGGAAGCACACCACACCGAACCGGCCACCTTACCGTGTGAGTTGAGCCCAGAATGAAGAAATTATGAACCAAGTGAAAGATCACTTGGAAAAGGGTCTAATCCAGCCGAGTACTTCACCTTACTTCTCTACGATGTTGGTTTTTGGAGAATGTGCATCGATTATAGAGCTCTCAATAAAATCACCATCAAGAATAGATTTCTGATTCCTAGGATCAATGATATTCTAGACCGACTACAGGGATCCTCTTGTTTCAGCAGGATCGATTTGAAGAGCGGATATCATCAAATCCGAATCGCGTCGGGAGACGTCTACAAGACAGTTGTTCGCCCTGAACCTGCAGATTTCAGCGACAAAGACCCACAGAAAAAGATCCTCCAAATCAGCGTTTTTGGCTCAGTGCAGATTTCAGCCATAGCGTTTTTGGACAGCAGTAGGAAGATTGCAGATTTCAGCCCTTAGATCGACTTCGTCATCCCCGTCGTCATCGTCGACATAGCCTAGAGTTGCATCAGTCATATGCATCATCATTGTACCAGTTTGTGCAAACATAAGTAAACCACTCTCGCCGACGAGAGTGGGGCCTTCGGAGGAGGGTTTTACGACGTCTCTGGTGTCATATCTCTCTTCTCTCTCTATCTCTCAGTCTCATTCACTTGCACGCACAGTGTCCATTCACTTGTTTGTGATCATAGCACTTTCTCATTAAGAACGGAAGGCTCTACCTTCCATAAGAACAAAAGGAACCTTGAGCACACTATGGAGCACTCATCTTGAGCAAAGCGCAAACATTCATTCCGCTGCACCTAACATTGGTATCAGAGCTTTGGCAGTGTTTCGTATCACTCAAGGAAAGAACCACAAGAATCACAAGAATTTTTTTTGCTTGTTGCGGTCGCACGAACCCAAGTTCGCTTGGGCGTGTCGATTCCTAATCGTGTTTTTGAAGAGTGACAGGAATCCCAAGAAAGAAGGGCTTGTCCAGCCTTCCCTTGTGTCTCTTTTCACTCATTGAGAGCGGACCGTGCACTTAGCGGCCGGCCAATCGACGTGAGGTGGGAAAAAGCAACCTTGGTGTGAGCGCAAGGCCGCCAAGGGGTGCGCCCGCAGAAAAGAGTAGAACTCGGGTGAAGAGAAGATCCTTTCAACCACGGTTTGCAAGCGAAAGAAACCCTCAAGAACCTCAAGAAAACATCAAGACCCTCAAGAACCCAAGTTCCTCGTGAACTTAAGAACCCAAGACCACAAGAACCCAAGACTTCAGTGGATGGTCATCACTCGAAGCGGAATGGATACTTCGCTTGGAGGTGATGAGAATGAGAGAGGCGAAGAAGAATTTTCCCCACCAGGAGGTTTTTCCGACCCTCCCCCTTCCCCATCTACGACAAGGATTGCACTAACTCCTATGAAGGAGTTGCCGCAATTGTTTATGGACAAGAAGTTAGACTACGAAGAAAGAAGGGCAGCCATAGATCGTGCCTACGAAGAAAGATGGGCAACCATAGATCGTGCATACGATGCAAGAATGGAAGCCATAGACCTTCGGTACGACTTGGAAGAAAAAGAAAGTGAAGCCAAATTTGATCGCGCGAACAAAGCCATCAAAGAAGAGAGTGACCAACACATGAAAGAATCCTTGTGACTCTTTTCTCAAGTTCAGGCACAGATGCAAGAGATTCGGGAAAAGGAGACTCTCTCAGTCTCTACTTCTCCAAAGCAAGACACACAGGATTTGCATGATTATGAGAAGCATGATGAATTGATTGATAATGATGAGCATGATGATTTGAATGCCAATGATGATTTGCATGATCAAGATGTGATTTCTCACAAGCATGATGAGTTGCATGAAGATGACATGATTGTTCACAAGGATGATGTGGTAGTGGATACTTTCTCTAGTGAAGCTAGCCTCGTTGCAGATTCGATCAATCACGAAGGATCGATCTTGGCTCTCGAGCCTAGGTCCCAAGAACCCCCTCAGGAAGAACCGATCTTTGCTCTCGAGCCTAGATCTCAAGAACCCTTATGGGAAGTATTATGTGTTCGAATGATTAGTTCGCACGTAGGATCGAGTGTTTCATTCGTGGTCGTTTCCTGTATTTTAGTCAACGTCTTTATGTGATGCCTTTTCCTAGGCATGGCATATTGTTCGTTGAGCACGTTTCACTCATGAATGAGCACGAATGTATGCGGATTGTTCATGAAAATCTGAAAGATATGCATTCAAGGAAGTCACATTCCATGTCTCTTCCTTGGCATGACACATTCGTCGACAGAGCACAAGAAAGATTGAGCATCAAGCATAGGCATTTTCATTGTGTTTTGCCACATTTGATTGATTTAGATCAGGAACGCAAGATTCGATCTCATTGTTTGCGTGTATGTGATGAACCGTTTGGCACTCCGTCTCTTTGTTCATCTACATTGCATGCACAGTCTTTGAGGAAGACGAGATTTTTTCCACTCACTTTACATGGAATGGGTATGTTCATGTTTTTGTGTTGGAAGTGGTTTCAAGAATTTTCAGCCATGGAGATTCTTGAAGAAGAAAGAAACATGAATCTCGACGAAGTTGAAGCAAGGAAGGAGATTCAGAAGACTTTGTGTCGCTTTCGGCGCGGCCCAAAGAAGCAAGCTTTGCAGACCTTTATGAGGTTCAAATACCGCACAACCCACACATCAGAGTGGGCCGGCGAAGAGTCCCTTCCAAGATTCCGGATGCTATTGGCAATCTCCCTCGACGCCATTCGGTTCGGTACCAGTATCTCACTTTGAAAAGGAGGGGATGTCACGTGACACATCCAATCCTATGTGTCGGTGGACAAGCTACAGCATAACAAGGGTTCAATCAGTCTAGATTAGAAGTAATCTGGCACTTTTGTGAGTCTGTTCGCAGACCGTGCATGACCAGTCACTTAGTGTAGATGCATATCCTCTGGTTGCACACAGCATGATCATAAGCATCCCCATCAGAATCAATCAGGGGAATTTTCTAGTGACTTTAGCCTATTTTCCCTATTTTTGACATTTTTCACTTATTTTTAAGTGACTTTTGTTGGGAACTGAGTAGGGCAAATTGGGTAAGTTAATATATAAGCAAACCCAAGTTAGCACTCAATGGCAGAAGAGGCAACAGGAGCCAAGCTCAGCAGGCAACTTCTCACAAGACCCTTGGTGGACTTCCCTCCAAGTAAGAACCATCACCATAGACCTTCCCTCACCTAGCGTTTTTGGGAAGCTTCATCAGTTGGCGTTTTGCATCAGCATCATCGGCCACAAGTCCCAGTAGATAGCGTTTTGCATCAGATCTCCCTGCAGCAGAAACCACAGCACCTGGCGTTTTTGGTCATCAGCTTTGCTAGCGTTTTTGAAACCCAGCAGCCTAGCGTTTTTGGTTTTCCAACGTTTGCTGACTCCAGCCTGTACCGCCTTCAGCCCGGCAATTTTCAGCATTGGAAGACCATCAAGATCAGTCTAAAGAAGTAGTAGATTCGTGTCAGAAAGACCATCAGTTTTCAACCTTTAGGAACCTCAGTTTTCAGCCCTAAACCTGCAGATTTTCAGCGACAAAGACCCACAGAAAAGAGCCCCCAAATCAGCGTTTTTGGCTCAGTGCAGATTTCAGCCATAGCGTTTTTGGGCAGCAGTAGGAAGATTGCAGATTTCAGCCCTTAGGTCGACTTCGTCATCCCCGTCGTCATCGTCGACATAGCCTAGAGTTGCATCAGTCATATGCATCATCATTGTACCAGTTTGTGCAATCATAAGTAGACCACTCTCGCTGACGAGAGTGGGGCCTTCGGAGGAGGGTTTTACAATGTCTCTGGTGTCGTATCTCTCTTCTCTCTCTATCTCTCAGTCTCATTCACTTGCACACACAGTGTCCATTCACTTGTTTGTGATCATCATTAAGAACGGAAGGCTCTACCTTCCATAAGAACAAAAGGAACCTTGAGCACACTATGGAGCACTCATCTTGAGCAAAGCGCAAACATTCATTCCGCTGCACCTAACAGCTCATAAAAAAAACAAAAAACCATACGCATGTTTTTATGAGACTTGGATGTGTGAGTAGATATTAAAGTATATCCTGTTATCGAATCCAAAAAAAACTACCGTTGACGGAAAACTAACAAGACATTAGTTTTTTAATAAAATAAATAGCATCCGAAAATTCATTTCAATGCTATGTTCAATAATTTCTACATTTATCAATCAACTGTTCTTGTTACTTGACATAGAATGGAGCAGTCCTGTAATGTTTTTATGAGGCTTGGGTGTGTTAGTACATGCTATACTATATCTTGTTATCGAATCCAGCACGTTTAAGCTGTCACATATGTGCGGCCTCTTATACTACATTGGAGACATGGACTCGCCTCGTACACGAGATACCTGTTAGGTATGTGTGGGATACTATGTCTATTTATATTGTGGGGCTTGAGCCGGGTCACTTGTGGGCTTGACCATGTGAGGTGGCCCTTACACACTTTTCCCAGCTTTACACGATGTACCACCATGTTCACTGCGTAGAGAACAAAATCTATGTGCGTGGTTTTAAGACAGAGGGAGTTTCGATTATACAAAACGTAAGCCTATACATCATGCACCCCCTTCACATCAAAATACTCCCCATCGCTCCACTACATAGTACAGACCAGTGTTGTGTAGTAAAGAATTCATCACTCATAGGCCAACAATCAGTCAGAGCTCATCAAAAATTAGCTTCAAAAGCACCAAGGAGCCAAGAGCCGCTTTCGTAGAAAAACGCTATACTAAAAAAGAAGTTTTGCTTAGGAACCTATTTAGAAGATGATATGTAGCCGTTCAGTGCTATCGGCTTGAGTTGAAGGTTTGGCCAGTGCCGCACACAACAACAGGTCCTGTTGCAGAGATATTCAGGCAGTCAACCAGCTTCTTGAAGCTCGACGTCGGCCTAATCTAAAGCTTCCTTGAACCAGTATAAGCTCTTGCCGCACAGATATTCAAGCAATCGATGAGTTGTTGCACGCGCGATGGAGGCCTGTTGGGCGCCAAGCTAACATGGCCAGTACGAGTATAGATGGGGATGAACGTACACTGATGGTGAGGGGTGTAGACGGCGACGGGTGCAGATGGTGACTTACGTATTGTAGGGCTTGTTGCTTTTGAATTCTAGAACTCAACCGAGTACCACCCTGCTCATGATCAGAATCCTGCACTACGATGCAATCCTCCCACGTGCTACTGTTATGATTTTTTGAAATCGGCTACAATCTAACTAGCCGCAGCCTTATCAGCCCGCTCAGATCTGGAATACTTTGCAGAGGGACCAGCAACCGCTCACATCAAGATCCTCAAAGGCTGGCTGATCAGAGCAAAAGCTCTCCACGCCTATGCTCTCCAACTTGGAGACTGCATAGCCCCATTAACCTCTTCAATTGTTTGCATTCACACAAATCTGGCGTTTGAAAGGCTGTCCACCAGCACGCAAAACAATCGCGAATTGAAGGCCAATTTCAGAATCCTCAGCTTTGGTAGAGCATTACGGGCTTTCAAAATCCCAGCTGTTTATACTCATCTTCAAAACTACCGGCAATCCCTAAATCAACCAGCCTACGCAATCCTCGCAGTTGCTGACAGTGTGACACTTCCAGGCTTTCTAGCTCGTTTAAACAGCCTATCATCAAAGGCTTCTATATGCTTTAGGGAACGGAGCGCCTTCAGATGAAGCACCACTAGGCTTGGGACTCCTATCTAGCCCCCTATCTCCTCAAGGTGGTGGATATCCTCTAGCCTCAAATCCAAAGATTCTGAGCTGCCACAACCAGACGGTAATCTACACGACAAAAGATTTTAACCCAGCTGCGGCACGACAAAAGAGTCAGGCCCACCTGCCAACTCCAACTTGCATCGTGATCATGAGTACTCTCGCCGCAAGGAAGCGTGCCACAAATTTCTATAACTAGTGAGCCACAAAACTTGCAGTTCCAATTGATCGTCGCAGGAACTTATTTCTAGGCTTTGCAACATTTTTAAAAACATACTATTCCTCGATGGCCATCATCTACCTGGCGTAAAGCTGGGTTGGCAATGATATAGCTAGTGAGGGATTGTTGGATAAAGATGTCCAACTTGGCGATGGTGATGCGTTTTCTAGACCTAGCTCTTCTTTGTGGTGTTGTTTGTTTTTATGGGCAATTAGCCCACCATGATGGCCTTCTAATATGTTGTCAACATAGGTGATTTCTTGATGGTATGACTGTGCAGATGAGCAACAATGAATCAATGGTAGCTGGGAACCCCTACCTCCGACGTGATGGTCATGCCCTTTAGGCTACACTATCCGCAGCCTCAGGCTAGGATAGCACAGATACACACATAAATCAACTCTCTCTCTCTCTCTCTCTCTCTCTCTCTCTCTCTCTCTCTCACGCAACCCTCCCTCCCTCTCACGCAGCCCCCTCCTCGCTCCCCATCCCGCAGCCATCTCTCTCTCTCTCTCTCACGCAGCCTCTCTCTCTCTCTCTCTCTCTCTCTCTCTCTCTCACACACACACACACACACGGATACATACCCACACACACACTACACACATACACGCATACACACACGTACTCCCTCTCTTCCCCTTCTCCTCTCTTCTTCACAATATGAAGAGAGGGTAGTTACGAAGACAACCATGCCTTCCCCCATCATCAAGACGCCGACATCGACAATGAAGACAACCTTCATGCTCACGAACAAGAGGCTTGCACAATTGGAGAAGGACATGAAAGAATGGCGGATGGAGAGAGAGATATGGGAGGAGAAAGCCACCTTCATCAAGCTATGGAACGAAGAGAAGGAGGAGACATGAGAGCGGAAATCCAAAATCTCAAAGAGGAGAAGGAGAGAGAAGGGAACGGGAGAACGAGAAGGAGAGGGAGAGATGGAGGAAAGAGCAAGAAGAGATGAAGGCACAAATCGATCTCCTTCATGCTTCCATCACATCCCTCCCCCGAGGAAGGAGAGATTAAAGAGGAGGCTAAGGAAGCCCTCAAGGAGGAGATCACCAAAGCCCTCACCGCAAGCATTGAGGACAAATTAGAGGCCACCAAAGAAGGATGGGTCGAAGTGGTCAAAACGAACATCAAGAAGGTAGCAAGAGAGGAAGCCCAAAAAGGTGAGGTACTCATCGTACACACAACCATCGAGGAGGAGAAGATGCGACAAGCTCGCCGTCTCAATGTGCGAGTGACCGGCATCAAAGAAGAAGAAGGGTCTACACCCGAGAGCGATGGGAAAGCTTTATGCAAGAAAGTGGGATACAAGGAAGAAGAGATCCCTTTCTCCAAAGTTTGGAGAGCCGGCAAAGATCCAAAGAAGAGAGCTCTCATCCTCCAATTCGCCTCCGAGGAGTCTCGAACTTCTTTCCTCCGAAAGAGGGTCATCTTGAGAGGGCTAGAAGGCCCCCGATTTATCTTGATGATGACCTCACAAAGATGCAACAAGATCACCGTCGCGCGTGCATGCCTAGAGTCCACCAAGCCCGCAAAGAAGGGAAGAAGGCAGTATATCGAGATGGTAGGGTTTCATTGATGGCAAGACCATCGCATAGGGACTCGCGGCCTGTGGGACACACGAGGAGATTCATGTCACGGTTTGGAATTGCAATGGAGACCTATGGACACACCCAGAGAGACTTGAGGAGGTGATGAGAGGTCGAGACATCATTCTACTTACAGAGACACACGAGAGCCCAGAGAGAGGGTTACCACGGATACATGGATTCCAGTGGGAGTCTCTACATCGGGGATGTATGCGCCAACACACCACTCGCGGCTCAGGAGGAGTGGCCATACTCTTTAGACAGGGGCTTCACAGCAAACTACAGATTGTTGCCCGGGACCCACAGGCCCGCTACATGTGGATTCGCCTCGAGCTCTCACGAGACAGGATCGTCTACATTGCCTTTGCTACTTTGCTCCACAGGCTCCAGATTCGCCCCTATTGAGCAGGAGTCACGGTACGCATGCCTCACGGAGGAGATTATGGAGTACTCCACACTGGGTGAAGTCTTCCTTATGGGAGACTTCAATGCTCGTACGCGCAGTGAGCAGTGTGAGGCATATGACCACGAGGACCCAGAGGCACTACACACTCTAGATGAGGAGGCTACTATGAGAGATACAGCAGACAGAGCTCCAGTCACAGCCTACGGACGACATCTACTTCAACTTGGCTCCCAGCACCGTCTCGTTATTTATAACGGGATGGTCCAGTGGCCCACCTCAGGGGGCCTGACTTGTATGCCACATGGAGTTGCAGAGGGAGGGGGGAGTACAGTCGATTATATTCTGGGACCCAGGGAGGCTACACACCTTATCACATCCTTCACCATTCCACCCATACCCATCGGAGCCGACCAAACATACCTCTCTTTCTCCATCACCGGAGATACCATCCCACACAGCTCCACAGCACACACTCCACACACCACCATCCATTTCACACATGAGCTAGCCTCTCTTTACTCGGCCGAGGTCGAGCATGGCCTATGCCTCCTCCACCCATCCACACCACTCTCAGTTCTCACATCACATATCTCTTCCGTTCTCCACACTTCAGCTATTAGCTCTTTTCCACACACCACTCACACAGGACGCACTCCCCCCCCCGGGACTATGCCTCAAAACCGCTGGTATGATGATGAGTGCAGAGAGCTATACCGACGCCTCCGTGCACGGCGAGCCTTAGGAGAGATCACAGAGAGAGAGGCCAGACGGCATATGAAGACGCTGACACGCCAAAAGCGGCGAGCATTCGAAGAGGCATGGGAGCTTGAGCTATACCGCCTATTCATGAGCATGGATAGCGCGACGGCATGGCGCATACTGCGCGAGCCACGTCCGACTACAGCTATTGAGGATCCACAGATATGGCATGATTATGCAGAGCGACTTTATGAGGTGCCAGGGCAGCCTCCTATCCCACAGCCACACGAGCCACGCCCCACGTGCTCCTTCTTTACAGCAGAGATGGTAGAGAGGGCCATACGCCGCATGCAGCACAGACGATCAGCTGACCATACTGGATTACAGAGTGAGCACATCATTTATGCGGCCTCCACTATAGCCCCGTTGATTGCACATGTCTTCAACCGGGCTATAGGGGAGGGCTTCCCAGAGGAGTGGACACAGCACACCATAGTGCCTATCCACAAATCTGGCGACACCCTGGACCTAGGGAACTACAGGACTATCATGATTGGCCACACGATGGCCAAGCTATATGGAGCAGTACTTGAGGCACAGCTCAGCTGCTACGCAGAGATCGAGGGTTTACAAGCTCCTGGCCAGGCAGGTTTCAGACGAGCTTTCTCCACCACTGATCACATCTTCGTTCTGCGATGCCTCATTGATGGGGCAAAGGCACGGAAGAAGAGGCTTTACTGCTGCTTTGTGGATTTCCGCAAGGCCTTTGACACAGTCCCACGTGAGAGACTCTTCCAGCGCCTTCACAGCATTGGGGTACCAACAGAGATGATTTGGGCCATATATATTCTCTCTACGAGAGGGTGACGGGTCGAGTTCGTTGCCCAGGCGGTTTTTCAGAGACCATTGCTAGCACCATTGGTGTTAAGCAAGGATGCCCACTCTCCCCGACACTCTTTGGGCTCTACATCGACGAGATCTCCGACTACATACTGCGAGCAAGAGGAGAGGGGAGCGACTTGGCAGGTACTCCGGTCCACATCATGTTATATGCTGATGATATTGTGTTGATTTCAGAGTCACCCGAGGGCTTGCAACGCCATCTTGAGGCCTTGGACGAATTCAGCACACACAGGGGGTTGACTGTGAACCTTGGCAAAACCAAGGTTATGATCTTTCACACATCCAGTGCAGTGAGGAGCGCTGCCACCTTCACAGCAGCAGGACAGGTTGATGTAGTCACCTCCTATGTCTACCTTGGCATCACATTCACCAGCCTACCAGGACCCTTCACTATGAGGCAGGCTGCTGCTGACAGGCTCACCCGAGGATATGCAGCTCTGGCCATGCTAGAGCGGAGATGCCACCAGGCACACTTTCAGGAGCCCCGCACGAAGGGGTGGCTTTTCGACACCTTAGTCACCCCGGCCTTGACGTACTCGGCGGCAGTATGGGCACCAGGATTGACAGCTGACCAGTGGACACAGCTTGAGAGGCCACAGGTATGTATGATCACACGCTTGCTCCGCAGCAAGAAGACAGTGCCACATGACATTATTAGAGCCGAGCTCGCCACACCACCTATGGTTGTAGAGGCACTATTCCAGACAGTCTGCTTCATCCAGAGGATGAGAGAGCTACCTCCTGACAGACTTACTCGTAGAGCATTTGAGGCAGCTATACAGCTATCAGAGAGTGGGCATGAGAGAGCATGGTACTCACAGGTCAGAGCATGGTTTGAGGGACACGGTCTTGACATGGAGAGCCTACCACCATTCCAGTACGACCCCCACTCACCATATGTTCACCTCTCTCGCAGTGAGAGGAACTTGGTATTGAGACAGGATCTGTGGCAGCTATACACTAGGAGAGTCTGGGAGTCACCTGGCTTGGGGACGAGGATGTCAGATTATAGAGACCAGTTTCTCACCATATTGTCTGGGGGGTTCATACAGAGACCACGCTACATGGACACATATATGCCACATAGCTCACGGGTGGCGATTGGTCAGCTGAGAGTGGCTTCACACAGGAGATCGGGAGACATACTGGTGTTCCCAGCGAGGAGCGAGTCTGCAGAGCCTGCACAGAGGAGGTGGAGAGTGAGGAGCACTTTGTATGTAGATGCAGAGCATACACTGAGATCAGAGGCAGGTATGAGGCCTTATTCAGAGGACAGCCCACTCTCCGAGAGATCATGGACTCTCAAGATCAGAGACAGCTCGGACGTTTCTTACTAGAGATACAGAGCCATCGGGACACACTACTACAGCCACACACAGCTACACAGACAGAGGGGAGACAGTCGCAGCTCACAGACTTCTTTCAGAGGATTGCCGCCCCTCCCTCACCAGACACTCAGAGGGGAGTGACACTCCCACAGGCGGAGGTGAGCCGAGCTAGACGACGACCACGAGTCACAGGCTACAGGGGCGCGAGCTCCCACCACCGACAGATCGAGGAGATCCGAGCCCGGGAGCGCCGTGCCACTGAGGAGCGAGTGGCTCAGATGAGGGCCGACCCGACAGCTTTCATCCGGGTAGCCTTGGCACCAGACCCGCCCATGTACCACATCTTACATCCCCCCATTAGTACAGGATGGAGCTAGATAGCTTGATGCATTCTCATGATTGTACTACCTTGAGCATATAGACATGCATATACCCCTAGAGATAGAGCTCCATCCCTCCTCAGATACTCCACTACCTACATTCAGTTCAGTTTTGTATCAGTTTTGTTTCATTTGTCTTTCCGATAGACGGATGACATACACACCATGTACATTTGATTTGTCTCATAGGCCGATTTCGGCCTGACATAGACGTTAAAAATCTTTCTTTCTTTCTTTCTTTCTCTCTCTCACACACACACACACACAAATAAATCAACTCTCTCTCACACACACACACAAACACGCGCGTACACACACAGAGGCACGTGTAACTACTTGGCTGCCTTGAATCGAAGAGCTGCGATTGCTGGTTACGGCTGCTTGCTTCTCTATGAGACGATGACAACAACGGCGTGCGTTTTTAACTTTTTTGGCCTGCCCAAAGGGCTAAGGCCATAGTGATGTGTTCCCTTTTTGTTAGTGAGAAAGAGAAGATTTTTTTTTTTAAATGTTTAATTTTATGATTAGTTGTTAGGGTTGGAAAAATTGTGATTGGCTTCTAGAGTTCGTGGGCGATCATTGCATGGACTGAGCTGTAAACGGAATGATTTTCGGAGGTTTTCTTCTAACATGCCTTTTTTTGGGATTGGCAGGTAAGCTCGAGGATCGAGAGACATGGCGAATCGACGATTCGGCACATATCAATATAGACACTCTCTCTCTCTCTCTCTCTCTCTCTCTCTCTCTCTCTCTCTCTCTCTCTCTCTCTCTCTCTCTCTCTCTCTCTCTCTCTCTCTTTTTGGAAAAATCAGGGCTATATATTACTGAGTACAATATAATCCCCAGCGGATGCCAAAATAGCCTATCACGTGGGGTGTACAATCTGAATGGAAGGGTGAGAGCCACTATAGTGACAACTCGACTAGAACAATCTCATGGTGGTCTGTGTGATGAGTGAAGGAGAAACCACTGAGGGGGGGCATAATGCCATGTAATCTGGCCACCTGTAAGTGTGAAGAAGAGTGGTGATCTGGCCCAACGCCGAAGGAGGCAAATCGACGAGCCTCGGCTGCTCTAGAGGTACCTGAGGAAGAATCCCACTGCCAAATGAGGGTGTGAATGATGTCCAGCCAAATGGCCATGAGGGTATCCTGAAGGAGCTGTGGTGCTGCATCAAGAATGTGAAGACAACGAGCTCTCCAAATATTCCATAGTGTAATGCTAGTGATGACTGAAAAAACTTCATCACGGGTCTGAGGATCCCCCTGCCAAGCGATCTGTGGTAACATAGCCAAAGTCCCTCGCCGATAACCAGTCGAGGTAAGCATAAGAGCTGGATCTGTGTCTGAGCCCTCGTAGAAAAGATGCGGCCCGGGCATCGGCATCAACCATGAGGCAGATCCCCAAGTGAGAAATCCATGCTGAGCACCGGCTCTGCTAAGTAAAAAGCAAATTGCTAGCCACACGATATGGGAAGAGGAGCATGACCAAAGACAGTGTGCAGGGGACTCGGGTAGTCGCAGAGGACATCGAGTACATAACGGATCATGACCCATAGTAGCTAGCCAAGTCCCAACTGGAAGTCCTGCATGTGCAATCATCCACATGCAAAAAGAAATACGACGAGCCGCATGTAAATCCCAGATGGCTGACCAAAACTGCTGTAGATAGGCATGGGAGAGACCTGAATGTAACCAGAAACGCATACGAGTGGGCTGCTCTGGGTGTTGTCTCATCAATGCTAATCTTCCAATTCTGACAGTGTACTCAAAGAATGATACAGGTGCACCAGTGGGGTTAGAGTGAGGCCAATGCCACTCTCTTGGGTCCCAATAAAGCTGAGATAGTGCACGACCCTCCCACACCCAAAGCCTCCAAAGGGCGGCATCAGCGGAAGCGAAACGGGGGTCAACACAACGACGCTTCCCACGGGAGCCTACTACTCGTATGGCCTCCCATCGAGCGCCTGGGTAGACAAGGTGCGGAGAGGTGGTAGCATATGTCAATCTAACATGAATCCCTTGAGAGTAGTCTGTAGCAACTATGAACAGCATGGTGTCTAAACGAACTAATAAGAGAGTGCTCTGAGCAAAGAGACCTTCCCAGCCACTATGGAGAGGCATCTGAACCGTGCCTCGCATGACTGCATCCCACTGTGAAGGAACGGCGGAGTCAATCTCAAGCAGTCTGTCTGTCACTCCGCGACCAATGTCATAATGTTCTGCCACAAAATCTGCATCCAGCATACGTGTCTCATGAAACAACCGCATAGAGGCAGCAGGGCCAGTGTCCCAAGCAGCCCAATCAATGTGAGTCCTCTCTCCAAGCTGACGGGGTGGATTAACCGAAGAATCAAGAACTGCATCATTCCAAATGAGAGGTTGGCGCTCAATCTCCTCACGACATGAGGGAGGTGAGCGTATGATAGCCCTTCGCATGGAGACCCAAATCTGAAGGAGTGATCGGATGAAGGGTGAGAGAGTGCTGGTGAACAAGGGGGCATCCGTAAAGAGAAAACGATACCCTGTATGCCAAGCATGGCCATCTCTAGTGCCGCAGCACGGAGTCGCTGTGGAAAGAGCGGCCTGAAGAAGCATCTTCCAAGGTTCTTGGCCGGGAAAAAGACCCCGAACAATAAGCTTGGTAAGAAAGGCGCGGCTCTGTAATTTTGGATCAATAATGCCAAGGCCACCCTCTGATCGAGGGCAAATAATCGTGGACCAGCGAACTCGGGCACGAGTATCAGTACTCCCATCTTTGCCACTCCAAAAAAAGTTCCGCACGAGTCTGCGGAGCTGAGCTATCACTCCAGAATGTAGCATCCAACAGATACAGATATGCTGCTAAAGGGCATCCCTAACGGACAGATCGAGAGAGCTGAAAACTGCGACTGACATGACCACCAATAGTAATAGCACTGTTGACAGTCCTGAAGAGAGCGGATATGCCTGAGATCCATCTCGAAGGAAAACCCATCCTGGCTAATGATCCTTCTAGAAACTCCCACTCAACACGATCGTATGCTTTCTCGAAGTCAAGGATAAAAAAAGCGAGAGGTTCAGAAGATGTTCTGGCCCACTCTACTGCCTCATAAAAAGTGAAGATATTATCCAGTATGCATCTATCCATGACAAAGTCTGTCTAAGAAGTGTGAATAATATCTGGTAAGAACGGTCGCAAGCGATGGCTGATCAGTAACGCTAATATCTTATAGACCGAAGGGAGTAGGGTAATAGGTCTCCACTGGCGAAGCTGAGTGGTGTCACCCCCTTTCGGAATAAGAGATATGAGACCTGAACAAAGATCCGGATGCATATAACCTGATGCAAAGATATCCTGACAACCACGAAGCAGTGGTGTACGCAATACATCCCAATAGGTCAAAAAGAAAGCTCTAGTGAGGCCATCCTCGCCTGGACAGGAAGATGGATCTAGACTCTCGATAGCAGCATGAAGCTCTGCAAGTGTGAATGGGGCCAACAAGATCTCTGCCATAGTGTCTGTACAACGACGTTGGGTGTGATGCCAGATCTGCTCACGGGCAAGTAAAACCTCAGTAGTGCATACATCAGCAATGAACAATGCCTCAAAATAATCTGCAGACATATCAAGAATAACATCAGGATGCATATGAAGTGTTCCTTGAGCATCGCACAAAGTCCTGAGGGTGGTGCCAGGAGGGCGCTCTTTATGCGCAGTGAAGAAGTCCTTATTCATTCGATCAGCTTTAGCTATCCAATGAGATACCGAAGCATGATGAGTGAACTCAGACCTAGCCTCCTGTATGCGACGAATTTCCTGTGTGAGCTCTGTCTGTCTAGCAGCGAGATAAGCATCCCGAGGCCACTCCTCAAGCAAGCGCTGAGTGGAACCAAGAGGAATGTGGAGGTCAGACTCGCGTACTCTCAACTGACGATGAATACTAGCAGTCTGATCACGGCAGTAAATACTAGACTGAGTAATGCAATGTGCAAGGAACTCTCCAGGGGGACCACAATAAGAATCACCTATGGACCACAAGTCACGAATCTGCTGCTGCAAGACTTCGGTGGTGAGAACACTGTCAGGGATGCGGCAGCCTCGTCTCTGTGCAGCGGATCTAGTGAAAGAGAGAAACAATGAGATGGGAAAATGATCTAAGAGGCTTGTCCTTAGCCAAATAGTAGTAAATCCACCTAGAGCTGCTGCCCAAGGGCCAATGTAAAAACAATCAAGTCGCTCTAATAGTCTTCCCTGCTGTCTCTGAAACCCCCACGAGTAATAAAGTGTAGCAGGGTGGTGACCAAAAGAGGGTATGTGCCAAGCGTCAACACCTTGAATAGCTAGAAGAAAGCGATCCCAAGCTGGCTGCTCATCTGGAGAAATGGATGATAGAACTGGAGGAGTGAGCGATCGCCAATCAGAGTCGCTCTCGACGTTGTTGAAGTCGCCTCCAACAACCCAAGAGTCCACAGCAAGTAGAGCAGCAACCAAAGAGGACCAAAAAGTAGCTCTCTCCCGAGTAGTAGTGGGTGCATATACTGACATAAAACCAATGGTAGAGTCCCGAATCCGAATAGAAACATAGACTGCTCTGCCAGCGACAAGGGTGCCATGTTGCTGAACTGATGCTAAGTATCGTGGCCCCACTGAAATGCATACACCGCAACTCTATCCATGAATGCCTAGAGCAGGCTCCCAAAAAGTGTGAGCCCCCGAGGGCATGAGATTACCAAAGGGAGAGGCAATCTTATGCTCCTGTACTAGTAATATATCCACAGTGCCTACTACATGAGCATGTAAATCTCTGCGAAGTAAAAGCTTACGTGAACCTCTTACCCGAGAAGTCTATAAACCATTAGTATTCCAAGAAACTACATGTAAATCCATAGTCTGCATGGAAGAATTGGTAAAGCATCTGACTAATTGCGCATCTTCTTGGAGGCAGCTGGGCCATCCAAGGGATGAGTTTCTGGCGGGAGGAAAGCAACACGCAAGCCTTCTCTAAAATATGGCGTCTCATTGCACCAATTGCGAACCTCAGTTTGTTTACATTGCATGACCGATGCTGCAGCTTTGACACCCCAAATGCACATAGACATAGGAAGCACCACATCTGAGGATACATGAATGATCATAGGCAATGAATAGCAAGCATAAACATCACTCCATTCCATTGCACCAATACAGGAAGGGAAGTGTGGAGACAATACATCTGGAGCGGAAGTAGACAACAATAAATTAAGCTGAGCCATAGTTTGTGCATGCACAAAATGCAGAACCTGATCCTCGGACCATTCCTGAGCTGCATGGAATGGAAGGAAAAAGGAATAGGTAGGCTGAGAGCGACTGCCTATTAAAGAGGGAACACAACCTGGCTTGTGGTGCATAATGTAGAGCTGCACTCGCAATGGTCCTTCTGAGTCACCGCACATTTCAGCTCGATGAGTGCCCCATGAAAGAGGGCAAGAGCTGAGAAAACTGCGTGGGACGTAAGTATGAGCGGCTGAGGGAGGGGGTGGACCAGAAGGTGGAGGGGGGGGAGTAAGGGCAAGAGGGAGGGGAGGAAAAGGGAGAGGAAGCAACGGTGAATGATCCATCTACATGGGAATAGGGATCTCGGGAATAGGGGAAGGAGCAGGCAGGGGAATGGCAAGTGATGGAGGAGCTGGTAGCAGAGGTAAGTGATCCTGGGCTGAAGAAGAAGAATGGCGAGGAGAAGCTGGGGGTAAGGGAGTGGCGGAAACTTGTGAGGGAGCAGGAGAGTTAACACTGGGGGTTGCTTGTGGGGTGGGTTGCTGACGAGGACGGAAGGAATGGTTACGACCTACTGTCTGCCATGCAGTCTCAGTAGGAACTGAAGCAGAGGGAGGAACATGGAGGGTTCAAGCTCTGGGAGCACCCTTAGGCTGCTGAGGTGCTCGAGTAGTAGTAGTAGTAGGAACCGGCTGTGGATGCTGACCACGTGGCTGAGTGTGGGTGCCTCGAGTTGGCTGTTGTTGGCGTCGATGGCGTGGCTGAGTGGGGCAATCGCGCGCCAAGTGTCCCATCTCGTGACAACGTAAACACTGTCCTGGGCGTCCAGTGACTACCATTCGGCAGGGGTAGTCTCGATCACGCACAGCCACAGTAACTGTATCTGGTAATGAAGTATCCCCAAACACCAGGACCTGAATGCGAGGTGGACCAGAGGAGAAGATGCAGGATCCTGGAACTACTGTGCCAAAATGAGCAGCAATCATCTGAAGGAGATGCTCATCAATAAAATGGAGAGGCATATCCGGGAAGGAAAGCGTCAGAGGGAATCTGGGAATAAGATGCCGGCTGTCAAACTCCTCAGTAGTGAACTCTGGATACCACCTCGTCAAGTATATCATTCTGCGATCAGAGAGTATCGGAGAGCGAGCCAGGAGAGCTGAGGCAGTGGCGGGATCTAAAAGACGTACCATGAATATGCCTCTACCAAGTAATGTAAGTTCCGAGACCCATCCCTGAGTAGTGCCCAGTGCAGTCTGACACCAATCACGTATAGAAGAGCGAGGTGGAGACTGTCCAATCATCCGGCCAACCAAGGCATGCTGTGCCAAGTGTTGAATTTTGGAGTCAATGCGTGTCAACAGGTCACCAGTACAATCCACGCGACAGGCAAGTGGTGATGGAGCGCCGTGTGTGGCACTCAAGACCGGCAAAGCCGCCATGAAGAATGGGCGAGACTGGCAAACGGGAAAAGCAAGACCCAATAGTGAAGCTTGAACTCTTTCACGCTCTCTCTCTTTCTCTCCTTCCCTTGCAGGTAGCAGAACGATGCACACGGTGAAGGTTTGAAACAGGTGGGGTTGGCGGACTGTTAGGGTTTCGGAGAATTAGGGTTTTTCAGGGAATTAGGGTTTCAAGAAATTAGGGTTTCCAGGAAATTAGGGTTTTGCAGGCAGAAGAGCGCGAGGAGGAACGCGTGGGGCTGCAGGCAGCATAGCGCGAGGAGGTGACGGGCTGCAGGCAGGCTGACGCCGTGACTGCAGGTTGCAGGGATGGGGGTACGCGGCAACAGCAGGATGCAGGCAGGGGGGTGCGGCTGCAGGTGCGCGTGGAGGGTTGCTCTCTCTCTCTCTCTCTCTCTCTCTCTCTCTCTCTCTCTCTCTCTCTCTCTCTCTCTCTCTCTCTCTCTCTCTCTCTCTCTCTCTCCTGTGCAATGGGCCAATGACATGATGGAACCTCAAGGCAATCGCTTTGTGCCTCCACCGCGAGGTTGGCACTCATAGCTTAACCTCATAGTAGCAGCAACAGTAGAAGCAAAAGAAGGAAACGATGCCTCCACCGCGAGGCTCGCACTCATAGCTTACCCTCATGCAGCAGCAACAGTAGAAGCAAAAGAAAAAAACGATGCCTCCACCGCGAGGCTCGCACTCATAGCTTACCCTCACAGCAGCAGCAACAGTAGAAGCAGAAGGAGGAAACGAGGAGATGGCAGAGAATAAGAGTTACAAAGCATGCTTACCGGCAGGAGCAACAGGAGACGTGCTACTACAGGGGCAGTGTGTGTCAAAGGGCTTTGGATTTCTCCATCAGCAACCTCTGAGTTGCCATTCCTTCTTCATTCAACTCCTGTAACCTGTCCAAAACCTCAACTTGGGTAGCAGCAAGCTCTCCGGGAGTTGCATGGCATCATAGTACTCGTAGTCAACACAGCGATTGATCTTGGGCAGCCGATGTGTAAGAGCCCTTACTTGTAGTTCACCACCAATCCTTTAGTCATACTAACTAGAGTGCAACGTTAGCCTGCATGACTGCAAGGGCACTATTGTAATTACTATTTTCTTCTCATCGAAGCATTGAACATGATGAGAGTGCTATAGTCAAGGGTTGTTCAAAAAGTTCAAGATACAATGCCTGGCATTGTCTTGATCAATATGTATGCCAATTGTGGTGTGCTTGAGAAAGCACGAAAACTACTTGAGAAGCTTCCTCTCCGGAATATCGTCTCTTGGAAATTTGGAATGCACTGATTGAGGGATATGCCCAACAACGGCCGAGCCAGCAAGCTCTGGACTGTTTTCAACAGGTGCAAAGAGAAGGCCTCCCTCCAAATGCAACCACATAAGCGTGCATCTTGAAAGCACACCAGACGCTGGTTTAGGCTTAATAGTTCACTCTGATATTGTTAGTAAGAGACCGTTGCAAAAAACTGCCATGCTTGGCAATGCCTTGGTCGATATGTATGCCAGATGTGATGCCCTGTGCGGGATGTCGTCTTTTGGAACGCACTGATTGCAGGATATGCCCAACAACGGCCGGGTCAGCAAGCTCTGGACTGTTTTCAGCATGTGCAAAGCGAAGGCCTTGTCCAGACGATGTCACCTACGTGTGCATCTTGCAGGCATGTCACTCTATGCAAATTGCTCTCGAAAAGAGATGGCGTGCTCGGCGCTGCCTTGGTCAATATGTATGACAAATGTGGGACACTTCAGCAAGGGTTGTTTATAAAACTTGTCGTGCTTGGGAATGCCTTGGTCGATACATGAATGTGGTGCACTTCAGAAAGCACAAAATGAGCTTGAGGAGCTTATTGCCCCAGTGCATTGATTGCGGGATAAGCGCATCAGGAGCTGGGCCAGAAATCTCTTGGTTGTTTTGAATGGATCCGAAGCGAGGGCCTCTCTCTAGAAGCAATCACATATGCGTGCATCTTGAAGCCATGTGTGTGTACGCAAGATGCCGATATGGGCTTAAAATTTCGCTTTGATATTGTTAGTGGCAGAAACCTGCTCGGCCTGCCAATGCCTTGGTTGATATGTACGCCAAATGTGGTGCTCCTGTGCGGGATGTCGTCTTTTGGAATGCACTAATCGCAGGATATGCCCGACAACAGCCGGGCCAGGAAGCGATGCATTGTTTTCAACAGGTGCGAAGCGAGGGCCTTTCTCCAGATGATATCACCTACGTATGCATCTTGCAGGCATGTGGCTCGATGCAAAATGCTTTGTAAAAGAGATGGCATGCTTGGCACCACCTTCGTTGATACGTACGCAAAATGTGGGACACTTCAGCTAGGGCTTTTTCAAAAAGTTGTAGTGCTTGGCAATGCCTTGGTTGATATGTATGCTGAATGTAGTGCACTTCAGAAAGCACAAAACGTGCTTACAGAGCTTCTACTCCCGAATGCCATCCCCTGCAGTGCATTGATTGCGGGAATATACGCCAACTATGGGGCACTTCAGATACGGCTTGAGAAAGCACGAAAACTACTTGAGAAGCTTCCTATCCGGAATGTCGTCTCTTGGAGTGCACTGATTGAGGGATATGCCCAACAACGGCCGAGCCAGCAAGCTCTGGACTGTTTTCAGTAGGTGCAAAGAGAAGGCCTCCCTCTAGATGCAACCACATAAGCGTGCATCTTGAAATCACACAAGACGCTGGTTTGGGCTTAAAAGTTCACTCTGATATTGTTAGTAAGAGGCCGTTGCAAAAAACTGCCATGCTTGGCAATGCCTTAGTCGATATGTATGCCAGATGTGGTGCTCTTGTGCGGGATATCGTCTTTTGGAACGCACTGACTGCAGGATATGCCCAACAACGGCCAGCAAGCTCTGGACTGTTTTCAGCATGTGCAAAGCGAAGGCCTTTGTCTAGACGCTGTCACCTACGTGTGCATCTTGCAGGCATGTCACTCTATGCAAATAGAGATGGCGTGCTTGGCACTGCCTTGGTCAATATGTATGGCAAATGTGGGACACTTCAGCAAGGGTTGTTTATAAAACTTGTCGTGCTTGGGAATGCCTTGGTCGATACGTGAGTGTGGTGCACTTCAGAAAGCACAAAATGAGCTTGAGGAGCTTATTGCCCCAGTGCATTGATTACGCGATAAGCGCATAGGAGCTGGGCCAGAAATCTCTTGGCTGTTTTCAATGGATCCGAAGCGAGGGCCTCTCTCCAGAAGCAATCACATATGCGTGCATCTTGAAGCCATGTGTGTGTACGCAAGATGCCGATATGGGCTTAAATTTTGCTTTGATATTGTTAGTGGCAGAAACCTGCTGGGCCTGCCAATGCCTTGGTTGATATGTACAACAAATGTGGTGCTCCTGTGGGGGATGTCGTCTTTTGGAATGCACTAATCGCAGGATATGCCCGCCGACAACAGCCGGGCCAGGAAGCTATGCATTGTTTTGAACAGGTGCGAAGCGAGGGCCTTTCTCCAGATGCTATCACCTACATATGCATCTTGTTGGCATGTGGCTCGATGCAAGATGCTCTGTAAAAGAGATGGCATGCTTGGCACCGCCTTCATTGATGCGTACGCAAAATGTGGGACACTTCAGCTAGGGCTTTTTCAAAAAGTTGTAGTGCTTGGCAATGCCTTGGTTGATAAGTATGTTGAATGTAGTGCACTTCAGAAAGCACAAAACGTGCTTGCAGAGCTTCTGCTCCCGAATGCCGTCTCCTGCAGTGCATTGAGTGCGGGAATATACGCCAACTATGGGGCACTTCAGACACGGCTTGAGAAAGCACGAAAACTACTTGAGCAGCTTCCTGTCCGGAATGTCGTCTGTTGGATTGCACTGATTGAGGGATATGCCCAACAACGGCCAAGCCGGCAAGCTCTGGACTGTTTTCAGCAGGTGCAAAGATAAGGCCTCCCTCCAGATGCAACCACATAATCGTGCATCTTGAAAGCACACAAGACGCTGGTTTGGGCTTAAAAGTTCACTCTGATATTGTTAGTAAGAGGCCGTTGCAAAAAACTGCCATGCTTGGCAATGCCTTGGTCGATATGTATGCCAGATGTGGTGCTCCTGTGCGGGATATCGTCTTCCCGAACGCGCTGACTACAGGATATGCCCAACAACGGCCGGGCCAGCAAGCTTTGGACTGTTTATAATACCACAAAGGCAGTGCGTCTACCGGATGCTCAACGTACTACTCCGATGCAAGCTGGCAGACGCCATCCTCTCCTGCTGCATATCGTGCGTCAAGCAGCAGTAGCAAGAGCATCTGTTGGGCCTCCGCCAGCTAAAGTAGCTCGTATTCATCGCGACAATCTTATTGTTGCGCCTAAACCTAAATCCGAGAGAGAGATCATGATGGGTTATAATGCTCAGCAACAGTACGAGCTGGCGGCCATGCAGATCAGGACTCCCTTGGTTGTAACCAAAGAAGCGCAGGAATGGCCGCCCTTGGAGACAGCATGTAGCAGTATTGACAGTACGAGGTTGTCCATGGTCACCATATCCAATTTGGAGATAATAGGATCTCTTGGCGAGGGAGGCTATGGGCAAGTATTCAAAGTCAGAAGGAATCATCAAAGTAACAACAGCGGGCGGCGAGTTAGAGCTGCGACCTTGCGGGGCAGAGCATATCATGGCCTGCAAGACCTTGGTCAAAGAGCTTTCTGCTCATGAAATGCACCGCAAGCACCATCTTCGGCTGGCTAGGGTAGAGATCCGCATCATGCGGCGCCTATCCACTCAAGCGGTCGCAGTAGTAATGCCGATAGTGAGACTGCGTAGGGTGCATCTAACATATGGCGATGGGAGGCCCTGCGTAGCGATGGATTTGTGCAAAGGTGGAACGCCACTTGACATGATGAATGGGAGGAGGAGGCAGGGGCTCTACATGACGTGCCATGAGGGGGCGCTGGTGGTGAAGGCCATGGTCACCGCTCTAAGGTTCTCCACGAGGAGAACGGAGTGTTGCATCTGGATGTGAAGCCAGATATCATTCTGCTGCAGAGGAGAGGGAGGCCGGAGACGGCTAAGCTGGCAGACTTTGGGCAAAGCGTTATTTGATTGCAAGGTATGCCCAACATTGCAGCGGCATGCAACGTGTTGATTGCAGGATATGCCTAGCAAGGGTTGTTTATAAAACTTGTCGTGTTTGGGAATGCCTTGGTCGATATGTATGTTGAATGTGGTGCACTTTAGAAATCACAAAACGAGCTTGCGGAGCTTCTTGCCCAGTGCATTGATTGCACATTAGGAGCCGGTCCAGAAATCTCTCAGCTGTTTTCAGAGGATCCAAAGCGAGGGCCTCTCTCCAGAAGCAATCACTTACGTGTGTATCTTGCAGCCATGTGTGAACGCAAGATGCCGATATGGGCTTAAAATTTCGCTCTGATATTGTTAGTCAAGGGTCTTGCTATAAAACATCTATAGAATACAGCGTCGTATGAAAAATGACATCAAGCAACTAGCAGTAAAGAAAAGAAGACCGCCACAAAGATATTATTATGTTTATAAGAGGACACGAAGCTAAGTGCATCAATTAATATGATATATATGTGTTATCTTGATGGCTCAGCTAATGTTTCCAAAATCGAGAAGCTATTTTTTTCTGCGCTTGACCCATCAGGTCAAAGGGTTGTAGTTGTGAATGGTGACAGATCATTGTGCCTAGAACCTCTTTAGACAATATACACAATCCTATTCTTTTGTGTGGTTGTTCAACCATGCACTTATATCTCTGTAATATGGGATTGTTCTTCTTGATATTGAAAGCTAAGACATCTGATACGGATGAGGTGGATAGTTCATGAGTTGTAGAGTATAGACTAGCGTTACTTGACTAAGATATCAGTGGGTTATCTAGCAAAAGCCTCCACTCCAATAATCCTTGTGTTATTGCATGTGTAGTTTTTATCACATTGATCGATACGTCTATAATGCTAAGCAATTGTGTATGTAGTTGTCGTGCAGACAGAATTCGTTTTATGTAGTTAGGTGCATGGATGACAACATATCTTAGATGGTAATTAGATTTTTTACAAGAAGTACAGGTCGTCCATGAGTATTTGACTTCTGCGTGTTCCAAAGCACCCAACAATAGTAGAGAAGTGAGCGTAACAGGAGTGTCTACTTCATTTATCTAACGACCTTGTTTGTCGCTATATGTGAGGTATGTGGCTGCGCAAGAGGGACATATTTCTAGATTGTGAGCAAGAATGTCACATTGCATGCTCCAATATTTATGCAGTGCAATCCAAATACATCGTTCGCATACCACATCATTCGGTCACCGCGGACTGGCATTTTGACGGTGAGGCACAAATTAGAAGGGATTTGAGGTAGTGCAATCTTCTTCAGATTTGAAGTGGCAATGTTATCGCCATCGACGTTATTGTTGTTTGCCGCTTGTCATTGCTATCATTCTTCTCTTGTGGGCACCTTGATCTGATGCATGCAACCACACGTGCTTGCAATCTCAAGCGCATACTCTCACCCCGCTTACAACCTACCCCACCAAACCCTCGGCCACAACCTTCCCACATGCTGTGACACATGCTCAACCACACCGTGACCACAACCTCAAATGTGACATACCATATCTCTCTCCCTTTTGGGTTTACTCCATGCCATACGCTTGACCCATAATTAGTTCACGACCTTACTCCCTCCTACTAAGTTGTTGTCGCCTCAGTACCTGCCGGCCTTGCGACATCACCTTTACAAGATAGTGCTCTCTCTACACGATGATGTATGGTTGTTCGCCGATCCTCACCCACCCTTGCTCTCTCACACAGGTGTTGAAATCTACTGTCAAGCTGTATGGCTGTGAAGCTTGATCCCACAATCATGCTCGATCCTTTTCTCGAGCTTCTAGTCCTACGCAGTATGGCTTCTCGGATGATCACAACAGGCTCTACAGCTCCTCTTTTTATTATGCGCGATGGCTCCCTCTGGTGCGCTTGCAACTACCTCCGCTCTCCCCTATCGCTTCGAGGTCCCCCTTTTGCATTCAGCCTTCTACTCTCCCTTCCATACCTTTTCGATCTATCCCTCTCATGCTCGGATGGTCGTATTGCTTGCGCACACCCTCTGCCCTGTACATGGTGCCATAGCCTCCTGATAATATGGACAGTTCCTTCCTCGCCCCCCTTCTCTTTCAACTTTCATGGGACCTCTGCTCCTACATCGTGCCCATCTGCTTGTTTTGGGCCATGTCATCATTCTCGCCCCAGTCCACGTACACTTGCCTTGGCACCTACCTGCCCCATTCTTTTAGCTGCTATGACACTCAAAGCCACTCGGATGCAACCTGATCTCCCTACCAGCCGCCACTGCATCATTAGCGTGCCATCTTCGTCATCAGGGAGCACTGCAGGTTTGCCTCCAAATACACACATGTGGTTAAGTGTTATCTCTCTCTCTCTCTCTCTCTCTCTCTCTCTCTCTCTCTCTCTCTCTCTCTGTGTGGCAGAGACAAACCTGTGAACTGCTGCCTCTGCGAACCTGCGAACCTGCTTTTGTTTACCTGCGAACCTGCAATACTGTATTTTTTTTAATTTTCACGGCGGAGATTTTCAGCCACGTGGGTTAATGAGAGCTCAGCATTGAGATTTAGTCTCCTACGCTAACGAAGTAACCACATATAGAGTAAGAGCGTTATGGGGTCATTGTATATGTTCAGGGGGTTTTTCACCTCAGTTTCTCCTGTTTGGATATGGCCTATGGCTTGTAATAACAGCTTTCAGCTGTGTTTTGATGTATTTCGATACAATTTTAATTATTGGGAACTAGTCGAACACTTGAGCGAGAGAGAGAGAGAGAGAGAGAGAGAGAGAGAGAGAGAGAGAGAACGTTGGACTGTGCAACATTGTACAATAGAGAGAGAGAGAGAGAGAGAGAGAGAGAGAGAGTTGTGGCTTTCTATTAGAGGCCCATTTTTCAAATTGAGCTCCTGTTTAATTTGTAGGGAATCATCCAAACATCAATCGATGTGTTATGTTGCTTTTATCATGTCACCAAATCCTTGGTTTGATAGTACATAGAGGATAGTTTTTGCAAAAGAGAAACATTTAAGCTCTGTGTAAATATTTTCGACAAGATATTATCACTTGTATTTTTTATCGAAGGACAAGCTACCCACGTGGCTCATCGTGATTGGAGCTAATTTAAGCACTTGAAAGCAAACGCAGACTCAAAACGCGCAACGCTTAGGCTTCATAATGATCGTTGCATGTTTTGAGTCTGCGTTTGCTTTCAAGTGCTTAAATTAGCTCCAATCACGATGAAGCCTAATCGCTTTGCGTTTTGAGTCTGTGTTTGCTTTCAAGTGCTTAAATTAGCTCCAATCACGATGGTAGCTTGTCCTTCTAGTTTGCAGTGTAAGCATCTTACACCCAAAAGGGTAAAGAGCAATCATGAGACATTCCTTCCCCATGTTCACCTTTTAAGAGCAAATCTCCATAATATCTTCAAATAAATAATAATAATAATAATGATCTTCACTAGTAGCCTTGAAGCCCAGGATAATAAATAAGAGAACGTGTGAAATGTAGTGGCCTTAATTAAAAAGATATTCAAGAGAGAGGGTCTGAAACGTCCTCTATTGGTGTGCAGCCAAATAAAGACATACGAGCACTAGAGAGAGAGCGCTAGAGAGAGAAACATTATTTCATGACTAGCTAAAATACACCTTTTAATTCAAAATCATGTGGCAAGCATGCCGTATTCTGTTTTTGAGCATTCTCAAACATATTGACGAAGAGAAGAGAGTATGCCAGATGCCCAAGACAAATCAACAGCAAGCCTCTTTAACTATTGCTCGTATTTATTCTATCAATCAAAAGAGGGTTGGGACGAGCTGGAAGCAAATTTCTAAAGAAGCCATGTAACTTTTTGAAGCCATGCATCTGTTGAAATCTTAATTTAACAAAACACCCAAAGAAAGAAGAGAGAGAAGAAACGAGATGAAAACCTTCAAACTATAACCAAAGCATGGTACCTTCGATCCCCCTTAGTCTTCTGGCCAATAGGAATCACGCAAGCCATTGAGTTGCTGAATGTTCATTAGACCCCTTGGAATATTGTCCGATAGTCTTCTAGAGAGCTTAATTTCTATTGGCTCTTTTATCAAGTGTTTTTAAATGAGTTAAACTAAATGTACTCTAGCCTAATTCTCATTGGTCCACCTCTATGGCCATCCAATAGGAATTGAATACATTTTGGGGGCAATTGGCTAGGGAGCTGACATATGTCCCCTATTCCCTTTGTGTAAAGGGAGCCTGCTAGAGTGTGTGTGTGTGTGTGTGTGTGTGTGTGTGTGTGTGTTTCTCTCTCCTCCCCTACAATTTGGGCCTATCTAGGGATATGTGAAGACTTTAGGGTCTTCACATAAGCATTCTATTTTACATAGAGTTTGACCATTGGACATAACCTTTGAATTTTGGAACCTTAGCATTTTGGAAGTCTTAATGGGCTGAACCTTAGGGTCTTTGAAGCCCATTGTTGCACATTGCTCTTTTGCAAATGGTCCCCCCTTTGGATCCCTATTCTCCCTCCTTTGGATCCCTACTGTGATCGTCTGCCAGCTTAACCAATATTCTAGCTTTTTCTCCCCTAGTTACTTCCCCATATTAAATGATCAGTTTAACATGAGAAAATCATTCAAGAGAATTAGATATTAGTTATTATGACATGTGTGATGGCGCTCGCTACCATTTGGGGCAAAAGGGCCTTGAGCAGCAAAGGTTGGTGGAAGCAACGTAATCGTGCTTGCAGCTGGCGATGATTTTGCTACAGCCTTAGCCTCTCGGGTAAGGCTGCAACGTATAGGGCCTGCTATGTGTAGGAAGAGCCATGTGTGATGTTGTGTGGTTGCAACAATAGCATACGAAAGCAGGAGGGGTGAAGGCGGTGCAGTCTTTGAAAAGTAGCAAGACAATCTGAAGAGCGTTCATAGGGGTAATGGCTCTAGAGAATACCTTTGAACTGCCCACTCCTATGAAGCAGGACTTTGATTCCATAGGGTGTGTATGTTTTTGGTTTACATGTATTGCATTAGTCATTCATGTAAATCTATAAACTGTGGTGAGTATAGAGTTGTTTGGTGTTTGAGGTGAATTGACATCAGCTGCTTGCTGTTTTCTTTATTAGACGAGGTGATGCGTAGCCCTGAATCAAAAGCGAAGCCAAGTATAACTGAAAAATGGGATCCCAACCCTTCCCACAGGCTGACCGAGATAATAAAACCTATTTAGGTATGAAGGTCGCACCCCAAAGCACTCCTGTCATCCTTTCATGTGGTTGAAGAAATTCGCTTATTCCTATTTTTGTGTTGCAGGTTTTGCCCGACTTCGGACCAAGAGCAATAGACTGATTCATGTTGGAAAAAAATCTTGCTACGTGTTAAGTTTGTTTGAGGAGAATTTTGAGGATGGAGTTAGGCACATAATGGGTTTCTAGAGATTTTCTACTTGCAATGATGTAAGTTATGGGTTGCCCCATGTTACATAAGTGAGCAAGTAATTCTTTTTTGGGGGAAAGGTTTGTCTTCTATGGAGTGTTGTAGAAGCGTCAATTCAAAGAGCAAGAGGAGGCATTGAATTTTACGTTGTGGGTTTTTGAGGGTTTTGCAATGATGGAAAAAATGGCTTATCTCTTTGAGATATATTCTACAAAGCATTTTAGGCCATTTAACTGAGCAAACGATCTTTGGGGACAATGAAGTTTCTATTGGAGCTCTTGCAAGCTATTTAGTGCTTTTGTTGGATGCTTGAGTTTTTTGTTGTGGCAAGGGTTTTGTGATTTTGTTGCACAATGTATGAAACATTGTGATGATTATAAAGCGAATCAAGGACTTTTATGCTTTGTGAAATATTGTCAGTGGTGTATTTGGAAGAGTTTAATTGCATTATTTAATTACCTAAAGCTCTCACAAAATGGGAAAGGGGGACACATGTCACAAGGCTATCACTCATGCTTCTTAATTATCATTGGCTAAGCTTTGCAGGGTCCAATGGGATGCCAACATGAGTAAAAATCATGAGGGGTCGACCAGAGAGAGAGAGAGAGAGAGAGAGAGAGAGAGAGAGGAGGGGGGGTGATTTTGGCAAGGCATTATCACACACACACACACACACACTCACACAATCTCATGTGTGAAGTAAGAAGACTCTCTCTCATTCTCGGAAAAAGCTCATCATCTACTCCAAGCTTGTGAGAAGGGAGGCCTACACCAACAACTCTTGGCTTTGTGGCATTCCCCATGGTATTAAGAGAAGATCTCTAACGCTTAACTTGGTCAAACTAGTTTAGTTGGACTGCTTGATTTTTAAACATAGACAAGTGATTATGACAAAAAATTACATTGAATTTAATGTTTGATACTAAGAAAATGCGTTGAATATTATGCTACCAATCACAATTAAAGCAGACAAACATGGATGCAAAAAAAAGATAAGGGGCAATGCTAATGGACAAAAAACACTTGTTTGTGTTGATGATCGCGCTTGATTTAAAGAGTGAACGAGAGAAAGATTCCGTGAAGGTCCAAATCCTAACAACAGCAATACATTCCTGTACACACTAGGAAACACAAAGAATACCTCTAAGAGGCACATCAGTGGGAAAAAGAGAACTTTGCTAATCACTAAACTCTAAAACAAAAACACTCCTATTGTACTAATCCTACCTACCCTCCATCACTCAAGTGATGAGGATCAAAGGTGTTTGATGGCATAGGTTTCTGTTTTAGTGTACCGGATGTGAATGTGTAGGTCTGAGTCAATGTTTTGACTTTTATTACGCACACTCGTTTGCCAATTGCTCTTGCTCTTTACTATTTTTGTTTTTTGTGAGTATAAGGCTTTATATATATATATACATTCCCTAAGATTGGGAGATTGAGAGGTCAGGGAGGAAGGTTGAGGGGGAAGCAAGTGAATGATGATTTTCAGCAAACACTCCCCCCTTCCTTGGGTAGATCATACCTTTTGGAATGATGTTGTCACCTTTTGAAACCAATTGTTCCAAGTTGTTATGGATGAAAGCTTTAACCAATAGTTTTCGACTGTCCTATGCATTTCATCTAGTTGCAAGGGTGGTAAGGTACTCTCCCATGATTTTATTTGCAACGTTGTTGTAGGTGGTGAACTTACAATGGGAGGCGCAAACTCTTCCTTGTTTGTATGGATATGTACAATGGTAGGTGGAGGTTATGTCGACATTTCTATTTCCGTATAAGAACTACATGAAGAGCAAGAAGCTTCATTTGACTTCCCTGTTTCGGAGCTCGGTGGAACAAATCGTTCTTTCTTCGGTACCCAAACTAGCTCTGGAGCGGGTGTGTAGCATTTTGTGATTTTTTTCTTTCCGCGATTGTCAATTCGTTTTGGAGCTCGGGCTCACATGGGTCGAGTGACAAGTAAGAGCACAATTTACGTTTTGGCACCTAGATTTGATCATTTCCTTCATAGTAGCCTTGGGCTTCCAATAGTTTTTTACGAATCCATCACAACATTTTCTTACTTTTCTTGGAGCAAGTGGTACGTTTCTTACAAGGCTTCTGTTTTTTAGCATGAGCCATGGTCGCTAAAGAAGATTTAGGGACCCACTTGTATGTTTTTATATTAGGATGAGTCTTGTCAGAAGCTATATGCATTGCTTGTAGCATATTTAAGGGTACGAGTGATGGCATTTCATCCCCCTCAAGTGTTACTCAGGTCGTCTCCCTGTTTCTCCAAGTGTCTGTGGTTGCTGCCAGGTGGACCCAATCCACATTGTCCGACTCAGTCATCCCAGGTAGTACATCCATAGAAGGAGAATTCTCCCCAACATCAGTGTCCGCTTTACACATGTAACAATACTGCGATGGGGCCGAGTGAACTGTGGTGTCAGATCTATGATCAATTATAAACATGTTTCCTAGAGGATGTGCTCGACCAGTTACAAGATCCACTCGAATGACAGAATCTTGGAACAGTAGACATGGTTTTTAGACCAGTCATGCACCATTTCTGCTTCCCTCATGAAAGGACGTCCTAAGATCATCTTAGATGCCATAGTGTGCTTGGAGAAATCCATAACAACGAAGGTAATTTTTATTGTATGTCCAAAGACCTTGATCTTGAGATCTTCTAGCATCCCAATAGGTTTAACAATAGACCCATTGACTATCTTTACTACTATGGTTGTGGTCGCAAGGTGAGGTCTTCCC
The DNA here is from genome assembly GCF_014529385.1 of Adiantum capillus-veneris. Taxonomy (NCBI): domain Eukaryota; kingdom Viridiplantae; phylum Streptophyta; class Polypodiopsida; order Polypodiales; family Pteridaceae; genus Adiantum; species Adiantum capillus-veneris. Next base: position 118,309,679 of record NC_140958.1, read on the forward strand.
ATAGTTTCCCAACAATTTTTAGTCACAATGCTAACCCCAACGCCACCATCAAGGATTCCCTTCACAGTTAATCCCTTGGTAGTGATTGGTATGGTTGCATCGGATTCATCTCCCTCAAAGTCTTGTCCCAACTTGTTAACAATTATTTCTACAACAAGGTTCTCATCTAGGTTGGGTTGTGGATCTAAGTGTTCCTCCTCTATTGGCATTTCCCTAACTCCATCCATCTGTGCAAATTGTGGTAGTCCGACCTTCAGTTCTCCATTGAGGAAATCTTGAAGAGCTAAGAATAGCTCAGGGTTTCCATATAGTTTGGACATGATGGTGGTTCTAATTTCTGAAGCCATGAAGTCCATCAATTTGGCAATATTTAATGGCACCTTTTGGGCTTCCGTCCCTTGACGTGGGGAAGATGGGATCTCCATTTCTTCGATAGGGTTAGGTAGTCCCTATGTAAACATTCTTTCCATCAAGAAGTGAGTATGTCCACTTTCCCATGACTTTAAGTCACTTTCTTCTTGGATGACACTAGGTATGGCTAGGGTTCTGTGGATTTTTTGAGGTTGTTGTTGCTTAGGGAACACGGTGTCTGTAATTTGGATCTGCCTAGGTGCTGGCTCTAGATCCCTTTGGGTACCTTCTAGCAAACTCCTTAATTGCTTGACTCACTCAATCTCCTCTATAGGGTTTGGGTAAGTTCTTATCTTCTTTTTGGATCCTGACCATTGTGGCTCAGGACGATCTTTCTTCTTGGTTTCTTTCCTAGTGGTCGTTTTGATCTCCATGGTTTCACCAGAATCAGAATTCTCTTCAGCGTCATTCATATATACAGGGTCGTCACTAGTCCCTATGTTGTTCTTTGAACTGGGGTCTGACTTCGCTGCTTTTTACGATCTCTTCCTTCGTGTTTTCTTCTTCTTTTGAGATTGGGCAATTGACGCCGTGTCTCTTTCTTCAAGAATATAATTTTGTTTTTGGAGCATCGATTGTGTGAGTACGTTTACTGGTACCACATGTGTACTTTGTGATGGTTCCTTGGTAACCTCAATCAAGTTTAATGGCGTGATCTTCGGCGCATTTGGATTATTCGGACATTGGGTAATCAAATGATCTATGCCACATCGATTACAATGAGTATCAACATTGTGGACGTGCTCGCTTGATTGGTTTGCATTAGGGTGGCGTTCTTTTGTAGCCTAATAGGACACTCGAACACACGATGTGGACCTCCACACTCATAGCATTGAAGAGGTGGTCTCTTGGTAGTGTGATTGATATTTTGGCCTCTTGCAGCAAGAGCACCTACTTGATAAACATGTTTGACTTGTCCCCAATAGTCCTCCATGTAGTATTGTGGACTTTCTTCAAGCGCATCAATCCCATAGGCAATATTAGGGTCTCTATCTTCCTCACATCCTTCCAAACAAGCCATAGATGACTCACAACCCACTTGATTCACAGAAGTGATTCTCGGATGTGGTGGTTGCGGTCCTAGCACTGGAGGTGGTAAGGGTGTTGTTGGAACAACATTTTGGGCCCTAGGGACCATGTGTGTTGTGATGTTTGTTCAAGAGGTGGGGCCGGCATCAATGCAGGCACTCGAGGTGTGTGTCCATACTAAGGTTTTTCTATTGGCCATCGTGCACTTAAATACTATGCAATCCTTAGCTTGATGACCATACCTCCCACAGGCATTGCAATTCCCATCGAATTTTACTCTAAAAGTAGGGCATTCACTGGTACGATGCGGACCATAGCATAATGAGCACCATTGTTGCTCCTTTCTTAGATACATATGATTGTTTTGCGGAGCAAGATTGTCTCTAAGACTCTCTTGAATGGCCTTGGTGAGATCTGCTAAAGTCATCTCATATATCTTTGGCTCCCTAGCAATAGGCTTTAGGGTCATTGGCTGATGCCCGGATGCTTGCGAGCTAATAGATTTAGGCTCATCAGACATTCTTTCTCCTTGAATCATTAAATTATCCTCCAATTGGATTGCATTGGTGGTGACTGCTTCCCAAGTGGTGATACTCTAATGACTAGGCCATTGTAGATATCCTCATGTCGTAATCCCCTAATGAATCTATAAAGCAATTGATTATTATTGAAGCACTAATTTGGATTACAACGAGAATTCAAATGCTTTAAGCGACTAATAAAGTCTCTCACCGACTCTCCTTCCTCTCATTGGGCTTTCTAGATCTGAGAGGCTACACCCCAAAGTACTCCCTCTCATATGTATTCTTTCAAGAACAGTCTCCTAAGAGTTGGGTAAATCGTTTTTTCTTCCACCCTTAGGGTTCTATACCAATCCCCAGCCTTCCCACTTAAGGTTAGGCTTAAATCATTACTCTTATGTAGGTCATTGTGTTCTCCTAGAGAATCGCATATTTGTTCAAACACTACGATATGCTTTCTCACATCCAGGTCTCCACTAAAATTTTGTGTGAGCTTGGCTATTTGTACTGCCTTACTTCTAGGTTCTCTATCAGGCAAGTTACGCGTATTCTCAGCAATAGATTGAACGATAGTTTGAGCAAATGTTGCTAAGTCCCCTAAGTGAGCAGGCACCGTGGGTGAAGGCGCTCTAGAGACTACATGTGGAGTAGGTATTGGCATTGGGCTTGGCGTATAGGAAGCCCTTGGGTTCCATGTTTGGTACAGTGTTGTGCCATGTGGCGGCCCAAAGTTCATGTGTGGCCCTAGGCATAGCAGACGTCGGATGTGACTAATGCTAGCTGGTATAGTCCCATGGAAATAAGAGCTTGGGTGTTGTGGTTGTGGAGCATAGGTTGTTGAAACAATGGGAGGGGTAGGAACTACATGAGTACAAGGACCCATGGGTGTATACGATGGCTGTAGGTACTGTTGCAGGCATTGAGCTACCATGTAGCGGTTCTTTACTAACAAATGAGGTCCATGGTGTGTTTCTTGGCATGCCCATCATTGGGGTAGGCACGGTAGCCGTGGTGTCATCAAGGGAAAGATGAGCTAGACTTGGAAAAGTAAAGCTATCACTTGTGGGCTCCAATTGCACTGAGACCCCTGGCGAAACAACATATGGAGGATCCATCGGAATTACCAAGGGAGTCTCCGTTTGTGATAAGGTTGGTTGTTTAGCCTTCCCTGTATCCAAGAATCTCATGAGACCTGTTGAAGGCATGTGGATTCCCTTATTCTGTCGCTCTAGCTCAATAACCCTATGGATGACCTCACAGACTCTTTCTTGTTGATCCTCCACACTAGTAGCACCCGTTGTGGATTGTAGGACATCTCACCAACCCACATGATAGGTGTGACTTGTGTATAGGTCGGTTAGAGTTTTGGTTTGTAGTTCGTACTCCCAGTTCTCGTTTAAGAACGCTCCATCTAGGATTGAGGTGCTAGGGGTGTCCTTTGAACTAGATGCAATGTCACCCTCTATGGGTTGACCCTTAGTGGTTGCTAATTCAGGAGCACTCGATTGCTCTCCTAGCAATGATATTGACATAGGAGCTTTCGCTTTTAACTCTCTTCATTGCTCCGCCTTGAGTAAGCTCTCGATTTCCTTTTCCCTAGCTGCAATGATATATCGCTCAACCTCTTGCACTTCGGCAAGGCTTCTACCATCAGGTAATATAACCTCGGAGGGGAATAGCTCTGAAGAGTTAGGGTGTGCAGTGAATGGAGCATTCACGTGCACACTCTCCAAGAGCATGGGGTCTACGTTGGTTATGAATGGTGACTTTACTTCCCCCCTCATTTACATCGTTAGCTCCATGTTTGGAGCGAATGGCTCTACTAAAGGTTTCCTTTAAGCGGCTAAGCACACTCGTCCTAGACCGTGGGCCCATGCGGGTCCTGAGTGGTACTACCTTGGGTTCCCGCTGAGGGCCAGAAACCTAAGGTAGATGGGTATCAAGAACTCGCGTAAGTCGAAGTGCTCGCTAGTTGCTCGGTCTCTAGCACATGACCAGAGTGCAGATGCATGTGCCTGGCACCCTACAAGCATCGATGAATAACCTCGAAGGTTAACCGCTTAATTTTCTAGGTTATTTGCACCCCGTTTTCACTTGTTTTTGATGTTTTTTAATGATCGGTTTTTGGATTAGAGCGTGTGATAGCTTGAAACGAGCATATTGCTCAGGGGGTTGTGGTGTGCTTTACAACACAACGTTCGGTTATCCGAAACTCCGTTGGTCCTCAAAAAGGTCGATTTTTACCTATGCGTGAATCTAAAATAAGTAATTTTAAAGGGGGCTGAGGCCTGAGCCTGAGCGTGAGCTTGGGCTTGGGCTTGGGGAATATTCCCGATCCCATTCCTACCTTTAAAAATTTTAATTTTAAAAATATATATATATTTTGGATAAGGTCGGTGCGGCCGTGCTGCGCGCGCGAGTGCACACACACCTAACCTACCTACTTACAACTAACAAAGCTATTGTTACACACTAACAGAATACTACAACAACTCATTAGCTAAGAGATCTACTTACTGTACCTTACAGAACTAACATTATAGCTCTACTACCTTAATTCTAACACCTTATGGATAGAAAAAACACAGTACCTTTCAACACCTTATTAACAAAACAATACACATCAGCAAAACAAACTCCTTCTCAACACACACACCTTCCTTCTCTACCTTTCCTACATCTGAAATTGCACCACAAAGCAGCATAGAGTGCCATTCGAGCTGAGTGCAGGGCATTTCCCCGGCAACGGCGCCAAAAATGTGCACGTCTGCCGCACATATCGAAGCAAGGGCCTTGTCTAACACTCTGTGCGAGCCACATATGGCTCCAAGCACGCAACTAGCTTAAACTAGTAAGCTCAAAGATGACAATGGTGTGTCACTCACCGCTCTACGCTTGCTATTGTGGAGGATTCCTCACCGTGAAAAAGAGGGAGCCATCACTGCACTGCGCTCAACCGCCTCGCTGTCGTCGTGCCGCTGCAATGCTCGATCACTCTCTCTCTCTCTCTCTCTCTCTCTCTCTCTCTCTCTCTCTCTCTCTCGCTAGCACACACATATACACACACACTAGTACACAAGGGAGATAGAGAAGAAGATGGAGTAAGAGCACTCTTCTTGCATTGCACAAATGAGAGAATGAGGTATTTTAGGTTTGGATTGACTTTTATATGAGCTTGCCCATTCACATTTGGGCACCCACACTTAGCCAATCTTACCCAAACATTATAGGTTCCAGTGTTAGAGTGCATCTCTTATCAACGATCACTCTTAACCATTCCTATTGGACCGACAAGCCTGGTATCTGGCTCTACCAAATAAATAAAACAGCGTCTATCATAGGTGATAGGAATGTGTGTGAGGGTTAACATCATGTTTCTAAAATAGAGGAGCTATCTCATGGAGAATAATATATCATTCATCGTAGTATCTAATTTGTCTATAAACCATGATCCGCAGTTCATAACTGAGACTAATATTATCTCTCTACACTTCTCTATCTATGAACATGGGTTTCGGACTAACAGATGGTCTCGTAAGATGGTGTCTGTTGTGGTTATTTGAGAGAGAGAGAGAGAGAGAGAGAGAGAGAGAGAGAGAGAGAGAGAGAGAGAGACCTCTCTGAGTAATGTGAAAAGGTCAAAACAAAAAGGAGGATGGTTACGATGCTTTGACTCTAAGCGGTGGACCACTATATGAATCAAGAGTATTCTTGTTGGTTATGGAGGAACGAATGTCTCTAATACCATAAGCATGAATGGAAATTTCATGGATGCTTGCTCATCAAATAAAAAATTGTATCAACGGTGATATTTTTGAAGGTTACTAGCAAGCTCACATCTCACACACACACACACACACACACACACACACACACACACACACACACACACACACACACACACGATAGAGTTGCTTTTATATGATGTTTATAAAAAATCTTTCAAGAATACAATGTTCTTGAATCTTCTACTAGATTGTTGAATCATGGAGGCTGTAGAAAAGCTCCCCTTTTTGCAACAAATGTGACTATAAATGTACACTCAAAATGTGTCTAAGCACACATAGTGGTTTGTTTAGTTTGGATCTCTTTGGCTCCAGCTTGGTTACTCTTGATTACCAAGAAGACATCTCTCATTACTTAAAATTTTCTTAGACCTCTCATGTGATAGTGTGTTCTATAGTTATCCTCTAGTCTTTCTTTTCCTATGATGGCAGCACGTGCTTCAAACTTCTTGGCAGCTTTGGCAATTCTAAGCATTTGTGAACACATTGCCAAGTAATAGTACATATCCCCTAGGCCTAGCAACATCCCTAAGATGGAGTAGCCTGAGGTTGGCAAACCAATCCTTTGGGTTATCATCAATATACATAAAGAATTGGCGAAAAGGTTCTTGGTTACGAGTGAGGAAACTACGGTCCAACAAGTCATGGTTCCTAGCGTTGTCCCGATTTCAAGATAAAAGAGTCCCATAACATCAAAATATAAATGACTAGTAGAGCACCGAACCCTGTGTAGGGATCGGTTGGTCCATTGATCCACTTCCGCTCTTCTATGGATAGAGAAAATTTCACTTCGTAGGGAGTGAGCTAGAACACCTCCAACTTACCTAAGCTAAACATAAGCTGAGGCCACTTCACCTCCCTCCATGAACCTGAGCTCTGAAAGGATTCCAACTACCATTAGGTGGTAGGAAATTAACACCAACCATACTAGTTTAGGTGCCACACCTCTTTGATACCCAGCATTGAGTGTTTAGCAAAAGCCAAGGCAAGATCCTCGATGCATTAGCCATGTAGGTCATTCAACCACCGACACACTAATTGTCTAAATGAGCCTAAAAAAAAGAAGACCTAGGCAACACCCTCGATCCAACAAAGCTCCAGATCATCGACCCTTTTATCTAAGGCTAAGCGATGTAGGTGATCCTAATCTTGTAGCGATGTTGTCATGAGAAACATAACACATGAGTCCAATTGAAATAGCATCTAGCATATTCACAAATAATCCTTTTCAAATAGTCAAACCGTATAGGGTCTCTACCTTTATACGTCTACCATAAACCATCAAAACCACTTCATAATCCAATCCAAAACCATAAACCATAATCCAATCCCATCACATGGGTGAGCACTCCACCCAACTTAGGGTGATGCACATGGCTGCAAAAAAAATTGGTAGCATTTTGAGAGCACAGACTCCCTATGGTACTCTCCCTTAGTAGCACCCTTACACATGTAGGGAGTCCCGTACAAGAAATGGTTGATAACTTGTAGTCACGAAGTGCTACCGGTGATCTAAATACATTTATGAGAAAGTTTACTCAAGGTTTTGATTGGTAAAGTGGCTTCATTCATCCGAAAAATCTATATGGTGGTTCACTAAGGAGCAGTCCAAAATATTGAATGTGCAATGGGCAACAAGCTATACTTTGACCATAACTCTTTACTCGTGTTGAATTTTCACGTGACACACCAGAGAGAAAATGTTTTAAATATGTGTTTAATCTTTGAGCTTGATCTGATTCATAGCGCTTTGGGAGATACAATCAAAACAATGTTCCTATCATCTACATGACGTGAAAAAAAAGCTCTTTTTATACACCTACGTGACCATAAACACATAGTGTGCATAAATCAACATGCTAAACATGACAAAACAAGAATGGAGAATCCTTGTACACATCCAAAAGCCCATACATGCCTACATATATGAAAGAAGCAACCATCGAGAGGGTAGCTACTCATAAACGAAGTAGTGAGAGAAAAAGATGATGGTTATGGAGTTTAGAGCTTCTTATTGTGCTTTAGAAGTGATTATTGGCGCTGTTGACGGGCTTCTTGCTTTGCTACAATAGAGTGGTGATGAGAGCTACACGGAGTTTTTGCAACAAAGTCGATGAAGAGCGTGTACATTGTGAAAAGAGAAGAGAGAAGCAAGGGGAGAGAGAGAGAGAGAGAGAGAGAGAGAGTTCTCCTTCTTCTTCTTCCCACTAACGAGAGAGAAGATCTTATGGAAAAGGTGATGGAGAGCTTGCACCACTCCGTATCATATGTACGTATAGCCGTGCAATAGTAGACCCATTTGTCGACACTAAAAACTGAGCACTAGGGACAATTTATAGGTTTCCTATCAAGCCGGCTTGCTCCCCAAGTAGAAAACAAGGTGCACCCTCTATGGCCGTGAATAACTGCAAGCTTTTGGGGATTTTAAAAAAACAGGGCACTGCTTTTGGTGGTCAAGCTCTCACCCCTTTCCCTTCAATTTTTACTATAAATAAATTAATTGGAACAACATCCTAGCAACTAATGAGATCGTAATTGAACAATGATGCATCATGATACTTGGGATAATTATGGCTCTCCCATACTGCCCCGACGTATTTACGGTGCTGCTTTTTATAAAGATAATTCTCGTAAATTTTTTGTTTCTTCACTAAATGGTCATTTTTATACCTGACCGTGGCTAAAAATAATATTTTTGGGTTTAGGTCATTTTAAAAAGCAAATTGATTTTCAAAAATGCTGAAAAGCACAAACGCTAAAAATAGCATGAAAAGCAATAAAAAACAAAATTTTCTAAAATTGAATTACGGGCTCCCCTTGTCCACCCAAACAAGAAAACGGATACACTTTTCACTAAAAAGCACCAAAAATCATGAAAAGCTAAAAATAACATGAAAAGCGTATGAAAGACAGATTTTTACAAAATTGAATCATAGCATTTCCAAGACTCGTAGATTAAGGATTCGGCCCTACTTTTGACAAAAAATGCACCGAAAAGCAAAAACGCAATTTTTTCCAAAACTGAACCAAATGTCTATTTGACCTACTAGAACATGAAAACGACCTTGCTTTTCATTCTAAAACCTTAAAACATTGTCAACAAGCATACGAAACTAAAATTTTTATGAAGTGAACATTGAAATGTATTTTTCTTATTTTTAAAAGAAACACAAAAAGCAGGGATCTTACAAATCCCTCGAAGCTTTGCAATGTTGCAAGATCTCCCCTACGTGGGCGGGTCAACCTGCCCCTCATTTGTGAGCAGGGAGGCTCATGGGAGTGGGTGATGGGAAACTCCCCCACATGATTTGGATTTATTTTTTTCAGTCCTATTGATGTAATTCTCCATCTATTTATGTACAAGTGGCACACCCTTAGAGCCAAACAATCAAGTCAATTTGATCCTTCTATCTTCATGCACCTAGGGAATGGTCTGTGCATGGACTTATGTAAACTTATTTTGGTTAATAGAACTAACTCACTAAAAGTGAGTATTGCTATAGAGAACAAATAGTTTAAAAAACATCCGTACAAACAAATAGGTCAAAGCAAGTTTTAAAGAAAGGGGAGAGACAACCAAAAAAATTGTAAGTAATTTTAAGTACTTTTTTGATTGAAAATATGAAATATTATTTACATATATGCATGTTCTACATTACAAGTGTGAGTAAGACATACAACAGACACGATTGTCAGACGAGTGTGCAAGGGGAGGTTGCACTATTCTCCTCTATTAAAATAATTAGGGACATACACACCCTGCTTTTCGTGCATGGGGAAGGAGTGTGGCTGGGGCTTCCTATGCTCAAAGCGAGTCCATGAAAAACTTTGAAAAATACTTGGAAAGAGTAACCAAGTAAGAGTACTCAGTAAGAGAACTTACCTGATAAGAAAAACTTTGATTTCATCATACGCTCGGCTTGGTGATTTTCATCCTCTTTATATGGAAAAGAAGATATAAAATAGATTAAATTCAAATAGTTGTTAGATTCTATCAGTTTCTAGTAAACCACATTCCTAATAGTCATGCAATTGACTAAGTTAGTGTCAAGAAGATCATGCAACCCCTTCACGATTAGCAACTGTCTTTTTGGAAGCTTTGGAATGTTGAGATTCTATCTGGGGACAAGAACGAAGAGAGAGACAGAGAGAGAGAGAGAGAGAGAGAGAGAGAGAGAGAGAGAGAGAGAGAGAGAGAGGGAGGAACCTATGTTGATTTGTCTTTTGTGTTGTTGACACGGGTACATGAGCACACACATGTCGACATAAAAAAGGAGCCCTTAAATTCTAAGCAAGATTTACGAGAAAGAATTAGATTCGATACAGTTTGAGAAAAGAAAGAAAACACAATAAGTTAACTATCAAGAAACACAAACAGCAAAAGTATAGAGAGAGGGTTTCATCTTCTTTCACCGTTCTAACTAGCAAACATTATATTTTTTTATTGTATTTTTGAAAGATGAAAGCATAGCATTTTAGGGTGAAATCCTTGGTGATCAAGAAAGAGTCGTTCTCAATTTCCATCTTGGGAAAATAAACTAGAGCTTCATGCAAATAAAAAACTCTTGCCAATGTGCACAAAGTCAACTACAAAGGATATCCTACATTTATAATCAAACATTTCAATGGAAATTCTTGTTCTAAATCTCCATAAATGTAAAGCACACAATGGCTTCATCTAGAATCCAAAAATTTGCTACAATGAATTTGGTCTTCTACAACAAATCAAACACTACAGAATGCAAGCTACTAGCATTGTGGCAATTCTTATCTTTTGAAAGATGAAGAACTATAAAGCCTTCTTTGATGTTATACAACAACACATGTATGCCATGTGGATAGATGTAGAGAGTGAGCCATTGTGATGCTTCTCATAAAATGTGCTTGGCTTTGAAATGGGTCCACATGATTGCATGCAATAGGGCCACAATTTTGAGGTGGTGTTGAGCAGGTGAGCTTGTACCTACATTGGCAATTAGCTGATGGTAGAAAGATGATTGTTGGCTATCATCAATCATTGCCATCAAAGACTAAAACCACATGATATTGGATATCAATGGTGTAGTTACTGCAAGTCACAGACTTGTGCCACTTGTGGGGGCTATGTGGGTGACTCTTGCTCCTAAGAGCTAAGTAGGTCCCAACAACATCATTGCTTGCATGGCTACATTCCTATGAGAAGTGGTGCATACCAATTATAAAATAAATATTTCCTTGCTCAATATTATTTTGTACCAAATATGATGAATCAAGGAGATTAATCATAGTGCCTCCCAAGGCACTTTATAGAGATACTCTCCCCACGAGTTTTACTAGGATTGATAGAAGTATTTTGGTTCACCATGGGAGCTAATTATTATAGAAAAACAACAATAGGCTTTAGTCTACATATACATGATTTTATATAGGCAATGGTTGTTAGTAGAACTCTAGTATCTGCATGGCCTACATGCTGTTTGAACTACACATGAGCCTTAAGTTTCTTTCTTTGTATATTTTTTCCCTTATGATGTGTGTGAACACACTTAGGACGGTCAGGGCACTTTTTCCCTCACTAGGAGGTTTTCCCCCGTGCATTGTATATATGCCCATCATTCTAGGGCTAACTCATCTTTCTATTTGTGAACTAAGTAACACACTCTCTATTGTGTGCCTTGAGCTTCTTCATCTTCTCCAAGCTATGTGTGCATCCTTGCAACCTTGATTCCAACAATTGGTATCAGAGCAGATCACATCCTCTAGGTACACTTGCAAATCACCCCTTCACTTAAGCTCTCAAATTTTTGTGAGCTTTGGAGAATGTCAGTAGGTTGAGTAATACTTCGGGTGAACTCATAGAACATGTTGAGCTCATATTTTCATTTCGGCTCATTTACGTGTGCGTTTCCACTACATGCACTATTGCAAATGTATTTTCATTATGTTGTGTATAATTTTTGTGCCTTTTCTACAAAACAAGGCCCTTACAATCCTCTTTGGGTTTTGCTATATAGCATGTGTTAGTCCTACTTTGTTTTTTCTCTTTGGATGAAGTTTTCACATCAAGTGTAGCTACTTGCCATGGCTGACAACAACACAAATATTTTCAAGATGTTTGCTATTGAGGAAAAATTGGATGGGAATAACTACCCAATGTGGGCTTGCATGATGATGCATGTTCTTGTTTCAAAGGGCCTCTAGAACATTGTGTAGGACATTGATATATCCCGCATTCTATGGATATAAACTCTATTGAGGATGTTGCAAGTTCTAGCAAATCTGTTGCTACTAGAGTTGTTTTGCCTATGGCTAAGCAATCTCGTTGGAATATAAGAGATGCACAGGCTCATGCATTTATTGCATTATCTGTGCAGTGCACTAGTAATCCTCTCACATTTGCTCAACAAAATCAGTAAAACAATCTTGATATACTTTGCCCGGTCTTTATGCAAGTCTCTAATTCAATTTTTATTTTTAAAATTTTTGCTTTTCATGCTATTTTGAGCTTTTCGTGCTTTTTGGTGTTTCCAAAATGCAATGTGCTTTTTAAAATAGTCTAAACCCAACAATATTATTTTTAGTCACCGTATAGCCCATGGGTGAAGAATGGACATATGGCGGAGAAACAAGATTAAACGAGAATTATTTTTATAAAAAGCGGCATCGTAAAATACAATGGATGGTATAGTAAGCATCAAATTATCTCTCTCTCTCTCTCTCTCTCTCTATATATATATATATATATATATATATTTGCAATGTAATGTCTACATATATTCACCCTCCACTTGGTCATTTTCTCAAGTATGATTTCGTTCTTACACATTTATAGGTAGCACTAGTTGTTGGGTACCTTTGTATGCAATATAGATCATGGCTTAAACTCCATGCTAGGTCGGGCATTGAGAACTCCTCTCCTATACGATCACTTCCACAACTCAAACCCTCGGGGAGGGGTATCAAATAGTGTTTAGGTAAGGGAGGTGAACAAAAAGAAAAATTCTTCCTAATAGCTACTCTATTAGGTTATAAGATGTTTGTAACCTCATCATATACCCAATGATTTCTAAGTTTTGGAATCCCATTTTTTTTAACACGAGTACGCTTATAGTGAGGAAAGATAATGTTATCGATGATGAGCATCATGGTGTTGCAAGTGTTAATGCCAAAACTCATCTCTATTCCATCCTCTTTCAATTCTTGTGAATTGGGAAAGGGTCAGCTTCTCCATGACGAACCACATGGACTCTTGAAAGTAGAAATCCAACAATTGACAAGCTCTAGAGAACATATAGTTAAACACTAAAAATTGCTTGTAAGCATCTTTGTCCTCCCGCTATAGATACCACAGCTTGGGTCAGCCCTTAAGTAAGAAAAACTTCGAGAAACATTATTCAAAATAGTATCCTAGGCTTTTATACTAGTGTAATAGTCCCTCTAGATACACACAATGAGAGGCTCCTTTTGATAGTCCTACTAGATCCATGAATTCCCTTTTTGCATTCTGTTCGACTCTCATATTTGAAAGTTGCAACCGTAACAAAAAGAGAACAAAATGTAATTGTGGCTTAGACTCTATGTGCATAGCATCTAACCTGTGAAAAGAAGTTACCTGACTCATTGGGTCCACCCATCGATTGGATGACACCTTCATGATAAACCTACCACATTAATTAACGTATACAAACATGTTCTTTAATTAGGTGATTGCACATGTCCATTAAAATAGCTTTTTGTATACAATAGAGACTTGGAATGAAAACATAATTTAGCATTACCAAGTAATATTTATAGATCTTTGTACATAGGCCTAACTAGCCTTAACCAAATTGGTTACAAATTGTACAATTATACAACCATGCTGTGTATCCAACAGAAAAATTTGCATGTTTAAAACTATGGACTTCCAACTAAAACCTACTCGGTACCATGGACCATACTCTCTTCTCCTAGGTAGTCAAGAGGGCCAAAATGCCGTGTCATCTTCACATGCATTGTCACTTGTCCAACCCTCTTGCTCCTCTACATGGAGTGCAAGGTGAGTGTGGAGTACGAGGAAGAAGAAGAGGAGACACAGAGTGTTGGTGGAGCTCTCAATGAGGATTCAAATGCCTCACTACTTCTTATTGTTCAATATGAATAAAAGAATAGATAAGGTTAGTATGGTCAATGTGATGGATTGAACCCTAACAATCCCCCACTTGAAGGCCCGCATGACCCAGTGGCTATGTATGTACATTTGTACATACATAGCCGCTTGAAGTTTGCCAGCCACTTGGATTGAATCCTAAAAATATCCCACTTGAAGGTCAACATGGCCCAAATGGCTATGTATGTACATATGTACAATTGCCACAAGCAATCATGTGGCTTTACCCTACACCCATCATCTCCATGCAATGTGCAAACCGCTATGAGGGTACGCTCTTCGTGAGAGCATTTGTAGGGTTGTCATTTGTATGAACCTTGACTAGCTCAATACTCTTGCTAGCCAATATGTTGTGTATCACATGATAACGGACCTCTATGTGTTTTGACTTAGAGAAAAAAACAGGGTTCTTTGCTAATGCAATTGCACTCAAACTATCACAATGCAATAATGGAGTTGAATGATATCAAGATCTCCCACTAGGCAAGCTAACCATACAGCTTCCTTGTTGCTAGCACCAACATATTGACTAGCTCAATACTCTTGCTAGCCAATATGTTGTGTATCACATGATAACGGACCTCTATGTGTTTTGACTTAGAGAAAAAAACAGGGTTCTTTGCTAATGCAATTGCACTCAAACTATAACAATGCAATAATGGAGTTGAATGATATCAAGATCTCCCACTAGGCAAGCTAACCATACAGCTTCCTTGTTGCTAGCACCAAAAACTGCCACATACTTTGCCTTTGTGGTGGAAGATGACATACAGTTTTGGAGACATGATCTCCATGACATGCCACTCTAGCAAATAGGAAAAGCTAGTGTTGGCAAATGGATGAGACGGGCGCCCTCCTAGTCGACCCCTTCTTCATGTGCCATAAATTTTCAATGGCTCAACATTATTTTTTTAGAAAAGCCTTGTAATTACATGAGAATCTCTGAATTCAACCGAATGATCTCTGAGCCAAAGTCATTCAAGGCCAAAAACCTCCAAATAGACCTAGGGTTGGATTTTTGGCTTACCTAAAGTGATCCAAATCTCATAAAACCCATATAGCAGGGATCAAGATACTGTGAGGGACCTGTGTGCCAAGTTTTAGTGGATTCTGATACAAGGGTACATGGATCATGATCCTTGTCCCCTTGTCATAGATCGAGCCCAGATTCATACCACAACTAGCACTAGTCCCTAGAAGCAAACTATCCTTTTCAAAATTCAATTTGGATTTGAATTGTGCAAATTGCAAGCAAAATAAGATTCTGTATCAAAAGTGCGATAAGATTGTGCTTTGAACAAATTTTGACTAACAGAGCAGCTATAGACTTATAGCCACCAAGTGATTTTTGTACAGGTTGTTGAAAGAGAGTTTACAGTTCAAATTGCTATCAATTGGAAGGTTGGATGCACCATAAAAGGTAACAGGTCCGGGTCTTGCAAGCATAATTTTTCTTGATGTATTTGTGATCGGGCAAGCTATATCAAAATATAAATCCTATTGTTAGAGACTAGTGAAGTCATATTTTGATAGAAGGAAGTGTCAACCAAAGAACTTTGTCGACCCTAGAACCTATTTTAGAGGAAAGTCTTTCTAATACCTCTTGAAAGCAAACTTACACCTACATGATCGAGGGATCCAAGAGTGTGAGTTTCAAGGAGGAAACTAAAATGGGAGCGGGACCATCATAAACAACACCAAATATGAACTTTTTCACCTACAATACCAATTTGAAAATGAACAAGGTGCTAAAATCTACAAAGATGATATGGATTGTTATTGTGTGAAAATTAAATAGAGCTCAAGCTCATAGTGCCTATAGATTATAGTGGCAATCAATACATTGATGAGGAAGGAAACATGTATTTAGTTGTGCATAATCCCTTTATTGTGGACAAATGGAAGTTGACAAGCACGAAGGAAAAGGTTGATGTCGAGCCTAAAGAGAAGACACCAAAGCTGGACATTCCTAATGCAAAGCTTAGGCGAGTAAACGTGGCTACTAAAGTCAACACGGACAACACACATGTGGGTTTGTACAAGCACAATAATGGACAACAAATGCTCTATTACAAATGTGATGAACACAATGTGAGAGAGTTCAAGGAGCAAAAATGCTTGTATGTGTTCAAGTACAAAGTGGAGAGAGATAGTGAGGTGATCATGCTAGATACGTTTGGTCATAGATACTCTGCTGTGTAAGCCACAAAGATCTTGAGGGATGTACGTACTTTGGAGGAACACTCCACTAGTACTATGTCACCCCCAGCACACGTAGACCACACTGTCTTTGAAACGAGGTCAAAAACTACAAGAGTGAGTTTGACGAGAACAAGATTAGAAGATTCTTTCAATTGACCACGTCTCTCTAAGCCAAGACCAAATGAGATCTTTGAATTCAAGGGTCCTTATGACCACACATCAAGGTAGTGATGCTCCAGACATGATTTTTAGCACAAGGGTGCCTGATACTAGAACCCCAAAGGAAGGGACATGCAACCTGAGGAGAGAGAAACTGACCAAACTCCCTCCAGAGCACCTATCAATGGATATGAGGTAAGAGATGCTATATTAGGAGAGCCTAGAATGATGAGAATGGTAGTAGAAACTCAAAGAATGGTAGAATGGCAGTAGAATGCAACCTTCTCATGTAGCGAGTTGTGTGCCGAGGAAGTACAATGGATCAAGAGATCCATACACACAGGTTTCCATATTTAAGCAAGTCTTAAGAGCAAAACAAGTTGTTGATTTTCATACGCAATACGAGAGATTTTGTTTGATCTTGGAAGAAACATTGTTGACTTGGTTCCAACCATTAAATAGTCAAGATTTTCCAGATATTGGTCAACTATTGCAAGAGTTTGCCAAGGAGTTATTCAAACAAGGAATCAAGCACAACACAATTTTCCAAATCTATGCCTTTAAGCAAAAGGAGAATGAAAAGGTGAAGGAAGCTTCACTTCGCTTCAAATAGTATATTGAGAGATGTCCAATGAGAAAGTTATTGCAAGATGATCGGCTGTCAGTTCTCTTAATAGAGGACCTGAGAAACGAAACTCTCAAGAATGACCTGCACTTGAAGGCATGCACCATATTTGAACAAGTCACTAGAGAGGCGTTGTATCTAGTTGATAATTGCAAGATTTATGAGATAATGGATGACGTAGACACAAACACCTGTAGTGCTTCTTCTATAGCCAATGAGACAGCTACAAAATGTAGTGCTCCTACTTCAATCACACAAAATGTGGATCAAGTGGTGGAAGAAGTGATTTGTAGAATGAACCAAACATACAGAAAGAATCCCAACCTGAGACCACAACAGCCACAAGCAGTCAATTCTCCAAGAGTATTGAAGTGGTGTTCCATTGAGAATAAATACACCAATCATGATATGAATGAGTGTTTTAATAACCAAATTTATGTGATTGAAAAGCTGTATGGACCTTTAGCGGTGCAACAATTGCCACCATGTCCGAGGTACCAGATTGGACCATAACATAGCAAAAAGAGGAGACAAACTGCAACTTGTATTGGTCCAACAACTTCCTTTGCCTCATGAAAATCGAGCAATTGTTTGATATACACAATTGGCAGAACTAAACAGAAATCAACCAATGATGCCACCAATAATTTATTATGACGAGCCTATAAAAACCCATCTGAGAGTACCCAAGGGTGTAGCATATGCTACCGAGGATAGTCCATTTTGGGCAAGCACAAATGAAGCTATGAAACCTTCATATGTGGCTTAAACAACTAGAAAACAGTTCACAATGGATAAAAATACGTTCATGTTCATAGCAAATCAAAATTACAAACCTAGAGGATATCCTCCTAGGACAGGATAGCCAATGGGAGCACCACCAACTGCGCAATCAAAGGGTCCATGCTATGAATATGGAGGTGAACATTGGGTACGATGTTGTTCAAATAAGGGCCAACAAATGAAAATCTTTGGATTTTGTGATGGTTGTGGAAGGGATCACCTACTCCAAACTGTGCTAAAAAACCAGCTAACAATGGAAAAGCGGCTATGAATGTCATTGGGCTTTTACCTTGTTCAAGAAAATCCGAGTCAAAGATGACAATTCCTATCAAAGTGATAACTAGAGCTTAAGATTAGGAAGCAGCCAAAAACAAGACAGTGGGATAGATGAGTTAAAACCTCTAGAATAGACCAAATTTGAAAGCAGGTTAGCGAGGACTCAAAGAAAATCATGGAAAGCAAAACAAGAGAATGACAAAGAGGTTGAGGGAAAAGATGGCCTTAGAGATTGAACTAAACCAAACAAGGAAACAACTTAGGCATGAACAAGAGAATAAGAAAAACGCCAAGGAAACGAAAGAGTCAAAGACTGTGTCAGACGGATCAGTCTTGGTTGAAAAGGTGAACGAGCATTTATATGCCATGTTGCAAGCCTACAAGGCAAGGTTGAAGAGCAATCAAACATTGGAACAAAGATTGCTAACCTATCCACATCCTGAAATAGAAATCAAAGGAGTGGAAATATGCAGAAGGCTCATAGAGACAGCTCAAGCTCTAATAGGGCCAGAAACATTGAAAATCCCTGAGCAAGTAGTGTATGTGCCAAAAAAGAAAAATGCAAGCATACTCAAGGAAGACAACACGAGAAAAACAACCATAGTGAAAAAAGAAGGACCATTGGATACAAGGATTGTTGCGAACAAACTGAACGAGGCCAAGTCTCAGGAGATGCTGCCAATTCTTGAAGTGGATGAGTTGTGGCTGTAATCATTATGGGAGACAATCAAAAACAAAAAAGAGGAAAGTGCCACATTGCTATTTGGGATCTTAGGGATATACAGTCATTGGATGGAGCTGTAGAGACAAAAGTATCCTTGGAGAGAATTCCCGTGACCATAAGGACTTTACCTTCCTTCGTAGGGGAACATGAGACAAAATTCAAAGTGAGAATTGTGCCATCTCAATGGAATCCAATTCCATAGATGACGGATACAAAAAGCTTGCACAATCTGATGTCTTCCCCTATAAGATGCACCATTGAACTTTTGAAAATTAAACCACATTTGTGGGGACAAATGAGCAAAAACATGGAAAAATGGGAATGAAAATCCATCCACAAGATAAACTTGTAGATGAAATCATGGAAACAAATCAACCAGAGAGGCCAAAAGTGGAGCTTGTACTAGTGAATACTTACTGCAAAGGAAAAGAAGGGAATACAACCTTACCGCTAGAGTACAAGGGAATAAAGACGATAGCAATACTTGATAGTGGGGCCGGAGTAACTAGTGCTACAAAAGGAATATGGGAGAAATGGGGAGACCAACTCCTAAAAAATGTGCATGAAGTTGCAACTAGCAGACGAATATGTGAAGAGACCCTTAGGAATGCTGGAACACGTTACTGTGTCCTCATACAGAATAGAGTGCAAGCACACTTTTGCTATAGTTGACTTTGGAAAAAGAAACAACTTTGAGGTTATTTTGGGACGGCCATTCATGCGTTAATTTAAAATGGTTCAAGATTGGGACTACAACCATCTCTACTTATGAAATAAGGGTATCACAAAAGGGTCAGCACAAAGAAACATAGTTACAAAGATGTAAACCAAAATCTAGTGGAATTTTTTGATGTAACAATAGATTTCGGAACACAACTGCCTGCTTGGTTGATGAAGGACGCACATATTTGGATGTGTGGAGCATTAGAGTGTGGGATCGTAAAAAAGGAGGATTGCATCCTAGAGTGCTCGATGGATTACAGTCACCATGTGAAAGAGCCATTTCTAGAGGAGTTATTTGAACCCTTTAGATGGGAGAAAATACTGACGAATTTAGATGTTTGCGTAGATGAGTTAAACCCCACTATATTTTGCAACAAAGATGGCTATGAAATAATGCCCTTTCAAATGGTAAATGCTATCTTTGGAACCAAAAGAGGAAATTGAAACAACAAAACCCAATGAAACAATCGATTACAAGTGCATAGTGGATGAAGTTTTTGTTTGATATCTTAATGACAATGACGAGGATGAATTCCATAATTTGCAGAGCGATGACTTTGAGAACGATGTTGAAGACAAGCTCTCTAAAGGCTCAAGAAAGAAAATGTGCCAAAACAAGAAGAGCCAGTCTTTTACGAGTTTTCTAACCAAAAAATGAGGAGACAAAGGAGATATCAAATGAGACGAACGAGTAAAAAAAAATCAAATTCCAAAATCCAATGCCAAAGTTGATGACCAAAACACAGCATCTCATGCTCTTGGAGGAGATGACGGTGTCTGGCACTGTTGAAGATGATGAAACAGGAAACAGAAGGAAGATAGCAACTTAGAGTAGGAAGAAGATGGAGAAGGAGAAGACACAGAGCTTGCGTACGAGATCTCTGTAGTCTATCTCTCTGTATTAGAATAATAGAGTATATACAAACTCAGAGCTACAAAGCTTATATGAGACCCTAAGAGATAAGGTGTCCTTTCACACCAGATGTCCAGGGGGAAAAACCCAGTGGAAGAAAAGTGCCCCTGGTGAAGCGCGTATACACACTAACACTACTACATGTCTATAAATCCCCCCTGTAGTGATAGTGTGAATCCGTACAAGGTAGCAGATCATCATGTGTATGAGATTTAGCCCAAAGCTTTTCGGAAAGCTTCAAACTTTTCTCGTGATAACGCCTTTGTAAATAGATCTACAATGTTATCCTGTGTAGGACAGTAAGTTAGTGTGATCTCCCCTGCATGTAGCCTTTCCCTGACATAGTGGTAGTGAGCCTCTATGTACTTTGTTCTTGCATGAAATATTGGATTCCTTGCAACTGCCATAGCACTCTGACTGTCAATGAAAATGGTAGTGGGTGCCTGTTGACACTCACAAAGATCTGCCAATAACCGGCGTATCCATACACAATCAACTGTTGCCGTGAAAGCTGCCTTGTACTTAGCTTCACAAGTTGATGTAGCCACTGTGGGTTGCTTCTTGCTTAGCCAAGATATACATGCATTTCCCAAGAAAAAACAATTCCCACTTGTGGAATGTCGTGTGTCAAAATCACCAGCCCAATCTAAATCGATGTAACCAAGAAGCTGCATAGAATTGTGCTTTCCATACATATCCCCCCTTGGAAAGAACATGGAAAGATTAGGGGTACCTGAAAGGTAGCGAAGTATGCGCTTCACAGCCTTCCAATGATGCATACCTGGGCTGTGCATAAATCTGCTTGCTTGTGAAACCCCAAATTGAATGTCTGGACGAGTGTTGCCTGCCAAATATATCAAGCAACCAACCGCTGCTGCATAAGTATGTACATCAAAAGGTTCTCCAACATCGTGCATGCTCAACTTTGATCCAGTTTCTACGGGTGTAGAGATTGGTTTACAATTTTGCATACCAAACTTCTCCAAAATTTTATGCAAATATTTTGCCTGCAACATGTATATGCCATCCTCTGATTGCACAAAATGAATACCCAAGTAATAATGTAGCAAACCAAGATCAGACATCTCAAAGGTTTTTCTCAAAGCATCTTTAAATGCTTCAATTTCATCTGCAGTATTTCCTGTAAGAAGCATATCATCCACATAAAGTGTTAACATAATGAGAACTCCATCTCTCTTTTTGACATACAAAGTACTTTTTGTTGGACTATTCTGAAATCCCTGGCCAATCAAATAAGTATGTATCTTCTCATAGCATGCTCTTGGAGCCTGTTTGAGACCATACAAAGCTTTACGCAATCTACATACCTTTTGATCTTGACCTTTTACAACAAAACCACTTGGTTGACTTACATAAACTTCTTCCTGCAAATCACCATTCAAAAAAGCAGTTTTGATATCCAACTGATGCACTTTCCAACCATGATGAGCAGCAATTGCAACCAGTGATCTAACTGTGGACGCACGAGAAGTAGGAGTAAAGGTTTCATCATAATCTATGCCTTTCTGTTGCGCATAGCCTTTTGCCACAAGCCTTGCTTTGTACCTGTCAACAGTACCATCTTGTTTCCTTTTTACCTTAAAAACCCACTTTGTACCAATAGGCTTTTTACCTGTAGGCAAGTCCACTAGATCCCATGTATGATTCTTATGAATAGAATCAATTTCTTGCTGCATAGCATCTTTCCATTGAACACACTCTAAAGCTTGTTCAAATGAATCAGGCTCATCTGCATCACAAAGAGTGCTAAAGCAAGCCAAATCTACTTGCTCTCTGCCAAAAGTAGTACCAGCAAATGTTTTTCGTGGCAACGGTGCATCCAACTTGCTATCCTGCAAAGTTTTTTGAACCCATTTAGGCAAGGTTCTTTCTTCCCTGAGAACTTCTTGCTCTTCACACACAATTTCCTCTACATCATGAGGTGTCACATGCTGATCAAAAGATTGATCAAGATTATCAACCTGTTGTGATTCTTGATTCTCCACAAAAGAAGGAAGCAAACCTTCAAATACATCATGTGTCTGCATATGAGGTACATCAAAAGCAACCATAGGTTGAGAAGTAGTTTTTGCAAAAATTACATCACGACTTTCAAAAATCTTGTTTGTAGCAGGATTGTAAAGTCTATAACCTTTATTTCCACTACTGTACCCCACAAATATACATTTGATTGCCTTATCATCAAGCTTCCCATGTAACTGCTGAGGGATGTGAGCATAAGCAAGACAACCAAAAACACGAAGATAACTGACTGAAGGTTTTTTGTCATACCAAGCTTCATATGGAGTAATGGTCTTCAAGGCACGAGTAGGACCCCTGTTCAAAACATGTGCTGCACAAGCAACTGCTTCCATCCATAGCTTATGAGGCAAACTCTTAGCCTTGAGCATACATCTAGCCGTCTCCATTAAAGACCTGTTCTTCCTTTCTGCAACACCATTCTGTTGTGGTGTGTATGGCATAGTGCATTGGTGTTTAATGCCTTTCTTTCCCAAAAAATCCTTAAAGGCACCTGACATGTATTCACCTCCTCGATCGGTACGAAGAGTCTGTACTTTGCAACCTGTTTCATTTTCAACCATGGAGACATAATGTTGAAAAATTGCAAACACATCTGACTTTGCTTTGAGTGGATACACCCAACAAAACCTGGAGAAGTCATCAATGAAGGTCACAAAATAAAGGCTGTTTCCTATAGATGGAATCCTCATAGGACCACATACATCACTGTGTACAAGCTGCAACTTTCGTGTCCCTCTAACTGAACCATCCTGCGAAAATGCAAATTTGTGCATCTTTCCAAGAACGCAACCTTCACATACATGTCTTGGTGGCATCTCCAATAAAGACAAATCATGCACCATATTATGACGTTGTAAAGTCATCAAATTGCCATAACCAACATTGGTAGACTGGAACAGTTAACCCAATTAGATAAGTTGTGACTCAAGGCGGTTGCAGCCATCTACGTACAAAACGACGAATGAAAGAATTTCATGATCAACATGTGATCAACAAGGAGTTTAAGAAGGGAGACTACATATTAGTTTCAACCTTAATAAAGCAACACTCCAAGAAACTAAAAAATGATGTAATGGCCCATTTGTGATCAATGACATATCACCATGGTATTGTAAAACTTGCAACATTAGAGGGAGAGGTGATGCCTGATTGGATAAATGGATGTAAATTGAAGAAGTATCATCATTCTCTCACCAAAGAGATGTTGTAGAAGATACACGAAGCAAAGTAAAGGAAGCAAAAAGCTCAAGAAATTCAAGGACAAGTCAAGGAGGAAGCCAGGTTGTGGTTTTTAAGGCACAAAAAATGACAAAATCCAGCTCCACTACAGCAAGTAGAAGCACCTTCTCCTCCTATTGTAGTAGTCCAAATTGAAAAAAATTGCCTTAGAGGTATGGATGTACGCGTGAATGTCCAACTCGCTAATGGAACAACAGAAAGAGCACTTGTAGATACGGGAGCGTGCATTGATGCTATGTGGTATTCTACATACTATCTAACTCCATGATAGAACCGACCAAAATAGAGCTAAGGGCAGCTAATAGAGGAATGATGGTTTGTTTGGGACAAGCCAATGCCTCAATCAACATCAATGATAACAACTATCCACATCAACACCACAGCATGGTAGATACGGGTCTCAAAGAGGAAATCACCTTAGGTGTTTCATGGATGCACACTTACAAAGAAATACTAGATTGGCAAGATGACACTCTGAAGTAGAACTCAAGGGTAAAGCATATGTTACACCCTTGGCCCAAACATATCACATATGGAATGTACAGTCTCAATAAGAAGAATTGAAGCCAGAGGAGCCAAAGGCAGCTATTCACCCGAAACAGTCTACAAGCATCCTTGGGAGAAAGGTTAAGCAAGTTTGGGTAAAAAAGTCAATCATGGAAACCAAACCGTAATAGATATGGATACCCAAAGCCGTGATTTCCAATCCGTTTTCCAACTTGATTGAGCCAAGCTTCCAAGTAGCCAGAACACCTCAACATAAGCACAAACAATGGCAAAAATCCAAACATCGACTCAATGCTTCATCGAGGTCACCAAAGTAAGAATGGATTCCCAAATTCCAATTGAAGAAGTCAATAACCACCAAAGAACCAAGGTGGTGATTGAGACTAAAACAATCAAACCTCCAACCATCTCTAAGATCTCTAAAACCAACCATTAAGTGGGTATATAAAGCTAGGCCAAGCCAAAACAACAACCACATCGAACTCACCAAACCAACCATCAAAGAACAAGCGACGAGTATTCAAAGCCTTTTGTTCAAAAAATGCAGTCTAATAAAGCCATCAAAAATCACTAAACAGTCTGTTTGGTATCCATATATCACACAACCTAGTGTTACCCAATGCATCTCTGCCATCAGCATGATAGGGCCACATTACATGGCTCCAAGAAATCCCCTTATTTTAATGACGAAAGTAGGTTGAGGCCAATCTACAATGTCCTTGAATTTATTTGGGTCGATTGAGATACCTTTGTAAGATATAATAAAGCCAAGATAGATGACTTGGAGAGAACAAAAGGTACAATTACTCTTCTTAGCATAAAGCTGATATTGACGTAAGAGCTCTAATACTTTATGAATGTGCTCTTCATGATCTGCCTCATCTTTAGAATAGATCAATATATCATCAAAGAAAACCAATACAAAATCATCTAGGTAAGGTCTAAAAATATCCTGCATTAGTCGATTGAAGCTCCAAAAGACATTACCTGTGAACTCATAATGCCCATACCTAGTATTGAAAGCCGTCTTTGGAATGTCTGATTCTTTGATCCTTATCTGATAATACCTAGAGTGAAGATCAATCTTTGTGAAGATCTTAGCCCCGTGTAGCCTATCCAATAGCTCATCAATCCTAGGAATGGGGTACTTGTTCTTAACAGCAACTTGATTAAGTCCGCGGTAGTCTATACAAAGTCCTCTCCATTTTTTTTTTCAAGGTAGACAATGTGCATTGCACGCCTACCGTGTGGATTTCTAAGGTTGGAACAACAATGAATACCTTCCTTCCATCTGCTTGGGACTCAAAGATTGTTCAACACAATGGGGATACCATAAAGTGCATGGTTGTAACATAAAAAATGATCATTTGATACCACATTGTGAAGAAAAAAATCTTCATTATATTCCCTTACCGGCAATGGAAGCAGACCGGAGGTGAATGGGAAGCACTCAATTTGGACATCACTGATATGGATCAAGTTGAAGTGCATGTGTGCAAGCATGAGGAAGTGTGGGGCGTCGCCATTAATGCTAATTAGAATATGGAAAATTAAGGGAGTACTTGGAACTTAGGTTTGAGTTCAAGATGGACTACACATTTGTAATCAATAGCAACCCTCGAAGTAAGAGAAAGGAGAGGGACTTTATTTGTAAGAGCATCCCCTTGCCTAGATGTATCCATATCAAGGAAGCATCTGCCGTTGCTATGTAATACTCTCATATTAACACGATACATTTTTGTCTAATTTTGTGATCCGAGAATGTCTAATTTTCAATTTTAGAGGTGGGTGGTGAAGTTACAGTGTTTCAAATTGTGGTATTTGGATGGCAATACTATGCATTATAGCTTGGGCTTTCTGTGGAAGAAAACGTGTAAATTTTAATCACTGCTAAATTTTTAAGTTTTATAAAAGTGTCCTATTTTTAATTGTCTCCTTTATAAGTGACTTGAAAGGCCCATTTTTAAGTCACTTTCTTGTTTTTGAGCTTCTTTCATCTTCTCCACTGCTTCTTTGCTCTGTCCATCCCCAAGCACGTGCCATTGTCCCTTGCACTCCACCAGTAAGAATGGTTGCTGCTAATCAAGCCCTCATTGCCCAACTCCTTGCGCATGACCTAGGACACATGATGGATAAGCTTAGCGCCATGTTCTAGGTATCCATCAACATGGAGACTACCATCAAACGGCATGCTGATGCATTTGAAGTGTTTACATCCTAGATGGAGACACATATAACAAAGTACTCCATCAATTTTAAAGATGAAGAAGGTTTGTGGGTGCCATTGACCTCCTCAAGCACACCTTCAAAGAAGACAATAGTTCTTACTTCAGATTGGGTATGGTGATCATAGTGCTCACCAAGGAACACTACCAAGAGGAAGAGGAGGACAACCTCATAGACTTGGGCCTGGGGAACATTGGCATGGGATTTATGAGGTGGAACATGGCATTCGTTGTGATGGTGATGTCGGAATTTGAAAACAGCAAGGAAAAGGTAAAGCAAGTGACCGTAACAAGCCATCTCCGAGGATGCTTTGTAAAGGAGGTGGAGCCCAAAGAGGAGAAGATGTCTAGCCAAGAAGAGGCTTCATTGGCCCTCCTATGTCTTCAAGGGGAGCCTCCTTTGGAAGAAGTTGATCAAGACCTAGAAGGGGAGGATGTTGAAGATGAGATCCCATAGCTACTCTTGCACACCGTGCATCCAATTATAGTGGATGGTCAAGAATTCCTCTTCCTTGACGACATTACCCACTCCCTTGAAATGCATCAGGATGAGGCCCTCTCTGTTCTTGCAATATATGCTGGGGTTTGTGATACAGAGAACCCCAATCAAAAGATCGAGCTCCAAGTGGACTACTCCTCTGCTCCCCTCATCAACACGCTAGCCTTGCCAAAGGGACATAATTACAAGGATTCCCTCGTGGTGGAAGCTCTACAAACCATTGATGAGGACAAAGATTTCTACGCGAGTGTTTTTGAGAGTAGCTTTGCTCCCCACAAACGTCTCATGTGCTCGAAGTACACTAATCTTGGAACAATTGATGCAACCAACAAGAACCTTTGCGAGCAAGATGATGCGACAATAGTAAGTACTTCATTCTTCTCAATTCTCATTGTTGTTTCTTAGAATCATGTTAGCGGATCGCCGCGATGGACGTCTGTAGCATAGCTTTCTGGCACTAACATAATGTCAATACTCAGTGAAAGTGACTCGGATGGGGCACGAAGACTCTTGAGATCGTCAATCTCAAGAAGAGAACCTTAACAAGCAAACACAACAACTCTACAAGCAAACCGACACTCAATGATCAAGCAAATCTGCCTATGTCCTTTCTCACAGCTCTAGGTCATCACGCCATTTCGGGACTCGAACGGACTCGAAATGCGACGAAACTTTAGGAGGACGTCTAGGACACTTAGGGACACTAACCTAGCAAGTTTGGTTGCAATCCAACAAGGTACCAAAATCACGATCCATCATGAAAAAGGTCCTAAAAAATGCAACAAAACATGCCAGAAATGTCGTCCTATGGTCTAAGAACACTCTCCTATGGTCAAAACGACTATAAACAATGATTTAAGCACTCAAATATGCAATTAAGGCTCACTAACGCGTAGTCGCGAACCACATCAAAACTGACAATGCCTCCACTTGAATTAAAGAGCAAAGAGAGAGGAACACAATGCAAGTTTTGGAATCAAAAACGGATTACCAAATCATTAGCTGCGATGATTACAAGTTTGGAGCAGCTCGTAGCTTGAGCGTACGACAGAGCTCCTTTTCTTCTCTAAAGATAAGCCTCCTTTCATATTAAGGTTATTGACCTTTATACCTAGGGCATTCTAAATGGCCAGTGGCCGACTCACATGGACCTTTACAAATATCATGACAGCATTACAACTCAAGGAATTGATCCACTACTCTGGAATCAGGATTTACACAGATTATTACTACACTAGCTCGGACAATTAATAGAGTACAAATGTGGTGTCCGGCTATGTGTCTGACCAATTGGGCGCCTGTTTGATGTGTCCTCAAACATTCCCCCCTTCCTAATTCGTGTCGTCCCTTGACACGACCTTGTGCAATCTTGTCATAGGGTTGTCTTCAGCTTTGTCCTCAAGGTTGGTCTTCAGCTTTGGAACTGCGTTGTCGTTGATGACGCTCCCCCCTTCCTTGAGTGATTATATCTGTCATGTTGTTGGCACATGATTTGATCTCTGATTTTCTAGGCAAAGTTTCTTCTTGTTGTGCATTCACCTCTTTATTGCCAATCTTAGCCGTCGTAAAGATGGATGTTGATGTGCCTGAGCTTGTAGAACTAATCCTCTTTGTGGCATGATCTTTATGGTGGATTTTCTTTCAAGGTACACTGCAATTTGAGTTTTCCACAATAGGTAGCCAATGTTGAATCACTGTGTGAGCTACTTTTGATTGTTGTTGATGACTCTCTTGTTGAATTTGTCATTACTTGTCGTTGTAGGCCATTCTTTGACTTGCCATTGTTTGATGGAGCATTGTTGTCAACCTTGGAGATAAAATATTCTCTTGATAAGCATATGATGATCTACAATTTTTGCTCCAAGTCGTTGTCAATTGATTTGGGTAGCCATTTCTTTATTGTTGATGTAGAAGAAATATATACAAGAAGATGATGTGATTCTAGATTAGGGTCTAAAACCTGGATGACCAAAGGAAAAAAACCCGGTGGAAAAAAATTACCTTTGGTATACGCTCTTATTGGAGTTAAGCATTTGGACTTGAAGTGCCTGTCATGCAAGGTGAGTGCTTCGGAGAAACAAAGGAAGAGTGCTTAATGCAAGTGCCAATTATGGGACACTCTATATGAATACAAGAAATTTGTCAAAGAAAAGCATGTAGTGTAAGAGATAGAGTTGATGGGTGCTTCAAGGAACAAATGTAATCAAAGGACGTCTCAATAGCTTCCATGTTTCCAAGAAGGGTTTTCGATGTAGAATATTGTCTACTTATACCTCACTGTTCTAAGTGTGTGAGTGTTTTTTGGACTTCCTCCTTCACTTACCACTATACTACAATGACTTCGACTCTTATTCTTACCTATACCAGCATGAGCGACACAACGTAATTATGCTCAACTCTTCCAGCTCGAGTAGTACCTAGAATAATTAAGATGCTTAGACCACAGAGAATATTACATGAAGATTTGGGACTAATGCATTACTCATTTAGTGGCTTAGCTGCTCGACTCTGACTTATATGCCATGTATTTTTAATGGCGACTTGGACTTACCTGTTCAAGGCCAGAAACCCAATTCCATTAGTTATGGAAATTTAGGCCTTTTCCATTGTGTTGGTGTTTGGATGCCACCATTTTGTCGAGTAGGCTGGCATACTCTGGCTCCTCTTGACTTGCTTGTCGTATGTTCACACTGCTTTGTGAAACAAGTCCTTCAACTCTTGTAGGGAATGATGGAGCCTTTGCTTTATCTTGCATGAGAAGTGGTTGTCGAGATGGGTGG
Organism: Adiantum capillus-veneris; assembly: GCF_014529385.1. Lineage (NCBI taxonomy): Eukaryota > Viridiplantae > Streptophyta > Polypodiopsida > Polypodiales > Pteridaceae > Adiantum > Adiantum capillus-veneris. Next base: position 118,339,251 of record NC_140958.1, read on the forward strand.
GTTCTCTGTGATTGAGTTTCCACGAGCGATTTTGGAACCCACCTTGTCTTTGGTCCTTGTGTGACCGTCTTTGCATTTGCTCCTTTTGATTGATGACTTGATGGACACTAGGCTTTGGTACCCAGTTTTGATGATTTTCGTTGTAAAAGCCTTGATTTTGTAATTGATGACGAGCTATCTATTTAGAGATTGCAGCAGCCTTGGTTGCAATTGGCTTCTGTTGGATGTTGGTTGTCATTGCTTGCCTTTGGGTAGAAGCTTGTGCTGCATGATTTTTCTTGGTATAGGTGTTTGCCCATTTGGCCCCATACATGAGGTCTAATGTTTAATAGCTCTGAGAGATAAAGTGTGCATTTTATAGGAGAAGACATCAATTCATGCAAGCTCTTGGTATCCATCATTTTTGGTCTGGCTTTCCTTTGAGAAGGTACCATTTTAACCTCCGATTTTGTTTTGAGTTCTCCTATGAAAGATGGCAAAGTCTTTAGAGAGCGTGGTTTGCCCTCTTCATATGCGACAGATCCGACATCCCCATATAAAGATCTTATATCCCCTGGGAAGAATTCATGATCCATGTTTATCTCAGGGATAGGTGCTGACTGTAAAGTAGCACTACCATCTTTTCGGTTTCTAATCGATTCCCATAAGGATTGTGGCCACGGTTCTTTTACCTCTGGAATAGGCATGACTACTTGTGAACCCACCCCATCTGTGGTATTGGCTATTTCCCTTGTATCTAAAGGTGCCTCAACTCTTGGATCTTCCTCTTTGTTTACAATACCACGACTTTCCAATTCTTGGATTTTTTCGTGGGCAAGCACCTCTATTTTTGGAGCATCTGGAGCTAGTTCCATGAGAGCTTGGGCCTTCTGCATGAGCTCCTTGCAGATTTGCAACCTCTCTTTTTCATACCCAAGATGAGGATACGTCAACCATCTATCCTCTTGGGTTTGATTGGGTTTTAGCCTAGCGTCATAGGCCTTCAAAATTGCATCTAAAGGTTCAAAGACTTTTTCCACTATGAGTGAACCTCCTGAGTTAGTTTTTGACTCTTTAGGTCCCTTTGCGTTTTTGTTCCTTTCTTGCTCTTGTCTAAGCTGCTCTCTTGTTTGATTCAATTTAGTTTTCAAAGGAGATTTCTCCTTCAACCTCTTCGCTTTCATTTTGTCTCATTTGGCTTTCCATGATTTTCTTCCTGTTCTCATCGATGTCTGTTTGAACAGGCAATGTGGATTCTTTAGCTGGTTTGTTTTTGGTAGCTTCTTGCGCTTGAGCTCGAGTCATCACGTTTAAAGGAATGGCGGGTTCTACCTCGGATCCGCTTGAGGAAGGCATTATGCCTACAACGTTCATTGTTGTTTTCCCCCTGTAGTTTGGATTTTTAGCACAGTGTTGGCGTAGATGGTCTATCCTACAACGTTCATAGAACACAAATAATTCAATTTGTGGACCCTTGTTTGGACAACTTCGTGCCCAATGATCACGTCCACACTCATAGCATGGACCTTGCTTTTTCATAGTTGGTGATCCAGCCGATGATGATTGTTCTTGCCTAGTAAGAATGTTATTTGAACCATACTCCTGATGATTAGGTATGAACATGAGCGTATTTGCATCCATGGAGTACTGATTTCTCATGGGTTGTGGAATATACGTTGGTTGAGCGTAGTTGACTACTACTCTACCATCATTCAGAAGAGGTGGTTGTTGCCCTAGCACACATTGTGGCTTTGGCTGAGTGCTACACCATGGAGTGGGGTGATCCCCTCCACAAGTATTACATCTCCTCAATTGAGGTTGTTGCACGTTCAGGTTCTGTTTGTAGCCATTGTTTATTCTTCTAATCACCCCCTCGATCACTTGATCAATGATTGGTTCCCAAGGAGTTTGAACATCTCTGTTTGTTGTTGATTCGCTCTTCAGAGATGAGTCACTACTAGTCGTGTTGTCTGTATCTTTACTCACCTCTCCGTAGGCCTTACAATTGTCAACTAGGTATAGAGCTTCTCTAGTGACTTGCTCAAATGTTGTGCATCCTTTCAGATGTAGGTCCTTTTTTAGAGTTTCATTCCTCAAGCCCTCTATGAAGAGAACTGATAGCCTCTCATCTTGTGGTAGCTCTCTCACAGGAAATCTCTTGATGTATTGTTTGAAGTGAAGCAAAGCTTCCTTCACTCTCTCGTTATTTTTTGGGTGAACCACGTATATCGTGTGTACTCTCTCTCTCTCTCTCTCTCTCTCTACTCTATAATCTCTTGTGTGTGAAATCTATCTCTCTCCATTAAGTAATCTACTCAAAAATCTATTTAGCTACGTCTTATTTCCTAACAAGTGAGCCATAACACCTCCAACCTACTTGAGCTAGACATAAGCTGAAGCCGCTTTGCCTCCCTCCATGAACCCAAGCTCTGAAAGGATCCCAAGTACCAATAGGTGGTAGGGTATCAACACCAAACCATATCAGCTTAGGCGCCACGCCTCTTGGATGCCTAGTTTAGGCAGAGCCAAGGCAAAATCCCCGACGCATTAGCCGTGTAGGTCATTCAACCCCCGATGCACTAACCATGTAGATGAGCCTAACAAAAATAAGAAAACCTAGGCAACACCCCTGATCTAGCAAAGCCCCAGGTCAATGACCCTTTAGTCTAAGGCTAAGCGATGTAGGTGATCCTAGTCTTGTAGCGACGCTTCCATGAGAAACATAACATGTGAGTCCAATTACAATAGCACTTTTCATATGCACAAACGATTGAACCATCCAAATCACTTCATGATCTCATCCCAAAACCATAAACCATAATCCAATCACATCACACGGGTGACCACTCCACCCAACTTGGGTGAGGTACTACCAATCCTGCATAACTACTCTAGAACATAACATGGCTGCAAAAATTTTGACAGCATAACCAAATCTAGAAGAAAAACCATGAGCCATATTCGGGTTCCTCCATAAAGTCACAACCATAATTTGTTACCATATACATGTGGTAGTGATGTGTGTGAACATACTATGACCGTTGGGGTATTTTTTCCCTCTTTAGGAGGTCTTTCCACCGTGCATTGTATATACGCCCATCACTCTAGGGCTATCTATCTTTCCATTGCACACTAAGTAATACACTCTCAATTGTGTGCCTTGAGCTTCCTTCGTCTTCTCCAAGCTGTGTGCGTTTCTCTGCAACCCTAATTCCAACAATTGGTATCAGAGCAGGTTGCGTCCTCTCGGGCTTAGTTGCCAGCAGGTCCAGCATACGCCTGCTCACTTTCTTTGATTTTTGTGAGCTTTGGATAGCATTCGCAGGTTGATAAAATTTTTAGCCAAGCTCGTAGAGCTTAGTCTGCTCAGATTTTTGATTCGGGCTCATTTCGGCCTCCGTTTCCACTACAGGCAGGTCTGCATAGGCAATTTCGTGATTTAGTGCAATTTTTTTGTTAGTCCCATTTTTTGCATAACGGGTCCTATATAGTCTACTGCGGGTTGTGCTATATAGCATGCGTTGGTCTCACTCAGTTTCTCCTCATTTTGGGCAGTTTTCACATCAGGTGCAAACATTTTTCATGGCTGAGCAACACAGATGTGTTCAAGATGTTTGCTGCTAAGGACAGGTTGGATGGGGACAATTACCCTATGTGGGCTTACATAATGCAACATGTTCTTGTGTCAAAGGGTGTCTAGAATATTGTGCAGGTCATTGATGTACGTCCTGGTTCTAAGGATGTAGGCGATGTTGAGGATGTTGCAGGTCTTGCTGCAAGGATTGTTGCTATTAGAGTTGTTTTGCCTACAACAAAACAAGCTCGTTGGGATGTAAAGGATTTGCAGGCTCATGCATTGATTGTGTTGTCTGTGAAGCGCACCATTACTCCTCACATTCGTTTAGCGAAATATGCTAAACAGGCTTGGGATATTCTGGCTGGTCTTTATGCAAGCTATAATGAGGCAAAAATTGCATTGTTGCGTAAAGAGTTGGAATCGAAGATTATGCATGAGGAAGATGATATGGAAACTTTCCTTGCTCGTATCAAGGATATCAGTGAGCAACTTATTTCTGCAGGTGAAGTCATTTTTGACAGTTCCCTTGTGCAGACTGTTCTTGATGCCTTACGAGATTCTTACCAGACTTTTGCTAGTCCTTGGAGACTAATGACCCAAGGAAATCCTGAAGTTGTCAAGTTTGATGCATTATGCACAGTATTGTTGCAAGAGTCACTTTACAAAAAAAAAAAGGACTAGAGAGTGTGTAGTTGAACAGGCTTTTATTGCTTCTCAAAGAAAGGGTTGTAACAGCAATGCAGCCACTTCTTATGGTTCTTCTGTGAGTGGAAAATCACCTGTTTCTAATGCTTCTACTGGCATCAATTTTTCTAGAAATTTTGGTGATAAAGGAAAAAAGAAGATGCGTTGCCATTATTGTAAAGCTAATGATCACTTGATATGTACTTAATAGGTGTCCTACAAAAGCTATTACTCCATATGAAGCATGGCATGATAAAAATCCTTCTATTGAGAACATGTGTGTTTTTGGCTGTTTGGCATATGCTTTGGTGCCACAAACACATTGCAAAAAATTGGATGATAAGGTTGTCAAATGTATTTTTTGTTAGTTTTAGTGCTGAAAGAAAAGGTTACAGGTTGTATCATCAAAAAACAAAGCGTATTTTGGTTTCACGGGATGTAGTGTTTATGGAAGATTTTGTTAAGCCTTTGTTGTCATGTACTAGAGACAGTAATGTAAGTTCACATGACATTTATGACACTTTGTTGCCTCTTTTCAGTGCTGGAAGTTTGAATGTAAATTCCAATGAGGCAAATGTACAACCTATGGGGGTTTTAAAAAATGTTACAGATCAGCCTCTTACTCATGCAGATGTACATGATGTACTTGATGAGGGTAGGCTAGAGGTATGCCAAAATGGCTGGTGCATACATTGTGCGACGTAAATTGGATGCACCTTTGTCTAGTTGTACTCATTCAGGCTCTAGCCATGCATCTTATGCATCAAATTTTTATGGTTCGGTTGTGTCTAGGTTACATGATGTTGAGAAATCTCTGTCTTTTGATGAAGCAAAGAATTCAAAAAATTGGATGGCTGCCATGCAATCAGAATATGATGCACTTATAGAAAATGACACATGGACTTTATGTGATTTGCCTCCTGGCAAAAAGGCCATTGGTACGAAGTGGGTTTACAAGTTGAAATGTAAGCTGGATGGTGAGATCGATCGCCACAAGGCTGGACTTGTTGCAAAGGGTTATGCACAACAAAAAGGCATAGATTATGAAGAGACTTTTTCTCTCAATTGTCGTATGACTACTGTGCGTTTTTTATGTGCATTGGCAGCTCATTTTGGTTGAGATGTACATCCATTAGACATTGTTACTGCTTTCTTGAATGGTGAAATATTTGAGGAAGTTTATGTAACGCAACCTCGCGGTTTTGTCAAGAAAGGACTAGAGGAAAAAGTGTGCAGATGTAAGAAGGATTTGTATGGGTTGAAGCAATCTCCTCGTGCTTGGTATGAGAAAGCTGACACTCATTTGGTCAACCGAGGCTTTCGTAACAGTCCAACGGAAAGCACATTATATGTAGAGCATGAGGGTGATGTACTTCTCATTGTTGTTCTTTATGTGGATGATTTGTTGATCACTGGCCCAATGAGGCACATAGTGCTGAATTTAAGGCTGATTTGAATGCTACTTTCAAGATGAAAGATTTGGGAATGTTGCATCATTACTTGGGCATACAATTTAAGCAGTGTGATGGTGGTATTGCCTTGTGTCAGAAAAGTTACATAGAGACATTGCTATGTAAGTTTGGACTTGAGGATTGCAAACCTATTGCCACTCCCATGGAAACAAATTTGAAGTTGAGTCTACATGATGGTGGAAATCTTGCTGATGTCACTCTTTACCAAACTGCTATTGGCTGCCTCATTTATGTATGCAACACGAGGCTGAATATTCAGTTTGCAGTCTCACAACTCAGTAAATTTATGCATAGCCCAGGGTCTAAGCATTGGCATGCTGTCAAGAGAAATTTTCGCTACCTTAGTGGCACTTTACATCTTGGCTTGTTTTATCCCAAGGGGGGATCATTGCCACCAGACTTACATGCTTTTTCGGACTCAAATTGGGCTGGTTGTTTTGACACACGAGTGTCCACAAGTGGTTTTTTTTTCATGCTTGGTAGTTTATGTATATCATGGTTGAGCAAGAAGCAACCTATTGTGGCCACTTCGAGTTGTGAGGCTGAGTACAAGGCAGTCTTCACAGCTACGGTTGAGTATGTATGGCTCAGATGCCTTATGGATGATTTGGGTGTTGGACAAGACATTGCCAACACTATCTACACTGACAGTCAGAGCGCACTAGCAGTTGCAAGGAACCTAGTTTTTCATGCTCTCACAAAGCACATTGAGGTGCATTACCACTATGTCAAGGAGAGGCTCTCAACAAGAGAGATCAGCTTGGCTTCTGTGTCAGCACAGGACAACCTTGCAGATCTTTTCACAAAGGCATTGTCTCATGAGAAGCTCAAAGATTTTGGCTTACTCCCCTTTGTGGTCCTCAGGGCATGGCACTTCCCTTTACTCATGTGCCAGCTCTTGTTCACCGCATCACTCCAAGGGGGATTTATTACCATATACATGTGGTAGTGATGTGTGTGAACACACTAGGACCGCCGGGGAAAATTTTTCCCTCTTTAGGAGGTTTTCCCCCCGTGCATTGTATATACGCCCATTACTCTAGGGCTATCTATCTTTCCGTTGCACACTAAGTAATACACTCTCAGTTGTGTGGCTTGAGCTTCCTTCGTCTTCTCCAAGCTGTGTGCGTTTCTCTGCAACCCTAATTCCACCATAATCCTTGAGGGAATCTTAGCCCTTAACCATAAATCATAATCACACTGAACCAACTCCCATACTTGGAGTTTGACATATCCTCTACAATCAATCGGAGTCCATACACATGTAACCTTAATACATGATTCTTTCATGCATAAAAAGAGTCTGACCAACAACTATTCATGATATAAAAATCCAATTTGGATAACATCAAATCATGCAAAGTTGATGCATCACATTTGTACTTCACCTCCCTACCACATAGAGGTAGTTTTGACCTAGTAAGGTGGAAAGCAGTCATAACCATGCATAAGAGGCATCCACATCAATCCTTAAGTTTCCATACATTATATGATAACATTCTATCACCATCAACATAATGCCAAACAGCTCCGACCTTTAGGTCAACCATAAACCATAACTTCACACATATGCAAAAAAAAACTTTTTTTTTTTTTGCATTTTCGAGAGCATGCATAACATGCAATTGAAAGTATTTGGCCTCAAACCAATGCATCAAGCTTAGATCCATAATATAGACTAGCATTTTATCACATCACTTCACACATATGGTACTCACACAACAAACGGTGACCTAAAAAGAAAGCCACTTTAATCATATCTACCTATGCGGTTCGGGATGTCTAACCATATACTCTCACATAAGTTTATGGGCATCTAATACCTGAAATCAACTCACCAAAACAAACTATAAATCATACATAAATGGCTCGATTAACTCACAACATCATATGGTACCCCTCCTTGGTAGCACCCTTATACGTGTGAAACCGGTTATGGAACGATTAATAACTCGCGTTCCCGAGGTGATAACGGAGACCTAAATTCATTTATCCCCAAGTTTCATCAAGCTTTTCAATTGGTTAAGTGGGTTTTCCCATCCGATGAATCTATATAGTGGTTCTCCAAGGAGCCTGGAGTAAAAAAAATTGGTTGTACAGTGGGCAACAAACTTTTTTTTGACCATATCTCTTAGCTCGTGCGTGATTTACACATGACACCAAAGAGACACAATGTTCTAAATGACGTGTTTTATCTCTAGTATAAAGGGTTCGGGCTGATTCATAATGGTTTGTGAGTTATGACCAAAACAATGTTCCTATTGTCTTTATGACGTGAAACAAAAAGCGCTTTTTATGCACGCACGTGATCATAAATGCATCATGTGTATAAATCCATGTGTTAAACATGATGAAATAATTATGGGACAACTTCATACCTACACTCGGTTAATCCATACATGCATTCGTATACAAAAAACAATCACTGAGAGGGTGACTACTCAGAAAAACGACATAGAAAGCACATTGCTTTTCAAAAACGCCAAAAAGCTAAAAATAGTGTAAAAAGCAAAAAAAAGTAAAATTTTCTAAATTTGAACCACGGGTTCCCCTCGTCCACTGTAATAAGAAAGCGGATTCGCTTTTTACTAAAAAGCACTAAAAATCATGAAAAGCTAAAAATAGCACGAAAAGCACTCAAAAAACAGAATTTTATAAAATTGAACCATAGCTTCTCTAGAACACGTTGATTAAGGATCCGACCTTGCTTTTTGCAAAAAAAGCACCTAAAAACATAAAAATCATGAAAAAGCTAAAAATAGCACATTTTTCAAAAACTGCACAAAACGTTTGTCTAACCTACTAGAACATGGAAACGGCCTTGGTTTTTACTTTAGAACCTTCCAATATTGATAATCAAGCATCTTAAATCAAAATTTGACAAAATAGATATTGAAAGCTATTTTTCTTATTTATAAAAGAGACCCAAAAATTGGGGAACTTACATGAATGGTTGAAATGCCACCTCAAACTGTCATGGTGCTCATGTGGGAGTGCCTATGCCGCTTGCCACCATATGTTCTCTCTGATTGGACCCCATTAAGATCTTTCCTTTGTCGAAGCGATTCGGTCGCCTTTTCACATTCTAACCTCTTTCCCACTAGTGGCTTGCTCATTAGTGTGAGGCTTGTGCACTCCACCCTCTGGCCTTTGACAACCTAACATTCATTTAATTTTAACACAAATATAGCTGTTCCACTTGTCTTCTCTATTGTGATATTGTAATATTGGATCATAGCTCGTTGCAGGGCTTCTACTTCAATGTAAACATTGTTGAACCTGTTGTAAAAAAACTCTTTGAGGACATTGGCATGTTGCCATCCACCCACTTGTACCTAGCTAACAAGGTGTAAATGTCGTTGTTTGCAGGTTTTCGTGCCATAGACATACTGTATGGGGTTGTTAACATTGATCAAGCCATTCCCTTGCTGGGTAGATGCCATGTTATGCATGTATACAATGCTTTGTATCCCTTATCACTAATCCCGGTTGAGTCACACACTATAAGCATGTCGCAAGGGGGAATAATATTTTGAAACTCCTCAGTAGTAGTTTTTGAAGGGATTATCACATGTAGCATGTGGGGGAGAAGAGATCATATTCAGAATGTCTTTCTCATCAACCATGTGCCGAAGTATGCACGCCTTGACCGACTCCTCGGTGCTATTGTAACCTAGAATTGCTTCCACACATTCTTTGCAAAAAGCAAATAGAAAAGGAGTCAATCACTAAATTCTACCAACAAATTATACTCTTACCACCTGCAATTACCTTGTTTGGCGCACATGTCTCTTATGAGCGCCTCCAAGTGTAACAAGGAGCCCTTAGCCCTGCACTTTCGTTGTTTCTTTTTGAATCCCATAGGAAGGTGAGTTAAGTGGTCGATGCGCCATCTAAGATTTTGAGTGGAATGCCAAAGACGCATGTAATTTTCTACAACCCGATTGATGCTTTCTTTATCATTGTCAAGCTTCAACTTCTTCTCTACAAGTTACTTCATTAATTCTGCTATTTGCACCATGAATTTCTCCTTTGCAGTCAAGGTTGATGCCCAAAGTTGTTCCTTTTCAGCTAAGCTTGCAACTTGCAGCATGTCTAGTTTTGTTTGAATCTGATTACATGTTGAGAGCTCTTGCAAGTACATGATGTTGCGAAATGGTGGAGATGCACCTATTTGAGGATCAAGGGGGTAAATTGCTCCATCCGTCCAAAGGTCAACGGACTTCCTCCCTTGAAATTTAATACTCTTGCTCCAAATCAACATGTAATTTGACATTCGAAGGCTTGTTGGTGATGTCTCACATAGCCATTGTAGCTGGAGATGTAGATGAGGATAAACATGGAAATAGAGATGGAAATGGAGGTGCAGGTGTAATTGGAGATGGAGATGAAGGTGGAGGTGGAGATGCCAATGGAGATGGAGCTTGCAAGGATGTGCATGTCTGCAACAAGAGAGAGAAAGGGCTATGGTGAGCTATTACAAGAAAGAGAGAGAGTGTGGAGAGAGTGAGGTAGATGAGATTTAGATCTGCACGCTATGGCTTCTAAAGAGGGGAAAAGAAGCCTAAACCCAAGCATAACCCTCCAAAGAGAGAGGGTGTAGAGAGAGAAAGGAATTTGCAACACCTCCAAAACGGGGGGGAGGGCGGGGGGGGGGGGGGGGGGGGGGGTTTGACAAAAATTTTCACATTCAAAAGTGGGGGAGTGGTATGTGGGGCTGTATTAACACCAAAAAAGCTAAGAGGATATGGTGACTAGATCTAATTGATACCTATTTTCTTTCTAGAAGAAATGCAAATATGTATTTTCAAGCCTATGCCATTAGCTTGGTCAAACCTTCATTAGCATTTTAAGCACTTCACTAAGCATCCAATTTAAAGGGCGCAAGAAGACCCAAACAATTCCTAATGGACTTGTTTGGGTCTTCTTGCGCCCTAATGGACTCCAGTATAGCCACTGGGAGTATTTAAGAAATGGGGTTTGGACTTCATGGGCCCATTCAAAAAGATTACCCCTAGGAAGAGTCAATACAACATAATGGCTTGTTATGTGATTAAGTGGGTTGAAGCCAAGGCACTACTAGATAATACTACCAGGAAGAGCCGATACATCATAATGGCTTGTTATGTGAGCAAGTGGGTTGAAGCCAAGACACTACTAGATAATACTACCAAATCAACAACATTATTCCTATATGAAAATATCATCATAATGGCTTGCTATGTGAGAAAGTGGGTTGAAGCCAAGGCACTAGTAGATAATACTACCAGATCAACAACAATATTCCTGTATGAAAATATCATCTCCATATATGGGTGTCCTATCAAGATTGTCTCAAATCATCCAAGTGCACAGTTCATGAATGAAACAATTCAAATACTGATTGAGATATTTTCGGTTAAGCACAAGAAATGTATGCCATATTATCCAAGCTGTAATGGTCAAGCCAAAAGTAGCAACAAGACAATGAAAACTATTTTGACTACAATAGTCTAGAAAGAGCCATGTGAGTGGGATGCAAAGCCTAGATAATGTTACGGGCTTATAGAACTACCTACAAAGTCACCATTGGCATGACACCTTATAGAATGGTATATGGGATAGAGGCAGTAGTTCCAATAGAGTTTGCAATCCCAAGCCTTAGGTTGGTAGTCAAACATGGAATGGATTTCAATAAGAATCTAAAATAGAGGTTGGATGAATTATTGCAGTTGTATGAAATCAAACAATGGGCTATGTTGGAACAAGAGATAGTCAACAAAGAATAGAACACTTACATGATACTAAAATTAAGGTTAGGGAGTTCAATAAAAGAGATTTGGTATTGCTATAATAGTCAAAGCCAGGATCAAAGAAACCTAATTTAAAGCTAGCATGGTCTAGACCCTATAAGGTTGATTGGTTTTTCTCTAATGGCACAATACAATTATGAAATTTATTAGGATTAATGTTGCCCAACGCTTATAGTGGGTCCAAGATCAAACTGTATTATGCAAGGTCTGACGAGATCCCAATAGCACTAGTACCAAAAACCCATTCAGAATTAAAAAATGAACCACTTGACTTGTTTCATATCACATCAATTGAGGAAGGGCACGAGGATTTACTGGAGCCACTGGAATCTTTGGGATTAATTCCACTTTAGACTCATTGTACATTTATGACCAGTACAATCTGACATTCTTAATGATCACATGAAATAAGTAATCAAGGGTAGAATCTTGTAGGTATCATTGATGTTAATGGAAAACTCACCCTTAACATGGAGGAGTTGTAGAATTTAGTGGAATCATTGAAATATGATCTTGAAGATTAATTTGATCTATACAGAGTAGCCCTAGTAAACCAAGTGCGGATGGAATATATAAAGAACCAGGTTGTGGATGACGATGAGGAAGAGAATGATGACCAGGTGCAGGGGGATGGACTAGAGAAGATCATGATAGTGACCATGATGATGATCAAACCACTCCCTCAGGTTCAACGGTTGGTGGGAACTAGACAAACAAGGGCACTGGGCTAGATAGCCAAGACAGTCAACCTGGTAGTTAGAATTAGTAGCAGGATCAAACAAGACTAGGAGCAAGAACAACAACAAACTCAATCTAAAGAAAAAACGCAAATTGATATCATTGAGATGGCTACCCAGCAATCCCTAATCTTATACAAGATGATGAATCAACTTCAAGACAAAGGTTTAAAAGGCATTTTGGTAGATTCTAGCTCAGACTCAAATTTGGATCGGACACTCTACTGCCCTATCAATGTTGACAAGAAGTTGAGGAGAGAAAAAGCTCTTGAGATTCAGGAATTTCTGCATGATGAACAATCTATATTGATTTGGAGAGGTTTCATACGCTGTTTGTAGGAGCCAACCGAATGGTTCAAGACTAGAGGTCGATCAAATACCATGATTAGCTAGTCTGCTAGCTACCACCTCACTCCAATTGTGTCTAGGTTTTGGACAAGGTACATGAATGGTTGTTTAAAATTGATGAGGGCATGGTAAATCCCCACATAAAGGACCCATCCATAGTTAATTTGAAGATCCTTGGACTATAATTGGAAATTCTATTGTGGGCAATAAGCCAACTTAATACACGAAAGTTCTTAGAACTTAGATTAAGGAAATATTGGTTAAGCTACAGATTGCAAGGGGAGTCCTTGATGAGCAAGTCAAGTTTCTCATGGAATGCAAAACTACCAGTAGCAGAGGGTAACAAACCAGAATGACCCAGAGAAAAAACTGAAAAGCCTCTATCATCTAGTTCGCATCTCCAGAAAGATGATGCAATAGGAGAATCAGATTGTAATGAAATTCATCATTTTTTCCACATTCTCCAGTGATCATGTATGCCTTGCATTTTAAAGAAGCTAAGCTCCCTAGAGTCTTTCCCTACCCGACATACACTAAACTGGCTAATCAACATACATACATCAAAGGAGCTTTAACTAAGTGGACATCATGGAATCAGATGTTGCTAAAGAAAGACCAAATGGACCATTTATTGCATACTTTACAAAACTTCAAGATCAAAATGGGGTAGTGGCGTATTCAGATTTACCAACTCATAAAGATCACTAATTAGCTTCTTCAACTCACTGTTGAAGCCTCCCAAATCCCAAAAAAGGACCTGGCAATTAGAGCAGCCTATGAACCATAGTTTAGGAAGATAGAATAAATCCTCTTTGCAACCAGAGTCAAATGCAATAATCCACTTCCTGAAGGGCGGATCCATACTTCATAGTATTGTCATAAGCTGGCCAAAGGTAGGCTCACTAGAGGAAAAATAACCATTAATGATCTACAAAAACCTAGAATTCATTAACACCATTTGAGATAGAAATGAAGACGGGACGCAAGGACCAACTCGAGCAAGAAGCTCTGTACCATCTGATCCAGAAAGAGAATCAAGCAGGTTCCAATGTGCCACCAAGAGTACTTTACATGCCTCAAAGAAAGAAGGATCCCTAAAAGAAGAAGAAAGTTTGGCGGACTGACACTCCTTGACTAACCAATGGACTCTACTAAAATTTTGGAAACATTCCAAAAAACTCAAAAAAAGAGGGAGGGAAATGTGAATGGTGGGAACATCCTCCAACTAACATTCAAATAGGCAAATGAGCTAGCTAGATTGATAATTACCAAGGCAAGTTATTGCAGTAACTAGTATATTGTAGAGGTCTAGTTTGAGGGCTATAAATAGGGGCCACTACTCAATTTTATAGAGCTATCTCTTATATCACTAGGACTTACACTGTCATAGCTTTGTATCATTGGAGCTCTTTGTGCTCTTGTATCTTTGAGGGCTATAAATAGGGGTCACTACTCAATTTTATAGAGCTATCTCTTATATCACTAGGACTTACACTGTCATTGCTTTGTATCATTGGAGCTCTTTGTGCTCTTGTATCTTTGCAACCCTGATTGAGCTCAAAATAGACTTGGCTCACATTGTTGTACTGGTTTACATTAATATGAATACATTCCAGTTCCAGTCTCTAGTTTAAGTGTTTAGTCTCAGTTCTAGTTCAATCTATATTTCAGTTCCAATCTTTGCATTTCTTTTCAGTCTTGTCTGATATGAAGTCATAACCTAATCTAAACTAACTCTAACTAACCAACCTGGAATATCTATCATAAGTGTTAGCTCATTCCACTTATGGTCAAGGAGCTTGCCAATCTCTTCCTTAACCATTTCTTTGAAGGTATCATGTATGTATATGACCTTTTCTTTCTTGGCTTGGCTTGGCATAAACCTTGAGACATACACATTTTAGAATTTACGCACTTCAAGTCCTTATAGGTATACTCAAAGACATCCCAATATTCTGTTAAGGCCTTAACAATAAGACTCTTCCTCCTTTTGTTAGTTCAATGTCTTTCCAAAACCTTTTAGAATCCTCCCCTAGGTTTGATAATTCCACATGTTTGGACATCTCATGAATATCATAGGACTCCCAGAGGAGGTGCTTATTTTGGCTATCCTAGAAGAATGATTCTATCCATAATGGTGTAGAATTATAAGGATCAGGTACCTCATTAATAGAATGTTTGTTTTTTCTTAAGCCCATAACTTCCTCATGCCCTCCATAGGGTAGCCTTGCACTGCATGATAGTACTTTTCTTGCAATTGTGACATCTTAGGCTTTTCCTTTTGTAAGGTACCCACCTCCATATCCACAAAAAGCTAAAATTCTTTTATTATAAATGGCTCAAGGAAACTCAAAGTTTGCTAAAATATGATTTAAAAAAATCTTAAGTTAAACATTGCTCCACATAGATTTTTTTGGCTATTAATCAAACAAATGTAGACCCTCGAACAAGATTGAAGCTTTAATGGAACCTTATAGCTTTACAGATCTTTTGAAATCTCTAAGGGTTGAAAAGCATACAATTGTATTGGCTAGAATGGATAATATAGCACATGGGACGCACATGGGGATAGTGTGGCACTTAGATCAAGCAAGGAAGCAACTACAAGGTCTAGAAGCCCTAGAACTTGACCAAATGTGTAGATGTTTTAGGTGGTTTGTAGGATCTCATGTGACTTAAACTAGCATGCTAGGGTGAGTTCTCAAGCTAAGGGAAAACTCTTGTAGCAAGGAGACAACTTCTAGTAGGCCACTTGGTTTGCAAAACCTATTAAAAGTACTACAACCTTACTCACACACACATGGTGTTGGTATATTCTAATGCACTTAGGCGTATACTTCTCCCAAGAGAAGGGCATCCACAAACTACTTCAAGATCAATAGCTCAAGTGGATTTACAAGGTAATCAAGTGCTAAAAGCTAGATCCCCTTAGGTAATTTATGCAACTATGCTAAGTCTCTCTTTGTGTTAGAATCTCTATTAATTACACACCTTTTTCCCTAAACAAAGTAGTTATGCTATTCATGTTAGACGATTATCTCCGATTATGCTTAGTTGGATAACTAGGAACTATAACTATGCTTGCATAATGTATCATTATTTATCAATTAAGAAATATATGTACTTGCATTAAAAAAGTGTTGATGAACTTAATTTTTTATTAGTAAACATTAACTAAATTCTAGCCTAATTAGAAAAATTAACAATTAAATTGTATTCTCTATTTCACAATTAAGAGTAATGCACTGGCAAATTTTGTCAATGTTAGTCACACTCCTAGTTTTTGAGCTATTAAAATAGCGGGGATTACTTTGTGAGAATTTAAGCTTGGATTTAATTTTCCTAAACCATTAGGACATTGGTAAAGTTATGCTACCCAATTTTTCTCTTTATATAATTGTTTCAGTAATTTCAAAATTCTTAAGAAGTAGGAATTCATCCATATAACCATTAGAAATGAAACCCTTGTAATTGACCATTTTTAGCTGAAAAATGCTAAAATTAGGCTTAGAAACTATAAAAATAGCTAAGAAAATTACCAATAATTTAGATCTAGTAATTCTCTATGAAAATAACTAGAGATAACTAAGAGACTCTTGAAACCTTGATTTTGCTAATTATTATTAGAAAAATTATCTCTTTAAAATTAAATTAAATGAGAAAATTATAAGGATAATTGAATTAATTACAAGAAAGCTAAGGTTGAAATTCCTTAGCTATATCTACCTGAGGTAGTTATTAGAGAGCCTATTAAATTCAGACAAATCCATAAATTAGGATTTATGCTAAAATTAGCCCTAAAATGAAAAAAATAGAAGAAATTATAAAAAATTTATAAGAGTGTATTTGATAGCGTTAGTGCATTCTTAGCCACTATAATAATTACAAAAAGATAATAAATTAATGTAAGTATAGTAGCTACCATCTATATACGTTGTGGCATCATGTAAGAGAGTTCAAAATCAATCGACGAATGACCATGAGGCCGATCCCATCAACCTACTGACTCCAGTGGATCATGCATTATACTTCAACCTACCTCATTTCCAGTACAATCTCTCCTATAGGCATGTTGGTGTAATGGGGAGGGTCTCTTTCCAGCCTAGCTGGCATGAAACCCCAACAATATCCCACATGAAGGCCAACATGGCCTAAGCTGCCTATGTATATACAAACCTATACAATTGTGAAGCATGCCTATGGATTAATCCCATACCTATCATCTCAATACAATCTGAAAACCACTCTCAGGCTAAGCTCTTTGTAAGAGCATCTATGGGGTTATCTGTGTGGACTTTGAGAAGCTCGATGTATTTTCTAGCCAATAGTTTTTGTATCACATTATACTTGACGTCTATGTGTTTCAACTTTGAGTGAAACATGAGGTTCTTAGCTAATACTATAACACTTTGAATATCACAATGCAACATTGGATTTTAATGAATGCCAAGATCTCCAAGGTGATGAGATAACCATTCCTTGTTGCTAGCACTAGAAACTGCAACATACTCTATGTCTATGGTGGAAGATGAAGTGCAATCCTAGAGACATTGCCTCCAGGAAATAGTTTCTCTAGTAAATAAGAATGCATAGCCAGATGTGGATTTTTAATTATCCACATAGCCTACATAATCTTCATCACTGTAATCACTATGGATGCATTGCTATCCCTAAAGCATAATCAATTGCTTGTTGTACCCTAAGGTATCTCAAAGCTTACTTCACTACTTCCTAGTTCTTTCTGCAAGGATTTTTCATAAAGCTACTAACCACTCTCATTGCAAGTGCAATTTTGGTATGGTGGCTACCATGGCATACAAAAGACTACCCATTGTTGAAGAGTATGACACCTTTTCTATTTTTTATTTCTCACTATCAGATTTGGGAGCATCATCCTTGCTAAGTTTTGCATATGCTTGCATTGGGATACTCAATGAAGCCTTCTCTCCTTGCATACTTAAACGGGAAAACCATGGTGAGGAAAAATGAGATTCAAAAACATTTTGCAGCTTGAGGT
The DNA here is from genome assembly GCF_014529385.1 of Adiantum capillus-veneris. Lineage (NCBI taxonomy): Eukaryota > Viridiplantae > Streptophyta > Polypodiopsida > Polypodiales > Pteridaceae > Adiantum > Adiantum capillus-veneris. The sequence goes on from NC_140958.1 coordinate 118,356,857, forward strand.
GTAGCTAGAGTTTTTTTACAGGGAGTAAAATATGCTTGCTTGCTAAACCTATCTTACGACAATTCATATCATATCATTGTGCGAAGAGGTGGGTGGAGAACTTGTGATAAAATCCATGGAAATATCTTCCCAAGGGCCCTTTAGAATAGGCAATGGCATAAGAAGTCCATGGGCTTTACTATGGTGTCGCTTGACACGTGGACAAACAATGCAGTTTGAGACAAATTGTGCAACATCGTGCTTCATGTCAGGCCAAAAGAAATAGTCAGTGCAAGCAGAGAGAGTGCTTTCAATACCACGGTGACCCATATACTTTGGCGCATGCATTTTGTGAATAGCAAGTTCTCTAAAGTGTGCAGTGACACAAAGCTTTTGATGATAAAAGGAAAAACCGTTTGCAAAAGAATAGTCACCAACAAGCAAGTAATTATTGGCAACCAAATTAGGCTAGGCATGTGAAAAATCCATATTTATTTCATAAGCAGCAATCATAGCATCAAAAGATTGAATTTCAGCAACCAAAAGATGATTAAGATACACCACTTGAATGTGAGAAAACGTGTAAGAGTGAAGGTGAGAGGGTGGCACATCATTGGTTGGCCTATGATTAAGGGCATCAACTCCAACATTGGATTTTCTAGGTTGGTATTGTATCATTGGGTGAAAGTTTTTAATAAAACTGGCCCATTTAATGTGTAATTTATCGAAGATAGTAGATTGAGATAGAAGGTGCTTGATAGACTGTTGGTCAGTTTTAATGAGAACGTGAGAGCCCATAAGATAATGTTTCCAGATACATAATGCATGAACTACTGCGAGAGTTCCTTATCATAGACACTGTAGTTGAATTCATTATGCTTAAGCTTCCTACTTTCATGTACAATGGGGTGGTCATTTTGCATTAACTCAACACCTATTCCAGATCCACTAGCATCAATGATTACAACAAAGAAAGGTTGTGTAAAGTCAGGCAATTGAAAAATAGGTGCATGTGTGAGAAAATACTTGAGTGTGTCAAATGATTTTTGTTGACTTTCGCCCCAGGAGAAAGGGGTAAGCTTACGTGTGAGAAAGGTGAGAGGGAGTGCAATGTGAGAATAATTGTTTACAAATTTATGGCAAAAGCTAGAGACACCAAGAAATGAGCGAACTTCGTGTACAGTCTTGGGGATTGGCCAATTTTGGATGGTGTCTATATTCTTTGGGTCTGAGTGAATATCGTCACTAGAGACGATGTGACCTAAGTACTCTATTGTTGTCTAAAAGAAGTGACTCTTATTAGGGTTAGCATAGAGATCATGGTAAAACCACAAAGACAGTGTGCAAGTGTTGTTCATGCTGTTTGTGATTTACTAAAATCAAAATATCATAAAAAAAGACAATAAAAAAATGCTGGTGGTCCAAAAGGATTTTGTCCATCATGCGAGAGAATGTTGCTGGTGCATTTGTGAGACCAAAGGGAAGTACAATAACTTCATAGTGCCCGAAGTGTGTGCAAAATGCGATTTTAAAAATATCATTTGGTTGCATACAAATTTGATGATACCCGAACTTTAGGTCTATCTTGCTAAACACAGAAGCACCTTTTAATTTATCTAGGAGGTCATCTACACGAGGAATAGTGTAGCGGTTCTTCATAGTGACCTTGTTGAGAGCCCTATAGTCAATGCACATCCTAAATGCTTTTTCTGGACAGGTAGGAGGGGAGAACCAAAAGGAAAAGAGCTAGATCTAATAAGGCCTTTGTCTAGGAGGTCAGAGACTTGGTGTTGGATTTCATGTTGGTGTATGGGACTGTGACAATATGGTGCACGGTGCGGTGGTTGACTGATAGGGATGATTTGTATTGTGCGGTCTATGTCACCTCAAGAGGGAGGTAAGTGAGGGGGTAATTGTTAACAAAACAATCATCATATGCATGCAAAAACTGTTGCTGTTGCAAAGAGAGAGGGGGCTAATGCTCTTCCTAAACCTGTGTGACATATACCATATACGCTTTGTTTTCTTTTCTAAGTGCACATTTAACTTGTGTGAAAGGAGTGGGTGCATCTCAAGTTTGGGGTTACCTGTGAGAGTGATGTGTTGACCTTGAAAAGTGAAGTACATTGTGTTCGTCGTGTAGTCAATGTTGGGGTTATGCTCATGACAAAAAGGCATACCTAAAATTACGTTGGTGGATTGCAGTGGTGCAACAAGAAAATTATGCTTTTGGGCGTATGCACTTATAGTTATTTCAACATCATTAACCATGTAAATACCATTAAAAAGTGTACCTTGGAATGCACTCTTCACTTTAAAGGGTGACTTTATTTTAGTTAAATGTAATTTGTGTGCAAGACATTCACAAATAAAATCATGTGTGTTGTTGTCGTCATGCAAAAGAGAAACTATTGTATCGTGTATAGAAGCATTCATTCACAACAAAGAGTGTATAGTAATAGGAGTACCTATTGCATTGGCAACATTGAGATCAACAAGTGAGGGATTGATAGTCCAGTCATCATAGAGTTCTGCATTCTTGCCACTTGATTGGGACGTTGGCGGTTGAGAGGGCAATTGGCCATGACATGGCCAATCCTATGGCAACAATGAAACACTATGCGAGGACGATTGGGTGTGTGGGAGGTACAGTGGTGGGTACAGTTGGTGGAGATGCAAAATTATGAGGTGGTTGCCCAAATGTAGGGCATTGTGGACCAGAATTAAAGACAGTGCGTGTATGTGGTGTATTACGTGGAGTAGTCAAAGCACGGAAGGTGCAAAACTGCGAGTGCGTGGTGTTTGATAATTATTGGGGTTATGCCTGCGATTATTGTTGAAGAGCAAAGAATTTTTGAAATGAGGTGGTTGGTGCCACGGTGGATTAACTTGTAGCATATGCATGATCAAATTGATCTCCTTTTCAGCATCATGCGCATAAGAAATTGCCTCGTAGAGAATGGTTGGCTTCAAAGAATGGAGCTTGGCTTGAATACCGCGTTGAATTCCATCTTCATACTTGATTTGAAGCGTATCTTCAGGAACATCCTCCATCATGCGCAAGAGCAGGAGGTGTTGCCAAAATCGGTTAGTGTACCAACTCACTATCTCCCCTTCAATCCAAGAAAAAGCGGACCAGGCACGTTGAGCCTGCAAGTGGAACTGGGGTGGGAGAAAGTTGTGCTGATTTAATTTTGAAATTTGGGCCAAGTGGCTGGGGGTTGTGCACTATTGCGGGTGACGTTCCACCAAAGCGAAGCCTTACCGATCATGTGGTTTGTAGCACACTTGATTTTTCCTTCTTGGAGAAGGATTCGTCAGCAAGTAATCATCAAATTGACTAAGCCAAGAAAGAATGACGTTACCAATTTTGCAGCCATGAAAGTGAAGGCACAACGACTGATTTTATGTTCTTTACGGTCGGCTTGGTTGTCAAAAGTGGCCTTGAGAATTTTGGCAAGTCTCTCGTCGCTGAGCTATGTGTCGCAGTTGCGTTTTTCACATTAAGTAAGTTGATGTTGGAGCTCTTGGAAATCTTGTTGGAGAAGCTCGATCTGTTGGTCGGTAGAAAGTGGGTCAAGGAGAAGAGAATCATCGGTCGGCATGATGAAGCGCGTCAAATGTGTGTGATGGTATGAACAATGCCGTATGTGTATGCGATGTGAGGTGAATTTTCTCCTTCTTTAAGAAGCATCGATGCAACCGGGCTACTTCAAATTGCGGCGAGGAACGGCGATGTGGTTGCGGCTTCTTGCGTCGATTCATGTTGCGAAGGAAGGCGCGTAGAAGAGAAGGCAAAGAAAACATTCCAAAAAAAAGACAATGGATGTGTGCGTAATCAACATGAAGGATGCGTGTGTATGTGTGTGGGAAAGGACCCTTGAGGCTTTTTTGTTAATGTGTATTGGTGTCTCGTCTTCTGGCGGGAAAATTATTTACTCGCAGGTCAGACTGCAGGGCTTCTAACAATGTGTGTGTGTGTAATTATGAAGGATGTGTGTGTGTAGGAACCTTAAGGGTTTTGTATTTTGGTGTTTCTTCAAAGGGCAACCCGTTCTGCAGGGTTGTAAGATGTGTATGTGTGTGTGTGAGAAGATCGTCCAACCCACAAAATCAACGTTGGTCAAAAGGTGTGAGTGGTGTTGTGCGAGACTGCATGGCAGCTGCCAAAAAAAAAAGAGGGACAAGAGCTGGGGATTCCATGTGTTTGGTTGCGGGTAGGTACGAGGGAGTTTACTGTGTGTAGTCGACCATTGATAACAAAGAGTTGTGTGTATCTGGTGTGTTGGTTGGTAAAGTCGTTAATTAGGTGTGTGTGTGTGTGTGTGTGGGGGGGGGGGGGAGGTTAGTTGTGCATGCAGTGGCCAACGTAACTAGAGAAAAGAAGGGACGTAGTGAGTGATTAATGGGCCGGGTCTCCATGCACAGGAGGATTGGATGAGGGAGAGAGAGACACTGGTTGATAATGAATTGCATGGTGGGTGTGAGGTGGCTGATAAGCGGTGGGTGAAGGTGGAAAAAAAATGAAAAAAAATTTTGAAAAAAAAAATGGCACCCGCTCTGCAACTACCACACCAATCGTTGCGTATTGCTTGATGGTGGCACTAACTTGTGAAGTTGAGGTTGCTAAGGTTCCAGAAGTGGAGGACGTTGATGCAAATGGAAAGTTGGTTAGGGATGCGGGATACAATGGCCTTGTTGTAGGAGGAGGCTGCATAATCAACAGGGTATCTCCATGAAGTGCTTGAGATACCTGTCACATAGATGGCCGAGAATCCGACGAAGGGCTGCATCACATGAAAACAACATGCAAAACACACAAAAAATTGAAACATGAATTGGATAACAAAGAGATTAGATCCATTCCAATGAACAAATTCGGAGAATACTATGAAGGGGAAGAAGGAAACACAACCCTTCCAGTGAGATATAATGATATAGAAACCATGGCAATACTGGATAGTGGGGCAGACATAACCATAGCCACAAAAGTAGTATGGGAATCATGGGGAAAACCAACCATTAGACAAACTCGAATGAAATTGCAATTGGCTGATGGACACATCAAAAAACCCTTAGGACTGCTTGAAAAAGTGATAGTTAGTTCCTGTGGAATTGATTATCAACACACTTTTGCAATAGTGGACTTTGGAAAGAAACTCAATTACAAAATCATCTTGAGAAGACCTTTCATGCAACAAGTACAACTCATTCAAGATTGGGGAAATAATTATTTGTACTTGAAGCAAGTGGGATGAATAACAAGGGTTAATCTAAAAGATCACACTTATAGAGATGTCATGAAAACGCCCATACAAGAATTTAACTCAGTCTCTTCACTGAAACTAAGCTTGCATCTTGGTTGAACGAAGACACGCCTATTTGGATGTGTGGAGCCTCAAAAAATGGGATTTTAAAACAAGAAGAATGTATCTTAGAAAGGGATTGCACAGATGAGGCCTATGTACTTGAACCCTTTCTAGAGCATTTGTTTGAGCCATTTCAATGGACTCAAATTTTAGCAACAATGGATGTGTGTGTAAATACATCTATGCCTACTCAATTTTGCAATGAGGATGGCTATGACATAATTCCCTTACAAATGATCTCGACCCTTCACATTGAAGATGCAAAACTCAAGAATAAAAGGACTTGATAAAGGCTCAACAAGTGTTTCAGACCTCTACTATGATGCAACAAATGAGTTAGAAGAACATTGAGCTACCTTAGATGATTCGGGGTCGAAAAAAGAATGTGAGAGCTAAATTACTCATGAAATGAGGGAAGGAAAAGTTTTTTGACTTTCCAAACCAAAATCCGAGAAGACAGAAATGGTATAGAAGAAAAAGAGACACGAGAAACTTGAAAGTTAGACCTATGCCATCAGTCTCTAGTAGAACACAGTTTCTGATGCAAATAGATGCACATAATTGTGTCAAAGACAAAATCACTAGTAGATATCCTTTAATCAAAAAGTAAGAAATATCAAAAACATTGAGAAAAACGAGAAAGGAAACTCAAGAAAAACCTAAATACTAGGACAAGGATTCAACCATGATACGAGTTGAATGGAGAAAGAAGTATCAAGAGTTGAAGGAAGCTCTAAAGGAGATATATACAACTGAAATGGAAACCAATGAGGAGGATGGTAAATATGTAATGAGTGTTCCATCCCATTACAAGAAATATACTCTCCAAGACCAAAAAATCATAGTCGAACAACTTGTCAAGGAATTACGAAAACAGGGCGAGTCCTACACGAAGGACCTGAAAATGCAAAAAAGATAGATTTGGTCGAACCAGGAGAAGAGCCTAGGTCTGCCTACATTGCAAATGACCTGACTGAAGAAGAAGAAGAGCTTTTGTTAAGCTTCCTGAAAGAATACCGAGATATTTTTTCTTGGTCTTATAAGGATCTCAAGGGTGTTGATCTAGAAATCTGTCAACATACCATACCTATGAGAGATGATGCAAAACCGAGCAGACAAAGGCCATACACTTATAATGAGACATTTGCGAGAAAGATCAAACAAGAGATAGACAAGCTAAAGGAAGCCGAATTTATTTATGAAATTGAACACACAGATTGGGTGTCTCCAATTGTGATAGTACCCAAGAAAAATTGAAAATTAAGGGTGTGTGTCAATCTCAAGAAAGTGAATGCAGCTACCATTAGAGAAAACTTTCCTCTTCCAATCACTGAGCATGTTTTAGAACGAGTTGTAGGAAAAGAAGCTTACAGCTTTTAAGATGGCTTTTCGGGATACAATCAACTTTTGGTTGACCCCAAAGATCAACATAAAACTATTTTTGCAATTGAATGGGGTATTTTTGCCTATAGGGTTATGCCTTTAAGGTTAACTAATGCTCATCCCACCTTTCAAAGATTGATGAGCCATGCTTTTAAAGAATATCTTTGGAATTTCTTGGAAGTATATATGGATGATCTATGCATACATTCATCAATCCGGGCTAATCATTTTGAACACCTCAAAAAGGTATTCAAAAAATGCAGCTTTATAGGATTTGCTTAAATCTTAAAAAGTGCACATTTATGGGCAGACAAAGAAAAATTCTTAGACATATAGTATCAAAAAATGGCATAGCTACTGATATGAATAAAATTCATTTTATTGCTGATTTTCCTAGATCAAGAACACTCAAAGGGGTTCAAGCTTTCATGGGACATTGTGGAAAGTTACAGACGATTCATTTACATGTATACTATAATTGCAAAACCCATGTACAACTTGGACTGATGAGTGTGAAGAATCCTTCATGAAGCTTAAGCAAGCTCTCACTTTAGCTCGAATATTGAAAGCACCAGATTGGAATGAGATATTCCACATACATGTAGATGCTTCCAATTTTTCCATTGGGTGTATAGTAGCTCAACTAGGAGGCAAAAAATTGATTTTCCTATTTCTTATGCTAGTAGACAATTGAATATGGAAGAGAAAAACTATACAACCACTGAAAGGGAAGGATTAGGAATGATCTATGTTGTAAAAAAATATAGATATTACCTATTAGCTAAAGTGTTCTTTGTGGACCACCAAGCCTTATTGTACTTGGTCAACAAGCCAGGCAACATAGGAAGAATAGTGAGATGGTTCATCATTCTTCTGGAATTTGATTTCATTGTATTTGTGAAAAAGGGAACCACTCACCAATGAGCAGATCATTTGTCAAGGATTATATCAGGAGAACCACTCAAGGGAGTAGACGATGATCTACCAGATGCATATCTGTTCTCCATAAAAATGATACTTTGAAGGTCGGAAAATATGGTATTGTTGATGAACATAACTCAAGTGGATTTGCAAATACCACTTCCTATCCACAACCGGATTAATTGAGCAATCAGCTATGTATCAATTACTAGCTGGAAGGCTATACAAAAGAAATTAAGATGGAATATTGCTTTTGTGCATTAATCCTGAGGAGAAAACCCAATATCTAAGTCAAGCACATATTACCATAGTAGGACTTCACTTTGCGGAAGACCAAACTATGCAACAGATCTTGAGACTTGGAGTATTTTGGCCAAATATGAGGAGTGATGTTCACTCATTTGGAAAAAAATGTCCTCAATGCGAGAAACAAGCACCCATACCTCATGTGACATTGTTTTGAATATCATTTGTTCCTAAGTGGACTAACTATCTAGTTACTTACTTATCAAGCCGAACATTGCCTGAGGATATGAGTAGACGTCGCCAAAGAGAAATTGAAATGGAAGCAAGAGACTATGCTCTTATTGGAAACCAATTGTATCGGAGAGGAAAGGATCAACATCTGTGTCTTTGTGCAAATGAAGATGAATATATTCCCATTATAGAACAAGCACATGTTGGATTGGTTGGAGAGCAATCTAATGGCAAGCATATGGTGGCCGAAGGATGCAATGTCAAGATATGATGAATGGTTAGATGGAATGGACCTTCTTATCAAAGTACAAATGAACAATCATAGCATAAATGCATTGGTCGATACAACAGCTCGAGTAAATGCAGTCAGTTATTCCACAAAAAAAAAGCAACGAATTAGTCTTTGACAGCAGGAATATCGACTATTAAAGAATGCAACAAGAACCCAACACCGACACTGGGAGTCATCAACTTGAATGTGATAGTACATGGATGTTTATGCCCTCATCAATTTGTATGCTTACTAGATGAATGCATGAATGAAACAATGATTCTTGGAATCTCATGGATGCAAACGTACAAGGTAGTACCAGATTGGGATACCAATCAGCTCAAGCTATCACCTACAGGCGGGAAACTCATTGTTCTAATTGCACCAAGAAAGGAGGAATGGAATGGAGGTTACCAGGAGAGTAAACCATGAAGCAATCAATCTTCTCCATCCTATAGACAAGTAAATGCTACAAGTAGCATGCAAGGAGTCAGAAAAATCTAGGTACCAAAAGCACAACTTAAGGACAAGCCGTGTCAAATCTGGGTGCCCAAAACATCATCGACTGTACCAAAGACGGTTCCAAGGTTCAAAACACAAAGAAGAGCATCTTCAAGGAGGGAACATAAAACAAAATGGATTTGGAGGAAAAAGGAGCACTTATCTTCTCTGCCAACTGTAAAACCGATGAAGCAGTGAAGGGTTAAGTCTCAAACCACTCAACCACAACATTTCATTGAAGAAAAACCAAGATACCAATGGCGAGTTAAAGCTCAACAACCATCATTATTGATACCGACAGCTCAAGAAATCGGCGTGCCAAAGCATCCTGATGGTACAATATTGCAAAGAGCACACAAGCTACAAGATTTGCTCTTTGGGAAACTGCAATAGAAAACTTCGACCTCAGAAACCCTTGAGTTAATTACTCAAGACCCAACTCTTTCACAACATAATGGTTTGAATTGCATTGATCTTTTAAAGCATGGTAGAGTCAACCAAGGCTATGCATAGACACGATTGTTTAGCCCATGCACACAGTCGTCCCGGAGTACGCTATCTAGGAGTGGTGGAAGGGAACTAAGTAATTAAGGGCAATGTTTGAAGAGGGAGGAAAAAGTTTGATGGTAACGTGTGATTTTTTTGCAAAATAATGCCCTTAAGAGGTCATCAACAGGGGAAATTTAAATGATAACATCTCCTCGATGAGTGTGAATAGTGTATATACTATCAGAAAATCATCAAACAATGGTCTTTTTTTTGTTATTTTCATCATTTTCCTTGATATTGAGACTTAAAAATAGAGAAATCCACCAAAAAACAATAAAGTAGTGTTTGTCAATGGATTTTCTTAATTACTGATTTTTCACTTTGCTTCTTTAGCGTTTTTTTTTTCAATAAACATGTCAAAAATTAATAATAAATAGCAAATGAGCTTACATGGAGAAGTTGAAGATACACTGATGATCAGGAGTCTTACCATACACCGAGCAACATTTTTCGAGCGAACCAAAATCCGAGCAAATATTTTAGAGAAGTTAGCTCTAAAGGTCCTTTAACTCTCTAGATAAAAAGACGAGGTGTGGGCTCCCTTTCGCCACTAGCAAAATTTTCCTCCAACATGTTAGAGTTCAAATTTTCCTAGTGGCAATATGTAACAATTGGAAGCTTCTCTACTCAACATTACTTACTGGGTTCCCATCCTCAACATCAAGGATGAAGAAGAGGGGGGCATGCCACCTAGAGAACATGTCTATAGTTTTTTCTAATATTCTCTCTCTCTCTCTCGTGCATGCACTATAGCAATTTTATTTCCTTCAAAGCCTAATAGAGTACTGATCTATGTGTGTTGATTCTTGTCTTCACATCCTTATTCGAGACAAGTTATTCGTGAGTCTTTGGCTCCAAGAGTTATAGAGACAATTATAATAACATAACTGGCACGATAAAACTTTTATCGATATGGTGGTGGAAACAATAGTGATTTTGTAGAGAAAGTGTTGTGTGGCAACAACTTAAGTTTCCCATGGCTGCTCTTGTGCAAGTCCTACATGTAGCCCATTGGCTCCTCAAGTTGAGAACAGAGTATGTATATCTCTACCCTTTCAATGGGTAGTAATTTAGACAAAACAACTTCTTGTTTCTGCAATTGACACAAATAATCATGATAAGGTGATGAGAATGGGAGGATGTATATGCAGGTGGAGCGGGGAAACAAACCAAGGGGAGGGAGCCTCCATCATTGTTGGAAGCAAGGGCTTGGTGAGGATGCGTTTGTAGCAACAATGCATGAAATTAACGGGGGTGTTTGCGTGCTGCACATGATAGGAATTGCACTTTGAAAATTAAGAACACATGAACGGGACATGAAATATGGTGAAATAACTGACATCTGTGTAACACCAAGGGAACACTATGGAGGTGTAGGCGAGCTGTGCACGGCGTAGCTTGGGGCTCGAGTGCAAGACGAACAAGGTGGTTGCGACTAGCTATGAACACTGCACCTTGTGGCTCAAAGAGACAGGAAACGTGTGCAGAGGATGGGGCCTTGCTTGACTTTTCCTAGTTTTGGAAGGGAAAGAGACTGGGTATATTTCATGAAAATTAAAAGGGGGAGAGAATAGAGCTAGGCAGGAGGGTTAACTTGATGGAAACCTGGTACATTTTGAAGATTTTAGTGTAAGAACCAGTGATAGCCGTTTTTTGGCTTTCCATAATTGCCATAGTAAGCTACCTCACCCTATCAAATCACTCAAATATTTTGGTTATCCCTACCATTTCACTGTACATTGGCGTGTGTGAGTTAGGGACTTTCTCCATATTTTCTTAAAACCCTAAGCTAGCTAGTCACTGGGTTAGTTGAGACAAAAAAATAAATAAAATAAAAAAATAAAAAATATTATGGTCCATTTGTGTATAAATATTTCATTGTATATAGGGCCTAAATAAAAGGATTTTTCATAATTATTTTGGCATTTATTTAAATATTTCTACCTATGGTGTGTTATTTATGCTATGTACATTGACTCAACATTACCATATTTTTTCTTACCATTTTGCGTACTCTTTATTCCATATAAAAATAATTTCATGCAAGCTTCTCTTATTTTTGGTGTAATTCCATCCCAACAAAAATCCAAAAAAACTAGTTTATATATGTGTATATTTTTTCACTATTGTCATTTTTTCCTTCCTACATCTATTCTCTATTACTCTCATAAATTAGACCACCCAAAATATTCATCTTTTTATGGTAGACTTATAATGAAAGAGATTTATTTTGACCCCTTTATATTTTTTCCACCTATATTATTTATATTTGACATGTACATATTTTTTTAGACCCCTCAATATTTGATTTTCTTAGTTGTACTATTCACTTATATCATGATTTCAACAATATCTTCAATGATAGACCTACCAAATAAGGTCCAGGGTATGTGGCATGCATGCATGCACCATGGGGAGCTCACTCTTGGAGGTATTCAAAAGAATCATCCAAAGAAGAACCTCACAAGGACTTTGTGCAGTGGAAAAAATAGTCGGTTTTGCTGAATTTTTAAAGATCACATGGTCCCCGAATTTGAAAAGGTGATACAAATAAAAATTGTAGCTCGTGAGCTGAAATTTCACCTCAAATATTTTCATATTTTTCTGAGCTACGAGCTGTGAGCTATGATTTTATTGGTGGACCCCAGTTTGACCATGCTATGCAGCCACACTCCCTCTTCCACTTTATCATTTTCCTCTTTCACACACACTCCTCCCTCTCCTCCCCACTCCCAAACCTGCAACTCCCATGTCCTAATTCACCCTCTTAACCATTTCCACATCTCTCACACCTCCATAGCCTTCATCCTCCATTTCAACACCCTATGTGTCCCCCTTTCTCTCTACATATATGTCCATATTACCATACTCTCTTCAGCTTTCTAAAGAACTTCAAAAAATCAGCAAAAATCCAAGGATAACCTTTGCAAATGAAGGCTTCTATCATGAATTTTCCAAGGTTTGAAGATAACATAGCTTCATCGACACGCGTTACTTTGCCATGCTGACTGCTTCTTCTACCGGTGTTGTAAAGAGGTGAATGTCAACTTCTCCAAGCTTCAACCTTGCTTTACAAGCTTATCCCTTCTCTAACTTTTCTCATCATATATCTCACCATTTGGTGAATGATTTTGTAGTGATAATTACTAACCACTAACCACTAACCTTATTGTAAAATGCACCCTCTACTAGAGTAGGCACTCCCCAATTATTCACTCAATCCTCTTTTCTTTCATCCTCAATAATTCTCTTCCCTTGAGCCCACATCCATGTGACTCAAAGGACAAGAGAGACCCACCCTCATTAATAAAAATAAAAATATGCATAATCTTTTATTCCTTCAAATAAATGTGATTAGGCCTAATCCAAATTGGGGCTTCTAAAACCTATAAATAGAGCCCTTCTCTCCCTTGTAAATCATCACATGATCACACTACACCACACCATTCTCAACACATAACACACCACTCTTCAAGCTTAGTTGTGTAGAGTGTGTGCATCGTGAGTGCTCTATTCCATCATTACACATAGGTGCATGGAGAAGCTTGAAGTTAGTTATGCCATCTAGAGGAGTGGAGTGTATGCCATACTCTTCACCACGCTTGTAGCCTACTCTTGTGCATAAATAAGATTTATAGTTTTGGGTGCAATTGTATGCTGCAACTATGACTCTTCTCTCCAAATTGACTTGATAAGTTGGCTAATTAGGTGGTTGAAGGTATATTGTCCTTGAAGTTTGTTGTGCCATTTCATGCTTGGTGGTTTGAGGGCTTGTTGAATTGTTTGCCTAAAAGGTCAATTGTAAGAGGGTGCTCGGTGAGAGGGCTCCCGTGACCCTAAGACAATTTGTGTATTGGCAACAAGGTCAAGTTTTGTGTTGTCTCTCTATTTCTCATCAAGCTTTGTGTGTATCTAGTCTTTAAGGCTAAGACTGAGTTGCTCAAGTTGATTTGTGCTCTTTACCTCTCTCTGGCGTGGTGAATGTTTGTGTTTGGTGTGTGTGGCTATCTTGCATTCCACTCTCTTTGTGCGTTTGAGTACAAGGAGATATCACGTGCGTCCTAGTTCACATCTACAACTAGGTGGTGCCCCTTTTCTTGTTTTTGTTTCTGGCTGTGGGTTGTTGTTGTCTCTGATTGTGCTTGCCCCAGCCCCATTTAAGCAGGACGGGAGCCTCGAAGGGTGTTTAGAGGCCACTCTTCTTTTTGCCCGCCCCGGACCGCCTCAAATTGGTGCCCCCACTGAGGACGGCTTGTGTATGTTTTGTGTAAGCTCAACCTTTAGCATAATCAAGTAGCTTGCATGAATCACGAGAATTTGTATGATCCCTTCATTCCCATTGCAAGGCAAAAGGTACACATAATTGTTAGTACTAAGTTGCAATTTCAGCGAGTAATTCGTAGAATTTTAGGTCCTCTTAGGTTGACCGAGATAAACGCTTTAGTAAATCCTTTTATTTTGCCTCTCATTAGGTACGACCTTAGTTTGGACGTCTATATTTTTGTTTTGTTTTAAGCATTAGGTCATGCATAGACAATGGATAATGACCCAAGAATAGAGGTTTTCCCCTTTCATTTCACTCCACACATTAGGATAAACATTGCAATTAGTAGAAAAATCCATTTTCAACAACGTATGGTGTTCATGTTTGGTGCCCAAAGAGTAGGAGAAATTCTAGCATCACTAAACCCTGTCATCTTGCCTCTTATTGATTATCATAGGTCATTTGATGTGAATATTTTTATTTTGTTGTAGAATAGATTTCAATTTAGAAAATATTACTGTGTAAATCTTAAAAAAAAAAAAACATGTTGTCACCTTAAAATTGATTCAATGGAGGCCCAACGCCAAATGGTTGGATATCCTCTTTTCTTTGGAGAGCCTAGAGAGGATGCAGAATTATTTTTAGCAAATTTCAAGATGTCTTGTCGTATCAAGAGGATAGTAACTGATCAAGAACACGTAGAGATGTTTGAAGTGGTCCTTAGGAAAGATGCTAACACTTGGTTTGACTTGTTGCCCGAGGAAGTTAAAGGGAATTACACGAAAGTTGTGAATCATTTCAAGAGATACTTCTTTGATCCCCAAAATACTCAAAAACTATGGCAAGACATTGTTTCTCATAAGCAAAAAGACCTAGATGACTACTACTTGTACAAGCAAGAGTTTCTACGTCTTTGGGCTGTATGGGTGAGAAATGTTGCTAACCCTGGTGATGGTGCAGAGTTCCTAAAGAAGGAGAGGTTCATAGCCGGACTCTTTTCTGACCTTAAGATAAAAGTTGAGGCGGGTGCACCTGCTACTGAGGCAAGTTTTTTCATGCATGGAAACTCCCCATATATTTTTTCTCTTTTACCAAAATATTTCCTATTATATAAGTTACTTTTGATTTTTTCTTCCTTTTTCACAAACGTTTTAGCCTTTATTAAATAAATAAGACTTATGCTAATCAATCACGATGTAGCATATATAAGTAAGCTTTCTTTGTTGATCTCTCTTTTGACCTTAAATATTAAATATATATATTCTAAATTACATTATATAGTTTAGTATTTTCTAATATATTTTTCATGTATATATATTATTCCACCCTACCAAATATTTTATTCACTAGTTTTCATTTTCAAACCTCAACTCCACTTTCAAATTTCAATAATACCTCCATCTAGATGATTGCCAATCTTTTCAAAACTATAGGTCATGTTTTCATACACATGAAGGAGCTTACACTTGAAGACAAGAGAGAAGTCCACTCAAAGGGGACCACCAAAAGACCTTTGCAGCCACAAATAGTACATTATTTGGCTGAATTTTTTAAGTAGAGAAGAACCCCGAATCTGAAGGAGCGTTCAACATGAAAGATGTAGCTCGTGATCTCAACTTTTAGCTCAATTTGTTTCAAAATTTTTGGAGTTATGAACACGGAGATATGATTTTTGTAGTGGACCCCAATTTTCTCGTGTAATGGTGACACAGGCCATCCCCAATTTTCTTCCCTCTAGAATGGCTATGGTTCTACAAGTCTTTAAACATGATTACAAGAGACAAGGCTATTTTAATGAGGTATTGGCAAGTCTAAAGTGATTCTATCACCATTTTTGGAGGATCCATCCTCATCAACAACTATCCACCTTTGACAATCTCTCTTGTAAATTTCTTACCTCTCTCTTCTCTCCCTAATAAGCTTATGTCTAGCCAAAGCTAGACTATTGTAAATATCTCCTATCCTCTACATCCTACCCACATTCTCTCTTCTTATCTCTCTATTGACTCTGGTATTTTAAATAATGAGGAGACAAGATGGGAGCCACAGTCACATGCACCCCATTTTCCTAGTCACCAAAGTGGGACACTCACCTCAAATAGAAATATTGCTAAATCCTTCCCTCCTTCCCTATATAAGGAGGCCATGAGAGCTCACTTTGGGGGGGGATAGACACACACACACACACACACACACACACACACACACACACACACACACACACACCTATCCATACACACTCTTGTGCTACATGCTTGTAGCATGAACCATAATCACAACAACACCATCATCATCACCATCACCATGCACAAAAGATGAGCACCACACCTCCACACCACTTGTAATTAAGGGTTGAAGGCACAATTTCGAGAAGAAGAAGAGTGGACACACTCATTATATTCCTCGCCATCAACATCCATCTCTCCATTATGCCTCCTACGATCTTGTCCCCTTCTCATTTTCTTGCCATACGCTACCTATTGTATTCATCTTTTGCAAGCAATCAACACACTCCATCTTGGTGCCATACTTTGTGTCGCTTTGGATACATCTCATTGTGAGTATGGTATATGCTTGTTCCTTGCCTTTTTTTTCTGCTTATGTAAAGGTGTGCGGATTCGCCACCATACACACACACACACACACACTCTCTCTCTCTCTCTCTCTCCCTCTCATATTCCTATCATCTTGCTACTTCCATCTTGAGGTGTGTGGATTCGCCACCTCTTGTATGATAAGTGAGCATACTCGCAAGTTTCCCCTACCTCATTATCTTCCTTACTAACATGCACGAGTAGCAAGCCCATTCTCACTCATTCACCGCTCCTCTCACCTTATTCTCCGACCACGCCATTCCACATTTGGGCGTGGATCTTGAAATTGTTTTCCATGTCATGCTTCATTGTGTATATGTATGCGTCCTAGCCGCATATCTTGCTAGGTGGTGCCCCTATTGTGTATCCCCCATGATGAGGCCATTGTGCATAGTCTTGGTGTAGAGGCCACCGGGTCTATTTTTTCACTTCCGCCTCTCACTACCTTTGATGCAGCTGAAACTAGGGCTGCTCAGAAATATAGAAAACTCAAGTGCCTAAGGGGAGAGGTTCCAATAGAAGGTCTTAGACCCAAAGGTAAGTCACAAGCATCGACATCTAGGGAGCTTCCTGAGATAACAGCTGAAGTAATCGAGAAGTTGAATGAATCTTTAAGTAGCGTGTAAATTCACCTTGCACAAGCTGTAGGTCCAAAGGGACAAGCAAAGAAGTTTGAAGAGCGAGATTCACGACTTAGGAGTCTTGCAATGTTGGAATTGCGGTGAGTCTGGACATGGGATGTATAATTGTCCTTGGCCCCGTGGGGAGCCAGGGAGACCTAACTTGAATTACCCAGTGATGAATGCAGGTGAAGGAACTAGTCAGCAACCACGACTTCTACAAAGGCCAAATGGAGCAAGACCACCTCCACAAGGAGTGGAAGGAGTTCCACCTTTGCCAGACCCAAATGTGCATGTGGTAGAGGTGACAAACTCAAAAGAGGTTGACATGGAAGCAAATGGCATTAAGCGTGGCCTGGAAAAGGGAAGGAGAAAGAAGGAGTCACGTCACCAAGTGATCATGGACGAGGCAAGAAGGCAAAGGAGACCAAGGAAGCTAAGAAGACTCGACGTCGTATCAATCTCCAAGACTTCCCTCTTGGACATGGTATGGATCCATACAACCTATTGGAAGACATGAGAGGTAAGGGTCCTGATATCTCATGGCCTCAGTTTCTTGCATTATGCCCACAAGTTAGGAGGGATTTAACGAAGGTAGTTAGCACTAGGAGAAAGAAAAAAGAGAGTGTTCCTGTTGTAAAAATTGCACATGCTGAAATGAATGAGGATATTACACATGTGCTAGATTGCTACATCAAAGGAAGATTGGTTAGGAAAGGTCTAGTGGATGGGGGTGCACAAATTTGCATCATGACAGAAGGACTCATGCAAAGACTAGGCATGCACATCCATGAGACACGTGAAATTAAAGTCAAAATGGAAAACAATAGCAAGGCTAGGTCCGTAGGCATTTGTAAAAATGTCTCTGTGGAGGCCTTTGGCATTAAGAAGGTAGTGGATTTCTATGTCATGTCTACCAAAGGAAATGGTTACCCATTTATCCTAGGGAGACCATGGCTAATAAAAATGTGAGCTTTGCAGGATTGGGAGAGTGGAAAGCTAATTTGTAGTAAGGACAATCATAAGAAGGTTGTCTTTGACATGAAGGAGCAACGCCAAGAGGAGCTCCATGAAGAATCATCTCAAAGTGAGACGGAGGAAGGCTGGACCGATAGCACTTCAGAAGGAGAAAGTAGCGGCAGCATTACTGAAGAGGAGTCTTCCATCGAAGTCATTGGGGTAAGGTTTAATCCAAAAAACCAAGAGACCTCTTGCCCAGGTTTGGAAGAGGTAGGTTCCCAAGAGAACCAAAATGTGCAAGATGAAGGAATGTTAGAAGGTATGTTGTCTACAACACTTACAAAGGACGAAAGAGAGGAGTTCAAATGTGTGCTAAGGGAATTTCCTAGGATTTTTGCTAAAGACTACACCGATGTGTGTGGAGTAGATGATGTTCAACAAAAAATTGAGTTGAAGCCAGAGGCCACACCTAAGGCTCAGAAGCTACGAAGGCTAGGAGTCATCAAGGAGTAGGCTTTACTCAAGGAGGTAAGAAAGCTTCTAGCAGCAGGTTTCATTTATCCAGTGGAGAATTCAGAGTGGGTCTCTCCCGTTGTTGTCACTCCTAAGAAAAATGGCAAGTGGAGGGTGTGTGTGGATTACCGTCCAGTCAATGAGGCAACAATAAGAGATCACTTTCCCCTCCCATTTTAAGATGAGATACTAAATGAGGTAGCTGGTCATGAGAAGTACACTGTGTGTGATGGCTACTCGGGTTACTTTCAAATAGGTATCGCATTGGAAGATTAGTTGAAAAAAACCTTCATCACTCCTTGGGGTTGTTATGCTTTTAGAGTCATGCCATTTGGTCTAACAAATGCTCCTGCAACATTCCAACGTTTCATGAACATGGTGTTTCAAGCATTCTTTGGAAAGTCAATTAGGGTGTTCATTGATGATTTCTGCATTTATAGCTCAAAATCATTGCATCTACAAAGGGTAGAAGAAGGTTTAAAGAAGCTCTATCACATGGGAGGTCAAATCAACCCCGACAAGTGTCACGTAGGTGAGGATGAAGTGATCTTGCTTGGTCACAAGGTTTCCTATGAAGGAATTGAGGTGGATCCTTCAAAGGCAAAGGCTCTTATTGAGCGCCCATCACCCAAGAATCTCAAAGAGGTCATCTCATTCATTCAAAAGGTGAAGTATATGTCACGCTTTATTCACTTAGCTTCGGAGTTGCTTCATCCTTTGCAAAAGTTGACACAACAAGTAGAATTTGCATGGTTTGATGATCTTGAAGAGTATTTTTGTCTCGGCCATGGTACCCTGAGAGATTACCTCCAGGTCCATTATGACCAAGGTTAACATATTACGTCCAATTTGTTAGTCATTACCATGATTTGGACTAAGGAGCAAGGCTTCGATAGAGATAACCTCTACACGGGTTTCTACGAGACACGATTGTCTAGTAGTAGAGGCAACTCAGGCATGGCTTGTGCCTTTTAAGGCAACGGTGATTGGAAGGCCGATCCTTAATTAAACTCTAAGAAGCAGACAATCTGAAATGGTGAAGTTGAATCCACTGTTGGCCATGCCTACTAAACCAAAGTATCTGGAAAATCATTTCTTGATTTTCTTCTTGCTGGTGACTCATTCGATTCTTACAGTGGCAAGCTTTGCGGCAAGTGTACTTAATGAGGTACATCCATCATGTACGAGATGCACATAATTTTGTTTTTCCAGTAGATCTACAAGTGGACAAGGTCTATTTTTTGTGAATGACCGACACGGTCGACTTTGTTTTGCTATGACATCTGTTTGTTAGCATACATGTCCTTTAGCTATGAGCTCTCAGGAATTCCATAAGTTGTTAAGGGAAGCAAGGCTTCTAGTTTGGCATCTTGCATCGAGATTTTCCTGTCTGACTTATGCTATGTGCATAAAAACTTCAAGGAATTTGTCAGTTTGTCTGCATGTTATTTCATTACGTGCAAAGAGAGCGTATATGCTAAAAGCAACAACTCTCTCTCGTGCAACAGCTATGGCTATGAGCCATCTTCCAGCGTGTTTGTCCTTTGGAATTTCAAGACAACTGGTTACAGCAAGATGACTTTACACAATTTTAAGTTTTGCTTGTTTTTCCATGTTTTCACACTTATTTTGGAAAATATTGTATGTTGTGCAAAGCAAAGTGCTTTCACAGTTTCACGTGAAGCAATGCTTCTAACGTGTACATCGATACAACCCATTGCCTTCAAATCAAGGGCATTGGTATACATGTTTACGGAACCGGTTAATACGGATATCTTCTCCCATTTTATGTGTGGCAACACCAAGTTAGGATGTCTCCCTAGCAGTACAGGCTACTGTGCAAGGCACTTTTGTTTTGGCTCTCACGTTTGTTTTGGCTCTCACGTTTGAGGCCATAAATCTTGGCAAGGGCTTACAATTCTGCATGCAAGGCATGTTAGGTAGGTGGATTCAATTCTACCACCTCATGAATTACGCTTCCGCTATCACAATAGAAATTTTGGCTCTCACGTTTGAGGCCATAAATCATGGCAAGGGCTTACAATTATGCATGCAAGGCATGCTAGGTAGGTGGATTCAATTCTACCACCTCATGAATTACGCTTCCACTATCACAATAGAAATTTTGTCAAGGACAAGATAAGTGATGGATTGTTTATCATGATTTTTGGTTGCTGTCAACACACAACAACACTAAAAGGAACCTAAATCTAGGATTTATTTCACAGGCAAAGTGCCCTATTTAAGTTATCCTCGTACAGTCACGACCCCTACAAGATTGATGGGTCAAGATGTGATTCGTGTTCCATGTTTCCTCTCGATGATGATGATGTCATATAGGTAGAGAGTTGCATACTTATAAGATAAGCCACAAACTAGGCATAAGATGCGTAAAAGCATGCAGATTAGGTACACACTCCAGCAACTTAAGGAACGTTCCTCAACCAAGCATGCTCTCTTTCTTCTTTCTCTCGCAGAATAATGAAAACTTTCTAAGAAGCTTTTGATACATGTTTTTCTCATGAGTCGGCCTGAGTCAAGGTGCTCTAACTCTTAAACTAAAAAGTGGCTAAGATGTTACCCAAATTAGTCTTCATCGGCTCATTGATTGAACACTAATTTTTTATTGGCATAAGGGCTATGAGCCCCAAAGCCTAAGAGCCATTGTCGGACCTAGGGTAGGACCCAAATGTTGGCAGTTCCTGGGTGATTGTTCTCCAGCTTGAACAAATCTACCCAGTGGAGTCCCCATAGATGTTAATGACCAAGCACGAGTCTTGCCATTACACATGTTTTGGATGTTCTATTAGCACTACATGTGTTTTTAGTGCCAAAATTGAGTTGAGTTTTTGATACTCTTAAACTCACATCAGCTGATCTATACCATGGAGTCTAGATGCAGCAAACAGTTGAGACATCATGGTTGTTCACAAGAGCTAGGCCTCTCACTTATGTGGATCTCTTGCCCTCTCTCTAGCACTACGAGTGTCTATGGAAGCACAGTTTTGGGGTAAGACCCAGCGGGTGATTACTAAATCACCCCATAGGCATTGAGGATCACAGTCTGATCTATTCCAGTTCTACTTTCATGTAAAGTAGTCCGCAAACTACCACGGGGTAGTGGACAAATTTAACTTTTCAAGTTGATTCCAATTATTTTGTACATGGTCGACTATGTTGGTTACCGTTCCCTGCTAGTTGAGCAATTTCTCTCAAGGGTCTTGCCAAGTGGTTTGACTACATAGACTCTAACTAACGAGTTTGGATTGCAAAGGCAACACCCAGGGTTACAAGTTTCAATTTCTTTGTCTTTTTCAAAAGGATGTTTAAGCTAGGAGTCTTTCATCCAACTTGCTCTTTAGCCATGTGACAAGGTCATGTACGAGCATAGCCTTTTTGCAAAAGTGTTGTCACTTTCTCTCTTCACTATTCATCTGGATACCATGAAGTCTATGAGGGTCACTCACTTCACAGAGTGTTTACAGTTACCTCCACACACAAGTACATCTCGTACTTGATGGATGTCACTTTTTCTGACATCCTCATTTGATACATATTCCACATGTGGAGATTATGAGTCTCTTGGACTAACACTGGCACCTAATTCCTAATGATGTGTCACGACGATGTCCCTAGGTGCTGGTCGCCTCCGTTTGTTAGACCATTTGGAGCACACAGTATCAGGAACAATTTCAATGGCCAAAGTTGTTAGGTACTAAGTACAGACTTGTTGGAATTACAAGTGATATGAAACAACCAAGTAACGGATGGTTGTTTCTATGTATAGCCAAGTATGCTATGTTAATGAGAATGTCTCACGTTTGGTACCTAGGTGTGACTATGTTTTCACATTCTATTATGGCCCAACTTATGTTGCACGGCTTTCACATCGGCATCGTGGAAAGTCTTGTCCTGAAATTGCGGTTCGAATTTGTTGGTGTTAAATGCATGCACACTAGGTGTTATGGGCTCTAGTGTTTTAACACAGATTTGTTCGGAGCAGCATGCAACTTCATGGACTTTATTGTTTCTACAAGTGTTTGCACTTCAAGTGCAACCTCTCTAGTGGATTTGGTATGAGTTCACACCCGGCCATATACGATAATGGTTTAGTATGGGTGTCTCGGGATTGGATGATCTAAACTCTATGAGTTTATTTCGCTCAAATTCACATCAAGTATCCGATTGGAACCTCACTTGGTTAGTCGTCGGTGATCGTCAGTCATGGAAGACTGTCTTTAATTGATTGGGGATTTGCTATTCATCCCACGTTGGATGGACAGTTTACAAGCATTATATTTAGTACTAAAGGATATGCTAAGCGCATACGCAAGTGAATCATGCTAAAGGATATGTTAAGTGCATATGTTAGCACAAAGCGACACAACAAGATCGGTTACCTTTCTGGTTTGGAGTTTGCTTCTACGAAGAAAGGCATGTTGCGACTAGTTTTAGTCTCTACCTGTTATTCAGCAGTTCTCAACCTTCATCATCAGTTTTGATGAGGTTGGCTACTGGCAAGACACAACAACAATTCAAGGACTTGGTTGCCACTGATGAGTATGTCAGCATATTACTTTCATGGAAAGTGGAGTAGAGGTTTTATTGCACGTTTCAATATCTTCAGAAAGTCTGAAACCTGGGTTTGTATTTAGACACCTCTTTGTTGTGATAACTTGTTTAGCATTCTCAAGTGAGTTCTACATGAAGTCTTCACGCTATGTTGGTTATGAGTCGGTTAACCAAGACGGTTGCATAGGGACGACAATGTGAAAAATCAAGATGTTATTCTTGATTTTATTGAACCTCTTACTGAACCGGGTTATGCTCTAACGAACCGTTTGATCGATGAGGGATGCCACGGTGGAAAACATTAGTGTTCTTATGAAGATACCATCACTTGTGTTTTTGAGGACGAAAACGCTTCTCCAAGGGGGGAGTAATGGCAGGCCAATGGTAGGATCGGGCAGCACGCCAAGGGCCAGGGACTGAATGGCTCAGTACGGCTAGGAGCTGAGGGCCAGGCATGAGTTAAGGGGACCTACTTGCAAGGGCCAAGGGCTATAAGTAGGGAGGTTGGGAGGAGAACCACATGCCAGTCTACCCGTTGGCCTTTCACAAACACCAACATATTGCTAGAGGGCAAAAACATGCATCGAGCATAGAAGCCGTAAAGGACTTCTTCTGAGGGCTCGCCACTTAAGTCAGAATAGAGACCTTTATTGCCTTCGAGGAAAGACATATATGGTGCTCCGGCTTGGTCACGCTCGTGAAAAGCTTGAATGCAAGTGAGCAACATTCTGCAAATCTTATACAGCATGGTACATGAGAGGTTAGGGAGGCTCTTGAAGAAAGTCATGGCGCCCGTTAGGGTTTTCACCATGTATTCTTCCGTAGTTGGTCCCTCCTTTGGAGCTGGTAGTCGTGGGTACTTTAGCCATTGTGGCCTCTTCTTTTTCAGTGCTTCATATGCGTGCCAGGTCCTTACCCTTGGTACAGGACAGAATGTTGGGTCTTTCTGAAGAGATGCAGGTGCTCTTGTGAACAGAATTAGATATCTCAAATTCTTGTTTAGCCAACTCTTTCTCCACTTGGGGTGGATATCCTCTGAGCCTTCTGCCTGCATATTTTTTGTATAGTCTTTCCTTTACCTGTAGTAACTCCACTTTGATCAAGGGGTATGGTAGTGATCTTTGATGCCACTGAGCATTGATTTGGTTGGGAGTGAGTTGAGTTACATTTACCGAGTGGAGAACTCTCAACTCCCAATCCATTGCTGCTTTCTATTCAGCATCTGTTTCGTAGGCAATCTACTCTTTTAGTGCATATTCCTCAGCTTTAGAAAGCTAGACCATGGGCACTTGCTCAGCTTCAGTGAGTGGTACTTGAAAGTCTGATTCTCCTGCCAGTTCTTTTGACAGCTGTGTTTCCATCTTAGCAAATGAGACTGAGGGTATGTCGACTGTTGGTTGTTCAGATGTTCCTCCTTCTTCTTGATTTTCTGGTTGTCCCTCTCTCAGCAGCTGATTGACTCTTTTTAATTTGTCTATCTCTTTGAGCAGTTGCTCTTCTCTTTGGACCCGCATCAAGGCAAGGTGTCTTTGTGATTGTTCTAGCTTCAACTCAAGCTTGAGATCCTTGTTTCTCTTTTCCAAATGCTTATAGACTCATATGTACCTTTGATTGAAGTGACAACCGGAATTTCTCTTATCTGTCGCAAAAATGCTACTTGATCATTGATCCTTTGCTCAGAGTACTGCAAAGAAGCATTTGCTACATCAAGCTGCACTTGAATCTTTTGTATTGACAGAGTAGTGGTTAGAAGTTCATTGGTTACTTCTGTCAGCTATTGATCTTTGCTTTTGTAGGCATCTGATAACTTAGTTAGAAGCTTTCCCAGTATTTCCATTTCTTTTTGTTGCTTCTCTTTGGAAAGGTGGTGCTGTTTTGCTTCATCCTTCAGCTCTTTGATTTGCCTTTGGAGATCTAAAAATGATGTTCATCCTGTCATGTAGCTCTCCTTGTAGAGCATCAATGACGAGTTCAAGTTATATAGCTTGAGCACTGTGGTTAAGTGCTACTGTTCACATTTTATATGTCATTAGCTGCATCTGCTTGGCATATTCATTGACCTGGATGATGAATTTGTCATTCGTTTCCCAATCTTCAAGCTCTTTTTGGGGCTGTCTAGAGGTTTCAACCATTTCAGCTTGTGGCTCTTTGGGTTGTGTTGTGGTTTTTGCCTGTGCTTGTGGCAGGGGTTCTACTTCTCCTTGAGGCATTGTGGTTGCCTCGGTTGATTCTGCTGCTTGAGGCTTCATGGATGCCTCAACTGTTTCTGGTTGGGTTGTTGTAGAAGTTCCTGCTACAACCAATTCTGTTTCCTTTGGTTGTTCAAATATGGCCTCTTCCTACTATTCAAGCTCTTTTTCTTTGGCTTCTTCACCCTCATTGGGTTTAGCTGTTGGTAAAGGGTTTGGGCCTTGCATTGGTTGGTCTTCTTGCTTTGTAGCTAGTGAAGTGGGTTTTGGAGAGACATCCCCCTGGTCGTGATGCGACTCACCTTGTTCAGTAGCCTCAGTTTGTCTCTGTTGCTCGGCCCCTTCTTCCTTTGCGTTCCTTTCAGCTTCTTGAGCTTCTTTCAACTTTAAGGCTTCTGCCTCTGCATACACGCGTTCAAGAAAATCCTTGGGATCCTCTGCTCCTTTCCTTGCAGGGTTCTTGGTTTTGGGTCCCCTTATATCTCTTGGAACCCATCTTCCTGGGTCCTCACATGTAGCTTGGTGGCTCCTTTCATAAGTCTGCTTTTCTCTTTCAAAACTCGTCTTCTTTTGCTAAAATTCTTCTTGGTGTGCGGCTACTGCTTTCTTCTTCATTTCTTCAATTCTTGCATGTCTTTCTTCGTTGTTCAAGCTCTCACTTCTATGAGCTTCGTGGGAGCTTTTGAGATATTCTTCACGTGACTTATATACTCTCTTTGATGAACACGTGGTTCTTGGCCCAAGGTTGCACGGATACAATCCAAGTATTCTGATCTAGGGTTGGCGGCAAATTATCGGCCATTCCAATAGCATGATATGCTATTCTTGTCAGCACTTCAGGGGCGCCCAAATATGTGATTTTTCCTTCTTTCTTTGTGCCTTTAAGTGTTGTCAGTACATACTGCGCATGATCAATTGCCTTCCTGGTTGTCGACTTCAACACTTGGGTGAAGGTGGTCTCAACTGCATGGTTTGGGGTGGTGTACCGTGGTGGTCTCTTTGATAAGAAATTGAAGTGTTGATGGTATAGGCAAGCCGTGTCTTCCACTTGCCTTTGGATGAGATAAAAAAAGGTGGCAGCAGCCGTCTCTTTGGTCAAAGTGCCTGCTATCTTTCTATCTCTAGCCCTCATCATCATACCTTCAATTGGCAACTTCAATGCCTCGGCCACGATCTCTTTAGTGATAACCACTTCTACTTTTTCCCCTTGTTGATCAGTGATTTGGGCTAACCCATCTTCTTTGATCGTAGACAATAACTCATATGCCTTTTGGAAATCCATGCCACATGGTTCCTGGTTGTAGAAGTCCCTTAGTCCTAGCCTTTTGTTTAGCTTGGTAGCTACATCATATATCTCCTTTGGTAGCATTTGTAGTCCTATTTGGTGTCCTTCTTTGCTCTTGAATCTGCCAGTGAAAACCGTGGTGTTGTTTTCTTCAAGTTGTTCCTTAGATAAGTAAGTTGCCTTGGCCATCTTCACTGAACTTGGATCTAGCTGGTAGGGTGGAAACTCTTGCAACTTTTCTTTTTGAGACATTCTTTTCTTTGCCTTCTCTGCAGCTTGCATTGCTCCTGTTAAGGTAATATAGTGTCAAAGTTAAAAAATTCTGCAAATTCCGCTTTGAAATGCCATGAGTCTTACTTGTTGACAAATGTTGTCCATTTTTCTTCGAATCAATTTTTGAGCATGCATAGATGCATAAAAACATGTAGAGATCAAAATTATGTACTTTAGGCAAAAATTACAACAAAAGTAAATAATCGCGATTATTTACAGCTGAGGATTTTTTCCAACTTTTTGCATTTTTGACATGATAGGCTTGAAATATATGGCATTTAGGTACTCTGAGTGAAGTGTGGAATCATTTGAGTGCACTGGGTGGAATGGTGCAAGATTGAAGCTTCTAGAGTTTGAAACAGTAGATATAAAGAGATTTTGAGTTTTTGAGATCCAAATTTGCTCAAACTTGGTCAGTGGACTTGAAACATTATGTTCTTTGGTCCCATAAGGTCAAAGTTGCACATTTCACCCATTTTGGTAAGAAAGTAAATAATCACGATTATTGACTTTTTCATCCAAATGTGTATTTTTTGTTGCAACCTGGTTCTAGGCATGATGTAGACTCTGTGTATGAGATATGGGGTGATTTGGATCAGAAAATGTGACGGATAACTCAAAATTTGGATTGGAAAGACTTTGGTGCATTTTTTGACAATTTTCAAGTTTTTCTTGATCATTTTGGCTCATACTTGAAATGTGGCATGTAATAGAGTGTACAAGTGATACTGAAGTGAAGAGATCATTTTCGAGCCATACAAACACAAAAGTAAATAATCGTTATTATTTACAGCAATCAATTTTTTTTCAAGACTTGACAATTTGATGACCTACACATATTCAATACATTTAAAACAAGTTCTAAATTGAATTTGGTAAAGTTTTGTCGTGACGGCATCACTTCGTGCTCTTGTCGACTCTGAAATCATCAATTTTTGTGACTAGGTGGCATGTGGAGTTGGTTAGTCACTTTTGAAGCTATGGGCTTGTCCGCTACATAGTCCCGATGCTACCCATCCAGTTTTGGCCCATTTGGAGTCTGTTTGACTTTATATGTCAAATTTGACGCTTTGTAGTCTTTGAGCTGTTTTTGCTTTTTGAGAGCTTGCCTTAACTGTTTTCATGAAATCATCCGTGTACATTGTGTATAGACCCAGTCTATAAGTTGCCTGTGGAGTCAGAATCCAATTCTGGCATCTAGAAAAAACCTAGATTTTCTACTTGGGATGCCCCTCGACCCCTGTTGAATGGTCATCTGGTGATATAGAAGTGTTCTATTATATAGGGGCATGCTACAATTCAAGTCTCGTTGAATTTGGTTGAGCTGACAGGTCGCTATGGTCAATTTTGGATCGTAGGACTTCGTGCACTGCTGGGTTTCTAGGGTTTTTCACTAAGCCTAGACTTGCTACCCGGACATATAGAATTGTTCATTGATAAGCTTAGAACTTACCCCTCATGTCTTGTGTGAGACGGCGCTGTAAATGGGCGACTGTGGACTTCGAAAATCATGCGCGAAGAAGGTCGAGAGTTCTCTCCTTCAAGAGTGACTAGTGGAAATGAGGTGATTTTGGGCTACCTTGGATATCTATACTCGGACTTCCCAAACTATTTTTTTCCAAATTCCCCTGTTAGTCCTACTAGGCCGTGAAATCTATGTTAGACTCAAGAATTTCTTAAAATCGAATTCCGTGAGCTCATTATGCAAGAATTTGCGAAAGTAGGCCTTTGTAGCCTAATTTAGGCTTCCCGCTTCTATCTGTCGATTTGATTGAATTTTTTTGTGCATGTCCATCTTTTCCTTCTGATCATGAGGAATCCGAAACTTCGAGCAAGTGTTTCCGAGCTAATACAAAATCAAGCGATATCTAGCAAAGCACCTTGAATATATCCATGTTGTAAAATTGATGCAACTCATGATCAAGCAAGAAATCAAATTCAAAAGTACATTTTTATGATTTTCAACTTCACATATGCATCTTCTCCATCTCTATGTTTACGGCCTTCAAACTTCACTTGTGTTCCCAAAATGTCAATGGATACAAGGATACACGGTCTCCAATAGGCTCAAAATTCTTTTCCAAACAATAACCTTGATCTCAAACATTCTACATTCTAACATCAATATAACCTTATGGCTAGGAAGAGGACTAAAGATAGGGATATGGCTATTCTCTTGCAAAAGTTGGAGAGGGATGGGAGGTACTAGCATCTGTTAGAGAGAAGCTAAGGAAGCAAGCTTGTCAGCATTGAATGTGAAACTTTTGTAAAGAGAGAGTTAGATGAATCTCTCAAGGGGAAATTTCAAAGGCCATAGATGGCACATAGTGATGCATCATAGTGGAGCATCCTTCCATACCATCCGTGCAGAACTTGTACACACAACCTTCATTTTTCTTTGGGTTAATGGAAGTCGTTTTTGGTGGTGGCTAGGTGATGGTCAAGTGAGATCACCTAGTTATTCATAAATGATAACTAAGGTGATAATGCCTAGCATTAATTACAAGTAGAAGTAGTGCTCCATGTCATGTTCAAGTGCACTAACTAACATCACATTTTCCAACATCGACCACCACATGGAGGTGATCTATGTGCATAATATATGTGATAGCATCTAGTTTCCACTACCTTCTCATATTTGCTTGGTCCATATGTGCTATTGCTTGCAACCATCTTCACAAAATTACTCTCTCTCTCTCTCTCTCTCTCAAATTTGTAGAGGAAGCTAGAAGCTTGACCTTGTCCACTTTCCTGGTCATTTTCCATGTGTCACTATCTTTTTGCTATATTATTGTTTGAGCCAATGCTTTAAGTGAGGGCAACGGGTGCTCAAATTCAAGATCAGGTGTAGCCATATCGTAAGGCAAGAGAGTCGGCAAACTGCAGAGAGAACACAAAAATCATGAGGAAAAACAAAGCTCGATCAATGCCATTGTAAATTCCATCATCCAGCCCCTTGCTCCCAAAATGAATCTGAGATATGCAGGTGTCAACGTTTGGCAAGGCGCTCAAGCTCTAAAGCTGAATAAAATATCATCATCAAGCGGGGATAGCCCTGGGTACCTTCGATATCACTGCAATGCCTCTGTTGTGGGCTCCTAGCTCCTCCTCCTACTCCTTTGTCGGTGACATTCCTGGCATTCTGGGCCACGCCGATCCTGCAAAAATGGCGAACTACGTGAAAAGAATAGGCTATGCTACAAGGATAGGCCATTTTTTAAACTTTGTAGGCGGGCAAGGCAAGATCTGGTCTCTTGGAGATGGAACATACTTATAAGGCCCTGAATCTAATAAGAGAGAATACGTGGAACACAACTTGACATGGGACCACTGCAGCTGCCATGGAGGGAAGGGGCTTTGCTCTCAGCAAGCTACTGGACAACCCTAACCTTTCCTGACCCACCACTTTTTGGGCGGCATTCCCCCCCTCATCTCAGCGTGGGACGCGGGCAACGCAGGCTGAGTGCTTAAGGTTGCTCTTGATTGGCTAGCCCTGTATGGAGGCCAGATGTGTGCCCTATTCTTTCTCAGGCTTCTCTTAACGGTCCTCTCTCCTCCCGACAAATCATCTTGCCCAATGATGACCCATCCACCATAGCATACTTGGGTGCCCTGCATGCTCGCCCTCAAAGGTCAACTCAATGCAGAGATTCTACAACAAAAGAAAACTCAGGAATGTGCCAACCTCCTTCCCGAGCTTCACACTTTGGATGCAGCGGTCCATCATGTCTTGGAAGCTCTGCTAAAACCTGCACCACTTTCGCAAGAAGCCAATGAGAACCTCAGAGTTCATGTTACCTCAGCAACCGCATTGGCGGATCAAGCGCATTGTGAAGAAACACTACCGCCAGCCCTTGTGAACAGACAGAGCGATGGCAAAAAGAAGGCTGCTCCTTTCCACTGGGCTCATCTGAACCCCACCTAATGGAAATATTTACCCGGAACTCCTGCACGCATTGGCATGATTGTTCAAAAAATAAACTACCTATACCCATCCAAGCCGGCGTGGATGGCTACAAGTAGTTTCACCTTGGACTCACACACCGCCAGCGGCTCCTCTAAATGCAGCCTAATAAGCTTAGGCCTATGTCACACTGGGGCGGGCGCCCGCCTCCTTCTTGGAAGTGTGGGCATCTGCTCCATGTCACACCTGGAAATATTCAAAAAGCTGCCGACTATTGTCATCAAATAAATTTAAGCCAAATGGCGAAGCGCCCGCCATCACTTCTTCTTGTCAGAGCTCGAGGCTTGTTAACCCACTTCGCACGCACGCTTTTGTAGTTGGCCGCGACTTTGCAGAGTAGGCCGGGCAAGCTAGGCCGCCCCTCTGACAACACGCGAGGCCATCTGCTTTTTTCTGCTGTAGCCAATAAACTGTCACCACATGATCTTGGCTTGCTTGTGCCTGTCCCAGTGTGACATAGGCCTTAGAAAACTATCTCTAGCCATCTCCGTCGTCGGCACGCATTGCTATACTAAATTCCATTATGGTTCAAATAATTCCCTTGAGTCACATGTGGTGCTCATACAAGGCAAGTTAAACACCCTCGCTAACTACCTGTATAAACTCATGATCATAGGTAAAGATTTCCATTAGAAACCTATGTGTAACCATCCGTGCCAGCTACAGACACTTCCATTATTTACCAAATATTTCCCTTGTCACATGTGGGCACTCACTCATACAAGGCAAGTTGAACACCCTTCCTAACACACATAGGTGGTGAGCCAAAGAAAATGAAGGTCTCGTCTTGCTATAAAGTGTTCATGATGCTATAGGATAGCATTAGTACACATGCTCTCATTTTCCTGCATGTGCAAGATGAGCTTATAAATTTTTTGCATATAGGTGTATCAAATTATGAAGATTCTGTGGGCAACCTACTTGACCAGTTTTTAGTGAAAGTTTTACTGCTTTTATTGGTGAGGCGGTCTGGGGCGGGCAACAAGAAGAGTGGCCTCTAAACACCCTTCAAGGCTCCCGTGCTGCTCAAATGGGGCTGGGGAAAGCACAATCAGAGACAACAACAACCCACAGCCAGAAACCAAACAAGAAAATGGGCACCACCTAGTTGTAGATGCGAACTAGGACGCACGTGATATCTCCTTGTACTCAAACGCACAAAGAGAGGGGAATGCAAGATAGCCACACACACCAAACACAAACATTCACCACGCCAGAGAGAGGTAAAGAGCACAAATCAACTTGAGCAACTCAGTCTTAGCCTTAAAGACTAGATGCACACAAAGCTTGATGAGAAATAGAGAGACAACACAAAACTTGACCTTGTTGCCAATACACAAATTGTCTTAGGGTCACGGGAGCCCTCTCACCGAGCACCCTCTTACAATTGACCTTTTAGGCAAACAATTCAACAAGCCCTCAAACCACCAAGCATGAAATGGCACAACAAACTTCAAGGACAATATACCTTCAACCACCTGATTAGCCAACTTATCAAGTCAATTTGGAGAGAAGAGTCGTAGTTGCAGCATGCAATTTCACCCAAAACTATAAATCTTATTTATGCACAAGAGTAGTCTACAAGCGTGGTGAAGAGTATGGCATACACTCCACTCATCTAGATGGCATAACTAACTTCAAGCTTCTCCATGCACCTATGTGTAGTGATGGAATAGAGCACTCACGATGCACACACTCTACACAACTAGGCTTGAAGAGTGGTGTGTTATGTGTTGAGAATGGTGTGGTGTAGTGTGATCATGTGATGATATACAAGGGAGAGAAGGGCTCTATTTATAGGTTTTAGAAGCCCCGATTTGGATTAGGCCTAATCAAGTTTTTTTGATTAGGCCTAATAAATGATTATGCATATTTTTATTTTTTTTAATGAGGGTGGGTCTCTCTTGTCCTTTGAGTCACATGGATGTGGGCTCAAGGGAAGAGAATTATTGAGGATGAAAGAAAAGAGGATTGAGTGAATAATTTGGGAGTGCCTACTCTAGTAGAAGGTGCATTTTACAATAAGGTTAGTGGTTAGTAGTTAGTAATTATCACTACAAAATCATTCACAAATGGTGCGATAAATGATGAGAAAAGTTAGAGAAGGGATAAGCTTGTAAAGCAAGGTTGAAGCTTGGAGAAGTTTACATTCACCTCTTTACAACACCAGTAGAAGAAGCGGTCAGCATGGCGAAGTAACGCGTGTCGATGAAGCTATGTTATCTTCAAACCTTGGAAAATTCATGATAAAAGCCTTCATTTGCAAAGGTTATCCTTGGATTTTTGCTGATTTTTTGAAGTTCTTTACAAAGCTGAAGAGAGTATGGTAATATGGACATATATGTAGAGAGAAAGGGGGACACATAGGGTGTAGAAATGGAGGATGAAGGCTATGGAGGTGTGACAGATGTGGCAATGGTGAAGAGGGTGAATTAGGACATGGGAGCTGCAGGTTTGGGAGTGGGAAGTAGGGAGGAGTGCGTGTGAAAGAGGAAAATGATAAAGTGGAAGAGGGAGTGTGGCTGCATAGCATGGGCAAACTGGGGTCCACCAATAAAAACATAGCTCACAGCTTGTAGCTCAAAAAAATATGAAAGTATTTGAGGTGAAATTTCAGCTCACGAGCTGCACATTTTGTTTGTATCACCTTTTCAAATTCGGGGATCATGTGATCTTTAAAAATTCAGCAAAACCGACTGTTTTTTCCACTGCACAAAGTCCTTGTGAGGTCCTTCTTTGGATGATTCTTTTGAATACCTCCAAGAGTGAGCTCCCCATGGTGCATGCATGCATGCCACATACCCTTGACCTTATTTGGTAGGTCTATCATTGAAGATATTGTTGAGATCATGATATAAGTGAATAGTACAACTAAGAAAATCAAATATTGAGGGGTCTAAAAAAATATGTACATGTCAAATATAAATAATATAGGTGGAAAAAATATAAAGGGGTCAAAATAAATCTCTCTCATTATAAGTCTACCATAAAAAGATGAATATTTTTGGTGGTCTAATTTATGAGAGTAATAGAGAATAGATGTAGGAAGGAAAAAATGACAATAGTGAAAAAATATACACATAAATAAACTAGTTACACCAAAAATAAAAGAAGCTTGCATGAAATTATTTTTATATGGAATAAAGAGTACGCAAAATGGTAAGAAAAAATATGGTAATGTTGAGTCAATGTACATAGCATAAATAACACACCATAGGTAGAAATATTTAAATAAATACCAAAATAATTATGAAAAATCCTTTTATTTAGGCCATATATACAATGAAATATTTATATACAAATGGGCCATAATATTTTTTATTTTTTTATTTAATTTATTTTTTTGGCTCAACTAGCCCAGTGACTAGCTAGCTAGCTGAGGGTTTTAAGAAAATATGGAGAAAGTCCCTAACTCACACACGCCTATGTACAGTGAAATGGTAGGGATAACCAAAATGTTTGACTGATTTGATAGGGTGAGGTAGCTTACTATGGCAATTATGGAAAGCCAAAAAACGGCTATCATTAGCCCTCCCCCAGGATGATGGTATATTCATGTACCATCATAAAGCATCTTTTCCAAAGAGAGGACTTCAGAGTCCTTGATAAGATCTTCATTGTTTGGCCCCTCGGCATTTTGACTGGAGTTACATTCATGCTTCATGGAGCAATGCTTACATGAAATAGCTGCCTTTTTGCAGATCTTTGGTTGATCCTTTGGTAGAAGGCGACTCAAATAAGGCTTCAAGCGATACCCGTTTACCTTCTTGGAGTGCTCTTTTCCATTCAAGTCCGTAAGCTGATAGTAACTTGAGTTGAAAAACTTTTTGACTATGTATGGCCTCTGCCATCTAGTTTCAAATTTGGCATCAAAACGATTATCGAGTCAATTGTCATGCCTTAGCACCAGATCTCCTTCCTTGATGCATTTGTCCTTCAATTTCTTGTCGAGCTTTTCTTTCGTTTGTGTGGATTTCCTCTTGTAGCACTCGTAAGCTGCTTCTCTTTTCCACTCAAGCTCAGCTAAGGTAAGAAGTCGATCCATCCATGCTTCTTGATCATCTTGTGCTACTTTGCCATGAAGTTGCATTGTTGGAATGTTGAGCTCGATAGGCTGCAAAGCCTCTTGACCATAGAACAAGTGAAATGGTGTGAACTCCGTGGCTTCCCTATATGTGGTTCAATATGACCACAAGGCACCATCCAAGAAGTCATCCCACAACTTTGTCTTGTTTCTTACCATCTTTCTAATGATGCCTGCAATGACACCATTAGCTTTTTCTACCAGACCATTGGATTGGGGATAGTAGGGTGTACTATGACGATGTAGAATGTGAAGTTCATCACAGTCTTCTGTAAGAAAGCCCTTTCTAAACCCTGGACCATTATCAGAAACAATCTCTAAAGGTGTGCCAAATCTACAACAAATGTGAGTGTAGACAAATTTGCTCACTGTCCTCTCATTTACCTTTGCCACACTTTGTGCTTCTACCCATCTCGTCATGTAGTCTATGGCCACCAAGATATACGATTTTCCATTTTTAGTCCTAGGCAATGGACCCATAACATCAATGCCCCATTTTTCAAATGGACCATTTGCAAGGACTAACTGATGTGGACCATGTAACAGACGCTTGTTTCCATTAATCTGACAATTGGGACAGCTTTTACACCAATGTTGAACATCAATGTGCAAGCTTGGCCAAACATATCCGGCAAGCAAAATCTTTTTTGCAGTGAGTTCCTGTGCAAAATGACCACCACACGCTTCCTCATGCAAACCTTTTAGAATGGCTGGAATTTCCTCAATAGTTGGTACTCTTCTGCACACTTGATCCTTCCCTCTTTGATAGAGGGATCCTTCTAGAAAGAGATACGCGCTTGCCTTTTTCATGAGTCTCCTCTTCTGAGCCTTCGTGAAGTCTTGTGGAAACTCACCCTCCAAAATGTAGCTAATAATGGGAGTCAATGAATCCAATCCCTGGTATCTCGGTTGCTTGACAGTTGCTTCCACCATGATGACCTGCACTTCTTTCTCAACACATGTAACTGCTTGTTGTGCAAGTAAATCGGCATCTTCATTCTGTTTCCTAGGAATATGATATAGTTGTACTTCTTCAAATTGATTAAACAATCTACGAATGGCATGAACTTTTGTCCTTAGGCTTTCATTCTTGCATGCCCAAATGCCTAAAATTTCTTCACAATGAGAAGTGCATCCCCTTTTACCATGAGACGTTGTATACCTTGGCCAATGCATATCTTTAAACAAGAAGTAGTGTGTCGTATTCTGCTTCATTGTTGCTAGTTGAACCTGGTAGATTGACCTTGTCTTTCATGACCACCTCTCCACTTGGGTTGAGCAATACTAGCCCTCCCCCTGCTTTTCCTGTGGCTCGTCGAAAAGCTCCATCAATGAACAAGGTAAAAGCATTAGGAATACTTTTAGGTGGTGGCAATGGTAGGGTCTTTACTTCAGGCACCTTAATCTCTTTCTCATGTACCCTATAAGTAAGGATCCTTGCCAATTGTGCACACACACTATCTTCTACCTTGAAAGAGTATTGGAACTCTTGCAATTCCATAATCCACTTTGAGATCCTGGTGCTAAGATTCATTTGAGATGACACCCAAGGGAACAAATTTTCTGCAGTGAGAATTACAAAAGGTTTTGGTAGCAAGTAGGATCTAAATTTTCTCACCGCAAACATGAGAGATAGCATCATGAGTTCTACCTCCGTGTAGCCTCTCTCTAAAGCATTCATGACCCTACTAGCAAAGTAGATGGGTCTCATCCTGGTACTGTGGGAATCTTGTTGCAATAAAACTGCACCAATCGTTTCCTTTCCAACACTAGAGCTAACAAAGAATGTGTACTCCCAACAAGGAGGCATGAGTGTTGGTAGCTCTGACAAAATGACTTTAATTGCAAGAATGTGAAATTGCAAACTTGATAATCCATTTGTGTCCCTATACGAGGTCAAACACTTTCTTCACCATTGACTCCTAGGAAACTTGAAAACATGACCATAGAGCCTTCACTATCGACTCCTGTCATTGATGTAGTCGAGTCGTAAGATTTTTTCACACCCTGCATAATCACCTTATGTGATTTTTGATGATTTGCTGTAGAATATCAAGGTAAATGTCTCCATGAACTGGAGTCAAAATTCAAGGTGATTGTCGATTTCTTGGCTGCGGATTTCAGCTCGGCTTTTTGTATTGTTCCCACTACTTGCATGTGTCCTTGGATGCATCAGGAATCCTCATCACTTGCTTGACATGGATGTAGAATTTCTCGTTGCAGTATCACGTACGTGCCAACGTGACCATGCCTTGAAATCTTGCGCATGCTATAATTGACTCGAGATTACTAAAATTATGCTACTGCATCATCGGTTGCGTCCCCTAACATGGCAACCTACCAAGGTACCGAAGTCTCAGGTCGAGGGGGGGGGGGGTGGTGGTCCATGGGCTCTGTCCCTTACCTTTTAAAATTGGTTCCCTAAGTCCCTTGACCTTGGGCATTCAAGTGGAAAAGAAGCTATGGCGAGCTGCATCAAAGGCTACCAATTGTGTAGGGAAGAAAGAGCACGTTCTGGTGCTCCTCAGCGGTTGTCACTGAATCAAAAATTCCTCCCCGGCCCTGGGCGAATAGACAGAACCCATCTGCGTTCAATTTGGTGAAAGTCGCTTGCACAAGCTACCTCTACTATGCCCCTCCGCACACGGTGTTTTGGGCTCGTCCTCTCTAGATAAGGGTTCATGCCTGCACCTTGTTGACCGACGATCCCTTCTCGTCGAACCAAGAGGCCATGCCCGCCATGGGAACGAGAGAGAGAGAGAGAGAGAGAGAGAGAGAGAGAGAGAGAGAGAGAGAGAGAGAGAGAGAGAGAGAGAGAGAGAGAGAGAGAGAGAGAGAGAGAGAGAGAGAGAGAGAGAGAGAGAGAGAGAGAGAGAGAGAGAGAGAGAGAAGCATTCTATATAGGTTTCTTCACTTGGCAAACAAAGATATTTGGGCTTGTGATAATTAGTAACCTTACATCCGGATTTGGTGGTATTACGCCATTGAACTTAAAAAAAGAGTCATTATGCAAGTTTTGCAAGTTCTTGACAAAGAACAAAGAATCAGATATGAGAAAGCACTACATGCACTTAAAGACCTTCTTGCCAGCCCGCCGCCAACCCGAAGACTACTTCAGTCCATGAAGTTGTGTCAAGGAACGACACAGTCGAGGAGGGGAGGAATGTTAGCAGCTAACATTCCTCAGATAACTCGGATAACATTTTTTTAATCTTTTATTGTAAAAACACTTATTATTTTGATTAATCAAGAATGTTGTAACTCCTACTTTCCAGATAAACGGTGTAATTGATGAGCCGGGGCTACAACCTTCTAAATTGTATCAACCTATCTTTAGTTAGAGCTCCCAGATTATTAGTTTTGACCACAAAAACCTTGGCTAAGGTATAAAAGCCAATTTTTGTAAGTAGTTCATAAGTTTTTGGATAATAAACGATGTAAATGGTGTAATTGATGAGCTGGGGCTACAAGCTTCTAGATTGTATCAATGTGTCTTTAGTTAGAGCTCCCAGATTATTAGTTTTGACCACAAAAACCTTGGCTAAGGTATAAAAGCCAATTTTTGTAAGTAGTTCATAAGTTTTTGGATAATAAAAACATAGCGCGAGCTAATGGTCCTCACTTCTCTCCTTCTCGCGCTCCCTACTCCCTTCCCGATTGTCACATTGCAGTGTCGTCTGTTGCATTGCAACCGCAAGTAAGAGCTCTACGCATTGACGTAAGCATTTCATGGTAATCCATAGCTTTTGGCGTCGCCAACCCACGGCCTAATAATTGTAAAATAAGTATAGGTGGTGTATTGGGACATCATTGCTAAGCATTTAGATGCATTCGGGGTTGAAAACGACTAGGTCAAAAACTCACTGCTCTTAATAATCGTGATTTTTTGACCTAAAGTGAGGTTTGAGACCATAAGCATGTGTGCTTAGGTCTTATAAACATGTCCTAG
The DNA here is from genome assembly GCF_014529385.1 of Adiantum capillus-veneris. Classification (NCBI taxonomy): domain Eukaryota; kingdom Viridiplantae; phylum Streptophyta; class Polypodiopsida; order Polypodiales; family Pteridaceae; genus Adiantum; species Adiantum capillus-veneris. Next base: position 118,395,574 of record NC_140958.1, read on the forward strand.
AAGTTTTAAAATGTTTGGATGTCATTTGATGCTGTAATGGTTGTGATTTGTTTGCTGATGAGCGACTAGCTTTTGGTGATTTCTGTCATTTGAGTGTAGCTTCAGTTAGATGCGAGTTGTTTGTTGTTTTCCAAGAGATTAAAAATCTCTTGCAGCCTCTATGCACTAGTCAAGTCAGCTTCATCCCATGGATTGACAATTATATCGTGGTTCTCGCTATGTATGCAATAAGATAAGAGTGAGGGTAGACACTTGTCCCACAACGCGTTTCACTTCATGTCTCTTTTGTCTTCTAGACTTCTGGTTGGGAAAATCATAGAAGAGCACCTCAGCTTGGTTTGGTTTTGTGTTGTTGTCTGAGCTACTTGATAGCTCATCTTCAACATCAATCTCTAGTGATTCATCTCGTGAATCATGTAACTCTTCATCACTTACATCGCTCACATCTCGGATGGAAACCTCATCATTTATGTGTTTGCACTCATCCATTTCTTGAGTCCCTCTATCCTTGGTTTTTGTCCCTAACTCCAAGGTACACTCACCATTTGGAAGGATGTTATGTCAAAATCCTCTTCTTCAAAGAATTTTGTTGGGGTTGTCTCATTCACGCACGCATCTAGAGTAGCCAGTATTTGTCCCATCCAAAAGTGTCAAATGAATCTTCTTGAAATGATTCTTGAAAGTAGCCTTTATCCTCCACTGATCTCTGTATCCACTATGGCAAAGGTATGCTCGTACTCAAATTTTATCAAGATACTATGATTTGTTCTAGCATACACACAGGTCTCTCCGCAAATCCATCTGCAAGTTACAATTTCGTTCGTGTTTTTTTAAGAGATGGTATCCCCATTTTTCCCATATATTTTTTGTATTAGCGATGTCCACTCCAGCCTCGCTATCCGGCATAGCTATGGTTTTCCATCCCTTGTGCTCTAGTGGTAAGGTGGCCTTTCCCTCTCCTCCTTCATAGTAGTCACCCACCTTGTTTACATGCACATGTTTCGCTTTCGGTTTCTCTAGTAGAGTTTTTCCCATGTGTTCATCTATGGAGATGTCTTAATGAGGTATTTTTAGCTCCATCTTCTCCAAAATTTTTCCCACTTCACTCCATAAATGCAGTCTACTCTTCAAGAGCTTTGAGAGAGTTAGCGTACATTATATAGGTGCTGACATAAATTCATGGAGGCTCTTGGTTTCCATCATCTTTGGAACAGGCTTCCATTGAGAGGGAAAAACCTTGACCTAAAATTTTGTTTCATGATCCCCTATAAAAGAAGGTAAATTCTTCAACATTTTTGACTTGATCTATAAATACTTTCACCCCTGCATCACTGTATAACGAATGTATATCTCTCATATAAAATTCATGATCCATATTGATCATTGTGATAGGTGAAAACTTAAAAGCTACACTATTATCCTTGCGGTTCATAATCGTCTCCCATAAAGCTTGTGGTCATGGCTCCTCCACATCTGGAATGGGCATCAATCCTCGCGACTTGGCATCATTAGTGGCGTTTGCCACTACCCTTGTATCCAATGGTATTTCAATTTCAGGTTAATTGATCAATCACTTCGTTTTTGATATGTTCATTTTCCCTCTCCTTTTGGTGTATCATCATTTTTAGGCTAGGAATGTTTAAATTTTCTGGCTTCATTAGAGCTTGAGAAGTCTCTATACGCCATTTGCACATTTCCAATCTCTCTATTTTAAATTCACGATGTGAGTATGTCAACCATCTTTGCTTTGAGGTTTGGTTGGTCTTCACTCTAGCCTCGTATGCTTGCAATAGAACCTCTAAGGTTTCTAGTACTTTATCCACTAAGACTAAACCACTTGATTTTTGATTGGAAGACACCACTTCTTCTACCCTTTCCTTGTTTTCTTTTTTACATTTGAGATGCTCCCTTGTTTGTTGTAGCTTGTTCTCCAAGGCAGTCTTTTCTTTTAACCTCTTAGCTTTCATTTTAGCTTTTCTTTTAAACTCTTAGCTTTCATTTTATCTTTTTTTCTTTCCAAAATTTTCTCTCAGTCCCAACTGTTAAACTCTTGAATTTGGTTTGATTTGGTAGTTTTTGCTCGTCCTTGACTGGCATGTTTCGTGGTGCTTCCTAATCATGTGCAACAATAGTAGATATAAAAATAGCAACAAAGTATGCAATAATAATAGTGACAATAGACATGGTAATATATAGGATAATGTTTAATTTACAAAAAAACTCCTTTTTTCCCCGTCTCTTCTCTTTGGTCACTCCATTTTCCACTCTCTCACTACAAATTCAATAAATGACTGTGGTAAACTTTGAGAAGTTTTTATAGTGGAAGGTGATCACATGTGAAAGTTCCCTTGCAATGAACTCTTTGCTTTCAGACAAGTGAAATGTAGGTGTCATAGCCTCTCAATGTATTCTCTTGAACAAAGAGCTTTCTAAACAAGGAGGACCATAAATAGACTACTACCCAACCATAGGAGTGTGAGACATATAGACATGGTCACACACACTTGGCTACACATTGACCAAACATGACTAATCTTGTTAGGTATCAGACTACTGTAACACACCCATGCGGCTATTTACAAGCCCCTAGTATATTATTGTACAGGATATTATATTATATTATTAGAGACTTAGCAAGTATAGTATACTACTCTAATACCAACATGACATTGATGTCTTACCTTCAATGTGTTGGTATTATACCGCCATAACAGTATGAATCCAAATATTTAATGTGTGAGATCGATATCATATCAAAAATTTAAGATCATCCTTTTCCTGCAATAGCAATTTTCTAGTGGGGTACCATTATTGTAAAAGTATCATACCGATATGAATGGACTCTTGTCATGCATAAAGTGCAATTTCAATCGCATTGATGCATCAAAGTGATACTATGTTAGCACATTATAAGATTTGGTTACAAAGAGTAGCTCGAGCAAGCACAACATCCAGCAATATTGATCTTGTACATATTCTAGAGGGTAATGTTTTAAACAAACAAACAAACAAACACACACACACACACACACACACACACACACACACACACACACACACACACACACACACACACACACACACACACACACACACACACACACACACACACACACACACACACACACACACACACACAGAGAGAGAGAGAGAGAGAGAGAGAGAGAGAGAGAGAGAGAGAGAGAGAGAGAGAGAGAGAGAGAGAGAGAGAGAGAGAGAGAGAGAGAGAGACAAGACAGTTACAAGATTATGGTAGCAACTTCAAAAGTACAGAGTAAATTTAAGAAATATTATCTGTTCTTAATTGTAGCATTAAAGGAACTAAAAGGAAAGAAAATGCACTGGCTTTGTAAAAATCTTTGTGTATATAATGTGACTTGAAAGATGGGATTTTCTCAATCCACCAATATTGAATTTCTCATAAAGATCAATAATACTTAATGCACATCGGCACTATGGAAGGACCACTAATTAAAAAAGGTTACCAAGAAATACAAACCATCAACATTGAGGTTATTGAAGTATAACATTGGCTGTGCTTTTGTGCATAATGTTGTTTTGTTATATGTAATTTCTTTTCTTCAATATGGAATTGCTCATTCATAAAGATCAATAGTACTTAATGCACATTGGCACTATGGAAGGACCACTACTAAAAGTTTACCAAGAAATACGAACCATAAACTTTGTGGTTATTGAAGTATAATATTGGCTACGCTTTTGTACATAATGTTTTTTGGATATTAAGTTTATTGAGAAGCATAATGTTGTTTTGCTATTACTTTTATCCAAATCTTAGCATCAAGAAAATTCATGTCATAAAATCTAATATCTAATATCTAACCAACCCAAATGATTTTCTCATATTAAATTGATCACTTAATGTGGAAGAATAAACGGGAACAAGTGTTAAGATATAGACATGTGCTTATAGATGTATCTCAACACGGGGCCAATGGTAAAGGGGCCCAAATGAGAGATGGTCTATCAAAGAGCAAGGCTAACAAATGGAGCATAAGACCTTAGGGTTATCTTCACTGAAGACCTCCAATAATGTGTGTAAAAGGCCTTTGACCTTAGGTAAGGTAGGGCTGAGCTTGAGGTGCGGGAACCCGACCCAGCTCAAGGTGCTTGTCCTGCTTGTCATGCTTGATGACTAAGGTGCTTGATGATTGAGGTGCTTGAGATGCTTGAGGTGCTTAATTATTGAGATGCTTGAGGTGCTTGACATGCTAGGGTTGCACTTGTGGGGAGAACCCAGCCCAAGCTTAAAGTGTTTATGAGCCAAGCTTGTGGTGGGAACTGGGCCTATGCATGAGGGGTTGAGGTGTCAAAAAGTCAAATATTCAATCCCTACAAGGAGGGGGCGAGCCCTACATGAGGGGGGATGAGAGATAACACCCACACACTCACACAAGGCATGCATGGTACAAAGAAATAAAAAGGGACACTTGTCAAGTTCCTCCTCATGTTGCCCTCATGGTGTGCCTGAAGCCTATTGGTTGGCCACCCAAGGGGTCCAATAATAATTTAGGAGATTTAATTAATTGATTTAGCATTTATCTAGCCCTCTATCTCAAAGGGGAAAGGGGGACACTTGTCTCAAGGCTACCCTTGCTGCTTGTAATGCCTCCTACTTGTGATTGGCTAGGCCTGGAGGGGTCCAATGAGCTTCAAGCATGAGCTACAAGGGGGGGTCGACCCAAGCAAGCTAGGGGGTTACTTAGGGGGTATACTCTCCCACACACACTCACAAAAACTCTCATTGTGTGCTATGCAAAGTGCAAGAGTTCCCTCTCCTTCTCCAAGCAAGTAGAGGTTGAGAGCCTACACCAACACTCTTGGATATGGAGTGCAAATCCAACCAAGAGCCATGCTTCAATGCTTAAGCTTGCCAACTCCTTCTTCTTCATTACTATGCTATTATATATGCTAGCAACAAGAGTTATGATAAGTGAGGAACTAATTCTTTCTCCTACGAAATGTTTCTTCTTCCTCTTCCCTACCCTCATTCCCTGCTAGCTCTCTCCACCTTCGAAGGTGTTTGAGGTCTTGGGATAGTTAAATCTTTCTTCAAGTTTATGTTATGTTTGTGATGCATGAAGCTTTCCATCTTCATTGCATCACCTAGGTCACAAGGAACACAAAGATTATATTGTAACAAGTCTCTCTCTTAATGGGAGAAATCATAATACAAATGCCTATTGGAGGGGGGACCGGCTCCACATAAATCCGGTCCTCAACTGTTGTCATGTTCTCTAAATTCTCTCTCTTACAAAAGTATTGTTCATGCCAAGTTAACAAATTGATATGATTATGTTGCTATCTTCAATTATGTTCACCCGTTATGCTCACAAATTCATTTCTCAAAAGTACTCTCATTAATTTCCGCTACTCTCAAATTAAATAGGCCAATTTAATTACATTGGTATCAGAGCATTTGGTTTCTCTTTTATTTCTTAAGAAGAGAGGTCCTTAAGTAGCCTATAAATGGTTGATGTTGTTAATTATATTAGGGTAAGTGGAAATGGGATCTATTATCCATTTTGTTGAGCCCACTATGTGGGGGATGGTGCGCACCTCGGGAGCTTTGGACTTAATAATGGAGTCTTTTTAGACTTGCCTACGGCTTTACCATTATTGAGCCATAAGAAGTCCAAAAGGAGCTAGCCCTTGGCAACTCTGCTATGTTAGACCTACTCCTCTACTCTCTATAATTAACCACTTCGAGCCGTGGGTGTAGATACTTAAGAGACGATTTTCAAAGGCTAAGAGGAGTGGCAACTAAGGTTTTGAATTGCCAAAGCATACACTAAGTACATACATAAATTTTGTTAACATGGCTGACAATAATCAAGAGAGTAGAATGAACATTGATAGCTTTGATTTTGCACATGAAGGTGCTAATGATGATGCTCCCATGTTTGTGAATTATCTCGTCACTAGGTTACAACAAGCTATGGGCAACCCTACTTTGCAAGCCGAAGTTACTCACCAACTTAGTGCTTATGGAATTTCCCTTCCTCTCCAAGAGGAGAGAGAGCTTAGGAGGCCTCTTGAAGAGACCCCCAAAAGAAGACTCTCTCCCATTCGAGAGGAGGAATCCAAAGAGCAAGAAAGCAATGAAAGTTTAAGTTCCTCTGAAGATGTGGCTCCATGAAGATGGCGGTCTAGACGATCGCCCACTCCTCCCAAGAGGAAAAGATCAACACATAGTCCTTCTCCTCATCACTCTGAAAGGCAAGAGAGGAAACAAAGGAAGAAAAGGGTTAGGAAGAGGTCACCCTCTTCTCCTTCTTGTTCACCTTCCTCCTCTTCTGACAAAAGTTATGGTTATTCTCCTAGAGAATACAAGAGGGGAGGACATCGCAAATCATTTCCTGCATGGCGAAGGTCACAAAAGCTAAAGAAGTTCAAGGAGGGAGGAAAGAGTATCTCTTTTCTCACCTATGATGGCACCTTCGATGCTACCGACAAAGTGTTGGCCTTCATCCAGCAATTTGATGCGACCTTTGGAGATGAGGGCTTCACAGAGTCCTCTAAGCTACGCCATGTAGCTATGCACTTCCAAAAATCAGCTCGTCAATGGTGGGCTAGCCTTCGTGGAAATGGTGAAGCCCCAAAGACATGGAAAACTCTACGAGTTTCCATCATGAAGCAATTCCTTGCAAGCGATGCAAAGGACAAAGTGCTTACCGAATGGCGCAGATTGAAGCTCCTCTCCCATGATTCTATCCACAAATATGTAGACAAGTTTTGGGATTTACATCTCAAGGCTACTGTCTTTCAAAAGATAGACTTTGCCGAGCAAAGGCAGCAATTCTGTGCGGGATTACCTGAAGAGATGTCTGAATACATCAACTCTCAACGGCCTGGTACTATTAGCGAAGTAATCCATCACACCATGGTTGCTTCACGCATCAATTTCCATCAAGGGGCTAGACGTAATGTCAAGCCCATGGAAAACAAAGACAAAAATAATGCAAAGGGGAAAACCAATGTTCAAAATACTTCCCAAGTCAATTCCAACAACAACAATAATCGGTCCAAGGAGAAGGGAGTTTACAAAGGTAAAAACAAACTCTCTCTTGAAGAGCTTGAAGCTTTTCGCAAGGACCATAAGTGTTTCAAGTGTGGGGAGCAAGGGCATGGCTATCATTCTTGCCCCAAGAAGAATACTTGCAATGAGACTCCTAGGGCTTCCACCATCGAAGCTCCAAAAGAGGATGCTCATTGCAAAGGATCATCACTTTCCTATGCTTGGGGGAAGGTAAGAGAGCATGATGCCTTCATCTTGTTTGACCCTGGCTCTACTCTTAACTTCATATCAATGGAGTTGGCCACCAAGTTGGGCATTCAAGCTTTTGAGATGGGAGATATAGTAGTGGCTGATGCAGCTTTCAAGGGACAACAAGCCTCCGTTACTCCCTTGATTGGGAAGTTGAGGCTTCATGTCCAAAGCTATGTTGACAAAGAAGACTTCTTCATCTCTCCTCTCCAACATGAGGATGTTATCGTAGGGGCACCATGGTTTGATCGCATGGCTGCCAACATGAAGTTCCCTGAAAGGAGAATCTACTTCACCTACAGGGGAAAGAACATGTATATAGATGCTAGTGAACATGGTCGTACTATTCCACTTGTAAATCCGCTTGCTTTTGATAAGTCAATGAAGATCTCAGTTTCTGCGTACATGATTTTTGTCAAAGAGTCTCTAAAGGATACTAATGTTTCATCAAATGTAAATGGTAGGAATCAAGAAGACTTAGACTTGTCTAATTTTCAAAAAGGATTCCAAGATGTGTTCATCGATGATATCCTTATGGACTTACCTCCAAAACGACGGGATGATGACATGGGAGAGAGAAGAAGAAGATTGTTTCTAGAAACTAAAACAATACCTCACCTCCGCTCTTGTACTCAAGCTACCCGATTTTACTCAAGATTTTGAGGTAGTAACAAATGCAAGTGGACTTGCTAAAGGAGGAGTCTTAACACAGGAAGGCCAACCAGTTGCCTACACTTCCAAAAAATTAAGGCTTCATGAATTGAACTATCCAACTCATGACCTATAATTATTAGTTGTTATACATGCCCTCAAGTTATGGAGACATTATCTATTAGGACGCCAATTTCAGCTGATCATTGATCACCAGTCTAAAATTGTTTTTTCCCAACCAACCCTTAGTATGAGACAAAGACACTGGATAGAACTTCTTCAGGCATACGATGTCCAAATAAAATACAGACCTAGAAATAAAAATGTGGTTGTTGATGCTCTTAGCAGAAGAGCCTTCCTTGGAGCCATCTCCATGGCCAACAATTCAATATTGGATAAGGTGAGGGAATGCTTGCAGAAAGATGTATCTTATCTTCAACTCATTCAAATTCTCAAGTAGGAAGATGAAACAAAAAAGTAAAAAGCCCTAGTAAAGGACCATTCTATGGAGGATAGCCTTCTTTACTACAAACATTGACTTTACATTCCTAAGGATACCTCCCTAAAGCAGTTAATTCTTCATGAAGGTCATGATATTCCAGTATCAGGGCACCTGGGGTATGCAAAAACTCTTAATATCTTGAGGAAAATCTACTTCTGGACAGGAATGAAGAGGGATGTACTTCGATACATCAGACAATGCCTCTCTTGTCAGAGAATCAAGGCTGAACGAGTAATGATGCCAGGAAAGTTGCAACCCTTAGACATACCTCAAATGAAGTGGGAATCCATTAGCATGGATTTCTTCACAGGCCTCCCCATAGTTCAAGGAGGGTATGATTCCCTAATGGTAGTTGTGGATATGCTTACTAAAGCCTCCCATCCAATACCAGTAAAAACAACTTATACAACCTCACATATAAGAAAGATCTTTGTTAAGGAGATCTTTAGATTACATGGACTTCCAAAGAGAATATCAGTGACAGAGATGCAAAGTTCACTTCCAAGTTTTGGAAGGCTCTATTTAAAGCTTTAGGAACACAACTATGCTTCAACTTGGCATATCATCCTCAGACAGACGGACAAACAAAACGGGTAAACCAAGTATTTGAAGATATCCTTCGAGCTTATTGCAGTACAAAACCCTGTAAGTGCATTCAATTCCTTCCCTTGGTAGAATTTTCCTATAACTCCTCTTTCCATAAAAGCATTGGAATGTCACCTTTCAATGCTCTATATGGGAATGAATATATGCATATCACCATTGAAGTTTTCTGACCCTACTATAAGGGTGGAAGCCTCAAAGAAAATGCTGGAGGAAATGGAATCCGAGACCAAAGCCATACAACAAGATATTTAGCCATACGTCAAAAGCGTTATGCAGACCAAAAGCGATCTGATCAGATCTTAAAACAAGGAGACCAGGTTTTTCTACGAGTGCATCCAAAAAGAAGCAACCTATCTCTGGGAAAATTCAAAAAGCTTAGTCCTAGGTATTGTGGTCCTTATGATATAATCAAGGTCCTCGATGATCAAGCCTACAAATTAAATCTGCTCAAACATATATCAAAGTTCATGATGTATTTCACGTCAGCCTACTAAAACCCTACATCCCAAATCCCAACCATACATTAGGGGACAAACAAATTGTAATGCAACAACAAGGAGTGATGCAACTTGAGACAAAGTGCATCTTGGAAACTAGAGAAAGAACTTTTAGAAACATAGTAATCAAGGAACATTTGGTAAAGTGAAAAGATTATCCCACTGAAGATGCCACTTGGGAAGATGAAACCTCTCTTCTCAAAGACAATAAAAAATGGTATTTTTGGAATCTTAAGCAAAACAAACCCCAGGCTAGAAATTTTCAGATTTAAATTCAGATAAAAAATGACCCCACTAGTCCCTCCAAAAGATTCAATGTAAATTAAATTATTAAGAAAAATTGAATAGTTGCAGGAATCATTGAAGCATAGACTTTATTAAAGGCCTCCCATATATTTATAAAAATAGCAAAAAAATAGCCAAAAGTTAGAAGGGTTGATATTTTTGAATTAGACAGGTTGTGTGAGGAGATTGCAAGACCTGCCAGGGATACGAATAGCAACAAATGACACCTTCTTGAGTATGGGGGCTGCCTAGCTGCAAGCTGCTTCCTGTTCCATCCAGGGAAAGTCTAGAAGGCCCAGAAAAACTATAAATAGAGCCCTAGGCCTCTCATTCTCACTCAGACTCGGGGTCCTGGCTATTTCTCTCTCACATAGGGAGAAAACTCCACCCAAAAATCACTAGAGAGAAAATCTCTAGCTGATTATCCACATTAATTAGCCTAATCCCTTTTTAATTAGAAAAATTATGCTAATTTACCTTTGTTTTTTAATTAATCTAATTAATTAAGAAGAGTAAACTTATTTACAATCTAAATTACTCTCTTAACTTTTAATATTTTGTTGATTACTTAGATTAAGATTAGGGATATTAATCTAATTAATTATTTAAGCCATATTAAGATTGAAATTAATTTTTTTGTCTTAAATTAAGGGTAATTATACTAATTAAACTTAGATTAATATATAATAATTATCAAAGCTGTATTAAACGATCAAGAAGTTAGAAAAATTATATTATAATTTTTTGATTAGTTTTTGTAATTAATTAAATAATAAATTAGCTATTTTTAGACAAAACATTTATGAGAAATGTACTTAATTAACTCAAATATTCTTAAGTTAACTATCATAATTAGGAAACACTATTATAAACTTGGAGTAAATTACTCAATAATAGATATTTAATCTAAGTATTTAATTAAGCTAAAATTAGCTCATTTGATCCTGAAATTAAAGATTGAAATTAGTAAATCAAGCTTGATAATTATGTATTATTTATCAAACCTAGTTGATATTGTAATTAAGCCGTGATAATTATCTTAAGGTCAATAAATTAACTTAGATCTTTTTCTAAGCAAAAATAGACTAATTCTAGCTGAAATTAAACAACAAAAATTAGTAAATCAAGCTAGATAAGTATGTGCTATTTATAAATTTAGTTTATAATGTATTTAAGCCGTGATAGTTATCTTAGGGTCAAAAAATTAATTTAGCTATTTTTCTAAGTGAAAATAGATTGATTCTAGCTTAAATTAAAAGGGAGTAACTATTAAATCAAGCTAGATAATTATCTACTATTTATCAAAGTTAGTTGACATTGTAATAAGTGTGATAATTATCATAAGGTTAAAAAATTAATTTAATTACTTTTCTAAGCCAAAATAGACTAATTCTAACTGAAATTAAAAGGGGGAAATTAGTAAATCAAGCTAGATAATTATGTGCTATTTATCAGAGTTTACATACATCATACTTAAGTTGAGATAATTATCTTAATGTCAAAAATTTATTTAGCTAATTAGTTAAGTCAAAATAGATAAATTTTAGCTGAAATGAAAGAGAGAAAATTAGTTAATCAAATTAGATAATTATGTCCTATTCTATCAAAGTTAGTATACATCTTAAGGAGCCAAGATAACCAGCTTAATGTCAAAAATTTAATCTAGCTATTTATTTTAGCCTAAACAGTCTAATCTTAGTTGAAAATGAAAGGGAAAAATTAGATAACTAATTTTTATATCTACAAAGTAATAATCAAAGTTAGTAAATACTATTATTTCCTTGAGATAATTATACCATAATTAGTTAGTTAGTCTAAGTAGTTATAATTGATTAAAAAACCCTATTTTTATCTAAAGATTAATTAAGATAAATATAATCTACTGTCAGAAGTCTCTAGAAAAATTACTTTAAGTATAAACCATTGCTTTAAAGATGAGGAAATGCAATCTTCAAGAGAAAATGAATATAATAAATATTAAGCTTAAAACAAGCAGATTTTAAATTTATGAATAAAGATGGGGAAATTAGAAAAAATATGTTTTCAATGTTGATTTCAATGTCTTGTCTTAATGGTGAATAACTGTGATGGAAAGTCAAAAATGAATCCATTATTTTAAGTGTTAAAACACATGTGGTAGTAATTAGCAAACAAAAGGATCATGTGTGAGTGCGGGGTGATAAGTGGAGATTGAGTGAGGTTGTCAATCATGTACGGTGGACATGATTAGTCAAGTAACTAACTTCTCCAATTGGAAGAGGACTTCACCAATAGCTATGCCCTCACATCTGTTAGGGGGAAAAAAATGTCGGTTGAGGATACCTTATCCCAATTTGTGGAAGTTATAGGGCCGAAAGAGTTTTGGACTTTGAAGGCATTCTCTCGTTTTTGCTGTGAGACACGACTGGGTCTTCTTCTAGGGCTATAGATCCAAGCCATTGTCAATGGTAAAGGTCTATTCCCTGGATTTTTCTTGTTTAGAGACTCTGATTTTTATTAGGCCTAGAGACCTGTCAAGGATCCCATCCCGATTTTGGGTGTCGGCGGGTTGGGGATCTCAGAATCCATAATATCATGCCATTTGAAATGTAACTTATCCTTAATTTCTAAGAATAGTAAAACTAATTTTTAGAAAGGTGTGTATGGGTTGTCAGATGTCTTCTCTTTCTCATTCCCCTTCTTAGTAAGCATAGGTAGCTAGCAAAAGTACATCACAATATGTGCTAACTACCACAGATTTTGGTGGTTTATTATAGGCATATGCTAAGTATAGGTATGCACTAAATAAAATACAAGTAAGAATAAACTATTTAGACTATACACGTTGGGATGGGGGAAATGGAAATACACACAAGACACAAACTCGACGCCTCTCTATAGCCCAACAGATATCCAACACCCCAAGCCACACAGAATCACACACGCATGCACACAACTGTAAACACACACACACCGGTAGACCTCGCAAGCCTCAACCACACACAAAACCACACTCAATTTGCAACCACAATCACTCTCTCTCTCTCTCTCTCTCTCTCTCTCTCTCTCTCTCTCTCTCTCTCTCTGCACACACACAAAGAAGACCCGGAGCCAACGCTACCACAACTAGGGCACGAGACGAGATAGACGAGAAGGACTAAGTGGACTTAGACAGCACAAAAATAACCCGGCAATGATTGTATCCTTGCTTTAAGACACCTTCAATACACAATCTCTGAGGGACACACTCTCGGACCTTTTTTTTCCACCTGCTGAACACCCACTGAAGCCCTCGTTGGCTTCTTTTTGTCCAAAGCTCCTCAATCAATTCCCCTCTTCATGCATAGGCAGCCCCTTGCTCCTCTTTACTGACAGATGGTGGCCCCCTTCAACCCTTCTTCCATGCTCCCGCCTGGCGGCTTCCTTCTTTGTGGCTCAAGACCTCGGACAACCCATACTTATTACGCTATGGCTGCCCTCCCCCAGCGCTATCTTCTTCCCTTGCAGCTCGCAATATTGGATAACACTCCTCTTTAGTGTTCTCTGAGAGATCCTTTCCTCAGCCTCCCCCTTTCGCTATGCTCAATCCCCCTTCAGAAACATCTCCTCCTCCTCTCGTCCTCCTCCAGATGATGCTCCTCTTCAGCTCTTCCCTCTTCTTGGCGTGGGCTGCCCTTCACCATCCCATTGGTGGCCTCTGTATAGGGAACCCCCTGTAGCACTACTTGGATGCCTCCACCCCCTTGCTCATGGCCTCGCTCCTCATGCCGCCCTCCAATCTACTGCATGGCGCCACCTTTGGCTGCCCCCCTCCTGCTACTGATATCGTTTTCACCCTGCATAGGCAGCCCCTTGCTCCTCTTTACTGACAGATGGTGGCCCCCTTCAACCCTTCTTCCATGCTCCCGCCTGGCGGCTTCCTTCTTTGTGGCTCAAGACCTCGGACAACCCATACTTATTACGCTATGGCTGCCCTCCCCCAGCGCTATCTTCTTCCCTTGCAGCTCGCAATCTTGGATAACACTCCTCTTTAGTGTTCTCTGAGAGATCCTTTCCTCAGCCTCCCCCTTTCGCTATGCTCAATCCCCCTTCAGAAACATCTCCTCCTCCTCTCGTCCTCCTCCAGATGATGCTCCTCTTCAGCTCTTCCCTCTTCTTGGCGTGGGCTGCCCTTCACCATCCCATTGGTGGCCTCTGTATAGGAAACCCCCTGTAGCACTACTTGGATGCCTCCACCCCCTTGCTCATGGCCTCGCTCCGCATGCCGCCCTCCAATCTACTGCATGGCGCCACCTTTGGCTGCCCCCCTCCTGCTACTGATACGTTTTCACCCCAAGACAACCTGTCATCTCTCGGCCTTCCCCATCAACTGCCACTCCTCTCCTCTGCTGTCCTGGCAGCCCTCCCTTCCAAGGCAATGGCGTCAGACCTTGTCAAGCTCCCCCTCCTGCCTGGCAGGTCGCCCTCTTCCTGCACACAACTGGCTGGCTGCCTGATGCGACCCCAGCAGTCCCGTTTTGCAAGCAATGCACCCTCGAACTGCAGCGCTGGCTCATCCTGGCCGTAAGCCTCTCCTTCAACTGCTCCTGCCTCGCCGTCCTTGCCCTGGCGTCCTCTCTTGGATGGCTATCCCCTCAGCCCCTCTGTACTCCTGTGATGCTCCTCCATAACTCCCTCCACTGGCCCCTCATCTTCATGCCTTGGAAGCCTATCGACTGATTCCTGCAGCCTCCCCTTTCCGCTCTGTCCTCTCATCTTCCAACCGCCGCCCCTTCTCTGGCTCTCTTTCCTTCCATTGCATGGCGCCACCTTTTGGCTCCTCTCCAATCATGCATGGCCCAAGCAGCTCTCTCTCCTCATGCAGCGCTACTCCACGAGCCACCCTTCTCTGTCCAACTGATCGTCGACTCCAGCTTGCTATTATATTTTTTATGTTAATAGCTTTTTAAAAAGCTTGGAGCTTGGCCCCCTTGCACACGCACTACATGGCTTCAATTTCCGCTGCCCTGGCACTTCACGCCAATAGAACACCCTGGCAATCTTTGAACCACAACATTATGACCTCCCTTTGCTTTTTGAATTAAACGAATGGCCATGGTTGTTGGGGGATGGCCTCGTGATCGAGATTAGCACAACTGCTACGAGCATCGATTAACTCAAGCCGCCACTCCTTGTCATGATAAATGCCACGTGTGACATACACTTCCCGACAGTTGGGGGATGGCCTCGTGATCGAGATTAGCACAACTGCTACGAGCATCGATTAACTCAAGCCGCCACTCCTTGTCATGATGTATGCCACGTGTGACATACACTTCCCGACAGTGCTGGCCATACTTCGCATCAAATAGCCATTGAAACACTTTGTAATCTGCCTGCAAATAGCCATGTACAAACTTTTGAGCTCACCCTGGGCCGACCAAAACTGGGTGCACCAACGTACGGCCACACATGTAAAAGGTAATGACTTGCATCAACTTGTACATGAGTTAGCATGCACGTGTATGCTACCTAACATAGACTTGTATGCTTACTAGTAGATATGTCTCTGTTAACTTGCACTCACGTTACATGTGTGCTAGTTAGCATACATTGATATGTTAACTAGCACACAAGTAAGTGTTGATCTATATTTAAAACTTATTTCCCATACATGTAAGAGGTAATGATTATTATAGTATTGACTCCAAGCTTTAGTGAACTTGTGCACATTTGTACACTAGTTAGCATATTGGTGTATGATAACTAACTAACATAGACTTGTATGCTTACTAGCATATATGTGTATGTTATAACTAGCATTCAAGTTTATGCTAAATAACATAAAATTGTATGCTAATTAATGTACATCTATGTGCTACTTAACATACATTAATATGCTAACTAGCACACATATAAATATATGGCTATATTAGAAGCTTAACTTTCTATGTTAATGTGTTAATTAAGTTAACATACATTAATTAAGTGTCTATCTATACTAGGTAACTTGCATATTAACATTAGAATGGACTAGTATTTGTGTAGTGTGAGTGAGTGGCACCGATTAATACTACAGTAATAAGATAAGCCCACATTGCAATGTCAGCCATGCAAACAAGACATGCTTTATAAAGACCTACAAAAGCACAAAACAATAGCTAGCTTGGATTACAAGACAATATACTAGCAAGTTATCTCAATTTCAAGACACTACTTGTCCTTTGCACACTTTGCAAATTGTGTACTTGTATTATAGAAACACATGTATATCTAGTAAGTTGTAAAAAGTGCATGGCCTTTAAAGGTCAGGCAAGAGGAGATATTGAGCATAGCCAAAGTATATTAGGGCATTTAAAGGTGGGACAAGAAGGTATATAGAGGTACTTGTTTAAGTTCTAGTTACAAACTAAAACACTAGGAGGCTTTCAGGAATTAAGGGGATATGGATCATGTTCTAGCGTACTATGAGTGGTGGGATGCAAGCAACCAAAGCCAAAACTAGCTCACAGTTTTATCAATGATGTACCCATCAAATTGAGACTTCTAGATATTTTCAAGCTTTGAAAAAATTAAACAACAATCGTGGAGGTTATAAAAGAACTTGTACATAGAATCATCAATAATTAAACTTTGTAAGCATTGTAATGAATTTATTTACCCCAAAAATCAGTCAAACATTGGTAAAGAATGGACTTTTTTGACCTAAGAATAAGTGCATCACCTTCTTGCCTTTTGCAATGGGACTAAGACTAAAGCTACCCAGATAATCCTTTGGAACACTAAAAAATGCCACACAAAGTAGGTTGGAGACATCAGAGGACTATGCATAGCTCCATATATACACTGTGAAATTATCCAAGAACCACAACAAGAAGTGAAGGGCTCCAAGATGGATAAAAACATGCTGGCCATGTTCATACGTCACCTCTTTCATCGCCTCTATGTGCGGTGGGATCACCTCACCTGCACTAAAACGTGACACTAGAACTCCATGCAATCAAGAATAAGGACCTTTGGATCCTTATCTATGGGAAGGGGTGCTTGATCTAAGTCCAACTTGTCAAGTGACAAGGGTGGTGGCATGTGCTCAATGAAAATTTTCTCTATTGAGAGGACTACTACCTTTTGACACACCCTTTTCTTTTCCTTTGATGGCGGTGGTGGACATTGCAAACATAGTAGTAATTCCTCATCTTCAATTTTTCTTGGCAGGTCAGCTAAGTAAACCATGTCAATAGCTACAAAATTGGTTGGGCATGGAATGTAGAGCAATCAACTGCAACATATAAATGTGCAAGCACCCACATGACCTACACATGGTAATATGATACTTAAAACATTTATACACCTACTTACTCATTGATCCAAATAGAAATTTTGCATTATAGTAGGTAATGTCTACATGACAAAGCTCTTGATTTTATTGAGTCACGAACATCAAGAGAGTACTTTGATGCACAAAACAACTAGGTGAGAAAATTCAAAGTTTCTTGCAGGCTTGAGTTTTCACTATAGAAATAAGCCAAAAATTGTGTCTACCTATACAAGGTTTCCATTTTTTTGCAAAAAACGTGCGATTTCCCAAGTATCCATGAATGTTCTTCCTTGCTAGGTGGCCTAACAGATGTTCCAGTGGGCAATCATCTTCTATGTCGAATGTGTCTGTGTCAAATCCTTTGCTTTCGAGATCTTCTAGGACCTTGACTATAACCTCATTTTTCTCATCCAATGTTAGATAATCTAGTATTTTCTTATAGATTTAGTGGAGTAAAACTATAAAAGAAGAGCGTTTTCATTCTTTAGAGGAGACTAGAGATTGTGGCAGAATGATATCCTTGCACATTTACATATTAGCACATTTAATCATGCACATAACTCAAAGAGAATAACACAATTAAGATTGAAAACTTGATGAGGACCAGATTTTCTTGGATCTAGCCCCCCTCCAAAAGGACTTTGTATTATAATTCTCTCAAATAGATCTTTAGTTATAGTACAAGCTTCTGCTCTTGTGGATCTTTCCTCAAACCAAGAAGATGATCAGCTTCATGATTCCATGGTGTAGCCCTCCTTCCCAAGCCCTAAACACTCTAGCAAGGAGAAAGAACTACGAAAAAAGAGTACAATGGGCTACTTATGTGATTGTGGCTACTAACATTACATCCATAACGGCCGTGTGATGACTAGCCTCTTGATTGGAGCCCAAATGGCTTGATTCCTTGCAACAAGCATCTTCATTTTGTCATAAAGTTAGGCATTCCCTAGCTTTGTATAAAAAACAAAGAATACTATTAAGTTTTATTGATTAAGTTACATGAGCATAAAAAATTTACCGACCATTAAGTTTTGCAAACAACTTCAAACTGCCACATGAAATGGCATCGTTCTTGTACAGCCATGCCCAAGTCTTGTATTTCAAGTGACTCATTGTGTACTTCATAGTTTCTCTTGAGGGTCGTGAGTTCATAACATGTTCCTAAAGCCAAAATAAAATATAAGCTGGTGTTATATTTTATGATAAAATGAAAGGGTTCAAATAATTTAAATGCATAAGTTGAATTACTTTCATGATTATTCTTGCAAGAAGTATTGCCTCATGAGCCAAACAAATGTGCCTCTTTTGCTGTTGTTTATAGCTAGAACTTGTTGCAACTTATTTGGTCCCTCTTTTTTTTTTTGGCAAATCACAATTCGTGAGTGGATTGTTATTCAACACATCATAGTATCACAAAACCAACCTCAATCTCGTATCGAGCCTTGAGGTGCAAAAGTTTACAAGCTGGATGTTTGTCGCCTCACAGTGAGGCCTTTCACCACCCAATTTGAACAAAATTTCTGGGCTTTACTTACCGTCTCTTGACAACAAGGCATGAGTAGTCCTAGACCATTCTTTTGAATTTTGCTTGCACCCGAGCGTCCTTATTAGCACTCTGGTTTCATGTATAATATTTGTGAAGCTTGCCACCTCAAGATCTCCTTCGAACCCTCGGCGGTTCCTTGTCTGCCATACATTATGGAAGAAGAAGTACATGACAGTTTGAGTGTGATGAGGAGGGCATGACTTCCCAACTTCTTACCTCCAAGGAACAAATCAGTCTTGAAAAAACCAATTTTCCATGTCTTTTGTACCCACTTGCATATTTTCCCTGCAATGCCTTTGATAGACGGGCATTCCTTGAATAGATGGGCCAGATCCTCACTAGCTAGCCTGCACTCCAAGCATTGATCTGGCCTAAGCCCTCTCTCCTATATCTTCACCCCTATCGGAAGAGCACCCCACATTACCTTGCATAGATAGGGCTAGACCAATTCTTCTTGTGCATAGAATGGGTTTTCCATGAGAGACTGCTTTCAGGACATCTCCAGGCATTCCATTCAAACCCCGATTCACATATTGGCATCAATACATTGTCAAGCTCTTTTATGACTTTTTTGGCCAACAATATCTCTAAGTGGTTTCCATCTCTTGATGTCACCATCCGAGAAGTGCCCAAGTCAATTCAGTCCCTTATTATTTAGTTTCTTGGCTGTTTCTATCCAATAGGGACTTTGTGGTGGATCTACAACTTTAGAGAGCCAGGGGGACCAGTGCAAAATGGAGTTCTTGACATATCTGGTTTCTTTCCCCCACTCTAAGACTCCCAATGCTCTGTTGCATTTCCTTACCAATTCCCCTAAGATGCCCCTTAGACTTAGGGTAGACCACGTTCAGGCTAACAGTTTGTCATGAACCTCTACCTCTTTCCACTTACCACCTTTCAAACCAAGTTTAGCTGCTTCTATCATATCTTTGATCATAATAGCCCAAGCTTGATCTTGTTCAGCCAATGGGACTACAAGTTTTGCGCACCAAGCTTCTGCATGGGCCACAGGGTTGAGAATTACAAGGCCTCCTTGATCCAGTGGCCGAGTGTCTGACTCCCAACTGGCCCATTGCCATGGCCTAGGGGATTTCGTGTTGTTTTTCCATAAAAATATTTTTACTAGCTTTAAAACTTCTTTTGTCTGTTATTGTACATGGAACCCATTCTAGATCATGCACATTGCCTCCTCTAGGATTACACTTAGAATTTGACAAGTATACTCATGTAGCTCAACTAACGGCTGATCGCTTGCTCCTTAAGAATTTTTTGATGTAGTCTTCCAATAATTGACAACTAAAGTGCTCATTTCCTAGGTTGGAAAAGCAAGTATGCAGTGAAATCTTGATTAACAAGCTGGAGTGGATAAGCATCTTCAAGTGATGCCAAAAGAGAATGCCCGCTTAGTCCCAAAGTCCACCTCACTAGTTTGTTGCACATGATAATAGCAACCATTGATGGCAGCCTTAAGTGCATCATGTTTCTTTGACTCTATGAAAGGTGTTGGGTGCTTTAGTGAACCACCCCCTCCTTGAAAGCAAGCTTGCCAACATAAACCAACCCCATGAGAGGAGTGACAATCACAACCTTGCAACTAGATCAATTACTCCTAGACAATTGTAAAGATTTGCATCATCTACTGGCAGAGATATGATGCTCATGTTGTGGCTATGGTGATGACATGGTGGAAGTGTCTTGGGTGGGACCACGGCTTTGTTCCATTTGAGATGGCGCCTAGTGAGTAAGAGGGTGTCATCAAGGGAACACCCCATGAGAAAGGCATGTCCCATGGTGATAGATCTTATGTGAG
This sequence comes from Adiantum capillus-veneris, assembly GCF_014529385.1. NCBI lineage: Eukaryota > Viridiplantae > Streptophyta > Polypodiopsida > Polypodiales > Pteridaceae > Adiantum > Adiantum capillus-veneris. The sequence continues at coordinate 118,416,035 of NC_140958.1, forward strand.
TCCATGCAGTGCCAATAGATTGGTATGCACCTCTAGTTAATATTTTCCTATCACGCATGACTTGTTGTTACATCATGCAAAAGAATTCCAACTCTAGAGTAAGTGGCATTGATGCAACACATAAGTCGAGAGCCCTGCTTGACCCCACTCAATGATTGGCCATTGTCAGAGAATATTTGTTTGCAAAGTGAACCGGTAAGGCAGGGGGATTTTGGCTATGAGAGATGGTAGAGAGAAAGGAGAAAAATCAAAGAGATCAATGCCACTAGAAACCAGCATGAGCACTATATCATCGAGATTGAAATAAATAGTATAAGGTATGGTCGACTTGACCACTAACAATCACCTAGATGATAACTATAACAGATTTGGACACTCCAAGTCAAGAATCTACCACGACAACACAAATAACCACTTCAAAACAGTTCACAGTTCACAATTGGTTTGACACTAGCCCGGCGGAGTTCCGTGCCTAGAGGTATTGGCCCCAAAGACTGGCGCCCCTTTCGGTATTTCTTTATGTATTAATCTGTGTTCAAAGTACAAGAGTGCAGGTAGATGCTCACACTCAAAGTCTTTGTCCAGATGCTCTAAGTTGTGAGAGGCCTGCTCACATATTTAAAGTTACAAGGGATGCCACAAGCTGAAATCAAAAGCTTCAAGTAAAAGCTTTGAAAATAAAGCAAAAGTTCTTTCTCTCTCTTTCTTTTAATAAATAAAGCAGAGAGGCTTTCTCTTTCTTTCTCTCTTGCTAATTAGAAATAAAGCAAAGAGGCTTCTCTCTCTCTTTCTCAAACAACAAGGAGGTAAGGTGTCGTGGGTTCAACTCGCATGAAACCTAAGAGCAGGTGAGAGCCGTAGCCAATCGGTCACATAGTTGGAGTAGGCGGAAGGGTAAATATCCCAAAAAGGATTGCCCTTTCGCCGAAGCACACAACATCTCTTGGTCTAGGCGGTTGAACTACTTTCAAACACTCCCCAAAAAAAGGGGGTAAGGTCATTTGTAGCCGGGTGGATGCTGCTCTTGTCTTCTTAATACATAAGAAGATAGTTTATCAACAGTCCTTTTATTTTATTCAATCATTTTCGATGGAGGGGGCGATTTAGAGACGCTCAAAGTGTATGAACCAATTCAGAAAAATTCAACTCTTTCTAATTCAACCTCCTAAATATTCCATTTGAATCAAAATAATGTTAAGCGATAGCTGACATGAAATTCATTATGTCCTCGTTCAAATGTTCATGTGAATAGCCTACCCAAAATATTCATCACGCGAATGGGTGAATCACACGAACGAGTGCATCCGTCAGAGTGAGCTTAAAGTCATTAGATTTCACAAGCTCTCCTGATTAAGCTCACGTTGTTCTTGGAGAGATCAGAGAGGATGCTTCTCTAGCTGTCGACTGCGCACCTGAAAGATCTCTTTGACCTACAACGTGTTGCAGGTGGTCGTGAGGGAGGTAGGTGTGATCTGGAGAAATCTAACATTTGACACGCTATTTTGGGCCTTTTCCATTTAGCTTTTCAATGTCACATTTTTGGTTCACATGTTTAATCTTGTGAGTAGGCTACAATGGTCATGTGTGAAGACAAGCGTAGGTGCTTAAGCGTAGATTTGAATACATCAAACATTGGCTTTATTAGTGTATGTGAAAAAACTTGATCTCGTGCTCTACGTGAACTTTTTCCATAAGACTAAGTGGTTGATATTTAAGATAACGTGAACACAACCATAAGTATACATTTATATCTATGAAAAGGAACTGTAGGTTGGAAATGGAGAACTAAAGACACTACCCACCTTCCCGAGCTAGTCACTAATACAAGGGTGGTGCAAGCTGCTATAAGTACTTGCATGTTGCACGAATATTTGGCGCGCGGAGAGAGAGAGAGAGAGAGAGAGAGAGAGAGAGAGAGAGAGAGAGAGAGAGAGTAAGCATGATGCAAGTGGCCGTGGCCATGGTGGGGATATTGATGATGTGCAGCACCATATGCTGTGCAGTTGCGCCTTTAGACGATGGAGCGAAAGAGCTGTTGGAGGAGCCCCTAAAGCCCATCAACCCCCCAAATGATCCCCAATCCATGCCCTTGCGTCCCCCGGATATAGACCCCCCATCTGCGCCTGTAGATTTTCCACCGAAGCCTCATGATCAACCCTTGAAACCTAAGCCTGGGGGGCCAAGCCCAATAGAAAAACCACCCAAACCCCGCAAGCCCGTGGAGCCTGGTGTGCCAAAGCCTCCCAAGAGGACTGGTCAACCAGGACCTATTGATAATCCTCCCAAGCTCTCTGGAGACAAACCACCCAGGCCCATCGAGCTTGGTGGGCTTCCAAATGATGCATCACCCCTACCAGATGATCGACCACCCGAGCCTGTCGTAGAACCAATTACTTTTCCCTAAGAAGCTACGTGGTACCCTCAATGAACTTTTTCATAGCTACCTCTCTCTCTCTCTCTCTCTCTCACACACACACACACACACACACACACACACACACACACACACACACACACACACAAACACAAAAACTTACTGGGTTTTTTGCACGTTGCTCTTTGTAGGAACACTCGTCAAAGTATATCGAATACTACTTATAGCTGGATTTTTGTAGAAGCTACAGCCGAAGTTTGCATGGAGTATATAATAGTTTGCTAAGTTTTGTATTTTGTCGCACAAAAGATACCTTGTGAGGCAGAATATCATCTTGCTCGTTGGTGCTGGTCATGTTGTGTAATGTGTATGACAACATCCAATATATCAAATAATACTACACCAAATAGGATAATTGTACAAGTTAAGTGCACCTAACTAAGAAGCGTTAATTTTGGGCTATTCAATGGAAATATGACATCTTGACTTGTCTTTTCAAAGGGCTTTTTTCAAAACCAATATTGATCTTTTTTTTTTTTTAAATGTGCATTAAGTCGGTATTTCAAAATTTTGAAAACCGACTCTAAGGAGACAATCTTTATAACTTCTTTATGGAGCTTAAAAAAATATCTAGCTCTGAGCGTTGCCACGCGTCGAGCACATCCCCGTCCTTTCTCTCAAACATGCGCGCAGCTATGAATGAGTGAGAGGAATCGTGCACAACGATATCGCGTGTGTTTGTGTTGTAAGAGAGAGATTGGAAGACGTTGGAGAGAGAGAGAGAGAGAGAGAGAGAGAGAGAGAGAGAGAGAGAGAGAGAGAGAGAGAGAGAAGCTTGCTTCCATGCGATAGGTCTGTTGTGCATGTTTGTTTGAAAAAGAGAGCGCGAGTCACCCGATTTGCCTTGACACATTAAGTGTGTGTGTAGTTGTTTTAATTTTAATAAATAAACACCAAGGAACAAGACGTTCAAAAGACGAGTAGCTAAAGATGTTTAGGCAAAGATTAGTACAAAAACAAATCAGTCTTTGATTCATAATTGTACATCATAATAAGAATGAAGTATCATTCCAAATGAGTTTATACAAGGGTATCAGAACTATCCCAGTTGAATCATCAAGTGTTTTCAAAGTCGGACTGCAACAAGCTAGACCATTTTTAAGCCAAGGTAGAGTTCTCACCTTCATCCATATAGTCAAGAAAACAGATATGTTAGACTTGGCTACGTATGGCAGGCTTCAAAGAACCTATCAGTTGTTATCCATGTCAAACTTAGAAAAATTTAGACTAGCTACTGTCCTATACAAAGTAATCCTACCAGAATTGCTTCATATGTTAAAATAAACCTTTTACAGTGAGAGAAAGTCGACAACTCCATATCATCTTATGTAATTTCCTTAGTTTAAGCATTGAATGAAAAAACCCAGGTTTAGGTCAGCCAACAGAAACCTTAGTTAAACGAGTAATCTTTTGCAATAGGCATGCTTACCTATCAACACCCATTTAAGTATCGTAAAGAGATTGGTATCAAAACAACAGCTAGATTGAATTGCCCAGGAAGTATCAGCCAGGGTCAAAAAAATGGAGCTCTTCTCAATGGTAAAAAATTCTTTTAAGTCATCCCTTAATTAGTGCCACAACAAACCATCAATAAGGTATAACAACAAAAGTTTTTAGATAGACTTTTACTCAAGATTTAGTGAGCATATTCACTAGTTGTAGTGGAAACACTACAAGAGGTTGTGTGCACTTGTGACGCTGTTAGCGAAAAAAATACATTGGGTTTTTATACTCTCTGGCGTCGCTAAGACCGTCGCTAACAGTGTCAATACGGGAACGTCGCTATGAGCGTCGCTATATAGCAATGCTTATAGCGATGATTATAGTGACGTTTGCAGGCCACATATAGCGGCGTTCATAGCGACGCTGCAGAGCCTTACATAGCGACGCCCGAGAGAAATGTTTTTGGTGGCAGGGCATTGAATGCCCTGCCACCCATCATCCACCCATCAACCTTCAATTCCCTGCCACCCATCAACCATATTGAATGTTTCAATAATAGACTAAACCTAAATGAATCCAAGATAAGCCCAGATTCACCTTTGAAAGAAAGTGCAAGCTTAGATATAGACCCAAAGTAGTCACCCACAAGACACTATAACCATTAACTCCATCATCCATAGTATTGTTTGCAAAATAAAGATACAAAAAAATCAATGACAATTGTACACATCATATGCAAAATTACTTGATTGTTAAACTTTGCAAATGTAATAGTTACAACACCATTGTCATTATTGAAAAAATATACATGGTTTTTCAATAGTTACAAAAAGACGTATAAACGTCATCTCATGATACATATGCGATGACAAATTAAGGAAACTAATGCTATCTAGCTATGGCTAGACTGACGTGGTCTAATCCAACGTCTCATCGCGTCCAAGTGGCGTACCTGTCGGATTTTGCAAAACAAAAAAAACAATAAGAAAGCTTTCTGTAAATATAAATATATAATTTATAAAACAATACAACAAATAGAAAAGAGTAAACCTTAATACTAACCATGCCGTTGCGAGAACTCAGAATGTCCATCAAGGCATTTAAGCCCTTCCTGCTTGCATACTCGCACTTGTACGGTGTGGGGTCACGTCTTGTCATTGACCACTGTCAAAACATACAAAGAATCCATTATGTTAGAATTTAAAAACCCCTAAACCCTAAACTATCAAACCTAAAGAGCAATGCGAAAACACTTACAAAGTCGGCCTCAAATGATGCCCACCCACCGCTTCCCAAGTGGTGTGAGCTCCCTGCCTCTACTCGCGCTTTGGCTGCCTCCTTTTGTTGCTTTCTCTTGTCGGGGTTCTCGTGTGCTGCTTTCTTCGCATTCTTCCAATCTTCTTTGGCTAGCCAATTTGGTCTATTCCACCCATGCTTAATTGCTTTTTGCACATCGGAACGCTTGTGCTTGCATTATTCGCGCATTCAAACCTTCATCAGGTGTTCATTGAAGTAGTCATCCCGTGTTGAAACGGGAAACTCATCATGCAACATGCTGATGACTCTGTCTTTTAAATCACTTGGTACTTCACTCTAGGTGTTTAGTATGTAGTGTCTAAACATTTGAGAGTAAAAACCGCGCATGCGCGAGATCACCTTCTTGCCTTCATCATCCAAGATGATGCCGCCGTTGAAGTCGACAGAGTAAGGCAAGCCCTCTTACCGGTGATGCGTGAACCTGGGTGTCCTGATAGGGGTCTCTAGCAGCGTGCCGATGGGGGTACAGACGTCACGTGTCTCCACTGGAGTCTGGGCCCCGAAGCGAGGAGTGTCGATTGGAGTGACTCCCAGAGGAGTAGGTAGTGGTGTGTAGCTGCTAGGAATGACCGTCAGCCATGCAAAACCTGGCGTAGATGGCGATGTTGTGGCTGGTGTGGAGGCGGGCAAAGAAGGGGAGGGTTGTGCCAGCTATTTCCACCTCATCAACTATGTGAACAAGAAGATGCACCTGAAGGTTAGCATGGTAGTAGGAAAGTGTTTCTCAAACATGCACACAACCTCCACAGCGTTTAGTTTGGCAAATGGCATGGAGTCTACGTTGATTTCCTTTGTGAGATCCATTGCACCAACTTTGCCTGCAAGTTTGTAGATTGTGTTACGGACGTCAAGAGACAAACATCCCTCAATGGCCACCGGTAAAATAAACTGCAAAACATGTGCAACAATGATATTAAAGTCCACACACTAATTTATCACACAATTCCCACTATGATATATTCCACTATGAACATACCTGACACATTTTATGCCAGTCGTGTGACTTCAAACCGGTAAGCTTTCCTTCTTTAGTAAAACACGTTCGGAGTGATAGATCGAATGGTCTCTTTTACTTTTGCGTTCTTCGGCTCCTGTGAACATCCATGGCGCATTAGGGAGTCTTATCGATCCATCGAATGCTGTCTGCGGCCAATACTGCTCCATACGATCCACATTTCTAAGGTCAACCCTAGATCCCAAAGTATCTTTCTTGCCAATCAGATGGTCCCATAGCAGATTACCCACATTCTTGAATATGTGCATTGGATCGAGCAAGTGATTGATCATGAGTTGGGGCCAATATGGTAACTCGTACCATAGAGAGAGTCTCTTCATCCCTGGGGGCAAACCGTCATCACACATCTCCTTATTCTCTAACTATGCTTGTGCAGACATCCTCGGTGGCTCTCTTCCCAAAAAGCCATCGCGTAACACATGATTCTCTGGAAGATACGCTTGATGACCTTCGTAGATTTTCTTCTTCGATGAGGGCACCCGGCGTGCATTCAGTCTAGGTCCACATGTGACACATGATGTGTATCCGCTTGTTTGAAGCCCTGCATGTATACACATGATAATAGATAAGCTTGAGAAAAACCAAGATTTACAGTGTTTGAGTTTAAGTGTAAATCACCTGAGCATTCTGTTAGTTCGGGATGGTCATGCACTGTCCACATTAGAATGTCTCTGATCAAAGAATTCCGTCAATCTGTGTGTCGATTCATATCCACCACTTCTATGCCAATCCACAATTGTTGTAGCTCTTCCAATAGTGGACGAAGATACACATCTATATTTTTCACTTTATAACGCCCCGACACAATCAAGCTTGGCCATAGGTACCCCTTCTTCGTAGTCAACCATAGGGGAATGTTGTAGTTGACGATGACAATGGGCCATACACTGTAAGATGTTGATCTTTGACCGAATGGATTTACGCCATCCATAGCCAGGCGTAGGTGCAAATTTCGAGCTTCCTTGGAAAAATCCAACCATGTTTCATCTATATGTTTCCAGTTTGCACAATCTGCAGGAATCCATAGCACACCATCTGAAGATTTATTCTCCTAATGCCATGATACTAGGAAGTCCATGGACTTACATTCGAAGAAATGCTTGATGCGAGGAAGCAGAGAAAAATGTCGCAAAACCTTTTGTGGAATTTTTGTTCTGTGGATATCCACTCGATATCTCTCGGAATCACATTTTGGACACTTCTCCATGTCTATGTATTCTCCTCTGAAAAGAATGCAGTCGTTAGGACAAGCGTGGATCAAATTGTAATCCATCCCTAAGTTTTGCAAGATCTTTCTTGCTTCCTCTCTGGAATCTGACATCACATTATCAGCTGGTAGTATGTGCTCTTTGAGCAATCTACACAACGAAAAAAATATGGTACAATTGTGTAAAAATCTATCAGATCATTGTACATCTAGAGTTTTTTATTCAAGTAAACACATTATAATAGATCACCTGAAAAGCGCTGTGACACTAGTGTCACTCCATCCAAACTTTGTCTGCATGTTGAGAAGTGTAAAGAATGAGGATGCAAGAGAGCTACACAAGACAAGCACAAAGCACACAGAGATGGAAAGCTTCTTCTTCTTCTTCACAAAAAAAGAGAGTACAAAAATGACTAAGTGCTAAGGCTGAAAAGTAGCACATATGTACATGCGGTCACTAAGTGTGAACTCGCTAGAAGCGTACTAGGCTGGCACTATAAGTGTAGTCCAGCTATAGAATCACTGGCAGAGATCCTCTGTGTCGGTCACCTAACGCGCCAGTGAGTAAATGTTGTAAGCGGCCAAGACCCGTAGTGGATGCCAGCTCAAGATGTAGAGCTCGACATCTCAACACTCCCCCTCGAGCTCTGCATGTCGCAGAGTCCAAGCATAGTCCGGAAACGTCGAAGCTTCTCAGCTCCGAGGGCCTTGGTAAAGATATCCGCTATCTGCTCCTCTATGCTGACGTAGACCAAGTCGATGTTGCCCGCCAACACTCGCTCTTGAACGTAGTGGTAATGGACCTCTATGTGCTTGGTCCTAGCATGGAACACTGGGTTCCTAGCCAACTGCATGCTGCTGAGGTTGTCACAATGGATGAAAATCTGCTGGTCCACCTGCACTCCCAAGTCCTCAAGTAATGTGCGTAGCCAAGCTACCTCACACGCCGCAACTGCTGCACCTCTGTACTCGGCCTCTGTGCTCGATAAAGCAACCGTAGGCTGCTTTTTGCTGCTCCAAGTAACAGCAGCACTCCCAAAAGAGAACATGAAGCCACTCGTAGATCTCCTATCAACAATGCTACCTGCCCAATCTGCATCTATATACCCATACAATGCTAATGGCGCATCTACTGCATAGAACAATGCGTAGTCAAGAGTCCCTTGCACATACCGAAGTGTGCGTCGTACTCCATCCAAATGTGGCTTTCTCGGAAGCTGCATGAACTGACTCTCCAAGCCTACTGTGTAGCTCAAGTCTGGCCTCGTGATAGTCAAGTAGATTAGACTACCCACAATCTTCCTGTACATGTTGACATCCTCAACAACATCACCCTTCTCTGCACTTAGCTTTGCATTCACATCCAAGGGAATAGAAATTGGCTTACAATCAGCCATACCATACTTTGACAACATGTCCAAAGCATAATGTCTCTGTGACAGCCATACACCCTCTGGAGTCCTGATCACCTCAATGCCAAGAAAGTAGCGCAACTCGCCCAAATCTTTCATTTCAAACTCCTGTTTGAGAAGACCCTTCACATGGTTAATCTCCATAGCATTGTCACCAACAATAATAAGGTCATCTACATATATGGTAATGACCACAATCCCCACATCACTCTCACGTACATAGAGTGAATGATCAGCATGATCTCTCCTAAAACCAATACTGACAAGATACTTGGCAATCTTGTCATACCATGCTCTACAGCCCTGCTTCAAACCATACAAAGCTTTGAGAAGTCTGCATACATAATCTGAGTAACCTGGATCGACATAACCAGGTGGCTCATCCATATACACTTCCTCTTGCAACTCACCATTCAAGAAGGCATTCTTTACATCCATTTGATGCATAATCCATCCTCTAAATGCAGCCACTGCTATGACAGCTCTCACAGCCGTCATCTTTGCCACTGGAGTAAAGGTCTCCTCATAGTCTATGCCATACGTCTGTGCATAACCCTTTGCAACCAGCCTTGCCTTGTGACGCTCAATGTTACCATCAGCCTTATGCTTGGTTTTATACACCCATTTACAACCAATAGCTTTCTTGCCGCTTGGCAATGGCACCAACTCCCATGTGTCGTTTGCTTCCAATGCAGCCATCTCTTCATTCATTGCATCATCCCAATGCACATTTCCAACTGCATCCTCAAAACATGTGGGCTCCACATCCTGTATCACCTTAGCCATGTAGGCTTGGTGATGCGCTAGATACCCATCATAAGTCAATTTCTGAACTGGATTTCTGACTCTATTAGATCTGCGCAGTCCTGGGTCACTCCTTTGCCCTCTAGCATCTTCTTGTACTTTCCTTACACCAAGTGTCCTGACAGCCGGAATTCCAAATTCCTCATCAAGACTTTGTTCAAAACCATCTGAATCCATGTCTACATGTGAAAAACCTGATGATGCATCAGCCATAAAGGGAGGTTCATCAACCTTTTCCTTTCCTTTTTGTGATACATTCCCTGTACCTGTTGGTGGAGTAACCTACGTACGTAGTCTACCATTCCATGGTTTCTCAATAGAGCCACGAGAAGAGGACTCTTGTGGTCCACTCAAAACCTGTGACTATGGCCTCACATTTTGTACAACCACATCATCTTTTACATCAGCCCTAATAGTGCCATGTGCATTACTATACCAGCTGCTCATCTCATCAAAGACTACATCTCTGCTCACTCGTAATTCTCGTGTAGTAGGATTGTAGCACCTGTACCCCTTTTGTTCAAGGGAATATCCCACAAGAATACATTTCTCTGCTTTAGGATCCAATTTCCTACGCAACTCATCTGGTACATGCACGTAAGCTATGCAGCCAAACACTTTCAAGTGTGCCAAATCAGGCTTTGTACCTGTAAACTTTGCCTCAGGTGTTACATCATGCACCGCAGCTGTAGGTGTCCTATTCATAATGTACACAGCTGTATTTACAGCTTCAACCCAAAAATGACGAGGCATGTTCTTCTCATTCATCAATGCACGTGCAACCTCTGCAATGTGCCTGTTTTTCCTTTTTGCGACCCCATTCTGTTGTGGAGTATATCTGCATGTAAACTGTCTGCGTATACCATGCATTCTCAGAAAATCTGAAAAATCATTGGAGAAGTACTCTCCCCCTCCATCTGACCTCAATGTCTTGATTTTCATATCTGTCTCCTTCTCAATCATGACTTTGAAGTCCTGAAAGTGACCAAACACTTCACTTTTGTTACGCATGAAGTAGACCCATACTTTCCTTGTATGGTCATCAATGAAAGAGATATAATACCTGCAACCATGTATACTTGCAGTATCAGTTGGACCCCAAACATCTGTGTGCACCACCTCAAGTGGCTTTTTACATACATTGCGCTCATGTGGAAATGAGCCCTTTGATTGTTTTCCAAACTGGCATGCTGCACACACTTTATGCATACCATCCACCTTGAATTTGGGCAAACCTTTTACAATGTGTTTTGATTGCATGCTACGCAATCTCTGCTCATTGACATGGCCAATGCGTTTGTGCCAAATGTCAACATCAGCCACAACACCTGTGCCCTGTGCAAATAATGCAGCTTTTACCTCAGGCATGTCTACATTCAGCGTAAACATTCTGCCCACACATTTGCCCTCTGTGATCAGCTTACAGCCATTCTAGAAATCTTCTACATAACAGCCATTCGGATTGAAGCGAGCTTGCAAACCCTGCTCAACCATTTGTCCAACAGAAACAAGATTCTTTGTAATGTTTGGGACATGAAGTACATCTGCTAAGTACTTTGATTTCCCACTCTTCGTATTTAGAGGTATGTCCCCTACATGAGCAATGGGGTGAGCTGTGTCATCTCCTGTCTGCACATAGCCTGACACATCTGGTTTGCGCATATCTCTAAACCACTCTCCAAGAGACGACATGTGATTAGAGGCACCTGAATCCACATACCAAACATCATCTTGGGTGGAATTCTCTGCAGTCATTGTATTCATTACATGCTGCATAACAAACATGCGCTCGTTTTTGCTGTCATCTGCATCTCTGCTAGTAGATGCATAGTTTCCATGTTCTCTCTTTCCACTTGCTTTTCCCTCTGGACAATCACGTGACATGTGACCTCTTTCACCACAAGTCCAACATTCTCTGCTATCTGCAGTATGTTGTTGCCTGCTTGATCCTGCACCACGACCTCTTTGACTCCCCCTGCCTTGAGACTAGTTTCCTGTACCACCTGTATTGTTTTGATTTGATTGACCTTCCAGAAATTGGCCCCTGCAACCCCTTGGGCCTCGACCACGACCTCTACCTCTACCTCTGTTGGAGTTAGAATAGAAGGCATGTTCAGAATTATTTTTGCCATGAGAAGAAGATATGTCAAGGTTCTTCTCCTGAAGAATAAGCATAGAAATCAAATCTTGGAACATGGGGATGTCGTCTCTTGTATTCATGGAAGACCTGAAATGTACATACTCATCTCCTAGACCATCCAAGCATGCACGGACAATGTCATCATCTTCCACTGAGACTTTAATAGATCCAAGAGCCTCAATGATACTCTTGATCTTCAAGGCATAATCATTGATTGAGAGGTTGTTCCTCTTAACCTGATTTAGCTCCGACTTTAGTTGAAGCTTCCTGGCCTTGGTGTTCACCTCGAACACTTTGCCTAAGTTTCTCCATGCAATGGCGGGGGTTTCAGTATCCTGTAGATAGCCCATCATGCCATCTGTGATGCTCATAGAAAGCCAATACATCACTTTGCTCTGGCCTTGTTGCCAGTCCCTCAAAGCTTTCCTTTGTTCTGCTGTAGCATTTGCCTTGGGAATCTCTGGTTCCTTTTCATTGTCTCCTTCTACATAGTCCCAATAACCTTTTCCTTTGAGGAAATTTGTTATTCTGAACTTCCATGCAGGGTAGTTATTTTTCTCAAGATTCTCAGTAACAATCTGACTGAAACCGTCAGACATCTTGAAGCACTAAGACAAAATAGTTGCAATCTGCAAAAACCTGCAAATCTGCTGAACCTGCTATCGTGGTACTTGTAACGCTTTCTACACTCAACGAGTGTCCACAATCAAGCGTACATACAACCACTGTACTTGTACAGTAAATCTCTGTATACTGCACTTTGGAGACCTGTTTAGAAACTTGTGCGAACGAAGGTATTGTGATGCTCTTTCTCTCTTAGCCTCTCTTGCCTGCACCAGGCTCTGATACCATGTAAAGAATGAGGATGCAAGAGAGCTACACAAGACAAGCACAAAGCACACAGAGATGGAAAGATTCTTCTTCATCTTCACAAAAAAAGAGAGTACAAAAATGACTAAGTGCTAAGACTGAAAAGTAGCACATATGTACATGCGGTCACTAAGTGTGAACTCGCTAGAAGCGTACTAGGCTGGCACTATAAGTGTAGTCCAGCTATAGAACCACTGGCAAAGATCCTCTGTGTCGGTCACCTAACGTGCCAGTGAGTAAATGTCATAAGCGGCCAAGACCCGTAGTGGATGCCAGCTCAAGATGTAGAGCTCGACATCTCAACAAGAAGAACCAGGAGCGCCTTCAATCTAGACACACATACTCCATCATACAATGGCATATCGGCTTCACTTTTCTTATCATCATAGATAAGCCTTTCTAAATCCATGATCGTCTCGATCATTTCATCGATCTCGGGCTCAAACATTGCCTCGTTGGGAATGTGGTCTGCATGATCATCCCCCGAGTTGTCAGAGGCTACATCTTGTGGCCTCACATATGCTGCTTGACTAAAGCGCCTGCAAACACGTCTATTGGGTTGCAAGATTGCCGCCTGTTGGCCAACGTTAGAGTCCGACGAGTTATAATTGGCAACAAATCGATCTATAATATATGGATCCAACTCGCCAAACTCACGAACTCGCTCCATAGAAACGCGTCTTGTCCATCGCATAGCATGCTTGCATTGATTACAAGGACATAAGATCCTCGTTGAGAGATAGGTGTTCGGTTGGACGGCCCCACATCCTCGTCACTACTCATAATGAGGGTAAAAACCTTATAACCTAGACATACATTTAATCTTCTATTGGCATCCTTCGTCTTTTCTCTCTCTCTCTCTCTCTCTCTCTATGTTCACACTGTAAACTACCTCACATTCTATAGTCATGTCCAATCCCTGCACACCTCGGTCTAGAGGTGCATGGAGATCAAAACCACCAGGTTATAATCTTGTCTTTATTGGTCAATGCCTATTTTGTGGGTATAAGAAATCTACACATCCACGTCTACATGATTGTGCATGTAATGGAGAAAACCCCTTTGCCTCTTCTCTAGCTGTAGCATTGCACAACATCTTAACATCTTTTCACAATAGATATTTGTTTGAGGGATTACTTAGCACATTACATGTTGGCCTCTAATCTGAGTATCATGTCATTGAAAGCTTTCCAGCTTAAGGTCGCATCCGTAGAGAGGAAGAGAGAGATCACCGTTCGTCTAACTCTATTTTTTTACCGTAATCTTGAAGGTAGACTCTAATATAAAAATCAATCCAAAATCTAATCTTAAATCTAACCTAATTGAACATGTGGTGATTCGTGGCTAATTGAATATGGTTAGTGTGTGAGTTAATAGGTGTCAGATTCTGATGGGAATATACATATTGTTGTGTAACTAGTGTTTGCTCTTTGGGCAGAGCGAACCTTCATTGACATGCACTAAAATCTAACCTAAATCTAAAAAAAGCTAGTCCATCAAACATAAATCTAGATCTAATTTAATCTTAAACTCAAAATAAACCTAAATCTAATCTAACGTAAATCTAACTCAAAATAAACTTAAATCTAATCTAATCTAACCTAAATAAACTTAAATCTAATCTAAAATAAATCTAAATATAACCTAATTTTAAACTAAACATAAATATAATTCTAAATGTAATCTAACCTAATCTAATTTAAATTTTAACCTAATCTCTTTCTCTCTTCTCTTTCGTCTTCTTCCCCCCCCCCCCCCCCCCCCCCCCTCTCTCTTTGGTTTTTTATTCTCTCTCTCTTTCTCTTTGTTTTCTCCTCTCTCTCTCTCTCTCTCTCTCTCTGTTTTATTGTTAGGATATAAGATGTAGCTAAATAGATAATTGAGTAGATTACTTAATGGAGAGAGACAGATTTATATACACGAGATTGTAGAGTAGAGTAGAGTAGAGAGAGAGAGAGAGAGAGAGAGAGAGAGAGAGAGAGAGAGAGAGAGAGAGAGAGAGAGAGAGAGAGAGAGAGAGAGAGAGTACACACGATATACGTGGTTCACCCAATGTGAGCTATGTCCACCGGAAAGCAGCCACTCAATGGCTTTAGTACTTCAAAACAAGAAGTAGTTTACAAAGGGATTATACCCTTAATGGAGCTCCCGCCTTGCTTCACTCTCACCACCTCACACTCACCTTGTTGCATCAACTTCACACTATGAAATGTGTGTAGAAATGGCCTCCTTTTATAGGCCAAAAGGGCTGCCCGCTCTTATGAGAGATAGCCATGTGTAGCCGCCCTTGTGCGAATAAGTCCAAATCAGACCCTCCAATCCGCCCATGTGTGGCCGCCCTTGAGAAGACAAGTCCGCTTTTGAATTCGGCCACCGGCCATTGAATTCTGCCACTGGCCACCGGCCATTGACTTCCGACCACCAGCCACCGGCCATTGACTTCCAACCACCGGCCATCGGCCATTGACTACCGGCCACCGGCCAACCGACCGGTTGTTTTCCGACCACTTTCCGACCGCCGTCCAGCCATAATATTCCGGCGAAAAGAGAATATTCCAGCGAAAAAAAAAGTCTCGGGGGCCTTCGCCCTCGAGGCCTTTAAAGTTGCCCCTGATTCTTGTCCGTGAAAATTTTGGTTTCCGGTGAGTGATTTTCCTTCATGCACGATGGCTTCTCCTCATAATGGGGGCCTTACAAATGTGTGCTTTTACCACAGAAAATTACAAGGGTAAATCAGGCTCCATACTTAACATTTATATCGTTCTCTCTCTCTCTCTCTCTCCTCTCTCTCTCTCTTTTATCTCTCTCTCTCTCTCTCTCCCTCAATGTGTGTGTGTATGCATTCTTTGTTTATGCATGTGTATGTGTGTGTGTTTTTTGTTTATGCATGTGCTCTCTCTCTCTCTCTCTCTCAAAAACACAATGTGTGTGTGTGTGTGTGTGTGTGTGTGTGAGAGAGAGAGAGAGAGAGAGAGAGAGAGAGAGAGAGAGAGAAAGAGGGGAAGGGAACATGAGAGAGAGGAGAGGAGAGGGAAGGAGCATACCTAGCTATCCTTCCTCTCCTAATGTGTATGGAGAAGAAAGAGATAGAGAGGGAGAGCGCGGGTTACCTCTTTGTTGACCACCAGTGAAAACTCAGATCTAAGATCTGAGTTTTTGGGTGCTCTTGGTTTATTTTTTACCCATGTCGGCGTCGCTATGTTACAAATAAACCAGCGACACCCATAGCGACGCCGTGAATTTTCACTTTTGAGCGTCGCACTGCGAGCGTCGCTAATGTGAAGTACCTCTTGTAGTGAAAACCAGATCTAAGCCCGACATCCAAGCAATAGGTGAAGGTCAGATTTGTAAGTCAAAACAATCTCCCCGAAATCATAATACCATAACAAACTTAGGTATCTAAAGTACCAGATCATTATCCATAAGTAGAGAGTATGATTATAAGACCAGATGTAGTGAAAAAAGGACCAATATCCCCTGCTTAGTATAGAGCTTTTTGTATTTTTAGATTTATCAAACCTGGACCATATTAAAGGTATGAATCCAGTAATCATCACCTCAATCCAAGCAAGACAAAGTCCAACAAGGTCAGCAAAAAAAAGTGTGAGCATCTTGCCAAAAAATAGCACAGAGCAGTATTACCTAGAGCCAAAGAAGTGCCAGCCAGAGCTGGCCAATTAGATGTAGTAAAAAAAGAACTAGTTTTAAGCTAATAGACTAAGTATCAAGCTGATTGTTTAGTGTCTTGTCAATGCAAGTAGCCTCCCCCATGCCATACCATACATAGGTGGTAGAGCAAAAAAAACCAGACCAATACTTTACAAGGCCAAATTAGAAATTAAGACAATGCTTTTTTTTAAGAAAACCAAATTATGTATCAAGCCAAACCAGGAAAAAGCCAAACCATGTTATAATCCTGCAAAACCATAGAGGCCTGTAAGAAGTGAAAGGATCTAGCAATAGTTTAGAGAAGAATTTGCCAGAGTAAGAGAAGTGTCAGAGAAGTGCCAGCCAAACCTAGAGGCAGAGCCATAGCCAGAGCACCAATGTTACTGATTTTTTGCAAATTGAATGTATCATACCCAGAAAAACCCAGAAAAAAAACTATAATATTCCAAACTCAGATTTTGGCAGCATAACTAGCAATGCCACTATTCCCACCATAAGTATCAATTTTAAAGCAAATAAACATCAATTTTTCAAAAGTTTCCATGATAAGTTTCCTTGAATCTCCTCATAACCCACCAGAATATGAACCATCACATAATATTTCAGAGTATCAACCAGTGATCAGCTAGATCGGCTTCCCCATATTACCATAGTATACCACATTTAGGTAGCCACTTGATCAATAACCATTGAATTGATGCCACTTTTTTGTCAAGCAAAAAAATATTAGAGTGAGTAAGTATGTAAACAATACCAGGCAGGAAGCAAAAAGAAACCATCAATTGATGTGAAATTAACAGTGCCAAGTTTATCAAACATATTCTTTAGCTAAAGAAAATCCCAAATGTGCATTTCTGCCAAACATTTTAGAGCAGAAATGTTTGATTTAGAGTTTTACTCCAAAACCCTGCAACATCGGATCAGATATACCTTCTATTAACATTAGTAAAAGACTAAAAATGCCAGTGTAGTAGAATGCTCAGTAAACATTAATGGTGGTGAATAAAACCTTTGAAGTGAAGCCATCATCACGGTAGCAGATTATTGTGAAGCCAAACATCAAACAGACCTAACCCCGTCTATACCAAGTCTAAGTGAGTGAGTTCCCCTCACCTTATATAGTGGAAGAGGATGCAGACACCGCAGTTATGTGAGAAATCCCATCAAGATCATGAGCGGGCCCTAAAGATGAGGAGTAGTTATGAAAAAGACGAGCTGCAAGCCTGGCCAAGCTGCCAACATCATCACAAAGGGAAGCACCACTCGTGGATCCCGTTGAGTGAAAGGAGGGAAGGGGAAAAATGGCGACAGGAAAAGCCTTGCGGCGGTGTTATGCCAGGAGGAGCCATAAAAGGAAGCGGATTTTTTTTATAAAAAAACTATTTAGATTTTAAGGTTAGCACCTCAAGAGATATTTCCCACTGATCCCTTATTCTAAGGGTTAAATCCACAAGGGAAAGCTCCCACTGAGTTAGGCTTTTAGTGGTACACCTTCAACCATGCTAATCAAGATAGCATAGTAGGCCAGCAACACTGAAATCAAATAACATTTCAGAGTTTTCCTACCAAAGGTGGAGATCATTATGCTATGAGAAGGATGCTTGTCAATAAAGGAGGTGTATAGTAAAGCATATGGTAAACTTCACTATGGTAGAAGCTTAAGTCTAAATTGAGTGCATACAGTTAGATGTCACAGTTTTTAGTCAGATAAAGTGATTTAGATCACAATCAGAACCCCTTTTAATGCTATCATGGCCAATTGCTGTGACAAAGTGTGTGTGTGTGTGTGTGTGTACCTGCCCTATCCCAGGTGCCATACAAAATGGGTTTCGGCAGTAGGCCCATTGTGTATGGGCCTACTGCCCCATCAGAAAGATGAGTTTTTAAATTTCTTTAGCATAGAAGAGCTAAGTAGGAGTGACCCTGAAGAGGGATGAAATGTCTGTACAATATAAGATATAGTCCTCAAGTAAGACATTACTCCTGTAGGAGTTTTAAGGCTTTGTCAGCCAGTTTGAAATAAGTATGGTTGTCATTGAGTATCCGTTGGATGATAAACGTCAAGCTTGTCCTCTTGTTCCAAAAAGTCAATGTATGAGTAATAGTTAGCATGTACTTGTAATTGTCAAAATACAATTTGCAAAAGCATAGGTAAGTAGAATTGGATTAACCTGCTACTTAAAACCGACTGATCCATAAAGACTACAATAGTCGTGAGTAGGAATCCAATCTATAGTCAAGGAAAGACCTCCTAACACCTGTCAAGGAATTGTAGACAGTGGGTCAATCCAATCCTATAGACAAAAAGAATTCAAAGATAGCGTCTTGGTCCACCCAGTTGCCTGGGAGGGCCTGGTGTTTAGGTGTGTATAGCTGTTTTAATTTTAATAAATACACACCAAGGAACAAGACGTCCAAAAGACAACTGGCTAAAGATGTTTAGGCAAAGATTAGTACAGAAACAACTCAATCTTTGATCCATAACTGTACATCATAATAAGAATGAAGTATCATTCCAAATGAGTTTATACAAGATATCGGAACTATCCTAGTTGAATCATCAAGTGTTTTCAAAGTTGAACTACAACAAGCTAGACCATTTTTAAGCCAAGATAGAGTTCTCACCTGCATCCATATAGTTAAGACAATAGATATGTTAGACTTGGATATGTATGGCATGCTTCAAAGAACCTATCAGTTGTTATAATCCATGTCAAACTTAAAAAAATTTAGACTAGCTACTGTCCTATACAAAGTAATCCTACCAGAATTGCTTCATATGTTAAAATAAACCTTTTACAATGAGAGAAAGTCGACAACTCCATATCATCTTATGTAATTTCCTTAGTTTAAGCATTGTATGAAAAAACCCAGGTTTAGGTCAGCCAACAGAAACCTTAGTTAAACGAGTAATCTTTTGCAATAGGCATGCTTACCTATCAACACCCATTTAAGTATCATAAAGAGATTGGTATCAAAACAACAGCTAGATTGAATTGCCCAGGAAGTATCAGCCAGGGTAAAAAAAATGGAGCTCATTCTCAATGGTAAAAAATTATTTCAAGTCATCCCTTAATTAGTGCCACAACGAACCACCAATAAGGTATAATAACAAAAGGTTTTAGATAGTTTTTCACTCAAGCTTTAGTGAGCATGCCCGAAGTATTTTTATCCAGATTTGAGGCATAGTTGGCGAGAAAGATTCCAACTAGATGTAGTGAAAAAAGGACCAGTATTAAGCCGACAATCTAAGTATCAAGCAGAAGGTACAAAATCTGGCTACAACTAGTTATACGCAAACCAGACTAGATCAGTATTCACTAGCTGTAGTGGAAAACCAGATCTAAGCCCGACATCCAAGCAATAGGTGAAGGTCAGATTTGTAAGTCAAAATAGTCTCCCCCAAATCATAATACCATAATAAACTTAGGTATCTAAAGCACCGGATCATTATCCATAAGTAGAGAGCAAAAATAGAAGACCAGATGTAGTGAAAAAAGGACCAGTATCCCCTACTTAGTATATAGATTTTTGTATTTTCAGATTTATCAAACCTGGAACAGATTAAAGGTATTAATCCAATAATCAGTGGTTGCAAAAAAACAGCACAGAGCAGTATTAGCCAGAGCCAAAGAAGTGTTAGCCAGAGCTGGCCAACCAGATGTAGTAAAAAAAGAACTAGTTTTTAGCTAATAGACTAAGTATCAAGCTGAATGTTTAGTATTTTGTCAATGCAAGTAGCCTCCCCCATGCCATACCATACACATGTGGTAGAGCAAAAAAAACCAGACCAGTACTTCACAAGGCCACATCAAAAATTAAGCCAATGTTTTTTTTAAAGTAAAGGAGATTATGTATGAAGCCAAACCATGTTATAATCCTGCAAAATCATAGAGGCCAGTAAGAAGTGAAATGATCTAGCAATAATTTAGAGAAGAATTTGCTAGAGTAAGAGAAGTGTCAGAGAAGTGCCAGCCAGAGCCAAAGCCAGAGCCAGAGACATAACCAGAGCACCAATGTTTCAGATTTTCTGCAAATTGAATGTATTATCCCAGAAAAACAACTACAATATTCCAAATTTAGATTTTGGCAGCATAACTAGCAATGCCACTATTCTCACCATATGTATCAATTTTAATGCAAAGAAACATCAATTTTTCAAAAGTTTCCATGATAAGTTTCCTTGAATCTCCTCATAACCTACCAGAATATGAATCATCACATAATATTTCAGAGTATCAACACCAGTGATCAATTAGATCAGTTTCCCCATATTACCATAGTATACCACATTTAGATAACAACTCGATCAGTAACCACACAATTGATGCCACTTTTTTGTCAAGCAACAAAAAACTAGAGTGAGTAAGTATGTAAACAATACTAGGCAGGAAGCAAAAAGTAACCATCAATTGATGTGCAATTAACAGTGCCAAGTTTATCAAACATATGCTTTACCTAAAGAAAATCCCAAATGTATAGTTCTGCCAAAAGTTTAGAGAAGAAATGTTGGATTTAGTGTTTTACTCCAAAACCCTACAACATCGGATCAGGTATACCTTCTATTAACATTAGTAAAAGACTAAAAATGCTAGTGTGGTAGAATGCTAAGTAAACATTAATGGTGGCGAATAAAACCTTTGAAGTGAAGCCATCATCATAGTAGTAGATTATTGTGAAGCCAAGAATCAAACAGACCTAACCCCGTCTATACCAAGTCTAAGTGAGTGAGTTCCCCTCACCTTATAGTGGAGGCCGTAGTTATGCAAGCAATCCCATCAAGATCATGAGTGGGCTCTAAAGATGAGGAGTAATTATGAAAAAGACGAGCTGCCAAAATCATCAGAAAGGGAAGCACCACTCATGGAGCCTGTTGAGTGAAAGGTGGAAAGGGAAAAAATAGCGATAGGAAAAGCCTCATGGTGGTGTTATTCCAGGAGGAGCCATAAAAGGAAGGAGAGTTTTTTTATAAAAAAATATTTACCGTTTAAGGTTAGCACCTCAAGTGATAGTTCCCACTGATTCCTTTTTCTAAGGGTTAAATCCACAAGGGAAAGCTCCCATTGAGTTAGGCTTTTAGTGGTACACATTCAAAAATGCTAATCAAGATGGCATAGTAGGCCAACAACACTAAAATCAAATAACATTCCAGAGTTTTCCTACCCAAGGTGGAGATCATTATGCTATGAGAAGGCTGCTTGTTAATATAGGAGGTGTATAGTAAAGCATATGGTAAACTTCACTATGACAGCAACTTAAGTCTAAATTGAGTGCATATAGTTAGGTAACATTGTTTTTAGTCAGATAAAGTTATTCATATCACAATCAGAACCCCTTTAGATGCTATCATGGTCAGTTGCTGTGACAAGTGTGTGTGTGTGTGTGTGTGTGTGTGAGAGAGAGAGAGAGAGAGAGAGAGAGAGAGAGAGAGAGGAAGAAGAATGAGAGAGTTTTAACTTCATAGGAAACTATCCCAAGAGACCTTGATCTATCCCACGAGGAGAGAAGAGAGACTGAGGTGATTCTTATGCAGAGTCTTTCAAGCCCTTGATACTCGACACAAACGACCTACGATGGTGGAGAGTGAGAGCGTGGACAAGTGAGAGCATCCGAGAGCACGGGCAGGCACAAATTCTTAATCAAAGAGCTTGCCATGTGTTGTCAAGCTGAGAGAAAGCGGACGCGTATGCAGCCTTGATTTGAGTGTAATCATTTTCCAGTTGCCTCTTAGTCTCCCATTTCTCGAATAGCAAGTAGCAGGTAGTCTATGAGGCTCTCAAAATTTTGTCGAGCTTTTGGAACCTATGTGTGTGTGTGTGTGTGAGAGAGAGGGGGGGGGGGGGGGGGGGGGGGGGGGGGACGGCGGGAGCGTTGTCGTGGTGTGACACATACATAGTGGGAATGCATGCTAGAAGATGTATCTTGTAACTTTTTAGATACATAATTATATTTCCTATAATGTACATATGCATATCTAAGTTTAATTATAAGTTTTCTATCTCATCCTATTATTTATCTCAAGGGTAATGTATTCTTACTTTACCGTCAAAAAGTACTATGGGAAAAGCGTTGTCATGAATTTTTTGGAGCAAGGGATTGCGCATATGTACATATACATTCATGGTGCATCAAATAAAGGATTGCCCATTTTCTAGAGCCAGGTGGTTATGTAGGGCCCACATGTGTACAGGTAGGACAGCATGTACATAGTGCATCGATTTTCACTATCACCAGTACCAGTATGTTTTTTCTACAATAATGAGGAGTTTATAGCGCGTAAAACTTCTCGAGGAAGCTATCCGCGGGCCGACGACGTGAGGTCAGCAGGTGCGTCAGATGGCATCTAGTGGCGTCAGGAGGGCGAACGAGGTCAATATTTGCACGCGGATGAGGACGGACACAACGTGGGTGTTTTCTTGTGAGAGTTATGCAGAAAGGTCATCATTAGGACCACTTTTTGGGGCCACTTCACGTGGTGGCGAGATGCATTATTGGAAAAAAGCTGAGTGCCAGGTGTGCAAATGATGCAAAAAGGTGACAACTATGCACTGCGAGGTTAGTTTTTGGCCTGTTCGGGGTCCGTTTGAGGTCATCTAAAAAGCCAAGGGTGCCCAACTAATAAAGCTAAGTGTGGGAACTGAAAAAAAAAGAGAAAAGACCAGAAAAAACGTGGAGAAGAGAGGAGGAACAGCCGCAGCTGTGTTTTTGCTCATTTTGGAGCCTGTTTTGGCCGTAAACTGCTAATCCGAGGTCGGATTTGAGCACTTTGACATTGTAGACTGGGGTTTTGGGCCGTTCCGGACGTGATGGCACTGTCCATTTTGCCAAATTCCTCACTCTTTTCCTGCTGTTTTTCTGTGTAAGTTTCTCCTATGAGCGAAGTTTCTGCTCCAGTTTGTGATTGTATCTGGTATCTTTTACCCATATTGTGTGAGCTGTTTGCCCCATTGGTGTTGGCCCAAGCTCATTTGTATCTAAACATCAGAAATTCTCCTCTTTTGAGCTGAGTTTTTGTGTGTGTGTGTGTGTGTCTCTGTGTGGAATGGGCAAGTGGATAATCTCTCTCCTCTCACTCCATAGGTGTGTTTCCTGTCTCGGCCAGGTGTGTTGTGTAAGCCGAGTGGTGCCCCATAGTGTGTGTGTGTGTGTATCTTCCCAAGAGTGTGTGTCGGGTCGTTATAGAGGCGCTGTGTATGTTTTCATCCCGCTCACATTCTTTTGGCGCCCCCACGGAGGATCTTCTTCGAGTACCTTCTGCTTCGAGCTTCAAGCTTCGAGATTCGGGATTACAGGTTACAGGTTGCAGATTACAAGTTACAGGGATAGGTACAGGTACAGGTGATTCACACAGGTACAGGTAGCTGGAGTACAGTTATATACTAGCAGTGATGTCACTTGCAGTTGTTGTGGGAATGCATCACTTGGCGCCTATTTGAGCGCATTGTCTGCTGGATTGTACGTTACTTGTGGAAACTGCCATTGTACGCATTTGTGGAGCCTTACTTGGTTCTATTTGGCAGTCCCAGCCATTTCTGAGACTTGGTCTGGAAGATAGTCATTTCTGAGACTTGACTATACGCGATTTGCATTATCCTTCGTGTGAGGGTCGATAGCGTGAGGTTTTTATTGAGCTGGGGGATTCTCAAATGTGGAGATCCTTTCGGTGATACAGGTAGCTGGAGCACCCTTTTTGTGACCTCGCCATAGGCTATGTACTAGTGAGTCCTATTTGATGCTCGGGTTCTATTGTTGGCAGTTTATGCATACTGATACAGTCTATATTTTGGGTCCTCATTGCTCTATTTCTGGGGAAACTCTGCCAAAATTTTTCCAAGTTATGATGGCTGGTTTTTTGGTCTTTTGAGCCATTTATGCTGTTATGCTGCTGAAATTTTGGCAAAATCAAAGGTTGAGTCAGGTGTGCCTTCTTGGGAGCTTCATGGTTGGCTGTAATGGATGATCAAAAAGGCCCTCAGTTCACTCCTTTTCATTTAACTCAAAGAATTCAGATTAATGTTCATGTGCCCATGAAGATCTTTTTCCAGTAGCGCATAGTCTTTATGTTGGGCCAAGAAGATTGAGAGAGATCCTGGAATGTCCTTTGCCTGTTGTCATTCCGATGATTAACTATGAAAACTCATTTGATGTGCATGTGTTTGTCCTTATCTAAAGTTGAGCTCCATTGAAGTTTCTGGGGATTGGGTAGTGAAAAGTTTTGGGTTCTTGCATGTGTGTTCGAAGGGGTTCTCAAAGCATCATAATTTGGGTAGCCATGGCTTTCTCTTATCCCGAGTTTCATGGAAGAAGTGATGAAGATGTGGAAGAAGTTTTGTAAAAGATGGAGGTTGCCTGCATTAGCAACCAGATTCATGACCCTACGCAAATGTTACGCCTTCTCCAAATTTGTTTGAAGAGTGATTCACGAGTTTGGTCTAAAGCATTTGAAGAGGAGTTGCGTGTGGCTGATCCACCTGTAAGGTTGAGTTGGGACAATCTACGACATGGGTTGGAAGTGGAGTTTGTGAAGATAGAAGATCCTGACAAGGTGTGGCAAGAAGTACAGGCTTTGGTGCAAAAGGAAGGTGAGCCAGTAGATGCGTACATACGTAAGTTTTCATTGGCATGGGAGCGAATGTGCAAGGCTTTAGCACCACAGGTACCCTCGCCTGACATGATGAAGAAGGACAGGTTCTTAGCTGGTCTTTGGGAGAATATACGTTGGAGAGTGGAGCTAAAGAAGCCTAGGACATATGAAGATGCACTAGAGGTAGCAAGGAACAAAGAGTGGAAGCTGAGGAAAATGAGCCAGTTAGGGGTGGAGTCTTTGCCAATGAGGTCTGAATTTCAGCCTATAGAATCTTTACAAGGTCGCATGTCAGGGGTTCATCATGAACCAGTGGTTCCTGTTACTACTCAGGTTATGCCAGCAGTGGTCACTACAGTAGTGCAAGATGATGGACTAAGGCAAGACATGAGGCAAATGGTAGATTTGATGAAGAATCTCAGCCTAAACATGCTAGGTCAAGTGGGAAATAATCGAGGTTGAGGGAGGTTTGCAAATCAGCCAGGAGGTGAAGAAAGGCCTAGGAATGGTGTTGGACAAAGCAATGGTAGGTTTTGGAGGCAGACGCCCACATGTTATAATTGTGGAGACAGCAACCCACAATGTGATAAGCCACCAAGGAGGGGGGGGGACATGTATCCATTGCCAAGACAGGTGCTAACTAGGTCCAATGATTATGGCATCGAAATTAAGGGAGATGAAGGAACCAGTGGATTAACCCAGGAGGAAAAGGGAAAGACAAAAGTTCTAAGTGTAGTTACCTTGGAGAAGGCATCAAAGCTAGAGGATACATTAGTGATGCCTATTGGGAAGAGGACCACAGAGGATAAGGAAGGAAGAAGTGCCCCATGTCCTAGTAAGAAGAAAGGAAAGAGCCATGAAGGCGAGGATGTCAAGGCCAAGAGGAAAAGGAGAGCTCGTCGAAAGTTTCATGTTTCAGATTTTCCACTAGGGGATGGGCAATTAAGCTATGACTTGAGGGAGGATCTGATGAGCAGGAAGGCAGATGTTACTTTTGGGCAGCTTATAGAGATGGTGCCTAAGCTAAAGCGACAGTGGAAGAGGATGGTTAAACCAATGGAGAAAGAGCCAGAGAGAGGTTCAGTAAAGGTGTTGGCAATGGATGAGCTACCAGACATTTGTCCAATAGTAGATGTGTGGCATAAAAGGAAAAATTTGGGACAAGGTTATGTGGATGGCGGAGCCCAAATATGCATCATAACACACTCATGCGTTGAGAAGATGGGTCTCACAGTGGCTGGGGTGTTAGGTTTTTGGATCAGATTGGCAAACCATCAAAAAGTAAAATGCTTGGGTGTTGTAAAGAGATTAGAAGTGGAGGCATATGATGCAAAGGCAATGGTTAATTTTCATGTGATGCCAGCAGGGTTGGGAGCATATCCTATTATACTGGGCAGACCATGGTTACGTGCAGTGGGAGCTGTTCAAGATTGGCGACATGGTACGATTAGCCTCTATGGAAAGACAGGTACCAAGAAGCTTTATAATATGGACACAAGGAAACGATTAGAGGAGCTTTATGAAGATGAGGATGAGTCTAGTGATGAAGACTCTTCCACGGTGACAGATGAGGACAGTGATAGCACTACCAGCAGTGATGAGGATGCTGATGTTGCATTTCTTTTGATGGACAAAGAAATCCAGGAGATTGGTTTAGTTGCATTTGCGAATGAGGTTGAAGATGAAAGTGAAGGGCCTTATGAAGTGATTGAAGGGCTGATGCAAACCAAGGTTGAGTTGTCAAAGAAGCAGGAATTAATGACGCAAATGATTAGTGGAGACCTCTCAGCTATGGAGAAGGATATATTTTTGCATATGCTGGCTAGTTTTCCTGATTTGTTCATTACTTCATATGAAGAGATCAGAGGGTTCAAGGGTGAAGAGATGCATATAGAGCTGAAAGAAGGTGCTAAGCCAGTGCGGCAAAGGCTAAGAAGGATGGGTCAAGAGCAAATGGAAGCCTTGCGGGTAGAGGTGGACAAGTTATTGAAGGCAGGGTTCATAGTTCCAGTGGAACCACAGAATGGGTGAGTCCAGTTGTAGTCAGTCCAAAGAAGGATGGGAAGTGGAGAATTTGTGTGGATTTTAAACCCTTAAACGCAGCCACTAAGAAGAACCCATATCCTCTTCCATTCATCGATCAGATCTTGGATTCAGTGGCAGGTTATGAGAGGTACAGTGTGTGTGATGGTTTTTCAGGCTATTTTCAATTGAAGATTGCTCTTAAAGACCGCACAAAGACAACTTTGATTACGCCATGGGGCTGCTATTGCTACACAGTATTGCCATTTGGGTTGTCAAATGGACCTTCCTTCTATCAAGAGAGAGCAAATTGGGTGTTGGAACCATTCATTGGTAGTTGTGTTAAAGCTTTTATGGATGACTTCTGTGTCTATAGCAGTAGATCTGATCACCATGAAAAGCTGCAGATGGTATTGGCTCGATATGATGAATGTGGAGGACAACTAAATCCAAAGAAATGTCATCTAGCACAGCCAAGGGTGAAGTTATTGGGCCATATGGTGTCAGAAAATGGCATTGAGGCTGATCCAGATAAGGTGAAGTCTATTATTCTTCTTCCATCACCTATGAGTACAAAGCAATTGGCAACCTTTATACACAAAGTGAAGTACATGGCACGGTTTATTCCATTGTCTTCGCAGCTTCTTTATCCATTACAGCAAGTGGAAAAGCATGATCCATTGCAATGGGATGACAAGTGTGAAGAAGTGTTTCAAGAGGTGAAAGAGGTGTTAGGGGGGTTGTCAGCCATGCAGGCTCCTGATTGGGAGAAAGTTTTTTATGTAAATCCATCAGTAGGGGATGATTCCATTGGAGCCATGCTATTGCAAAAGGGGAAGGGCAGCCATTATATGAGGCCAGTGTATTGTGCAAGCCGAGTGAAGTTGGTAGCGGAGAGAAAGTTATCGGAAGTAGAGCTAGTGATGGCCAGTGTAATATTTGCTTGTCGACGATTTCGTCATTACTTGCTACCACGACCTTTTGTTTTCTTGACGAGTTATGCCTTTTTGCCACAGTTAATTAATGGTATTAACATGTCAAATGTGGTGAAGAAATGGGTAATTGAGCTGCAAGAGTTTGAGTTCTCTTTTCTAGTGGAAGATAGTACAAGGGCTACCCTAGCTGATTTGTTGACCTACAAGGAGAATCCCCTTATTGTTAAGGAAGAGGTGGTGAGAAAGGTAGTTGAAGAAGTGCCACAGATCAGCAATGCACATGTGTTGTTCTTTGATGGTTCATACAGAAAGAGCCACGATGCAGCTTCAGGGGGTATAGCACTTTATGATCCAGAGGGGAAGCTGGTATGCAAGAGAGGGTTCAAATTGGATGCTCATAGCAACAATGAGGCTGAATATGCTACTTTGGAAGCTGGATTACACATTTGTTTGAAGCATGGGGTTCGAAGGTTGAGCATAAAAGGTGATGCCTTGTTAGTGGCGATGTCTTATACATGAAAGGGGCTGATCTCGTGTTGAGACGTGTACCTTGGAGGGAGGAGCTTTACAGAGTGTTGGAAGAGAATCACGAAGGCGCATGTGGTGGCCATTTTGCTCTAAAGATCACCTTGCATAAGATTTTGCAAGAGGGGTATGTATGGCCTAGTTTGCACAAGGATGTTCACCATTGGTGTAGGTCTTGCAATAGGTGTCAAGCATTTGGTAAGAGAGTGTTGAAGCCAGAGCTACGAAAAACCATTATGGCGTTTGATGTGTTTGAAAAGTGGGGGATTAATGCAATAGGCCCGTTACCTATCACAAGCAGGGGCAAAAGCTATATCTTGACGGCAGTGGACTATCTCTCTAGATGGGCAGAGGCTATAGCAGTAAAACAGATCACTGCAAAGGATGTGGCAAAATTTGTGTATGATGAAATATGTTGCAAGTTTGGGGTGCCATTAGAGCTACTTTCAGATAAGGGGCCAGGATTTAGAGCTAAACTGCTAGACTTCTTATGCACAAAGATGAAGATTAGGCACCAACATACCACTCCTTATTACCCACAGTGTAATGGCTTAAATGAAAGATTCAATGGTGAGTTGGTACAAATTCTTTCTAAAGTGACAGAGCACCAAGGAAAGAATTGGGATTTGGAATTGCCTAGTGCATTATGGGCTTACCGTACTTTGGTGAAGACAGGTACTGGGTTTACTCCATTTCATTTGGTGTATGGAAAGGAAGCACTATTGCCTGTGGAGGTAGAGTTGCCTGCGGTCAAGATGTTAGAGAAGTTGCTTGGGCCGCCTAGTGATGCATTCAAAGAGAGGCTCTTGCAGTTACAAGAGGTCCAGTTGGATAGGATGAGCGCATTGGAGCATTATGGGCAGATGCAGGATAAGGCTTTGGCAAAGATAAATGAAAAGGTCAAAAGTAAGGGTATCAAGAAGCATGACTTGGTTTTGCGCTACAACAGCAAACTGGACAACACCTTCCAAAAGAAGTTTCAAATTAAGTGGGAAGGCCCTTTCAAGGTAGTGGAGTGTTTTCCAAATGGCACATATCAGCTGGCTAACCTGGATGGTGTTCTACATAAGTCAAGGGTAAATGGGTTGCGTCTTAAATTGTATCATGCTAGATTGATGATGGTGGAGCAAGATGAGCTGTCTGTGGATCAAGCAGTGTTGGTGAGGGATGAGGAGACCTGTGATGCGGCGAGTCTCATATCTCTCTTTGCTGCTGCTGATCATGAATGATCTAGCAAGCTAGGGGATGGGCAAATTATGTCAGGAGTTTTTTGGAGCAAGGGATTGCGCATATGTACATATACATTCATGGTGCATCAAATAAAGGATTGCCCATTTTCTAGAGCCAGGTGGTTATGTGGGGCCCACATGTGTACAGGTAGGACAACATGTACATAGTGCATCGATTTTCACTATCACCAGTACCAGTATGTTTTTTCTACAATAATGAGGAGTTTATAGCGCGTAAAACTTCTCGAGGAAGCTATCCGCGGGCCGACGACGTGAGGTCAGCAGGTGCGTCAGATGGCATCTAGTGGCGTCAGGAGGGCGAACGAGGTCAATATTTGCACGCGGATGAGGACGGACACAACGTGGGTGTTTTCTTGTGAGAGTTATGCAGAAAGTTCATCATTAGAACCACTTTTTGGGGCCACTTCACGTGGTGGCGAGATGCATTATTGGAAAAAAGCTGAGTGCCAGGTGTGCAAATGATGCAAAAAGGTGACAACTATGCACTGCGAGGTCAGTTTTTGGCCTGTTCGGGGTCCGTTTGAGGTCATCTAAAAGGCCAAGGGTGCCCAACTAATAAAGCTAAGTGTGCGAACTGAAAAGAAAAGAGAAAAGACCAGAAAAAACGTGGAGAAGAGAGGAGGAACAGCCGCAGCTGTGTTTTTGCTCATTTTGGAGCCTGTTTTGGCCGTAAACTGCTCATCCGAGGTCGGATTTGAGCACTTTGACATTGTAGACTGGGGTTTTGGGCCGTTCCGGATGTGATGGCGCTGTCCATTTTGCCAAATTCCTCACTCTTTTCCTGCTGTTTTTCTGTGTAAGTTTCTCCTATGAGCGAAGTTTCTGCTCCAGTTTGTGATTGTATCTGGTATCTTTTACCCATATTGTGTGAGCTGTTTGCCCCATTGGTGTTGGCCCAAGCTCATTTGTATCTAAACATCAGAAATTCTCCTCTTTTGAGCTGAGTTTTTGTGTGTGTGTGTGTGTGTCTCTGTGTGGAGTGGGCAAGTGGATAATCTCTCTCCTCTCACTCCATAGGTGTGTTTCCTGTCTCGGCCAGGTGTGTTGTGTAAGCCGAGTGGTGCCCCATAGTGTGTGTGTGTATCTTCCCAAGAGTGTGTGTCGGGTCGTTATAGAGGCGCTGTGTGTGTTTTCATCCCGCTCACAACGTGAATAGCTCAGCCTCTTTAACTTGGGGAAAAAAACATCGATTCTTTCTTTCTACTATCTCATTATTATCTCACACCCTAGCTAGATCCTATACCTAGGGTAACTTCCAATATATATATATATATATATTCCATGTATTTTTCATATTTTTCTTATATTTCTTTTTAAATAGCTACTAGGAAGAAATCAAATCCTAGTGGGACACTAGGTGGCATGATTTTCAAAGATACCCCTATTTTAATGCATTATTGCAAGCATGATTACAAAACTTTGTGAGGGAGCAATGTCATTCTTTCATATGGCATGAGGTGTCCATTGGAATCAAATAAAAGTCTAGGCTAAGGGGACCACAAGAAGACATTTGCTGCAAAAACTGTACCCTATTTTGATGATTTTTTTACACAAGGTTCCAATCCAAATTGGAAAAATTATATAAAATGGGAATCGTAGCTAATGAGATGGATTTTCTGCCCATATTTTTACTTTTTTATTTGGAGCTACAATTGAGGAGATATGATCAAAATACTGGACCCTAATCTGCCCACATCATGCAAGGACAACTCATTTCCAACTTTTCTCACACTGGCTCTTCTCTTCTTGTGTAAACCCTTGGGAGTTCCCTTCACCTATAAAAGGGGACCTCTTCTTACTTGAAAACCATTCAAGCCATTGATGAGAGGAATTCATGAGAAAGTGAGTAGTAATGCCTAATTGTACTTAGCCATTTACATAAGCCTAAGCCTACACTTTCTCCTCGAGGAAGACTAGCCATCCTTGTAAGCTATCCTTGGAAGATCAACTCTAATCAAAGAAGGTTTTGGACCTGGTGTATCAATCAAAGTTGAATTCTTCCTTCTTCTTCTCTCTCCATAAAAAATGGTGCCGAAGGGTTTTTCAAGTAAGATGTGTTCTACATTGATATTTTGTTGATTTCTTGTTGTTTTATTTTCATCTCTAATCCAACATATATATATCTAATCTCACCTCCTTAACCAAACCTATCTCTCTCACTCTTAGAAATTCATTCTCTCTACAAATTCTAGGTTCTCCTTGCTACAGGTACATCTCTCCCCACAGTATCCTTATTGCCTACGGGCAATAATAGGGCTTGGGAGGGAAACTTCTCATCTCTTCACTTCTCTCATATCTACATTTTGCACGAACTAGAGTTGTCCTAGATTAATAATCCACATGATGAGAATTTCTATCGCTTCCACTCTATGCGATCTATTAGAATTAACATATGGATTAGCCGTAAAGTACACTTTCAACAAAGTATAGTGTTTCTCTTTGGCCCAGAAAGGCTCAATGAAATACTTCTTTCACCGGATCCCATCATACTACCTCGTACAGACTATAACTTTTCTTTTGATGTAAGTGTAGTTATCTTGCTATGAACCAAGAGGATTTGTACACATACTTAATCCCAATCACTAGACAAAACATATATATTATCGTAAGCACAAAACTACAATTCCAAAGAATAATTCGTAGCCTATTTGGTCGGCAAAGATTGAATGCCATTAACTCATCTATTAACCCTTTCATATTACCCATGATACGATATGACCGTAGCGTGATGACCGTAGCCTGATGTTTTCATCTTTGTGTTGTTTTGATATTCTCTTTTGTGTTCTTTCTTTGTGTGTGTGAGTACAAGAGAGAAAGACTGAAGCTTCTTTGATTGCACTTCCTTCCAAACCCTATACTTCATGGCATCTATGGTTTAACTCCTTCATATAGTTTCTGGAGTTCTCTCACAACCAAAAGCCCGGTGCCTTCTTGACAAGACCACAAATTTCTCGACAGTGTTATCCTCATGTGCACGGCATAAGACCAACACCTTGTGCATGTGCCTACACGTGTGTGTGTGTGTGTGTGTTTAAGTATGAAAATCCCCTCATAATTGAGCCATACTTAGACAATTGTATGAAATAATATATTAAATAATAATAGTTGGAAACAAGATGTCATAAAACTCAATTATCTTTTCATATACACCAATACAACATTCTGTATCTAATGGATAATAAAGTCATTTAGATCAAAGATTTGATCTTTGATCATTACAATTTGATATCTTAGTGTTGTATCTTTGTGTGTCCACCCTTTGGAATGAGCTTCCACTACATCTACATAGAGAAGGATCCAACTGTAATATTGGACGATCTTCTGTTATCGCTACAGTTGTCGTTGTAATCCTAAGGAAAGAATCTCTTACCTGTCACCATCCAAGAAACACAATCCTGTCATAACTGGCATTACTTGGGAAGACAGGTGTCAACAACTCCCTCCCCTTGTTATTGGTGTCAAAAAATACAGCAGAAACTAACACCATAACATAGATCAAATATTTAGTTTAAAGAACGAGTCCTTAATTTATGATAATGTTTTCATCTTTTAATTCCAAAAAAAAAAAATGGAGAGCATCTCCTTTGTATTTTGAACTAATGTTCAAAAGTCTAGTCCACTGCCATCTCATCCGAGATCCTCACGTGAGGACCCGGGGCGGTCACTTTTTAGAATGTGTATGATATCACGTGAGTTAACCGGAGAGGATGATTAAAAGACCAAAATGTATAAAAATGTATACATACAGAAGGGGGTGGGTGTTTTTTAAATAGACTCACAGTGTAAGTATAGTATGTATATTGGGGTATTATTAATTACCTCTTGAATGCACGTGATATAGGGGTCTTTTGATAAGTGACTGCCCCGGGCGTGAGGATTAAGGCTTTATTTAAAAACATTGTTGTATGTTCAAAGTAAAGTACTAACACTAAATTCAAAAGTTATGCATCGATTAAACAAGGAAAAAAAGTGTTGAAAAGCAGTTCCCATTACTATATTTATAAGGTGAATATACTCAGCTACAACCATACGCTATAGTCATACACCTACCACCATAAATGTGAAAAGGCCAACATCAACTACAAAAAACCATGTGGTGATTAGAAGTTTTAACTAAGTAATAAAATTTTACTCAAGATCTTTTGTTACTCAATGAATAGCATAGTTAGCAACCCAGGCAGATAACAGTGCCAATGGATCCCCAACTTAGGTCTACCAAAACCATATTGTGAGGCGGATATTTAAATTCTATACAGTCAGCCTGCAATTATTATTAAAACCTAAGAGAGGTAGCATTATAGGACCAAGAAAGTGCATCAAAGAGTGCATCAAAAAGTACGAATACACAAACTTTATCGTTATAGCTTGATTATAAAAAAAATCCACATGAGAAATACCTAGCAGCTTATGAGCATACTACCAAAGTTTTAATAGTAAGCATGCCTATGTGTGCTATGAGTTGCGTGTTTATGTGTCCTTATGCATCTTTTAATAGTGACCTACTCTTAATACATTTCATTTGTAAATCAAGAAGGATTGTATGTACATGTACGTACAGGGCTTGTGAAGCTTCATGTATGCTTGTGTGCAAGGAGCATACATGTACCCAGATGCTGGTAGTCTGAGTTGAACTTGTACGAGAGCCATAACATCTCAAGCATCACTGCATAGTACTACAACTTGACTGAGAAAATTGCAGCCCAATGGTGTTATGTAAGTAAGAGGGAACCCAAATAATAAGGCACAACACTCGAGGCAATGAACATGAAGTGTGAGAGATGTCAAGGATAACGATCCTGTACTTTGATCCGATTTTCCACAAGTCCATCCTTTGTTATTTTTATACAGACCCTTACCTAGATTTCGAGACATGACATTTATCATGTTTTCATAATAATCCATTATTAGCATGTCAAGCTCAAAGGTTTATGGCATATATTTGTAACAAGCCTGATTGGGTCGGGGAGATAACACATCAACAATAACCATTAAAAAACCAAAATTTAGTGAGTAGGTTTCTTGGAAACATAGCTAGATTAACTACTAAGCTCAATCTTTTGAAACCATTTGGATTGTAAATGAAGAACTGTTGCTTGATCTTTTCTGATCAAACTATTGAACATGAAAGAGGTCAAAATCTATATCTATAGTTCCATGTACCATTTATACTATTATGCCCATACTTCCTACAACATACCTATGTCCAAGATTACCATGTAGTAATCCT
This sequence comes from Adiantum capillus-veneris, assembly GCF_014529385.1. Classification (NCBI taxonomy): domain Eukaryota; kingdom Viridiplantae; phylum Streptophyta; class Polypodiopsida; order Polypodiales; family Pteridaceae; genus Adiantum; species Adiantum capillus-veneris. The sequence goes on from NC_140958.1 coordinate 118,450,889, forward strand.
CCAACTGACCTTAAACAATGTAAAAATAGTTAAAAGCTAAACTATGTAGGAAACAAATTCCACCAACATTTCCTTTGTTTATGCTCATTTATTTCAAAAAAAACCAGTCAATGTCATCTCCCATGAGACCCTCACATGAGGTAGTATGAAAAATAGATAGTGACAATCATTACCATAGACAAAGGTTATTTTTTCTTTTTGTTTTATCCAGCCATGATGCATTCAGGTTGAAGAATCAGTCTGGTATACCATCCGACCTTTATATAAATTGCATGCTATGAGAAAAAACCACATTTATCATTAAGTTTCAGTTGATTAGATGTCAAAACACAACGCTTACACTTTCTCCAAATCATGAACAGAAAAAGGAATGTATTAAGAAATTCTAACTACGTACTGAGTAGGTACACACAGTGATCATATATGCCTATCCTCCACTGAGATTTAACATTAAATAAACTGATGTATGTTCAACTCAAAAGACGTATGAATTTCAATCATGATTCAATGATGATTCAATGCATTCCCACCTCATAGTACAATATCCAATCCAAAACCGCTTCTAGAAGATATACTGTATATAATGTCATTTATATTTATATATACCTATAAATGAGATGCCAAAGGATATGTACCATATGAGGCGGATGTTTAATTTTTAATGTAAAATCAGCCTATAAAGCCTACAATTTTTATTAAAACTGAAGAGAGATAGCATCACTCTAGCTTTCTGGTATTAAAGATCTCTAAAAAGAAAAATTTTGGCAGCATCTCCTTTGTACAACGGGCAATTTTTAAAAAGATTCCAGTCCCTACCATCTCTATTGAGACCCTCACATGAGGTTTTTAGGCTCAAGCAATCACTTGAAAGTGAAGACCCTTGTCCACAATCTATGTAAATCCATTACTTAAAGTATTGTATGTAGGTCATAGCATGTAGAAAAACGAAGTAGTGACATCAAAGAAAATATCATCAAAAAGTCCTATGCAAACATGACTGAATATAGATCCAATTGATCAATTAAAAACCATTTCTAGCAAAAGGTTCACCAATTTCAGTATCCATTATAAATTACAGCGAGATTAGCTATGAAACCTAATCTTAAATGCATTTTTTAAAGCTCAAATTTAACCAAGTTTGACTGAGTAGGTGCAACGGCACCTACCTATACCGTTGTTCTCGTTGATAGAGCAGTCGATTGGATAGTAATGAGATGTATTGTCACGAGCAGTCCAAGGAGTCACTGTTAGCTTCTGAGTTGCAGATGCCAGTGAACACAAACGTAGGTATGGGTATAAGAATGATATGTCTAGCATGCCTAGTACGAGGCCCGTTTCCTAAGCTAGATTCAAAATGTGTGTGTGTGTGTGTGTGTGTGTGTGCATGCGTGTCCATGATATAGACCTAGTGTTAGTGTGTGTGTGTGTGTGTTTGTGTGTGTGTGTGTGTGTGTGTGTGTGTGTGTGGGTGCATGTAGCACACGCTGTGATAGCCACACACATGCGAGTGAAGGAGCAGAGGGCAATGAAGTAGGTCTGGGTAGCTTATACGAGATGAGAGAGGGAGACCTATGAGATTCATTCCGTGAAGGAGATGAATCCGCTCATCATGTACGTACGATAGTGTGTGTGTGTGTGTGTGAACCTACTATGCAAGGCAAGTATGGTGCACAGAGAGTTGCTGACGAGATATAGCAGCATAAGAACTACCCGTGAGGATGATACTATTTTTAAGGTGTATAATGCATGCACCAAAACACATAGAGTGAGTGGGTGGGTAGCAGTAAACACTGAAGTCAAAGTAAGTGTGATTGACTGAAAGATTTTAATGTTGAATTGGTGCTATAAAAAAACGTAGGACTGGATACACTGCAAAATCTAGCTACCCATCTTCTAAGTATGGGCCCTAATTTCAAGGCATCACCACCTTGGAAGGCTTATCTGTAAATATTTTTTCTTCCCAATGTGAGATATCAAGAGCTAGTTATGCAAGAGATGGGGAAACAATATTCGTTCCGGAGCCTATCATGAAAGTAAATAGTAAAGATGGTTGCGAGCCTAGCCAATGTTATAGAACAATTTTGATAAAGCGAGATAATAAACAGACCGTCATGTTTAAAAGTGTGTGTATGTGTGTGTGTGTGTGTGTGGGGGGGGGGGGCATCCCCATCCCTGATGAGAGTTGCCAAGGTTTAACAAAGTCATTGCCGTCCAGATAGCGAGAGCGAGATCACCACAGAGGGAAGCAGTTAGCCAAGGGTTAGTCAAGGAATTGTTAGCTAGATGAGTGTGTGTGTGTGTGTGTGTGTGTGTGGCCCTCCCCCACCCCAGAGGAGAGATCCACTTGGTGGAGGCTGGTCCACCAAGTGGACCAATCCCCCACCAATTGTAGTAAATGCTTCCTAAAAATTTCAATGCTCATAACTCAATCACATGTACTATGTTAAAAAGGTTTAGATGCGAGATTACCAATCTGTAATATGTTGAACCAAGTTTATATGTAAGAATACCCAGTTGTTGTATGATAAAGGGGTCCTCCAGGGAGGAGAGTAAGGTTCTATGAAAACTACATACCAAAAATCTCATGATTTTGGTTGATGTGTCATTCCAAATTTTGTGAACTATGTCATCATGGTGGTTACTATACAATACTCCGATCCTACAAGATAAAGATGACTTGAAAGTACACACCTACTCGAGGGTGGACATTGATTGCAATATATGGATTATATGTAAGCATGTAGATGCTTGACCAATTTAGGAGCTGCGAGCCCCAACCAATCCCCTTGGATTAGGTGGATAAAGCTAGTACTAATGTATCTTGTATTAGAGAGCAGGAAACCCAATTTTTAGGGTATAAATACCCATATCCTGAAAAAAACCGTTTGATTGAAGTCAAGATAAAATGGAGTAGCTATATTATTATCTAATATATTATCTAATTCCAATTGTTAACTATGGCACTAGTCCACTAGTAGGGAAAAAGCGTGTGTGTTTAAGTATGAAAATCCCCTCATAATTGAACCATACTTAGATAATTGTATTAAATAACAATATTTGAAAACAAGATGTCATAAAACTCAATTATCTTTTCATATACACCAATACAACATTCTGTATTCTAATTGATAATACAGTCATTTAGATGAAAGATTAAATCTTTGATCATTACAATTTGATATCTTAGTGTTGTATCTTTGTGTGTCCACCCTTTGGGATGAGCTTCGACTACATCTACATAGAGAAGGATCCAGTTGTAATATTGGACGATCTTCTGTTATCGCTGCAATTGCCATTGTAATCCCAAGGAAAGAATCTCTTGCCTGTCACCACATCAAGAAACACAAGCCTATCAGAACTGGCATTACTTGGGAAGACAGGTGTCAACGACTCCATCGACTTAGGAGACAATTGTGATATTTTCAACGAAGAAAATGTCCCTAAGGATAACCAAAGTGAGAAAATAGCATCCACTAAACTAGCACAAGTGGGAACGGCTGCTGCAGCACCACTTTTAGACATAGAAGACATGCTCAAAAGAATGAATGACTTGCAAAAAGCACCTATGAGGGGACCAGGGCAAGGGATACCTCAACAGGGACGACCAATTAGACCGTAGAAATGGTGTGAAATTGAGGATAAATGGACCAACCATGAGACCAATGAGTGCTACTACCGACCAAAGTATGATGAGAATGTTCAGTATGTGCCCATGAGGCAACAAGGACAACCCATGTACAGATACCAACCTAACATGGCCCCAACTCAAAGACCACTGATGGGTATGGAAAGACCTCAACCCATGTTGGGTCAACAACCGCCATATCTGGGACATAATGTAGTGCATGTAAAGTACATGCATTCAGAGGGAGTCATAGATGAACAAACACTAGTGCCTGTTACACCCTATGCTGAGCCTAGTCCATCTACAATAATGGTAGAAGGATATTGGTATATTTCACATCCACCACCAATGGAAGAACCTGTGCCTTATAATCCACCAGATCTTGCACCAATGTACTATGTGGCTAATCAAGATGTTAAACCTCCTATGGTAAGACCCATAACTAAGCCAAGAACAGGCAACTGTTACAATTGTGGTGCAGATGATCATTGGAAAAATAAATGCCCACAACCTGACAAAAACCTCAAGCCAGTTGAAGCTTATTGCATACAATGTTGCAAAAAGGGAGGACACTTCCCGGAAGATTGTCCTGAAAATCCTTTAAACCAGGATAAAAGAGTAATAAACGTAGTCCACGTGATACCTAGTAGCTCATCTCAGAGTGAACCGATTGTTCCAATCAAGGTAATAACTAGAGCCCGGGCTAAGAAAAAGAAACATAACTCCTCTGATGATTCAGAGAATACAAAAATTTCCTCTCAAAAGACCAAAAGAAGCAGAAGCAAAAGATATGAGACAAGAAAACAAAAACAACGAGATGAAACCGAGGAGAAAGCAAAACAACTATTCTAGGAAAAGGTGAAAGAAAGTGGAAGTGAAATCAAAGAAACAACCGTGAAATTTGGAGGATCAAATTTGGTTGATAATTTTGATCCTATTAATGCCTCCTTGAAAGCCTACCAAGCAGGACTTAAAGCAAGTCAAAACATGGAAAACAAATGGAAAAACTATCCTTCTCCAGACATGGAAGTAGCTAAGCTTGAAGCTTATCAAAATATGGTAAGAACACAAGCTCAAAAGTATGGCAAAACCTGAGGATCTTTTGGTAAGAGACAATCAAGAAAAATCCAAAGTGTTGATAGAACCCCACCTCAAAACAAAAGAGCCAGAACTTATAGTGTCGGACAACAAAGATGCCTTAAACGACATTCCATTCGTAGAGGAAGACTGGCTAGGACAATTATGGGAAAAAGTTAGAGAGATCAATGATGGGAGCCTAACTCTAAAGTCAGCTCCTATAGAGGAAGTCTGGCTAGACAACCTACCTCCTGATATAGACATAGATGTACAATCCTTGTATGGGGATTGCAGATCTGAAGCTTTAGGAATGTCTAAACCATTAACCTTGAAAACATTACCCTCTTACTTGGGAGATAACGAAGATGAATCCATAGTGTGTAAAACCACTCAAGTAAAAAGAGCAGAACAGACCCTAGAAGTAGACAACATTTATTCAATCATGTCTACACCCATCCAACACACTCTTACTTTGGGAGAACTGTTAAAAATTAGACCATATTTATGGAATGATCTACATAAACCTCTAGAAAAGGTGGGAATAACGGAGCTAGTCACAAAAAATTTGGGAAAATTGAAACATGAAATGGAAAACAAAGAGATTCAATCTGTTCCAATGAACAAAGTCGGAGAATACTACGAAGGGGAAGAAGGAAACACAACCCTTCCAGTGAGATACAATGACATAGTGATACCGGGTTAATCGCACCACCCTCTAACCCTGCTTGAGAGTCTAAAGTTCTCGATTTTCGAAGCTAAGACCGCATGAATCAACCCATTCGGGGAGTCGGAGGTAAAGAAAACCACGAAAAAACATTTTTTTCTTATTATTACTGCCGCCACCAACCCCGCACTTCCTCTCATTTAAAAAAAAAACTTTTCTCTCGCTCTTTTGCCAAACCTCAAGGGCACATAAAACAACTACCTTCTTCCAGGGCGGGCCGTCGTTTTGTTTTTTTTAAAGTCTCTATCTCTTTCGTTATTTTCCACAATCATTTCCTCTCTCTTACCCCTCGCTCATCCATACTCCATTGGTGGACCTCCATACTTCACCCCTCCCTCTCTCCCCTCATGTCTTCCTACCACCGGTGGGCCACGTAGCCTATACCCTCTCTCTTTCTTTCATACTCTCTCTCTCACTCTCATACTCTCTTTCACTCTCTAACTCTCTCTCTCTCTACAATAATACTCTCTCTCTCTCTCTCTCTCTCTCTCTCTCTCTCTCTCTCTCTCTCTCTCTCTCTCTCTCTCTCTCTCTCTCTCTCTCTCTCTCTCTCATAATCCCCTACCCTTACCCCCACCCCGTTGACCCTTAATAACTCCCCCCCCCCCCCCTTACTTGCCACCCTCGGTCAGGAGCGGACTCGAGGCCCCCCCCCTGTCTCTCTTGCTTTCTCTCTCGTGCTCTCTCTGTGTCGAGCCCATAGGCTGTGCAACCACAAGTTCTCTTTCTTATTACCTCACACTCCCGCTGCATCTCTCTCTCTCTCTCTCTCTCTCTCTCTCTCTCTCTCTCGCTTTTGGCCTGTGCAGACGCAGCTTCGACCACTCTCTCTCTCTCTCTCTCTCTCTCTCTCTCTCTCTCTCTCTCTCTCTCTCTCTCTCTCTCTCTCTCTCTCTCTCTCTCTCTCTCTCTCTCTTTCATACACGCCCACACACCAGCTCTCTCACACTCCCTCCCTCTCTCTCTGTGTCGGCTAGAACAACCCAAAATGCTCGCTCTCCATCTCTCTCTCTTTCTCTTGTAGGCCTGTGTAGGCACCACCATCATGGCATCTCTCTCTCTCTCTCTCTCTCTCTCTCTCTCATAATATACACACACACCTACATATAACACACACACACACACACACACCCTCCTCTCTCCTCAGCGGCTGCGTTCTCCCCCCCCCCCCCCCCCCCCCCCCCCCCCCCTCAATCTGATTCTTCTTCTCTGATTCCCTTCGCAGAAGCACGTAAAAAGGTATATATATATATATATATATATATACATACACATAATTAATAAAATTACTTTCCCCCCTCTCTCTCGTTCCCACACACACCCCCTACACAACCACAACCCTGTACATATGCACACATAAACTCACGCGCACATATAGAAACACATACACGCACTCACATATCCACACATACACACGCACACACCGAAAAAAAAAAATGAATAATCAACATCGACACCAAAGAGAAGAAAGATGGCCAAGTCGCACGCCACGAACACCAAAACAAGGAGTGGCGCCGAAGGCATGCCCTGGCTGGCATCGAGAGGAAGTGACACCTAGCATTTCAGCTTCCCGCAACAACTACCAATTCTTGCAGCCTTAAACCTCACATAGACCACCCAAACCATCAACAAAACCGTTGTAAATTCCCCGAACTCCACTCTTCCCTAATAACCTAGCCAATGGCTAGTGGATTGTAAAAAAGCTCTCCCCACCCCACTCTTTCCTCTCTCTCTATCTCTACATGTTCTCTCTCTCTATCTCTCTTACTAGAGAGGCATCTAGACCTTCTACAACGACCAATGGATATTTGCAAGGACCATTGGGCAAGGACCACCTCTCAAGCCTATATAAAGATTCCTCCGCTAATCACACAATAAGGGGGGGCACAAGGAAGGAGGAACACACTAGCTCCATGCACTCTACGTTTCAAGCACTAGTAAGCACATAATGCACCCCCCAAGCTAGAGAGCTCATGGCATCATGTTTGGTTGCAAGCTTGGGCATTTTAGCATTGGAAACATCACCATTTTTCCCATTATCCACCACACCATGGTTGAGTTACTAGTCACGACCACTCCATACACATAAGGCAGTCACCACTCCCCCACAAGGCAACATGAGCATGCTAGGATTGAATACATCCACACCATGCTACCTTGGGCCGCTCTTGATGTTGGTGATTGACGTCGTCGGTGGCTGCATCGTCTTGATGTTTTCCCTGAACTAACCTTCCTGCTAACTCCAACTTCGCCATGCACCATATGGCGCTCGCATTCCATCATGCATCCCTAGTGCCAAGAGCCAGGTTTGTAACCGACAAGACCACCATTTGTAAGTATCATCATCACCAATAAAAAGGCGCAATGTTGTCTTGATATTTGGGGTCCATTCTCTGTTCTCCTTAGTTTTGTTTTCCCACATTCGTGGGATGTTTCATCTCTTGTATATCACTCTGCTTGTGCTCCATCACATGTGGCCTCTCCAATCAGTTAGTATGCTCCATTCCGACCTTGTCACCTACCTCCCTCATACACACACTCCTGACTATTGACTAGGAATTTTCTACATGTGGGCCTCTGTTGTATCACCATTTCATGTTGGTTACCTAGAGAGCATTTCACTTTTACTACCCTAGGTCATGTATGTCTGCGTCCTAGCCGCACTTATGCTAGGTGGTGTCCCTCTCTACCTATAGGATTACTCCTACCTTGAGATGATGCTTGGGGGTGTTCAGGCTATGTGTGGTGTAGAGGCCACCCCATATGGCATGTCATTTCCGGCCATCATTTTCTTGGCACCCCCATCAAGGATCCTTTCATGAAACCCTCCAGTTTACAAAACTGAAACCCCTAAAATTTTGTGGATGGATGAATGGTTAGCAGGGTTGGCTTACTGGATGACAGAAGAAGAAGAGCTCTAAGCACAACTAGACGAACTCCGCATCTCCATCAAAGCTCTGCACAATAGAGAATCAACACTATTCTACTTCGAGAATCGGGTAACTCAAGTCATCGAGGTAATTATCACAGTCAGTTTCCAAACCTGATGCTGCAGCATAGATAATGGAAGAACATGCTCACGCTCTCACTAGATAGACTAGGGATCTACTGACCATGTTTCAGGAAAGTACACCACCCTCTCCCACAAGCTTGGACAATGACTAAGAACCTCTAAGATTCACATGAATCAGTACAACTTACCTCAAGGCAGATCACACATTCCGATACGAGTACATTCAATCAAGGTAATACTGGACTTGAAGGCTCACTACCAGCATGTCATCGACACCATTCTGGGTGCGTAGCACTTCTTTGAGGTTCTGGCATCAGATCAGCCATTTGTCTTACCTTTGGTACAAGGCAATGTACCGTTTGAGATTTTAATCTATGTTCTAGTGTAAAAGGGCATACAGGTTCCTTGTAAAGAAAAAAAAACTTTTGATTGCAAGATAAGTAGTGTGTCTTTCTAGCTCTCTCTCTCTCAGTAATCATGGCAAGTGTAGCATTTCCAACATTTAAAGGAAATAAGGGGGAGGATTTGGTAACAAATTTCCTAGATGACTTTGAAGTAGCATGTGTAGTAAGAAACAAAGATACATATGAATCCCGAGTTAGAATCTTTAAGCATCTCATGAACTAGAAGCTAGGTCATGGTACAATGCACTTCCACAAGAAACTAAGGATGACTGAGAACCCTTAAAAACTACTTTTAAGAGGCGCTTTGGGGGAGGTACCACTTCAGAGAAGTTGTGGGACAAGTTGAGAGACTTGAAGCAAGAGGGTCTTTTAGAATATGCCACCTATGAGTCCAAATTTGTGGATTTGTGGAAATGGTGGGTTGAGTCATTGGCAAGAGGGGAAGCTGTACACGATTTCCTCCAAAAGGACCGGTTCACGCATGGCTTATGGCCGCTTCTCAAGGAGAAGGTGAAGGGTAGATTTCCGGCTACGTACGAGTTAGGCGTCGAGATTGCTCTCCTTAAGGACAAGAAGCTATGGATGAAAGCCAAAGAAACTGAGTCAACGGAAGTAGGAACATCTCATAAACCAACAACCATGACAACCACCGTTCCTCCACCACCACCGGATCCTAGGGTAAGAAATGACCAACAAGATATGTTGGCCCATATTACTGACCAAATGCAGAATTTGTCTGTCCACTTGATACAACAAGGAAGGAATCAAAAAAGAGATCAAGATTCGAGAAGACCACGATGACAAAACAGGGAGTATCACTACTACAACTGCTTAGAAAATGGTCATGGTATGTACTACTGTCCCAAACCACGACAAAACTATAATAGAGGAGGTAGGAGGAACCAACTGTCACCCCCTAGAGAGAGAACACCTCCACCCCGAGCACCAGCCCCACCAACACAAACTCTACGTCCACCCCAGGCACCACCATAAGCACCCATTCCACCTCTTCCACCAGCACCACCACCTGATCGCCCTATAAACATAATAAGGCTAGAAGAGAAAGGAAAGGCCGCAGTAGTGGATCCACCCAGAGCAAAGGAGAGGGATAAGGGTAAGGAGAAGGTAACCTTTGTAGAAACATTTGAATCCATGACTGTAAAGAGAGCTAGGAGGGAGAAAGATACACAATCTGATGATGAGAGAAGCATGAAACGAGAGACTAGCAAGAGGCCATCAAGGCCACGACGGAAATTAGGCATCATCGACTTCCAGTTAGGGGAAAGTTTTGTGATCTAACATTGGATGTGGCAGAACAAGGACCAAAGATTACATGGCCACACCTGCTACATCTTGCACCAAAGCTAAGGCGGGAATGGTCCAAAATGGTAAGGACAAGGCACTCCAAAGCAAAGGTAGCCGGAGAAATTTCGGGTTGCAACATGGATGACATCCTTCCAATTGTCGACGTCAACATAAAAGGTAAGAGGGTTGGAAACACCTACATCAATGGGGGTGCACAAATTTGTGTGATGAGTGAAGCTATGATGCTTCGGCTAGGGTTCGAGGCTGACAGGACTTCTCCATGCAAGGAAAAGATAGAAAACAATGCAAAAGTAAAATGTGCAGGTGTGGTAAGTGTTGTGAAGATAAAATCTTTCAACACTGAGGTAGAAGTAGATGTTTTTGTGATGCATACTAAGGGGGAGGGCTACCCATTAATCTAAGGAAGGCCATGGTTGATGGCCATGAAGGCAAAACGGGACTGGGGCACTGACCTTATCTGCATGACTGGTAAGAAAGGGGAGACAATCTACTACGACATGAAGACTAGCAAGCAAAATAAAATGGACCTAGAGACATCAGCAGATGAAACCACTAGTGAGGCTTCCACTTCTGAAGAGGAGACCACATCCACCGATGAAAGCGACAGTTCCATCGATGTGATGGGTATCATCATGAAGGATCCACAAAGGGTAAGCACAACTGCTGGTCCATCACCAGAACGGCAAAGCAACGAAGAGAAAAGTAAATCACCTGGCCTAGGAGAAAGTAGGTTGAAGGGTATGTTGTCTAAGGAATTAAAAATTGAGGAGAAAGATAAATTTTTGCAAATGCTGATGGGATTTCCTGACCTTTTCATTGAAAACTATGAAAGAATCACAAGTATTACAATAGTGGAACATCATATGAAGTTGAAGAAAGGGGTAAAACCAGTTGTGCAAAAAGCTACGACGGGTGGGGGTCATACAAGAAAAGGCACTCCTGGCCGAGGTAAGGAAGCTACTAGAAGCAGGGTTCATCTATCCTATAGAAAACTCAAAGTGGGTGTCACCCGTAGTAGTGATGCCTAAAAAAAATGGTAAGTGTTAAGTATGGAGCCTGATTTACCCTTGTAATTTCTGTGGTAAAAGCGCACATTTGTAAGGCCCCCATTATGAGGAGAAGCCATCGTGTGTGAAGGAAAATCACTCACCAAAAACCAAAATTTTCACGGACAAGAATCAGGGGCAACTTTTGCCGGAATATTCTTTTTCGCCGAAATATTATGGCTGAACGGTGGTCGGAAAACAACCGGTCGGTTGGCCGGTGACCGGTAGTCAATGGCCGATGGCCGGTGGTCGGAAGTCAATGGCCGATGGCCGGTGGTCGGAAGTCAATGGCCGGTGGCCGGTGGACGAATTCAAAAGCGGACTTGTCTTCTCCAGGGCGGCCACACATGGGTGGATTGGAGGGTCCGATTTGGACTTATTCGCACAAGGGCGGCTACACATGGCTGTCTCTCATAAGAGAGGGCAACCCTTTTGGCCTATAAAAGGAGGCCATTTCTACACACATTTCATAGTGTGAAGTTGATGCAACAAGGTGAGTGTGACGTGGTGAGAGTGAAGCAAGGCGGGAGCTCCATTAAGGGTATAATCCCTTTGTAAACTACTTCTTGTTTTGAAGTACTAAAGCCATTGAGTGGCTGCTTTCCCGTGGAAGTAGCCCACATTGGGTGAACCACGTATATCGTGTGTACTCTCTCTCTCTCTCTCTCTCTCTCTCTCTCTCTCTCTCTACTCTATAATCTCGTGTATATAAATCTGTCTCTCTCCATTAAGTAATCTACTCAATTATCTATTTAGCTACGTCTTATTTCCTAACAACTGGTATCAAAGCAAGGTTTGCTCGTAGCTAAATTATCTCAAGGAAAGGATTCCTTGAATTGAGTGGGAGTTATGGCTGAGGAAGGGAAGCTCAAGATTGAGAAGTTCAATGGCAAAAACTACCAACATTGGAAGATGCAGATTGAAGACTATCTCTACCAGAGGGACCTCTATTTGCCACTAGGCGGTCTTGCGAAGAAGCCCGCAACAATGGCAGATGAAGCATGGATTGTCCTTGATCGAAAGGCACTAGGAACAATCCGGTTAAGCTTGGCGTCAACGGTGGCCTTCAATGTTTCGGAGATGAAGACCATGGAGGACTTGATGAAGTCACTTGACAACTTCTACGAGAAACCATCGGCATCCAATAAGGTATTTCTTATGAAGCGCTTGTTCAATCTAAAGATGGCAGAGAATGGTTCAGTTGCAGAACACCTAAATGACTTTAACACAAACATAAGTCAACTTCGATCAGTGAAAATCAATTTCGATGACGAAGTGCAAGCTCTCCTTATACTATCATCTCTACCGGATAGTTGGGACAGCCTTGTGATGGCTGTAAGTAATTCTATCTCTGGCACAAATACTCTTAAGTTTGATGATGTTGTGGGTGTTCTCCTAAGCGAGGAAAGGCAAAGGGGAAGCACAGGAGAATCATCAAGTGCTGCACTATCAGTGGAAACAAGAGGAAGGCTTAAGGAGAGGTTCAAAAACCAAAAGGGTCGTGATCGCTCAAGGCGGAGCAAGTCACGCACAAAGTCAGTTCTTGAATGTTGGAACTGCGGCAAGAAGGGCTACGTCAAGAAGGATTGCTGGTCCAAGAAGAAGAAGGAGACAGAGTCTCAAGACAACATGCCAACATCGGAGGCCAATGTGGCAGGTAAAGTAGAGCAAGATGCTCTAATTCTCTCATTAGACAATGTGTCTAAGTCTTGGATAGTAGATTCCAGGGCTTCATTCCATGCGACACCACACAAGAAACATTTCCAAGACTACACGAAAGGTAATTTTGGGTATGTATACTTGGCAGATGATGAAGCTTGTGAGATTGTCGGCAAAGGTACAATTTCTGTCAAAACTGCTAACGGAAATGAATGGAAGCTTAAAGATGTTAGGCATGTTCCTTGTCTTCGCAAAAATTTGATCTCTACAGGACAATTGGACGATGAAGGTCACAACATTGCATTCGGAAACAAATGGTGGAAGATCTCAAAGGGATCTTTGGTGGTTGCCAAGGGTGAAAAAGTCGGTACACTTTACTTGTGTACTGTTAGCACGCAACCTTCAGCTTGTGCAGCAACTACAGAAGTTGACAGTGCGGTGTGGCACTACCGACTTGGGCATATGAGTGCCAAAGGAATGCAAATCTTTCAAATCCTGATTTACCCTTGTAATTTTCTGTGGTAAACCCGCACATTTGTAAGGCCCCCATTATGAGGAGAAGCCATCGTGCGTGAAGGAAAATCACTCACCTGAAACCAAAATTTTCACGGACAAGAATCAGGGGCAACTTTAAAGGCCTCGGGGGCGGAGGCCCCCGAGACTTTTTTTTTCGCCGGAATATTATGGCCAGACGACGGCCGGAAAGTGGTCAGAAAACAACCGGTCGGTTGGCCGGTGGCCGGTGGTCGAAAGTCAATGGCTAGTGGCTGGTGGACGAATTCAAAAGCGGACTTGTCTTCTCAAGGGCGGCCACACATGGGTGGATTGGAGGGTTTGATTTGGACTTATTCGCACAAGGGCGGCTACACATGGCTGTCTCTCATAAGAGAGGGCAGCCCTTTTGGCCTATAAAAGGAGGCCATTTCTACACACATTTCATAGTGTGAAGTTGATGCAACAAGGTGAGTGTGAGGTGGTGAGAGTGAAGCAAGGCGGGAGCTCCATTAAGGGTATAATCCCTTTGTAAACTACTTCTTGTTTTGAAGTACTAAAGCCATTGAGTGGCTGCTTTCCCGTGGACGTAGCCCACATTGGGTGAACCACGTATATCGTGTGTACTCTCTCTCTCTCTCTACTCTATAATCTCGTGTATATAAATCTGTCTCTCTCCATTAAGTAATCTACTCAGTTATCTATTTAGCTACGTCTTATTTTCTAACAGTAAGTGGAGGGTCTGTGTTGACTACAAACCACTAAATGCAGCTACAAAGAGAGACCACTTTCCTGTCCCTTTCTTGGATGAAATTTTGAATGAAGTGGCGGGTTTTGAATGCTATACCATGTGGGTGTCACCCGTAGTAGTGACGCCTTAAAAAAATGGTAAGTGGAGGGTCTGTGTTGACTACAAACCACTAAATGCAGTTACAAAGAGAGACCACTTTCCTCTCCCTTTCTTGGATGAAATTTTGAATGAAGTGGCGGGTTTTGAATGCTACACCATGTGTGATGGTTATTACGGGTATTTTCAAATACGCATAGCCTTGGAAGATTAGCTAAAAACCACTTTCATTACGCCATTGGGTTGTTTTGTATACAGAGTTATGCCATTTGGTCTCACGAATGCACCTGCCACATTCCAAAGATTTGTCACATATGTCTTTCAACCCGTTCTTTGGAACATCCATAAGAGTGTTCATTGATGATTTTTGTATATATAGCCCTCGCATTTCACACTTAGAAAAGATAACTGAGGGTTTTGTAAGGTTGCAAAGCTTAGGTGGGCAATTAAATGTGGACAAATGCCACATTGGGGAAAGTAGAGTCATTGTGTTAGGCCATGAAATTTCAACGAAAGGTATCAACCCCGATCCAAGTAAGGTGTCCGCACTCATAGCCCTACCTTCACCAACAACCGCACGTCAACTGGTCTCTTTTTTACAAAATGTGAGGTACTTGAGTAGATTCATACATCTACTATCACAACTTGTTCTACCACTGCAACAACTCACTCAAAGATCAACTTTCACTTGGGACGAGAAGAGCGAACATCACTACAACAAGGTAAAGGAGGTCTTAGCCACCCTACCAACTATCTCACCACCTAAGTGGGATGAAAATTCTATGTCACCTCAAGTGTGGGTGATGGATGACTCATTGGGGGCTATGCTACTCCAGAAGGATACAACAACATCTTTCATGAGGCCAATTTACTTCCCCAATCGAATGATGATAGCAACAG
Organism: Adiantum capillus-veneris; assembly: GCF_014529385.1. Taxonomy (NCBI): domain Eukaryota; kingdom Viridiplantae; phylum Streptophyta; class Polypodiopsida; order Polypodiales; family Pteridaceae; genus Adiantum; species Adiantum capillus-veneris. The sequence continues at coordinate 118,466,002 of NC_140958.1, forward strand.
AGAAAGGTTTCATCCATGTGGAACACCTAGTCCTAGCCCTTAGATTTGCAACTACAAAGTTCAGGTCGTATTTTCTACCTAGGCAGTTTGTAATTTTAACCATGGATGAGATGTTTCCCTATGTTGTACAACACATGGATGTTTCTGCTAGGATTACTAAATGGCTAGTTCGTCTGCAAGAATTTGACTACATGGTATAGGTGGAAAGCACGACAAGGGCAAGCTTGGGGGGGCTCATGACTATCAAAACTTTGAGAAGAAGGTGAAGCAATCTAAAGAGGAAGGAATTCAATCACTTCCAGAGGCACCGATGGTAGAAAGAGCACACTCTCTCTACTTTGATGGAGCCTACAAAAGAGCATCTGACAAAGCAATTGCAGGCATAGTGGTCTTTGATGACAAAGGTATCAAGGTATTTTTGCTTGGCCATTTGTTAGAATCACATTCTAACAATGAAGCTGAGCATGAACCACTAACCAAGGGATTACAATGGTGCGTCTCGTAAGCTGTAAAGCGCCTTAACGTATTTGGGGATGCTCTACTTTTGGTAAGGCAAGTAAATGGAGTATAGACGTGCATGAATCCTAGCTTGAGGACTCACTTAAGCTGTGTAAAAACCTTGTTGGGTAAGTTTGAAGAAGTTAAATTACACCATATCCCAAGGTCTCAAAACCATGAAGCGGATGCCCTAGCAAGCAAAAGACTGCAGGAAGTGGTGGTTGGGGCTATAAAGCTAAAGCTCCCTCTATTTCAAGGCAATGACGCCTTACCTAACATCATGCATTTTTTGGAAACACGGGAATGTCCCCACTGGATTTAACAAAAGGACAGAAGCAATGGCTTACCCGGAAGGCAACAAGGTATCAGTTTATCAATGACGGTTTGTATTGTAAGGGTAAAGACCAAATACTCAGGAAGGTCCCTCTCTCTAATGAAATTACGGGGGTGATTTCCAGTTGTCATGATGGTGTTTGTGGTGGTCACTTTGCCCTAGATATAACAAGTAGGAAAAGCTTGTAGGCTGGTTTTGTATGGCCTAGCCTCAACTGTGATGTACACCATTACTGTAAGACATGTAAGTTGTGTCAAAAGGCCGTTACCAGGTCACCCATGCCTGAACCACAGACACCTATCCTTTCATATGGATTATTTGAAAAATGGGGTATAGATGCCATAGGACCATTGCCTAGGGCCAACTCAGGGAATTTCTACATAATCATGGGATTCGACTATATGACTAAATGGGCAGAGGCTACAGCCACAACTAGGATCACAACTATAGAGGTAGCTAAGTTTGTCTATGAGCACATATGCTGTAGGTTTGGCACACCATTAGAAATCATCTCTGATAGAGGGCCATGTTTCATAGTAGCAGACTTGGTAGGAGAGTTAATGCAAAAACTTGGCATTACAAGGAGGCACTCTTCACCATATTACCCTCAATGTAATGGACTAGTTGAGAAAGTGAATGGAATGGTTTGTAAAATTATCACCAAGCAGGTTAACAATCATCCTGAAGATTGGGATAAGTATCTACTCCTAGCTTTGTGGGCCTACAGAACCTCATTTCGTACATCTTTGGGGTTCACCCCAAATCATTTGGTATTTGGCAAGGAGGAAATCTTGCCTATTGAGGTGCAGTTATCAAGTCTCAGAGTGATGGCAAGCCAACTTCAACGGCCCAACATGCATTTGAGAGATCACATCCTTGACTTGGAAAGAATACAGCTGGACAGAGAAGAAGCAATCAATTATTATGCGGCACAGGTAGAGCATAGACGCTTTAATTTCAACCAGCATCTTCGGTTCAAAGATTTAAAGAAAGGAATGTTGGTGCTCTGCTATGACAATCGCTTCGACACACACAAAGATAATAAGCTCCTACTCCTATGGGAGGGCCCTTTCATCATCAGGAAAAATTATGCCAATGGGAGTTACCAGCTTATGGAAGCTGATGGCAAGCTTCATAAGACTAGAGTAAATGGTTGGCACCTCAAACCTTATTCTCTTTGATTTGATCAGACTCCACCTATCGACATTCCTGAAGAGGATACACCACAACCTCCACCTCCGACGACAATGATCAAACAGATGAGTTAGAGGCATGAATACCCCTAAACTTAGGGGGAGGGCAATGATACCGGGTTAATCGCATCGTCCTCTAACCCGGCCAGGTTTTTAACCGACAAGACCACCATTTGTAAGTATCATCATCGCCAATAAAAGGGTGCAATGTTGTCTTGATATTTGGGGTCCATTCTTTGTTCTCCTTAGTTTTGTTTTCCCACATTCGCGGGATGTTTCGTCTCTTGTATATCACTCTGCCTGTGCTCCATCACATGCGGCCTCTCCAATCAGTCGGTATGCTCCATTCCGACCTTGTCACCTACCTCCCTCGTAGACACACTTCTGAATATTGACTAGGCATTTTCTGCATGTGGGCATTTGTTGTATCACCATTTCATGTTGGTTACCTAGAGGGAATTTCACTTTTGCTACCCTAGGTCATGTATGTCTGCGTTTTAGCCGCACTTATGCTAGGTGGTGTCCCTCTCTACCTATAGGATTACTCCTACCTTGAGATGATGCTTGGGGGTGTTCAGGCTATGTGTGGTGTAGAGGTCACTCTATATGGCATGTCATTTCTGGCCATCAATAGAAACCATGGCAATACTCGATAGTGGGGCAAGCATAGACATAGCCAGGAAAGCAGTATGGAAATCTTGGGGACAAGCAGCCATTAGACAAACTCGAATGAAATTGCAGTTGGCTGATGGACATATTGAAAGACCATTAAGATTGCTTGAAAAAGTGATAGTTAATTCCTGTGGGATTGAATATCAACACGCTTTTGCCATAGAAGACTTTGGGAAGAAACTCAATTTCAAAATCATATTGGGAAGACCTTTCATGCGACATGTACAACTCATCCAAGATTGGGAAAACAATTATTTGTACTTGAAGCAAGTGGGATCTATAACAAGGGTTAATCTAAAAGATCACATTTATAGAGATGTCATGAAAACGCCCATACAAGAGCTCGATTCAGTCTCTTTGGCTGAAACTAAGCTTCCCTCTTCGTTGCACAAAGACACTCCTATTTGGATGTGCGGAGCTTCAAAAAATGGGAGCTTAAAAAGAGAAGAATTTATCTTAGAGAGGGATTGCAGAGACGAAGCCTATGTACCTGAACCCTTTCCAGAGCATTTGTTTGATCCATTTGAGTGGACTCAAATTTTAGCGACAATGGATGTATGTGTGAATACATCTATCCCGCTCAATTTTGCAATGAGAACGGATACGACATAATTCCTATACAATATTTTAACCCTCTATATTGAAGATGAAATCGAGGAACCCAAGGGCTTGATGAAATCTCAACAAGTCTTTTCAAACCTCTACTACGATGCAACAGATGAGTTAGAAGAACATTCAGCTACCTCAGATGATTCGAGGTCGGAAAAAGAACATGTGAGAGCTAAGCTACTCATGAAAGGAGAGGAGGAAAAGTTTATTGACTTTCCAAACCAAAAATTGAGAAGTGAGAAATGGTATAGACGAAAAAGAGACACCAGAAATGTGAAATCTAGACCTATGCCATTAGTTTACAGCAGAACACAGTTGCTGATGCAGATAGATGCACATGATTGTGTCAAGGAAAAAATCACTGGCAAATATTCTTCAAATGAAAATCTAGAAATTTTGAAAACATCGAGAAAAACGAGGAAGGATACTGAAGCAAAGCCAAAGAAACAGGACAAGGAACCAACCATGACACGAGTTGAGCAGAAAAATAAATATCAAGAGTTGAGAAAAGCTCTAAAGGAGATATATACGACCGAAATGGAAACTACATATGAGGATGGTAAAGATGTAATGAGTGTTCCATCCCATTACAAGAAATATACTCTCCAAGATAAAAAATTCATAGTCAAACAACCTGTCAGGGAACTAGAAAAACAGGGTGAGTTCTACGAAGGGCCTGAAAACACAAAAAAGATAGATTTGGCTGAACCAAGAGAAGAGCCTTGGTCTGCCTACATTGCAAATGACCTAACAAAAGAAGAAGAAGAGCTTTTTTTATGCTTACTAAAAGAATACCAAGGTATTTTTTCTTGGTCGTACAAGGATCTCAAGGGTGTTGATCCAAAAATCTGTCAACATACCATACCCATGAGAGATGATCCAAAACAAAGTAGACAAAGTCCATACACATATAATGAAACATTCGCCGGAAAGATCAAAGAAGAGATTAAAAAAATAAAGGAATCCAAATTCATTTATGAAATTGAACACACAAATTGGGTATCTCTAATTGTGATAGTACCCAAGAAAAATGGGAAATTACGAGTGTGTGTCAACCTCAAGAAAGTGAATGCAGCTACCGTTAGAGACAACTTTCCTCTTCCAATCACTGAGCATGTTTTAGAATGAGTTGCGAGGTAAAGAATAGTTTAGAAACTTAGATGGCTTTTCGAGATACAATCAACTTTTGGTTGACACAAAAGATCAACATAAAACTGCTTTTGCAACAAAATGGGGTATTTTTGCCTATCGGGTTATTCTTTTTGGGTTAACTAGTGCTCATGCCACCTTTCAAAGATTGATGAGCCATGCTTTTAAAGAGTATCTAAGGAAATTATTGCAAGTATATATGGATGATCTATGCGTACATTCATCAATCCGGGAACATCATTTTGAACACCTCAAAAAGGTATTCGAAAAATGTAGACTTTATAGGATTTACTGAAATCCTAAAAAGTGCACATTCATGGGTAGACAAGGAGAAATTCTGGGACATATAGTGTCTAAAAATGGCATAGCTACTGATATGGGTAAAATTAATGTTATTGATGATTTGCCTAGACCAATAACATCCAAGGGGGTTCAATCCTTCATGGGACATTGTGGATATTACACATGGTTCATTTACATGTATGCTATAATTGCAAAACCCATGTATAGCTTGATTACACACTTTGAATGGATTGATGAGTGTGAAGAATCCTTCGTGAAGCTTAAGCAAGCTCTCACTTCAGCTCCAATATTGAAAGCACCATATTGGAATAAGATATTTCACATACATGTAGATGCTTCCAATTTTTCCATCGAGTGTATACTAGCTCAACCAGGAGACAAATAATTTGATTTTACTATTTCTTATGCTAGCTGACAGTTGAACATGGCGGAAAAGAATTTACCACCATAGAAAGGGAAGTATTAGGGATGATCTAAGCCATTGAAAAGTATAGACATTACCTATTAGTAAACAAACTTGTGTTCTTTGTGCACCACCAAGCCTTATTGTACTTGGTCAACAAGCCATGTAGCACAGGAAGAATAGTGAGATGGTTCATCATTCTTCTAGAATTTGATTTCACTGTAGTTGTGGAAAAGGGCACCACTCATCAAAGAGTAGATCATTTGTCTAGGATTGTTTCAAGGGAACCACCTAAAGGAGCAGGCGATGATCTACTAGATGCCTATCTGTTCTCCGTGGAAATGATACCTTGATGGTCGAAAAATATGGTATCATTGACGACCATAGCTCAATTGGATTCGCAAATACTACTTCCTATTACAATCGGATTAATCGAGCAATCAACTATGTATCAATTACTAGCTGGTAGGCATCCAAAAGAAACCGAGATGGAATATTGCTCTTATGCATTAATCCTGAAGAGGAAACCCAATACCTAAGTGAAGTACATATTACCATAGTAGGACTTCACTTTGTGGAAGACCAAACTATGCAAAGGGTTTTGAGACTTGGAGTATTTTGGCCAACTATGAGGAGTGATGTTCGCTCTTTTTTAAAGGATTGTCCTCAATGTAAAAAACAAACACCCATAGCTCATGTAACATCGTTTCAAATGTCACCTGTTCCTAAGTGGAGTAACTATCTAGTCACTTACTTATCGAGCCAAACATTTCCGGAGGATATGAGTAAGCACCGTCAAAGAGAAATTGAAACAGAAGCAAGAGACTATGCTCTTATTAGAAACCAATTGTATCAGAGAGGTAAGGATCAACATTTATATCCTTGTGCAAATGATGACGAATATATTCCGATTATAGAACAAGCACATGATGGATTAGCTGGAGGTCACTTTCCTAGTGAGACCACCACAAGAGCAATCTTAATGGTAGGCATATGGTGGCCAATACTTTTTGCAGATGCCAAAGAATATGTTCGAAGGTGTGATGTTTGTCAACGAGCAAAAATGCCAACACGAGTAGATAGCATGTCCTTAACACTAGTCCTGTAAAAAATTAGCCACTTTTGTGCCTTTTTGAGACTTTTGTAAAAAATTTCTCAACACTATGTTAGTTATCTAAATAGAAAATGGTTTCAGGGAATTATGACCAATACTCAATATGAGTTGATAAAAAATAGTACAAAGCTAGTTGAAGGTCTAAAGGTGTCTTTCCATTGCCATCTTCTACAACTAATTTGTGAGGATGGACAAAATGTTTCTATCTTCTTTTGAAAGTAAATCAAATCATTGTTTAAGCAGGCCCAAAATTCTTTGAAAAATCCCTCAATAGGTATGTGATAGATGTACGACGCTTTTTTAACCCATATACAAAGACTGTTGACATTTTTTACTTCTCCAAGTTAAGTGTTGAAATGCAGTTTTACGTAAACTTTACTAATTTTAGAAACATGATTTTTTTATTTTTGATCTTTTCATGTAAATTGTGTATTTAGAAACCTTTTCCATATCTTGAACCCATAATTAAGAAGTTTCATGAAATTTTGATGTCATGTACAAAAGTTATGTTTTATTTACTAGAATCCTCATGTGAGCCATTTTTGTGGCTTCAACCAGTTTTGTGGCTCATTACAAGTCTAGTGTTAAGACCAATGATGGGAGCTAGATCTTTCACAAAATGTGGTATAGACTTTGTTGGGCCAATATAGACACCTACTTATAGAACCCAAGCTCAATATATCATTGTAGCTATACGGATTATTTGACCAAGTGGGCTGAGGCTAAAGAAACTCAAAAGAATGATGCCAGAACCACTACCACATTCTTATATGAGTATGTATTCACAAGATATGGACTACCAATAGAAATTTTGAGTGATAGGGGAACTCATTTCCTTATGAGGTAATCAAGTATCTACTTAATGCATTTATGGTCATCCATAACAAATCAACTTCCTATCATCCATAAGCAAACGAACAATCTGAGCATACAAATAAAATTCTTAGCTCGATATTGACTAAAGTGGTTAGTTCAGGAAGAATAGACTGGGAAATGAATCTCCATCCAGCTATCGAGTTTCATTCAAAATAGCTTTAAATGCTACACCCTTTAACCTTGTTTATGGTCTTAATGCCATACTGCCAATAGAGTTTCTTTTGCCAATACTAAGGGTAGCTAAGGATCTTGAGTGGACTGGACATGAATTGTCAGAGAGACTTGAAGATTTAGAGAAGCTAGATAAGCAAAGGCTAACTGTTGTAGCTCACATCTATGCACAAAAGCGAAAACAAAAACAGTCTCTTGATTCCCATTTAATCACAAAAATCTTTAAAAAAGGGGACTTAGTTTTAGTCTATTCCCTTAAGTAACACGTTCCCAAGTTTAAGAAAAAGGGAAACGGATCGTTTATCATTGAAGATGTATCTCCAAGTGGAGCCGTTAAGTTTTCCACCCTAGATGGTGGATTAGTATATGTATTAGCCGATGAGAACAAGAAAAATCCTAAATTAGCCATACAGCCTTTCCTTTTATAACTTTTGATGGTACCAAAGAAGCTGACACCATACTTTCATAGATTGGCCAATTAGATTATTATTTTCACCATCAACATTTTTCTTAGCATGATATAGTTAAATGTGATGCTAATCATCTCACTAGTAGTGTTGTTTTATGTTGGAATTCCATGAAACATCACACACGCCCTTGTATTTGAAATGCCATGAAACATCACACATGCCCTTGCATGTGCAATGCCATGAAACATCACACAAGTCCTTACTTGTAGTGTTGCTTTATGTTGAAATGCCATGAAACATCACACACGTCGTTGCATGTGGCATGCATTCCAAAAGCTATTCAAACGTCAATTTCTACATGCACGTTATAAATCTAAAATATGCACGCAATTAGATGGGCTCGAAATAAAATGTACAAGCACATGTGAATCGTTTTTGAAATTTTCTACTTGAACTGTAAGCAATTGAATATCTAAAATATGCAGGCAATTAGATGGGCTCAAAATAACATGCATAAAAGCATAAGTGAATTGTCTTTGGAATTTTCTACTTGAACTATAGGCAATTGAACATTTTAGCAAGAGGAAGCTCTAAAGTAAATTTGTATATGTCTTAGCTATATGGCTAGGGTAACATGTGGACATGTTTAATCCTCCTACTCTTGTAGAAGTAATTTCTTTGACACCTAATGCTGAAAAGAAAAATGGTGGACATCAATTTCCCAATGGTTTTCAATCTACTAATCAAGCAAGCAAGCTCCAAATAACAATTTTCAATCTACTACAACCATGATAGAGCAAGGCCTCTATATGAAAAAATACCTTGGTTGTAGAATCTAACTTAGAAAAAACATTGGATTCTATTTACAAAGAAAAATCAAAATCAATATAACCATCTCCTGTTCATATCATGCATTGCTAAAGGTCAAATGCAAGGTGCAAAGTTTTCATAGAGACCCCTATTTTACTTGATGATAAGAGCAGTCATGATTTTATTTCTTCACATTATCAAATCCATACATAAAATGAAAACTGTGTTCAATAATCAAAACCACAATTGCAATCACGAAGTGGAAAATTGAACTGTTAAAATGAAAAATTTCAAACAACATAGAAAATATTCTTACGCACCTTTGTGTGGGATTGGCATGATTCTTGGTATGCCTTTTCATCACGAGTTTAATTCTAATGTTGATTATTTTGCACATTTTCTCTCATTTACATATAACAATTAATTAATCCACTTGGAAGCAACCATTGCATCAAAAAAAAATTCACTTTTATCCCATACTCGAGCCAAAGGGGTAATGAAAAGACATACTTAGTTCTTGTCAATGATCTACATATGTTGAATTATTGCAAGCCATTTCTCACACAATTTCAAGATTGTTTTATGAATGCATTGTCACCTGGTTTACCACCCCCCACATTAAAAGGCCATATAAATCATTAATGGAAGTGAATCATCATGTTGTGCACCGTATCAAGTAAATCTACTTGCACACAAATCGATACAAATTTAAGTTCAAGAATTGCTATGTAGGGGACTTGTTAAGCTTATTAGTTCACCATATCGATCACATATTCTTCTTGTAAAAAAGAGAGTGGAACTTTCAGTATGTGTATAGGTTATAGAGCCCTGAATAAGATCATAAGTAAAAATAGATTCCCTATTTCTCAAATAGATGGTGTTATATAAATAGAAAGGAGCTACTTTCTATAGAAAAATTGATGTCAAATGGTGATATCACCAAGTAAAAATGGTATAGGAAGACATTTTCAAAAGTGCATTTAAAACTCACACATGACACTCTGAATTTCTTGTTATTTCATTTGAGTTAAGTAATACACCTTCTACTTTCACATGTATAATGAATCGTATTTTCATTGATCATCAGCATGTTGTATTTATGTTCTTTTATGATATACTTGCTTTTAGTAAATATATGGATGAACACAAAGAGCATCTTACACATATGTTTTAATGTTTTGCAAAAGAATGAATTGTACTTGATTCTTAAGAAGAGCTCTTTATTTTACTCTAACATTGAGTATCGCAAACATAAAGTCTCTAAGGATGGTATTTATGTAGATCCTAAGAAAATTGAGGCTATCATATCATGGCCAATTTTTCTATAAACGTACAAGAGTTGAAATCATTTATTGGCTTATGTAGTTATTATGATAAATTTGTCATGAATTTTTCATACAAAGTGCATTATCTCACATTGTTTTGAAGAAAATCACACCTTATGTTTGGAATAACTTGCATAATTGATCTTTTCAAGCCTTGAGAGTCATTGACCAAAGCACGTGTTTTGACATTGTCTGTCTTTTCTTTTTTGTCATTGTAATGGGCACTAATGAAAAATATGTAGGTGGTGCACTTATGAAAAATAACTACCCAGTTTCTTTTGAAAGTTGAAATTTTAAACCATTGGAATATAAGTACAACACTTATGACAAGGAACTAAGTTGTTGTACATGCATGTATGGGTTCTAGTTTGTCATTAAAGTAGATCAACAAAGCATCAAATATCTACTCTCTCAACCTCCTGAGTCCAAGTTTGAGTGCCAGAAAGCATCGCAATGGCCTAAGAACAGACACTTCCTAGATGCAAACCAAGGATATTTACCACACCCTAATGGCCTCAGAAAATTGGTTCTCTCCTTTGAAAAAACTGTGGGGTGAGCATTGATTGCAATCAAGGGGGATGTAAATGACAAAGAACATCCGATGCCCACAATGCCGCATTGGATGAAGGTTTTTTTTATGGAAGGTACTATGCGAAGCCTTGCCGACTGCTCTGAATATTCTAGCTAGAGGTATTGGTCCAGATAGATTCTTGCAATGTAGAACGACTAGTGAGGACCTCCCTCACCTATTCATGTAGTGCCTGACGACTGGCAGGGAAGAGTTGCAAATGGATTCAAAAGACTAGGAAGATAGGATTCTTCAAGAACGATCTTTTGCTAGGAGGGAAGGTGTTGAAAAGACAAGTGTTGCTTATTTGTATGCAAATTGTTGGATTCTGCTACTTTAAACATGTATGGAAGACCAAGAACTATCAAGTCTTTGAGAATGACCTAGTAATGGCTAGGTACACAAAGATTGTACAAGAAAGCAGGGTAGCGATTGTTGCCACTATGAAACGAAAGAACTCTGAAGAGTAGAATTGGGCAAATGTATTCCCAAACACTCTATCTAATCCAAAATGTATTTGCAAACAAACCTAGTTTCTTTAATGCAATGTAAGGGTTTGTGTTTTTTGGTTAATATTACGGTTTAGTTCGGTGAGAGCATTTTAGATTTTCTTTGTGTTTCAAGTTTAAGCTTTTCATTTAAAGTTATTGAGACACATTCGTCCTACCAAGCACTCTAAACAAGTATGCCATTGTAGATTATTATAGCTAATTGTGAGAATTTTACACACATTATCTCATCAAAGCTCATTTCTCTTTTCATATAATCTTTCTATCCCAAGACTTTGAGCCGAAGTGGTAGTATGTCATTGAGGTAGCCCTGCAAAGTGCATGATTTTATGAGGGCTTTAATCTCCCTATTGTAGACCACATAAAGGAAACCATAAAGGACATATTGGATGATCATAAGGATGTCTCTTTAAGAGGAGAGCTCTTCATGATATAGGGATTTACACTCAGTTGTGCCAAGATGAGAGGGTGGCTATGCAAAGTGCCAATACATCATATTCTTGCATGTTTTCTCCTAGTGCAACTAGCTAAACATTTTTTATTGTAATGAAAGCATATATTTCTCATTATTCACAACTTTTATCTTGAGTAATAAGTTTAAAAGGTTAATGAAACTAAAGGTTGCAATTGTTTTTTGGTGTAAATTTGTTTGATTAAAGTTTATGTGTTGATTATGTAGGTTAGGCAAAAAATGATATCTATGAGGAATTTTAGTCCTTCTTAGCATGTTTAACACCTTGCTAGAGGAGAATATACGAGTTCCATCACCCATCCTGAGACAAGGGCATATACTCTAAGTTCCATCACCCATCTCGAGACAAGGGCTTATGCTCTAAGTTGCATTATACAAAAACAATTTAACGGATTATACGCATTTAATGGCCGTATAATACGTTTAGCCCAAAATCAGGACCGTATAATATGTGACACGTCATTGAAATTGTCCTCCCGTACTATTTCTTTGCATTTTGATCAAAGAAAAATAAGATCAATTGATCAAAGAAAACTTTGATCGAAGGATTCTTAGATATAAAGCACCACCGCGTGCTCTCCCAACACTATTTGATACAAAAAATATTATTTTATTTTGAAAGAGTGATCCTCTCTCTCTTTCCATTAGAAATTTGAAAAAATAAAATAGCTTGATTATAAAGTTTGTTTATTATAATTTGTAGTAGAATTATTTTTTGATTTTGATTTTTAATGAATATTTTTTGAATAATTTTAAAATTTAGAACTTTGCTCTTTTTGTGTTCGAGTTTTCTCACACTTAAAGAGGAGAAGATTATGATTTTATTGTTAGGAAATAAGACGTAGCTAAATAGATAATTGAGTAGATTACGTAATGGAGAGAGACAGATTTACATACACAAGACTATAGAGTAGAGAGAGAGACTGAGAGTACACACGATATACCTAGTTCACCCAATGTGGGCTACGTCCACCGGAAAGCATCCACTCAATGGATTTAGTACTTCAAAACTAGAAGTAGTTTACAAAGAGATTATACCCTTAATGGAGCTCCTACCTTGCTTCACTCTCACCACCTCATACTCACCTTGTTGCATCAACTTCACACTATAAAATGTGTGTAGAAATGGCCTCCTTTTATAGGACAAAACGGCTGCCCTCTTTCATGAGAGGAAGCCATGTGTAGCCACCCTTGTGTAGATAAGTCCAAATCGGACCCTCCAATCCGCCCATGTGTGGCCCCCCTTGAGAAGACAAGTCCGGTTTTGAATTCGGCCACCGGCCATTGACTTCCGACCATCTCAGTTCCTTTCACGGCCTCTTGCCCTCGATGACGTCCACCAGCCAACCGACGGTTGTTTTCCACCACTTTCCGGCCGCCGTCCGGCCATAATATTCCCCGAGGCCCCTAAAGTTGCCCCTGATTTTTGGCCGTGAAAATTTTGGTTTCCGACGAGTGATTTTCCTTCACGCACGATGGCTTCTCCTCATAATGGGGGCCTTACAAATGTGCGCTTTTACCACACAAAATTACAAGGGTAAATCAGGCTCCATACTTAACAATCTCCCACTTGGAGATTGATCTCCAAACCAAACCTGTGACTGCTTTCCATTCTGGCTTCTTATCCTTGAATGCCGATTGAAGATGAGCAAAAGCTCAAATTCTCCTTGTTGACCACCTTTGTAAACATGTTTGCAGGATTTTGACTTGTATGTACCTTTCCTAGCTTTGGTTGTCCCTCTTCCAAAAGAGTGCGTATGAAGTGATATCTCATCTCAATGTGCTTTGTCCTTGAATGAAAGCCTGAGTTCTTCGCAAGATGGATAGCGCTTTGGCTATCACTGTACAAGACACAATTGTCTTGTTTGAATCCAAGCTCTTCTAAGAATCTGTGAAGCCACAGAATTTCTTTGCTTGCCTCTGTCATTGCTACATACTTTGCTTCCGTGGTAGAAAGTGAAACCACTTTCTGTAGCTTTGAAGCCCAGCTTACTGCTGTGCCTCCAACCGTGAACACATAGCCAGTAGTGCTCCTTCGAGTATCTTTGTCACTTGCCATATCTGCATCAGCATACCCTTCTAGAAAAATATCAGTTCCTCCAAAATACAAAGCATTTGGTATTGCCCTTTTAGATACCTAAGTATCCACTTCACAGCTTGCCAATGCTCTTTACCTGGGTTGTCCCTGAACCTACTCACAACTCCCACTGCATGTGCAATGTCTAGCCTTGTCCAGACCATAGCATACATTTGAGAACCTACCGCTGCAGCATATGGAACTTTAGACATATAGGCTATCTCCTCTTGTGTCTTTGGACACATATCCTTCGTTAGTTTAAAATGACCAGCCAAAGGTGTAGAAACTGGTTTTTCATTGTGCATTGCAAACCTTTCGAGTACCTTCTTGATGTAATCTTCTTGAGATAGCTTTATTGTCTTCTTCATCCTGTCCCTTGATATTTTCATACCAAGTATCCTCTTTGCAGCACGTAAATCTTTCATTGAAAAAGATTTAGACAGCTCCTCTTTTAGGTCTTTGATGTCCTGCATGTTAGCACTTGCAATCAACATGTCATCAACATACAACATTAGGATGATGAATTTCCCATCTCCCAAATTCTTCGTGTAGACGCAGTGATCCGAGTTGCATCTTGTGAATCCATGATCCAACATCCATCGATCAAACTTCAAGTACCATTGTCTTGATGCTTGCTTTAAACCATACAAGCTCTTCTTTAATCTGCAAACCATTTTCTCCTTACCTTTTACTTCATACCCCTTTGGTTGAAGCATGTAGATTTCCTCCTCTAAGTCACCGTGAGGGAATGCCGTATTTACATCCATTTTCTCGAGATTTAGATCATGAGCAGCCACAAGGCTTAAGACAAGCCTAATTGAGTTCATTTTTACAACAGGAGAAAATATTTCATTGAAGTCAATACCTTTATTTTGAGAAAACCCTTTTACCACAAGCCTAGACTTATACCTTTTCTTCCCACCTTCTTCTTCCTTTAGCTTGTACACCCATTTGTTTTGAAGTGCCCACTTACCTTTAGGAAATTCAACCAACTCCCATGTTTGGTTACCATGTAGTGAGTCCATCTCCACTTGCATGCTCTTCGTCCATTCTTCTTTGGATTCATGTTGCATAGCTTCTTTGTATGATTCTGGCTCTCCAGAATCTGAGATCAAGAGATGGTTGAAGGAAGGAACAAAGCTTTCTGGAGGTCTACTTGCTCTTGTAGATCTTCGGGAAATAGGTTGAGGCTCCTCATTTGGTTGACTTTGTTGCACATTGTCACCGTTTGCAGTCCTTGAGTCTTCACCGTCCTCAAGCTCCATGTACTCATCACTTGTTTCTTTTGTTTTTTTTATTTACAAGTAATCTTTGTACATATTTTGTTCATTAAAAATTACATCCCTACTCCTTAAGATTTTACCATCTTTAGGATTCCATAGGCGATACCCAAAGTCACCTTCTCCATAGCCAATGAAGAAACACTTTTTGGACTTTGCATCTAGCTTTGATCTTAGGCTTCTATCTATGTGCATAAAAGCCTCACACCCAAACACTTTAAGAAATGCATAATTCACCGGTTTACCTGTCCATGCCTCTTGTGGAAGTCCCCCATCTAATGGCGTTGAGGGTGACCGATTGATTAAGTACACAGACGTACTTACAGCTTCCGCCCAAAGCTCAAGCGGTAGGCCTGCATGTACCCGCATGCTTCGTGCTCGCTCCATGATTGTCCTGTTCATCCTTTCCAAAATCCCATTTTGTTGAGGTGTCCTTGGGGTTGTCCTTTGCCTCCGAATGCCATTGCTAGCACAAAAGCTTGGCTGCAATATTCGCCTCCATTGTCGGATCTGAGGCATTTAACCTTGGTACCTGTTTCTCCACAAAGGCTTTCCACCTTTGAAATATGGAAAATACATCGGATTTATTCTTCATGACATAAACCCATGTTTTTCTAGTCGCATCGTCTATGAATGTTACATAGTACAATGAGCCACCAAGTGATGTACTTGCAGGACCCCAAACATCAGAATGAACCAACTTAAGTTTTTTATTTTTTCTTTCATTTCCTGATTTTTGAAATTTTACCCTCTTTTGTCCACTTCTTTCAAACCTGGTAGAAGCTTCTTTATTTGAAGGATTTGCATTCCTTTGGCACTCATATGCCCAAGTCGATAGTGCCACACCGCACTATCAAAATCTGTAGTTGCTGCACAAGCTGAAGGTTGCGTGCTAATAGTACACAAGTAAAGTGTACCGACTTTTTCTCCCTTGGCAACCACCAAAGATCCCTTTGAGATCTTCCACCGTTTGTTTCCGAATGCAATGTTGTGACCTTCATCGTCCAATTGTCCTGTAGAGATCAATTTTTTGCGAAGACAAGGAACATGCCTAACATCTTTAAGCTTCCATTCATTTCTAAGTAGTTTTGACTGAAACTGTACCTTTGCCGACAATCTCACAAGCTTCATCATCTCCCAAGTATACATACCCAAAATTACCTTTGGTGTAGTCTTGGAAATGTTGCTTGTGTGGTGTCGCATGGAATGAAGCCCCATAATCTACTATCCAGGAATTAGACACATTGTCTAATGAGAGAGTTAGAGCATCTTGCTCTACTTTACCTGCCACATTGGCCTCTGATGTTGGCTTGTTGTCTTGAGACTCAGTCTCCTTCTTCTTCTTGGACCAACAATCCTTCTTGACGTGGCCTTTCTTGCCACAGTTCCAACATTCAAGAACTGACTTTGTGCGTGACTTGCTCCGTCTTGAGCAATCACGACCCTTTTGGCTTTTGAACCTCTCCTTAGGCCTTCCTCTTGTTTCCACTGACAATGCAGCACTTGATGATTCTCCTGTGCTTCTCCTTTGTATTTCCTCTGTTAGGAAAACACCCACAAAATCATCAAACTTAAGAGTATTTGTACCGGAGATAGAATTACTTACAGCCATCACAAGGCTGTCCCAACTATTCGGTAGAGATGATAGTATAAGGAGAGCTTGCACTTCGTCATCGAAATTGATTTTCACCGATCGAAGTTGACTTATGTTTGTGTTAAAGTCATTTAGGTGTTCTGCAACTGAACCATTCTCTGCCATCTTTAGATTGAACAAGCGCTTCATAAGAAATACCTTATTGGATGCCGATGGTTTCTCGTAGAAGTCGTCAAGTGACTTCATCAAGTCCTCCATGGTCTTCATCTCCAAAACATTGAAGGCCACCGTTGACGCCAAGCTTAACCGGATTGTTCCCAGTTCCTTTCGATCAAGGACAATCCATGTTTCATTTGCCATTGTTGCGGGCTTCTTCGCAAGACCTCCTAGTGGCAAATAGAGGTCCTTCTGGTAGAGATAGTCTTCTATCTGAATCTTTCAATGTTGGTAGTTTCTGCCGTTGAACTTCTCAATCTTGAGCTTCCCTTCCTCCGCCATAACTTCCACTCAATTCAAGGAATCCTTTCCTTGAGATAATTTAGCTACGAGCAAACCTTGCTCTGATACCAATTGTTAGGAAATAAGACGTAGCTAAATAGATAATTGAGTAGATTACTTAATGGAGAGAGATAGATTTACATACACGAGATTATAGAGTGGAGAGACAGAGAGAGAGAGTACACACGATATACGTGGTTCACCCAATGTGGGCTATGTCCACGGGAAAGCAGCCACTCAATGGCTTTAGTACTTCAAAACAAGAAGTAGTTTACAAAGGGATTATACCCTTAATGGAGCTCCCTCCTTGCTTCACTCTCACCACCTCACACTCACCTTGTTGCATCAACTTCACACTATAAAATGTGTGTAGAAATGGCCTCCTTTTATAGGCCAAAAGGGCTGCCCTCTCTCATGAGAGGCAGCCATGTGTAGCCGCCCTTGTGTAGATAAGTCCAAATCGGACTCTCCAATCCGCCCATGTGTGGCCCCCCTTGAGAAGACAAGGCCGCTTTTGAATTCGACCACCGGCCATTGACTTTCGACCACCGGCCACCGGCCAATCGACGGTTGTTTTCCACCACTTTCCGGCTGTTGGGGTATAGGCGTCTGTGCCTTGCCCGGCCACCCAGATTCTGGGCGCCCACTGACTTGTATACCTTATACATAGCATAAGTGTATACGGGGCTACTCACTCTTTGGAGTCTCCCCACCCATATCTGTGTCGTGTGTCTCCTTCTCTCTCTCACTCTCCGTCTGTGGTGCTCCCCGATCCCCTTCAATTGGTATCAGAGCGTAGGTGCAGAGGGAGCGTGTGTGTGCACAGTCACGGCGATAGCGAAGAGCCAGTTTCATTCCCGAAATCGCGTCCGCACGCGCACACAATTTAAAGAGTGCAAATAGGGTTTCGACTTCGGCATCGGCAAATTCAGCTTTCCGAGAGCGTTTCCATCAAGAGTCCTGACGTTTTACCCCCTTTTCGAAGCCATTCGAGCCATCAAAAACTTCATTCGAGCTACAGTTGAGGGGCTGCATTTTTCAACCCTCTTTTGGCAGTTTATGCTGCGTTTTTGGGTCGATACGGAGGTTTTTGGCATAGCTTTCACACCCAGACTTGGATACATGTGATCCAGGAGTCTACCTTGGGGTTTTTGTACGCTCCGAACGCGCTCGTCATATCAGAATTTTAAAATTTTGAACGCTGAATTTTTTGCAGCAGCAGTAGTTGTTTATTGTGTGTCGAGGATTCCACACATGGTTTGCTCTCAGATGTGAGATGATATTTGCTGCAAGTTTCCTCACAGGTGGGAGGATACGATGTATGCCTTATGTGGTTTGATGCTCAGGGAGACTAATGTGATTGCATTTTGAGCTCGGCAATGTATGCCTTGAGCATGTTTTTTGGCAGTCACAAGTAGAACAGATATTTGTGTACTAGATTTGCAGGTGTTTGCAATGATGTATGCAAAGTGTGGAGATTGGTGCATGCATTTGGAGTGCGGTTTGATGCGCTTTGGTTGCTCATGGTTTTGAGCGTGCAGTCACTTTGGTTATTGGTTTTGTGGCCGTTTTACTGACGAAACTCTGGCGAAATTTTCCCAGGAGTTTTATGCGTATCATTTATGCGATCTAGGTAGAGATTGCGGTTGCGCTTAGCATTTGCGTGCGGTGTTCTCTGCAGGTGGGAGATTTTTGCGTGTGTATGCATCGATACCGCACAGTGTGGGCTTGGTGATTAGCTCACGGGTTTGACAGGCGTACAGTTATCTTGGCACACTCACAGGAGTGAATATTGTGATGTATGCTTGTGTGGCTACGAGCTAGGTAGCCAGATTCGAGCACTAATGGCTTGAGGTTTTTCAGCAGGTTTTAGCTACAGGTTTACAAGTTTACAGGTAGGTTTGAGGTCTTATTTGGGCGCTGAATTTTCAGCCATTGTTTCCTCTTTGCAGGTGTCCATGTATGGCTCAGTTATAGGCTGATCAAGGACACGTTTGTGACTTGTTTATGCAGCTGTTTAAGAGCTGAATTTTGGGGCTGATTTGCAGCCATATTTTACAACCATATTTGCAGACTTTTGTTGATGCGATTCGAGCCAGTTTAGGGCTGATTTGGTTGACATTTGCTACTCATTGTTGGTTGCTCTTTTGCGAGCATTATGGCTGATTTTTCATTTGACTTCCAGCGTTATGGTCTGACACAGTTTGATGGTGCAGATTTTGTTGCTTGGAAGGAGCATATGCTTGTTGCATTGGCGGATTTGGGGCAGGATAAACCCTTGCGTGGTTTATCGGGGAAGCCCAAGTCTATGTGTGATGATGATTGGCAGGATCTTGATGAGTTAGCAATGTCTACGATTCGTTTGCATCTGGTTGAGTCTGTTGACTGACAGGTCTCGAGGGAGACTACAACTCATGCTTTATGGCAGAGTTTACATGCTATGTACGCGACATCCATGTCTACAAGGGAGTCTAGTCCCACTTCTATGTCCATGGGAGAGATTGGTCCCACACGCAAGTCTCGACGGCATAGAGACTTGACATGTTGGCATTGTGGACATAGAGGGCACATTAGGCGTCGATGTTTCAGGCGTTTGAGACAACGGAGGCGACAGATGCGTGATGCAGATTTGGGCATGACAGATGCTAGTGAGATCAATACGGTGGTTACTGAGTATGCTTGTGACGGCAATGTCACATTTACATCTAGCTTGTCTTCAGACGATCTTATGTCTATGGATTGCATATCGGATTGCACATTGTCTTCACATTGGTTACTAGATTCAGATGCTACTTTTCATGTCACGTCGCATCGTGAGTGGTTTAACACGTTTTCTAGTGGGAGACTTGGTTGTGTGCACATGGCTGATGGTGTTGTGTATGACATTGAGGGTGCAGGAGACGTATGTTTATCCTTGCCCAGTGGTATGAGATTTACCCTGCGTCATGTGCGTTATGTGCCAGATCGGAGACAGGATTTGATCTCAGTCAGACAGTTACGAGATAGTGGATGTCAGATTTCGCTACGAGAGCAAGATTTTGTGATGCATTTGGGTTTGCTAGTGATTGCGAGAGGTGCCAGGAGTGGTACAGGTTACCCATTGCATGTGGATCACGAGAGAGACGGTGTTGTCTCTATGATCATGTAGCCAGGTAGACAGCGAGAGAGGAGGCGAGTCTCTTTTGCTTATGGGTTGCAGGATGCTTTGCATGGAGTGCAGAGTAGTGAGCTCGTTGTGCTCACAGTTGGGGCACGACTTGAGCAGTCACACAGAGAGGTGACAAAGTCAAACATGCATGCTTTGCTAGTGACTGAGCAAAGCAGAGAGTCAGTTGTGCGAGATACTTCTATGCAGGATAGACAGGTAGAGCGGTCTTGCTCTAGTGAGTCACGACAGGAGGACGTTGTGCAAGAGTCTATGCTTACGGAGTTAGAGCATGAGAGCTCTAGTGAGTCACAACAGATTGAGTGGTCATGTTTGTAGTGGATGATTGCAGAGGAGACTGAGATGTCAGCGATTATGCAGTCATTCCTTTCTATGCTCGACAGTGAGCATGGGGATATAGTTGTGCAGGATATGTCTTCCAACAAACACCTAGAGAAGCTGGTTTGCTCTGAGGTTGCACGACAGGTTGATGCGTCTTTTGTGGACAGTCAGGAGATGCATGTGGCTGACACGCCTTGTCAGTCAGAGATGCCTATTGCCAGGGATATATATGTTGATGCATGCTCTGTAGAGCTAGCAGGGCCCGCTAGCATTGCATCGGCATTTGGTGGTCTCATGTATGAGATGTTGATCTTGAGACCGGATATCGCAGCTGTAGTGGGAGAATTTGCAGTTGGGGTTGTCAGTCGTTTGTTGAGTGATGATGGCATAGTGCACGAGGGAGATATGCAGGTATTGCGTACATACTTGCAGTACGTGTGCGGTACGTCTAGTGGTGTATAGACTTACACGAGAGCAGGACAGCTGGATGCACACGATCACAGCCAGCCAGTGGGCATCGGTTGAGAGCGGTTTTCTCTCACCTTTTGTAGTCTTTAGACTAGGTTCCCTTGCTTAAAGGCACAATCGCCTTTAAGTGGGAGGTTGTTGGGGTATAGGCGTCTGTGCCTTGCCCGGTCGCCCAGAGTCTGGGCGCCCACTGACTTGTATACCTTATACATAGCATAAGTGTATAGGGGGCTGCTCACTCTTTGGAGTCTCCCCACCCATATCTGTGTCGTGTGTCTCCTTCTCTCTCTCACTCTCCGTCTGTGGTGCTCCCCGATCCCCTTCACCGGCCGCCGTCCGGCCATAATATTCCCCGAGGCCCTTATAGTTGCCCTTGATTTTTAGCCGTGAAAATTTTGGTTTCCGGCGAGTGATTTTCCTTCATGCACGATGGCTTCTCCTCATAATGGGGGCCTTACAAATGTGCGCTCTTACCACAGAAAATTACAAGGGTAAATCAGGCTCCATACTTAACATTTATGCCATCTATCAATGAGTTGGAGTATATACTCACAGTTGAATATTTCAAGTTCTAAGAGAGAATAAACTTTATGTTAATCGAAAGAAAAGTGAATTTTTCTTGCAAGAGATTCAATATTTAGGTCACATTATCTCTCAAGATGGCATCCAAATGGAGGTAATAAAAGGATGGCCTAAACCAAGAATCTTCATGAACTAAGAAGCTTTATAGGTATTTGTGCATACTATAGATGCTTCATAGAAAAGTTCTCACAAATTGTAGGACCATTACATGACCTAACAAAGAAAAAAGTTAGGTATACATGGTCTGCCAAGGAGAACAATGCTTACTACTGAAGGAGCTCGTCGCCAACCCCACCATGATACATGCTAAGTGGTGTGACATTTGACTGAACTGGCACTTAAGGTATTTCATTCTGTACACCAATGCACCACTAGATATCAAGAAAGATCTGGTACAGTGCCCAGTCTCGAGGGTCTACAATTGGCAGCAACACTTCATCTTAAAGAAAAAGTGGCCCACTTGGCTCAATTGCCCATGATTCCCACCACCAAATGGAAAACCAAGTGAAGTTTATATGGTGGATAATCTCTCTTGCACAATAAAGATTTTATGTGGGGTACCAGACTTGGCTTGGATTATGTTGGTCAAGATTTCTATGATTCTTCTTACTTGTCTACAGACCTTCCACTTGGCTCACTGCAGAGAAGGGTTTTAGGACAGACTTAGATTCTCACTCGTGTGGTGCAGTTGTCTATCTCTCACCACAGGGCTGAGTTTAGGGTTAAGTGGTCGACTCGTGGTGTGCAGTAGGCATGATGCTACACCTCTCACTCTAGAGTGGCCTATAGGTTGGTCAATTTTAGATCAAATTAAATTATTGTTTGTTTCACGTACACACAAGAGTTTCTATTTGTCAAACAGAGAGTGGAGATGCATATTTTATGCCCTCTTCATCTTTGTGTGATGCATTGGTTACTCTTGTGGTTCAAACTCCAAAGACACATCATTGTTTATCACTAGGTGACTTGGTGTTATCTTGGATGTAGATACATACAATATTTGGCCTGCATCTGAGATTATTGTTAAGTTGTCCATTGATGTTTGTGTGTGAGTTCCACACATTTCATCAGGGATTGGAATAAATCACATGATTTTTTTTACTACATAGAAATATGAGGGATACGTTTGTCTCCCTAAGAGTGGAGAGATGCATACCTATGCCCTCTTCATCTTAGCATGAAACACCTTGTACTTTTTGATCCGTAGATACACCACTTATTAGTAGATGACTTTGTGTTGTCTTGGATGTAAATATGTACAATGTTTGACCACAATCCAAAATTTTTAAATTGTCCACTGATGGTTGTGTTGTGCGTTCCACACACTTCATCAGGGATTAGATTGATTAAACTATCAATTAACTTTATAAAAACATCTAGGACTTGTGCTAAGTGTACCTCACACCACCTGGGTTGTTAACATTCACGCTCCTATCGTTTACTTCTATTATGTAGCGCACATAACAGGGTCCATTTCTTGTGAGCGTACCTCACTCCTAGCCTGCTCACTCTTGTGATGAGTGTACCTCACACCAGCTGGGTTGTTAACATTCACGCTCCTATCGTTTACGTCTATTATGTAGCGCACATAATAGGGTCCATTTCTTGTGAGCGTATCTCACTCCTGGCCTGCTCACCTCTGTCCATGTCTCTCTCTTTGTGTATTCTCCACTCTATTGTAGAATATATGTATTGAAATCATAATATATCGTCGTTTGCTATGAATTACGTCAAATTGTGTATGAAATGTGGATTAAGAAACATGACACAAATTTGATAATTTTTCCTCTTCTCTGAGAACATTTATGTTATAAAATTATGTCTTGCAGATATGGTGGATATTAAGTTGGCAAAACATCACCAAAAATATGTCTTCGAAGTGATAATACGTCACTTTCATTGCATGTCAGAGCTTGAGTTTTGTCGGTGCCTAAACCCCTCTGCTCTGAAACAGTATTACCAGTTCACATAGGCTATATCGAAGACTGTCTTTGAGTAGTTTTAGCACACATTTATGTCCCATAATGCATTTGACATATCTTTAATGAAGTCAGGTTCATTATCAAACATGGTCAAGCAGTCTATTGGATAGATTATGAAGATTTTTTAGGATCTTAAAAACACTGAAATAATTAATTTTCTAGGTGTAGCTACTCGCATACAACTTGTGCAACAATTGTATACTGAGTTCAAGAGCAAGGAAAAGCTGGAAAGAACAACAAAGTGCACGAGAGTGGAAGTCGGCTCTTTCGATGATACTGTAGAGCCAGAGACTATAGTTAGAGTAGAGACTCCTGCTAGTGCCACTCTTGCACTCGATCAGTCTCAACTCCCCCCTATGTATCTTTTTCCAAAAACTACAGTCTTCAACATACAGGCTCCGCAGCTGGGAGAAGGGAGATGGGTAAATGTGAAGCGTGTAGGTGTCACACACCCTGCCTTTAAAGAGCCACTATATGCACCTAAAATCTTCAAAGTCCACTTGCATGGAATCATAGTGGATTAGCAGGTCAAGGATAAAGTCACAGCTTTGGACATCGCCCGTCATGGCATTATTTATCCACTTGCCATGGTTCACCACATAGAGCGTCCAATGCTCATTTCACGTTTTTGGAATGGCAGCCATGTAGAGCAATGGATAAGAGAGTGCATTGCAAATGGCAGTCAGCCTGTCATTTGCAATTATGTAACCACAGAAGGAATAGTAGAGTTGTTCCAAAATAACATTTTGCAGATAATAAACGCTCTTCTTTAGACCCTGAAGTATCTACATGTGCACGCACAATGATCTTCACTCCCACAACATGATGCTTCACTTTGGATAGAAGGGGGTCTATGCAGGCATTATGGATTGGGGGTCATGTACAAAGACCAAAACAACGTTATGCTTTCCTTCTATGTATAACTTTCAAATAGAAACTAGAAAGCAGAGCAAAAGAGATTTTCCATGGGCTACCCCAGAATGCATATCTACTAATCCCCCTCCCTGGAAGAAAGCCATGAATATCTACTCCATGTGTCATACTTGTCAATGACTCTTGAAGTGTATGGAAGTGCCACAAGAGAAAAACAGAAGGGATTTTTTAGGCAATGTACTTACTCACCTTGAGAGTGGCAAGCGAAACAATCCCTTATCCTGACCTAACGCTTTAGATCTTTCCCTATGTCTAAATGGTGCCCATAGAGTGGGCTATGACATTGTAATGATTTTTGGTCTATGATCAAGTGATGAATTTTTTATGGTCCTCTTTAGTTGCACTTCTAAATTATATAATTGATCAAATTATCTTGTCTCTTTCTAAAACATGGTGATAAATATTATGTCTCTTTATTGGTGCAAGGTTAAGTTATCCAGTCTATTTCTTTGAAGATTTGAAAGTGATGACCCGTTAACTTTACGAAAAATCTTTCTCATGATGACATGTTCACTTGATTGATAGATATGGAAGAAGAACTTAACCGTTCCAAAGCACAACCCATCTACAAAGAAGAGAGAGAACATTATGGTCAGGAGAAAGATCTTGAAGCTATTGCACAGATTGAAGAGGACGAGTTCAGACTGCAAGGCGAGCCTCTTAGCCTTAAGGAGTTCAAGAAGCTATTTCAAAGCCACTTTGTGGACCATCATTAATTTTGAATCAGTGGTAATGCCAAGGAATCATCACCTATAAAGCTAGTAGATTTGTAGCACAAATGGCTCAAACGAGTGTTGCTACAAAGATTCATTTGTCGGGAGAGAGTTATGCCAAACAACAATCAAATGGAACTTTACTTTATACAAAAATTTTATGTTCACAACATCCTTGGGAGATGCATGGATTGGTCAGACCGCCCCAAGAACTTTGTTGTTGGGCATGGTCGTATTGTAGAGAAAGTGGCTACTACAAGTCATGCCAATAATCCAATGCCTCCGTGAAAACGTCCCATAGTTCTGCTTCCCAAAGAATCAGAGACACTCGTTGCATGGGCACTACAAGAGGTTTTGTGCTCTTGTGACGCTGTTAGCGACGGAAATACACTGGGTTTTTATAACCCTCGGCATCGCTAAAACCGTCAATACGAGCGTCGCTAAATGTGTCGCTATATAGCGACGCTCATAGCGACGATTATAGCGACGTTTACACAGAAGACTATAGCGACGCTCATAGCGACGCTACAGAGCCATAAATAGCGACGGTTATAGCGACGCCCGAGAGAATTTTTTTTTGGTGACAGGGCATTGAATGCCCTGCCACCCATCAACCATATTGTACTTGATTCACTTTTTAAAAAAAGTGCAAGGGTAGATAATAGACCCAAAATAGTCACCCACAAGACGCATTGTTTGCAAAATTGACAAGCGTAAAATTGACAATTGTACACATCATAGGCAAAATGAATTGATTGGCAAATGTAATAATGACAATTGTACAACATCATAGGCATAAAGAATTGATTGGCAAAAGGAACTGCGGTGACAAATGTAATAATATACATGGTTCAAAAAGACGTATAAAATCCGTCTCATGATACATAAGCTATGAGAAACCCTAAACTAATGCTATCTAGCTACGGCTAAACTGACGTCGTCTAGTCAGATGTCTCATCGCGTCCAAGCGGCGTATCTGTCGGATTTTGCACAAAAAGACAATAAGACAGCTTTCAGTAAGTATAAACATATAACGACATTTATAAAACAATACAAAAAATAGAAAAGAGTAAACCCTAATACTAACCATGCCGCCGCGAGAACTGAGAATGTCCATCAGGGCGTTTAAGCCCTTCCTGCCTGCGTACTTGCACTCGTACGGTGTGGGATCACGTCCTGTCATCGACCACTGTCAAAACATACAAAGATTTCATTATGTTAGAATTAAAAAACTCATAAACCCTAAACTATCGAACATAAAGAGCAATGCAAAAACACTTACAAAATCGGTCTCAAATGATGCCCATCCACCGCTCCCCAAGTGGTGCGAGCTCCCTGCCTCTACTCGCGCTCTGGTTGCATCCTTTTGTTGCTTCCACTTGTCGGGATTCTCGTGCGCTGGTTTCTTCACATTCTTCCAATCTTCTTTGGCAAGCCAATCTGGCCTGTTCCACCCATTCTTGATTGCTTTTTGCACTTCGGAACGCTTGTGTTTGCAGTATTCGCGCATTCGAATCTTCATCAGGTCTTCATTGAAGCGCTAATCCCGTGTTGGAACGGGAAACTCATCATGAAGTATGCTGATGACTCTGTTTTTTAAATCACTTGGTACTTCACTCCATTTGTTTAGTATGTAGTGTCTAAACAGCTGAGAGCAAAGACCACGCATTCGCGAGATCACCTTCTTGCCGTCATCATCCATGATGATGCCGCCGCTGAAGTCGACGGAGTAAGGTAAGCCCTCTGGCCGGTGACGCGTGAACCTGGGTGTCCCGGCAGGGGTCTCTAGCGGCGTGTCGATGGGGGTATGGACATCAGGTGTCTCCACCGGCGTCTGGGCCCCGAAGCGAGGAGTGTCGAGTGGGGTGGCTCCTGGCGGAGTAGGTAGAGGTGTGTAGCTGCTAGGAACAGTCAGCTGCGCAAAACCTGGCGTAGATGGCGATGCTGTGGCTGGTGTGGGGGCGGGCAAAGAAGGGGAGGGTAAAGAGCCTCATCGAACACGAGGCGGTGTGGAGGCATCGGCGGCGGAATCCCCACAACAACCGCCACGGCCACCACTAGAGTGCCGGTGTCTAGACGAGTGTGAAGATCGTCTCGTCGACGCCGAACCTTTGGAGCACGCCGAATGCTCCAAAAGAGAGGGAGATGAGGATGGAGTAGGAACGCGCGATGATGCGCCAGAGCGATGACGCTCCACGTACCACTGTCTCTGCTGCGGTGACAAAGAAGAAAGAAATTCCTCATCATCCATACCTGCATTAAACACACGAATATTTAAACTTAATATTGAATGAATAGAGTAGACAATGACGCAAAGACCATTAAATACAATGACGTAATGATGCATATAAATACAATGACGCAATGAATTGAGTGATAGAAGAGGCAAGTCGAAAACTTAGAATTTTCAATCAAAAGATGTGAGCGCGAGTAGAAAAGAGCGTTATACACCATGGAAGGTACTTAGAGAGCCAGAGCTTTTACAACACGGAGCAAAATTGTTCAAATACAATATTTGTGGCTTTAAGAGATCTCTCTCTCATCCTCGCATAACTCAGCATAACTTCCTATATCTATATAGAGCTCTCCGTTTAAACACATATCCTCTGTTTCATTTTGTAGCTCCTCTGCATGCACCCCATATAGAGTAGTAGCATCTTGATGCTCGTCTGGCACCACCGCAGCGGCTTCTGATTGAGAATCTTCTCTGATCTCCTCCATTGATTCCGTTGTGATTGGCACATGGTAGCCTTCATACGTCCTTGCACTACGAGGGGCTACCTCTATGACGTACCACCAGTTTGATGTAGACTTTGTAGGATGAAATATTACCTGCTAGAGCCACATAACTTACATGAGAGCTTTCAAGCACATAACTTGTAAAAGGGGGATGTTAACTATTTACATACTTACTTGTTCACAATGCTCTGGTAGTACGAAAGTGTCTCTTAGGTCAGTCCATTTCTTAGTAGAATCCACCTCAAGAAAACCAGAATCTCCTCTACGCACAATAGCGTTGCGACCCTCCATGATTATCTTGAACCATTGCACGTCGAACAAGTCGACAAAAAATCCTCTGTAATCGATCCTCAAAATCTCTTGCAGCGTGCCGAAGTAAGTGAGTTCCGCCACCACAAGATCTGCATCAGAGGAACGTCGTCGACTGGACTGTTCAAATTTTGCCATGATTCCACAATCTTGAGTAAAACGCTTTTTGTCGATCCGTTCCACCCTAAAATGTTGACCTTTACACCATGCTGCTGTGTATGACTTATACTACAACGAACAAAGATTATGAGTGGCCGTTCAAACGTTTAGAAATAAAGTCACTAGCATGTCGTACATTGCAAACTTACCTTGGTCGCGCAACCCCGAGAGTACTCCCACTCTTCCTCAGTCACTTCGTCACCGCATTGTTGTGCGCTTTTCAATTGGTTGTGCAAGTTTGTAGATTGTGTTACGGATGTCGAGAGACAAACATCCCTCAATGGCAACCGGTAAAATAAACTGTAAAGTATGTGCAGCAATGATATTAAAGTCCACATTTTATGCAATGATATTAAAGTCCACTATGAACGTACCTGACACATTTTATGCCAATCGTGTGACTTCAAACCGGTAAGCTTTCCGTATTTAGTAAAACACGTTCAGAGCGAGTGCATTACGCCAGTGGGGGTCCGCAAAGATCGAATGGTCTCTTTTACTTTGCGTTCTTGGGCTCCTGTGAAAATCCATGGTGCTTTAGGGAGTTTTATCGATCCATCAGACGCTGTTTGCGGCCAATATTGCTCCATACGATCCACATTTCTAAGGTCAACTCTGGCTCCCAAAGTATCTTTCTTGCTGGTCAAATGGTCCCATAGTAGATTACCCACATTCTTGAATATGTGCATTGGATTGAGCAAGTGATTGATCATGAGTCGGGGCCAGTATGGTAACTCGTACCATAGAGATAGTCTCTTCATCCCTGGAGGCAATCCGTCATCGCACATCTCCTTCTGCTCTAACCATGGTTGTGCAGACATCCTTGGTGGCTCTCTTCCCAAAAAGCCGTCGCGTAACACATGATTCTCTG
Organism: Adiantum capillus-veneris; assembly: GCF_014529385.1. Classification (NCBI taxonomy): domain Eukaryota; kingdom Viridiplantae; phylum Streptophyta; class Polypodiopsida; order Polypodiales; family Pteridaceae; genus Adiantum; species Adiantum capillus-veneris. Next base: position 118,495,107 of record NC_140958.1, read on the forward strand.
GAAGATACGCTTGATGACCTTTGTAGATTTGCTTCTTCAGTGAGGGCGCCCTACGTGCATTCAGTCTAGGTCCATATGTGACACATGCTCTGTATCCGCTTGTTTGAATCCCTGCATGTATACACATGATAATAGATCAACTATGGGAAAAAACAAGATTTACAGTGTCTGAGTGAGGAGTGTCAATAGATCACCTGAGCATTCTGTTAGCCCGGGATAGTCATGCATGGTCCACATTAGAATGCCTCTGATCAAAGCATTCCGTCGTCCTGTGTGTCGGCTCATATCCACCACCTCTATGCCAATCCACAATTGTTGTAGCTCTTCCAATAGTGGACGAAGATACACATCCATATTCTCCACTTTATATCGCCCTGGCACAATGAAGCTTAGCCATAGGTGCCCCTTCTTCGTAGTCAACCATGGGGGAATGTTGTAGTTGACGATGACAACGGGCCATACACTATAAGATGTTGATCTTTGACCAAATGGATTTACACCATCCATAGCCAGGCCTAAGCGCAAATTTCGAGCTTCCCTGGCAAAATCCGACCATGTTCCATCTATATGTTTCCAGGCTGCGCAATCTGCAGGAATTCGTAGCACACCATCCAAAGATTTATTCTCCTCATGCCATGATGCTAGGGCGGCCATGGACTTACATTCAAAGAAATTCTTGATGCGAGGAAGCAGAGGAAAATGTCGCAAAACCTTTTGTGGAATTTTTGTCCCGTGGAGATCTACTCGATATCTTTCGGAATCACATTTCGGACACTTCTCCATGTCTATGTATTCCCCTCTGAAAAGAATGCAGTCATTAGGACAAGCGTGGATAGAATTGTAATCCATCCCCAAGTTTCACAAAATCTTTCTTGCTTCATCTCGGGAATCTGGCATCACATTGTCAGCTGGTAGTATGTGCTCTTTAAGCAATCTACACAACATAAAAATACGATACAGTCGTGTAAAAATCTATCAGATCATTATACATTTAGAGTTTTATTAAAGTAAACTAATTGTAATAGATCACCTGAAAAGCGCTGTGACGCTAGTGTCACTCCATCCAAACTTTGCCTGCATGTTGAGAAGAACCAGGAGTGCTTTCAATCTAGACATACGTGCTCCATTATGCAATGGCGTATCGGCTTCACTTTTCATATCATCATAGATAAGCTTTTCTGAATCCATGATCGTCTCGATCATTTCATCAATCTCGGGCTCAAACATTGCCTCGTTGGGAATGTGCTCTGCATGATCATCCCCCGAGCTGTCAGAGGCTACATCTTGTGGCCTCACATATGCTGCTTGACCAAAGCGCCTGCGAACACGTCTATTGGGTTGCAAGATTGCTGCTTGTTGGCCAGCGTCAGAGTCCGACGAGTTATAATTGGCAACAACTCGATCTATAATAGATGGATCGAGCTCGCCAAATTCACGAACGTGCTGCAAAGAAACACGTCTTGTCCGTCACACAGCATGCTTGCATTGATTACAAGGACATAAGACCCTCGTTGAGAGATAGGTGTTTCGGTTGGACGGTCCCACATCCTCGTCACTACTCATAATGAGGATAAAAATCTTATAACCTGGACAAAAAATTTAATATTCTATTGGCATTCTTCGTCTTATCTCTCTCTCTCTCTCTTTACCTCACATTCTCTAGTCATGTCCAATCCCCGCACACCTCGGTCTAAAGGTGCACGGAGATCAGAACCACCGGGTTATAATCTTGTCTTTATTGGTCAATACCTATATTTGTGGGTACAAGAAATCTACAGACCCACGTCTACATGATACTGCATGTAGTGGACAAAACCCCTTTGCCTCTTCTCTAGCTGTAGCACTTCACAGCATCTTAACATCTTTTCACAGTAGATCTTTTCACTGTTCGTCTAACTCTAAACCCTAAACCGTAAGTAATTCTTGCGTGGACTCGATCTAACGTAAATAAGCATAAATCTAACTAAAAATAAACCTAAATCTAATTTAACGTAAGTCTACATCTAACCTAATCTTTAACGTCTTTTGGGATAGTTTCCTACGACGTTAAAACTCTCTTCTTCTTGTGTGTGTGTGTGTGTGTGTGTGTGTGTGGGTAAACCTAAATAAACCTAAGTCTAATCTAATATAACATAAATCTAAATCTAACGTAAATTATGTTATATTAAAAACAAAGAACTAAACTAACAGGGATTATAAGAACCTTAAAACTGATTTAACACATAATTTTTCACATAACTCGGCAAGAGTTGGCATTCTCATCACTAAAGATGTGAGAGTTAACTTCTGGCGGTGACGCTGCCTCATCTCCATCCACATTTGACGACAGCAATTGGCCCTTTAGACCGTTCTTGCTCTTGTTACTAACTTTGAAGTTGCTGTTGAATGACTAGAGGTTGTCTAGATGGTCATTGTGTCGGGGATGTAGTGACTCTTGCCGCCCTGAAGATCCACCTTCTTCCCTATCTTCTGAAGACATTTCACCAGTACTTTTGGATCGACAGAGCCCACCATGAGTGAAGGCAGCAATACCGTATATTCCATTGAGGGCTTTCTTCACCCGCTTCATGCAGGCATCGCAGTCTATGGAGACCTAAATCTAATCTAATATAACGTAAATCTAAATCTAGCGTAAATAAACGTAAATCTAATTAAAAATAAATCTAAATCTAATCTAATTTAACTTAAATAAACCTAAATCTAATTTAACGTAAGTCTACATCTAACCTAATCTTTAACGTCTTTTAGGATAGTTTCCTACGACGTTATAACTCTCTTCTTCTTGTGTGTGTGCACGTGTGTGGATGTGTGTGCCAATAAAAAGAGATAAATGGTATAACCTTTCTATCACCCATGCCAAGTATGATAGATTGGTTATGCCATTTCCCTCTTGAATAATAGGTCTTGAGTTCAACTCCTCGTCGGCTAGATCTTTAGGTCTTTTAATTTTAATTAGTTTCCTATGACGTTAAATTAGTTTCTCTCTCTTTCTCTCTCAATGTGTGTGCGTTTTTTTGGATCGTATGCATGTTTTCTCTCTCTTTTCCTCTCTCAATGTGTGCGTTTTTTGTTTATGCATGTTCTCTCTCTCCTTTCCTCTCTCAATGCGTGCGTTTTTTGTTTATGCATGCTCTCTCTCTCTTTTCCTCTCTCAATGTGTGTGTGCATTCTTTGTTTATGTATGTGTGTGTGTGCGTTTTTGTTTATGTTTGTACTCTCTCTCTCTCTCTCTCTCTCTCTCTCTCTCTCTCTCTCTCTCTCTCAAAAACACTATGTGTGTGTGAGAGAGAGAGAGAGAGGGAGAGAGAAAGAGGGAAAGGGAACATGAGAGTGAGGAGAGGGAAGAAGCATACCTGGCTCTCCTTCCTCTCCTCGTGTGTGTGTGTGTGTGTGTGTGGAGAAGAAAAAGAGAGAGAGAGAGAGAGAGGGAGAGGGAGAGCGTTACCTGCTCCTTGCTTGAGGGCGCCAAAAACTCAGATCTGAGATCTGAGTTTTTGGGCGCGCTCTGTTATTTTTTTAGCCCAGTCGGCGTCGCTATGAGCGTCGCAAATTTCCAAAGAAATTTGCGACGCTCATAGTGATGCTCATAGCGACGCCGGGATTTTTTTTTTGAGCGTCGCTGTGTGAGCGTCGCTAATATGAATAGCCTCTTGTAGTGTGGCAAGCCAAGGGAAAGATCTTGCAAGCTAAGGAGAGACACCTAATATTTTTCATAGCACAATCCTTGAGCTTGAGATAAAGCTATCAAAGGCCCAAGCCAAGTTGCAACAATATGCATAACTCTACGGTCCATTGCCAGATCAGGCTAGTTCTTTGCAACAGCAAGGGCCTCCAGGACTATTTCCTACACCTGAAAATGATGAGTTTGACATAGAAGAACTACTCAATGAGCTGAATCAGTCTTTGGGTTGAGCACTTCGCTCACTTTACCCTTGTCTATTTTGGCAAAGGACTGCAGATTTTGTAATCACAGCTCGTCATTTATCCCCTCAGCTAGCCATTTTTGTATTCTTGATCGAGGAACCTTGTATTGTATTGTATCTAACTGTAATTATGACTCTTATTGCAAAAGTAACTTGAGAGAGAGAGAGAGAGAGAGAGAGAGAGAGAGAGAGAGAGAGAGAGAGAGAGAGAGAGAGAGAGAGAGAGAGAGAGAGAGAGAGAGAGAGAGAGAGAGGTGAACATGTTGTAGTGTAAAATGGAGATGTGTCATAATTTTCACATACTCACAATGAGCAAGACTTATAGACCTTAATTCATACATATTTGTCTCCATCAAACACACTAGCCATATCATCTATATCATCCATATCAGAGCATTCTAAAGCTATTTCCCATTCCATATCATCCTCATCATCTACTTCCGCAGTTATAGCTTCATGGGTTTGAAAAACACCATAGTGCTTTTGTGCTGCTCTTGTTGCAATGTTCCTCGGCTTATGAATGTGTCTCATGTTGCATAAAACATAAACCAAATCAACAGCATGTTGAGGATGAAGCCAATTTTGTTTCTTAGCATGCATAAAGTCAAAAGCTGACCAATTCCTCTCACATCTTCCACTTGATGATGCAATAGATAGAACCCTCGCAGCAATGTGTTGTAGATCCCCACCATAGAGGCGCACTTGTGTGTGCAATGGCATCTATATGCCATGGATCCTGGAACATGCCAGTTATATTAGCATAATCAACTTGTTGATGGAAAGCAATCTTCCCATCTTCTTGTCCTAATAGTTAAGAGCACATTGTTTTGAAGTCACTCATGAATTATTTTGGCCCATTGTTGGTGCATTTGAAATTTGGGATCTAGTACAAATGCAGCACCATGCAACGGTGTATGCAATTGCACCCATCGCTTATTGGAAAATGTAAATATGGAAGCTTTGTCCTTTGCACCAGATCCAACATTCTCTCTTACTTTGCGCAATGCCTCTGACATATACCAATAGAACCAACCAAACAAAAAAGAGTCTTTGTCAACTATTCACAAAATATCTACAAATGGTTTGGCCAGGGTAGCAATTCCCTCTATATTGCGCCAAAAGACTTGCAAGTTCACAAGCTGTACACATCTTGCAACTGCCTCTTGGTAGCTAGGATACTTGCTGAGCCATGCATCCCAACGTCTATCAGCTATTGTTTCAATCAATTCAGGCTTCACTTCTTGCAAGGTGGAAAGAACATAATATGCGGTTACAAACCTTGTTGCACAAAATATTTGCAAAGTTTTGTTGGGTGACTTTAATAGAAAAAGAGCATACAAAAATTAATGCTCTCTAATAAATTTTGCCACATGATTAGCATCTAGCAGCATTTTCTTTATGATGACCATTTTTCCAACATCTTTTAATAGAGAATTAAGAGTATGCGTGGCACATGGCACCCAAGTAATTTCTGTGTACTTAACTTGGATAGCCCTTCCTACAGCCTTGTAATTGGATGCATTATTTGTGACAATTGCAGTCACATTCTTTGGTCCACCTGCCTTTGCTATAGCTCGCTCATATATCCTTGCTAGATAATCACTAGTCTTCTCCTTTAAAGAGGTGTTAATGGCTTCCACTAACATAGACCCTCTAGGATTGATAAGCATCACATTGATGACTGGCTTCTTCTAACAGTTGGTCCATCCATCCAACGCTATGGTGCAACCATATGCAGGAACAAAGTCCACCACCATGCGCTTGAGGATGGCTTCAGTACTATCTTTCACTTTATCTAGATACTCTGTGTGCATCTTATTATAATCAGGAAGCATGAACCTTGTTTTGGCCGTGCTCATTAAAGCATCTTGAAATATGGGGTTGCGCATAGAATTGAATGGTATACCACACGCCACAAAATCTTGCATCCATTTCAAGTGCAACTCAAGCAACCATTGCTTATCTATCGCTTCATACAATGTTTGACCATTGGATGATGCTTTACTAGCTCTAGTTGAGCTAGGATTTGTTGCGGATGATGTCAAAGCATGTTCGTGAAAAGGAGTTGACTGGGGAGTCCGAACATTTTCTTCCATAGGAACATGCTCTGTCCTCTCATTGACAAATGGAATTTCAACATCCATTGCAGCTTGTTTGGAATTCACAGTTTTTGTTTTAGCTACAAGAATTTGCTCTGCAATGCGAGCGTACTTTGGTAATCTAGCATGAATATCTCTTGGCGGCGTACACTCAGACACATTACCATGGACTTTAAACAAATGCTCTTTTATTCTAGTCGCATTACCATTGAGCTTATGGCCACATTTCTTGCACTTCAATCGAGATGTATTCTTTCCAGCTAGTTCCACTCATGTCCTTTCACCATGCTGACAGATAAATGTAAGCTGCCAGATCAACATATCCACTTATTAATTTTAAGGTCAAAATTAATTCAAAGCAACAAACTACACAAGCCATGCTCTATTGATTAATATAGTGATCAAAATCTGTCCACATTATATTAGAATCACACTACATTATCAATTAACAATAGACAATAATAGTCTTTGCATTCCTCAATAAACTCATGTCAATCAAATTATATTTTGATGCACTAAATAACTTCATCACTTCAAACAAAACATTTCAATCACATTGCACTATATCGTTCATCTAAAGTGCAAGCGTTTTGCTTTCACACATTACGATAATCAATTTTATAATCCATTGCACTATATCGATTTATCTAAAGTGCAAGCTTAAAGATTTCACACATTACGATAATCGGTAATATTGACCAAATCTTGCAATTAATTCTCATTGGAAACAAGATTAGTTGCAATCTTTGATAATTGTCATATCTATCTGAAGTGCGAACATGAAGTTCTCACACTCCATGGTAGATCTTTGAAAGCTTATCTATCTGCATTTGATACACGTGTACAATCACACATTATGATAGACATAGCAATCCAAATAAAGATAATGTAATATCAATGTATTTGGACATGAGATTCTTAAATTTTGATTCGAGTGAGAGCATAGTGTGATGGCTCTACATAGAACAACAAAATTTCTATCTATGTTCATTTTGAGGTGAGAAAGTATTTGCACGTCAAAATCGAACTTACCTAAATAAAACTGACCTCTATTCTATTATATTTTGTTGACAGATAACCTCATGTGAGAGTATACTCTACACACAACGGTAATATCAAAACTTTATCCTAATTCACTTCCACGTGTCAGTAAACTGAGCACATAGCAAGTGATTCTTTAAAAACAAAAACCTTGTATCAGTGAGAGTTTGAGCTCTACACAGCATACAAAGCTTAAATAATTTGACTTTAAAAAAAATTAATTAATTTTTTAAAAAACAAAACATAAAATTTGATTTGATCAAAAAGTTAAAATTTTTTCAATTATCACAAAATTCTTTGTCTTTTGTTGACAGGGAATACCTTTTGAGAGGAACACTTGTCTTAATAGGCACGTTGCCGGTATATATAGTTTTTTTTTCGAACAATACATCTTTCGATCAAAAAATAATTTGTACTAAAAATATTTCGATTGAAAGATGTTTCGATCGAAGTATCTTTCGATCAAAAAGTTGAGAAAAAAATACATTTCCCGTTTTTTATGACATGTAGCCATATAAAGCGTCCGTATAATTTGGGGTCAGATAAAATATGCCCATATATGGCGTATTATACATTATTCTTATAATGTACAATGCAACTTAGATCAGAAACATTTGGTGCACAACCACTACTTAGCACCCTAAGTAGCCGTGTCGTGGATGGCACAGACAATGAGGGGGGGAATGTGAGCTACTCATCTAACAGGAACATCATTATCATTCCCCCCCCCCCCCCCCCCCCCCCCACTAATTGTATCAAAACCTCATTCATTAATTTGAAGTCTTGTAAAAGTCCACCAAACTTGTATCACAATTGATTGCCAAAGAGTTTAAAGGGTCCAGGGTCTTCCAAATTTGTAATTATTTGCACTTCCTAGCCTTATTATTGAGCCACTTAGTTAGGGTTCCATTTCTTAAACCTTGACTAAGGTATAAAAGTCAAATTTTGTAAATTTTGACCTAAGATTTTAAATAATGAAAGTGAGCATATGATGCTATACTACATGAGGATGATGAGGAAATTTTGCACATTCTAGGTAGTAAGATTCATTGCATTTGGAGCACCATAGCCACACAAAATCATTGTAGTAGGCCTGCAGTAAGAAGGTTAGCTCTTAGTGTTTGACACACACCTAAGACCGATCTAGGTGAGAGAACACTAGACTTGGGGTTTTTGAGAGATTAGCTATCCCTTGTAGCCTCCATGCACTAGTCGTGTCGGCTATGTCCCACTGATTGACATTTTATGTATGTGATTCTTGCATTTCATTGCATTATGGTGAGTCTTAGCAGCCCACTGACACCAATGGGGAAAAGTTGCATATATTTTGCATGATTGCTTACAATGGTATAAGGCAACTAGGTCTTCAATAGCTGCACATTGTAAGCACTTGCATGTGAGTAACTTTACACAGCATTCTTTCACAAGTGCCAACATACACTTTTGCAAGTAGAAAATTAATATAATTTTCAAGCTCTACAAGAAACTACAACAATTTTAACAGAGTTGAAGGAAAGCCGCTCATTTCCATGCAACTTATGGACATCCCTGCTTGCTCACAAAGCAACATTTTGAGACATGTCCTTTTGAGTCTATAGAGTAGATGACACTATAGCTTCATATGTTGTAGATACACGTGAATTTAACTTTGACCAAACTCACCTACTCCATGCCGTGCAAATTGTATGCTTGATGCGCACATGGTGGACATAGGCAAGAACTCAAACTATGATGCAAGGAAAGATTCTCTCAAACATAAGGACTTCAAAGCACTCAAAGCATGCACAGCTACCTTAGAGGACCATTTTTTTGAATGAAATGATTATGTTACACACTTAACATACCTTATAGTCAATTTCATGGATAAACCAAGTAGTAGCAACAAGGATACCTTTGTAGCCAAGGGAACCACACCAACTCTCTGAAGGAGTACGAGCGGAAGTGCGATGCGAGAGAGAGTGCGAGAAGAAGAGCACGACGATATGGTGAGAAGTGATGTACTACCCTACACCTAACTACTTGCGAAAATGCGCAAAGCTCTCTGAGGGAAGTCCTTTTGTAAGTAGATCAGCAGGATTTTCTGTGGTGTGAACTTTGACAAGCTGAAGTTGCTTATCCTTGAGCATTTCCCTGATGAAATGATACTTCACATCCACATGCTTTGTCTTTGAGTGATAAACTGGATTGCGAGCCAATTGTATAGCACTTTGACTATCACAATATAGCACAGGCATCTCTTCTTTGATTCCCAAATCTGTTACTAGTTGATTAAGCCAAATTGATTATTTGCATGCCTCTGATGCTGCAACATATTCAGCCTCTGTAGTAGACTGAGTAACACAATCTTGTAATCTAGAACTCCATGATACTGCTCCACCAGCCAATGTAAAGACATACTCTGACGTAGACCTTCGGTTGTCTAAGTCACCTGCATAATCCGAGTCTGTAAAACCCTTTACACTTAGCTCCTGACTCCCATAGCATATACGCATACTCTTTGTAGCTTTCAGGTATCTCAATATTCCTTTCACTGCCTCCCAATGTTTCTTGCCTGGGTTTGACATGTATTGACTTACTACTCCCACTGCAAATGCAATGTCTAGGAGAGTAGCAATCATTGCATACATCAAACTACCCACTGCAGACGCATATGGAATCTTATCCATTTTAGCTTGTTCTTCTTCAGACACAGGACAATCTTGTATGCTAAGTTTCACATATGGTGGCAGTGGAACATTGAGTGCCTTTCCCTTCTCCATATTGAAACATTGCAAAACCTTGTTAATATACTCTGTTTGAGATAACCAAATCAACTTCTTTGATCTGTCTCTCTCAATGCGCATACCAAGTATATGACTTGCCTCACCCATGTCTTTCATGTCAAACGATTTTGCCATCTTTGACTTCAAAGCTGAAATTTCTTCCAAGTGCTTGCCAGCAATCAACATGTCATCCACATACAAAATAAGGATCAGCCAACTACCATCCTTAGCCTTCTTTGTATATATACAATGATCGAACTCACTACGTTTGTAGCCTTGAGAAAGCATAAACTTGTGGAATTTATGGTACCATGCCCTCGGTGATTGTTTTAAGCCATAAAGAAAAGACTCTTTAACAACTGGCATACCCAATCTTCCTTGCCTTTCTCAACAAACCCTTCTGGCTGCTGCATGTGAATTTCCACATGTAAATCACCATGCAAGAACGCTGTCTTGAAATCCATTTGGTGCAACACCAAATCTAATATGGCAACCAATGCAAGAAAGCATCTCAATGTAGTCATCTTGACCACCGGAGAGAAGACTTCATCAAAGTCAATGCCTTGTTCTTGCTTAAATCCCCTGGCAACAAGCCTTGCTTTGTACTTTGGCTAACTATCATGAGCGGTGATCTTATACCTGTAAACCCATTTACAAGGTAGAGCCTTTTTGCCCTGTGATAATTTAACTAGCTTCCATGTCTTGTTTTTATGCAGAGCTGTCATCTCTGATTGCATGGCCAATTGACAATTCCCGGAGTCCTTCATTTGCACTGCTTCCTTGTAACATGAAGGCTCATTGCAATCAGTCAACATGACATAGTTCATAGATGGAACAAACCTATCAGGAGGTCGCGTGACACGTCCAGATCTATGCACAATAGGTGGCTCAGGCTCAGCCACAACCTGTGGTTCCACTCTATCCTGTCCTTGCTCCTCTTGAGCCCTGACATTTTGTCTTGCACGTGCAGGTCCATCTTCTTGGAAGATAACTCTTCTAATCTCCTCAACCCTCTCTGGTTTAGAATGATATTTGGATTCATTAAAGTGAACATCATTGTTGCGGACAACCTTTCTGGATTCGGGATCCCAAAGTCTGTACCCCATCTCACCAGAATTACCATAGCCTAGAAAGATGCACTTTCTACTCTTTGGCTCAAGTTTGTTCCTAAATTCCTTTGGAACGTGAGTATATGCCTCACAGCCAAAGACTCTGAGATGCTTGTATGAGGGCATTTTGCCTGACCATACCATCTATGGCACTGAATCCTTCTGCAAAACCTTGCTAGGAGATCTATTTACAAGATGAACAGCTGTTGATACAGCTTCAGCCCAAAACCCATTTGGCAGCTGTGCATTAGACAACATACTTATGACCTTCTCTTGTATGGTCCTATTCATCCTCTCAGCAACACCATTTTGAGGAGGATTGTAAGGAGCAGTAAGTTCACGTTTTATACCTTTTGACTCACAAAAGTCCTAAAAGGCCTTGGAAACATACTCTCCACCATTGTCAATGCGTAAGCATTTAAGCTTCTTGCCACTCTGATTCTCCACAAGTGTCACAAACGTTTTGAAAACACTAAACGCTTCAACCTTGTGCTTGAGAAAGTAAACCCATACTTTCCTCGAGTAATCATGGTCCTTCCCCTGACAACTAAGGCTGTTCCTTTGCCTTTGTCCACTGTCTTTCTATTGGTTTCTTCAGTAAGCAGACTTCCTTCTACACCTGCTATGTTCAAACCATCTGGAGGTGCAGAATTACTCAAAGCTGTGCGAAAAGTTTCCCAACTTTCCGGCAATGTGATCAACAGGAACATAGCTCTAACAGGTTCATCAAACTTGACACCTTGAGCTGACATCTGACTGTAGATTGTGTTGAATTCATTCAGATGATTGGACATAGGTGTCCCTTCTTTCATCTTCAAGTCAACAAGCTTTTTAATCCAGTATACCTGTGAAGCTGCACTCTGCTTCTCATAAAGATCACTCAGCTTTAACCATGCTTGATAAGCCGACATCTCGTCTGCTACATTGAAGTAAACGCTCTCTGCCAAAGTCAGCATAATGGTAGAAAGTGAAAATTTATCCATTTTGCTCCATTCATCTTCGTCCATATCTTCTGGTTTGATCCCCTTGAGCTTTATAGGTTTTATCTGCTTCTTTTGTACCAACACGTTCCAAATCTGCTTCTTCCACAATGGGAAATTGGTTCCATCCAGCTTCTTGATATTGTAAAGAGCATTGTCATGTGATCCAGCCATAGCTACGCTTCACAGTGGTTTACTTTCCTGGGAAAAATTCGGCAGAGTTTCCCCTGTAAACTGACCTCTGAACCAATATCAACGTGTCAAATGAACCAAGAAAGCTTCAGATTCTGCATAAATTTTGGCAGAGTCTCCTTTGTAAAATGGCTCTGGTGTACTCAAAAAACAGACCAAAAAACAGCTCAAAAAACACTGTCTCTCTGACACTGTAAGCTGCGGGTAAACCTGTCCTGCACCTGTACTGTCTCTCACTGTCCTGTCACTGTCTTGTAAGCATAGACTGTGACAATGCCTCAATGGCAGTAAAGCAAAGATGCAATCCCAATTGTCTAACTCACAGTCAATACATCCTAGCTGCCTATCTAAGGGTGCTCGAGGGATCGCTCCAAGACCTATATCACCGAAAGGATCTCAACATTCGAGAATCCCCCAGCTCAATAAAACCTCACTCGACCCTCAACAAAGGCTGCAGTAAACCGGATAGTACATAGACTTCCCACAAAGTCATACATCCACAAATTTCCCACTATATGTTGTAACCGCTGCGGCGGTTGTTTGCTGCGTGACTCACAGCCAGCAAACCCTCAACAAACATACATCATCTCTAACAATACATCCCATGTGGAAGTACCTACAATGTCAGGATGAAATCTGGAATATCAAGTAGCAAACACAAGCTACCTGATGAACTGGTGGATGTTGCCTACAATCTGTGTGTAGATGCGCCCGTGTCGTATGTGACACGCCTCCAAGAACTGTGAGCCGTCCTTCGATGTGTAGACAACCACAAATCAACACTCTGGGAGTGTCAATATCCTCAGCACCTGCAGTCGTAGGCCGAAAACCCCAAATTTGCATAGTCGGATCTGTACCCGCCGAGACCACGTAGTCGAAAATGGCTTGCACAGACCTTTATCGAAGCCGAACGGTGGCCGAGATGACCTCAAAATGAAATTCTGAGAACACCAAGGCCTTTGATCTTTCCCACAGGATTTGGGGCCGTGTCTTCGCCTGTCGAATTTCACTCCAATCTGAGCTGGTGACTCTAGCCTCCTGCAGTGCTGCCCCGAGCCTCGATCTGAGCTCTGATACCAGTTGAAGGAGTACGAGCGTAAGTGCGAAGCGAGAGAGAGTGCGAGAAGAAGAGCACGACGATATGGTGAACTCGCTCTACTGTAATGTGTAGAGCATAGTGAGTTCTTATTAGGTTTTTACAAAAGAATATGTGTACATACCTGGCAGCCCGCCCACTTACCTGGGTGACCACATTGGGCCTTATACCCCAACACTCTCGTATAAACTCCTATAGGGGAACCCACTAAAGGGGCTAGTACTTCTAATGACTTTGATTTGTTACCGACTTTTAACCCAAAAGAGGTTGTCAAAATTCTTAAGATCACGAAGCCACCAATCTTTCTTCGTGCTAACAAGGACCACAACAAGGACATGATGCATAAATTCCTTAGTAAATAGAGAGACATACATTGCTTGGATTGCACTTTGGATGCATTCAAGGCAAGGCACACAAAATGTTACCCTTCAAGGCAACGCCTACCGCATAACCATCCCAAAACATGGGTTTTTTTAAAAAGCAACTAGAAAAGAGTTCTTCCAGTGAACTAACGTATTGGAATTGGTCATAATGGAAATCTTGTTTGATGTGATGATATCAATCATTAAAGCAATGAATTTATCACTGTTGAGGTCATATTAAAATTTGTAGGTTGGATAAATTGCAATAAGTTTGTGGCTATATTAGAGGTCTTAATCTAGAGCTTAAGAGGTAGGTCAAGACATAAGATTCCAAGGGTTTAGAGGATCCCATAGTTCACTAGACAGTCATGATGATATTAACAATAATAAACCATTTATTCTATCATTGCATAATGTGTAAGTGCACCATGTATATGAACATTGGTAATACATGTGCATCATCTCATGCTAGTAATACAAAAAAGTCTCAATTTTCAGCTAGTGAATAGTCCAAGAAATCCAAGGGCCTCTTGGTATCCGGCGGAGACAAATTTTGCACGAAAAATTGTGTTGCTCTAGCGGAATAGGCTCTGTGCATGTGGCTACGTAAACATGGCAAAGATAACAACATAGTGTATAAAATAGAGCTTGAAATTTAGACCCTAAAACCATACTCTACACTTCAATTTCACTAAAAAAAAAAACACTAATACAAATTTCAAAACATCAATCAAGCAAGGAATCATTTGCAAGGCATGGAAGCCCTAGAACTTGACCAAATGGGTATTGTAGAAGTTGTAGATGGCATATAAGACCTTACCTAACTAAATTAGAAAGCTTGGGTGAGTTTGAAAGTTGGGGGCTTGCTCGTGCAATAGGGGGGCAGTTTCTAGTAGAACCCTTGCTTATCAAAATCTATTAAAAGGCCTAAAAGTATGTACTTTGACAATAGTGCTCTTAGATTCCTTGAGAGACTCGTACACACTAATTTCTCTTCTTCAATCATGTTTATTGAATAGTTGTGAGTGGATTCAAAGCCTCCTCTAATTATGCCTATTGTGAATTTTTCCCTCTCCTCTTGGACACTACTTTGTGCTTTTCTACACCTTTTGATTTCCCTTTTCCAAGATGCCCTTGAGAATTCTCTAAACTTTTATTTCCCTCCCTCAATATGTTTCCACTAAATTCCCATTCTATATATTCCTACCCTAATTTCCCTACTTTTGTTACCTTGTTGAATTCCCTTGTTCTACACTATCCCAAGTTGGATTAGAAGCCCAAATTTTCCTCCTCTTGGATCTCCTTCAATTATTCCCTTACTCCCATGTGATGATCCTTGGTCTCTTTCTCCTCCTAACTTTTTCTCTTTTGCTTGCAAACCCTCCAATTCATATCCCCTAACTTTTAATCGTCGTCATCTTGAAAGCCATAAGCTCTTGCTTTTTAAGCAAAAAACAAGTGTGAAAAATACCTCCTGTTGATGTGTCAAGCCGTGCTAGACATGCCTCAAATATGTTGTAGGTTCAACCAGAAGTGAGCATCCCTATTTGCTAATGCTTTTCCTTGTCGTCCTCATAGCCATCCAGCTTGTATATTGGCTGAGATGAACCCAAAAGCATCTCACATCATTTTTTACCCACTATTGCACGTTACTTGTGGCTTTTTAATCTTTCTTTTTCATATTACAAAGCTCAATAGCCTATTGAGTGGCCATTTGATTTGGTCCTAAGCGCAAGGGCCATAGTCTAAAACCAAGTGATGCTCAAGACCTTAATATTTCTCAAAGTCACATGCCCAAAGGTGCCCATTCAAGTGGCTGAAGGCTCAAACTCTAGTATTGCTTGAAGTTCGTATTGCCTAAAGGTCAAAATACTCATGCCCGTTAGCCCAAAACGATGTTCTGATAAAATCTTTATCCTAGAAATATTCAAATCCCTTTAACACTAGGTTGGTAACCTAACAGGACATAAAAGTGTCCTTTCAAGGTTTTGAAAAAAACCTCCAAAACCATAGTAGATCCACTCATTTTGTAAAATCCTTTCATGAGGTTATAGTTCAAGGCCTACTACACATGGGAAAAATAAGAAACTTGTAAAATTTCTCATCTTTTGGTCACACCAAGCCTCCAAAGTTGATGGACCAGTGCATTTTCATCAAAACAGTCATTTCTTACGATTTGTTGCATAAAAATAAGATTAGGGATTTTTGTAGGACTTGAGATAAATTCCCTAGTTAACTTCAATGGGTTGGTGATCACAACATATGATTGCTTCTCACTCACTATTTTTTGTTTTGCCAAAATAAATAGGTACAAAAAAGTTGAATTTTTACCATTCTGCAAACCTATCATCAAAGTTTCTATAGCCACGCTCAATACAAATAATATATGCATGTTTTTTTAGTTCCATATTGTCCTTTATGTTCATAAGGAGCCATGGAGCATGTCAAAATAATAATTCATTTCTTACCAAGGAGAATCTTGGGGACAAAGATGAAGTGTTAAATACAGCAAACATGAAAAAACTGGGTTCAACATTATGAGTTGTAGAATCCCATAGAAACTATTCAATATCTAGCCAAATTTGATCCTTATGACTAAATATGGTTACTACCTACAAAATGCATGTAGTTGTCACAAGAAACTAACAATATTGAAAAAGCTATACTTGATATACTAGAATGTTTCGTTTTCTTCTCTAATTGAAAAAATCAACCATTGTTGTGTACTATGCAAAATAGGGTATTAGGTGCCCCAAAACTCAAGGAATATTAGCTTTATGTTACAGTATGAGACATAGAAAATCAAAAATGCATTTGGATATCATGAATTCCACCAAAAAAATCATAGAAGAGCTAAAATTGGCTAAAAAACAGGATTTGACAATTTTTGTAATTTGGTCATAACTTACAATTTTAGTATTTATTTCTCCCTAGAAGCATCAAGACATGTTGAGGACTACTAAAGATAGTTCTCTAGCATTATAGACCTCACAAACATGAATTCTAGAGTGGTATAGTTGCAAAAAGTTGAAAAAAGCCAAAAACAGGACCCATTTTTTCACACAGTTTAGGTTGTGAAATGTTGTGAAAGGACAATGTTAAAGATGGAATTGATATTCCAAAAAAATGTTGAGTTTTTTTCAGCTCATGAGACAACTTTCTAGATAG
Organism: Adiantum capillus-veneris; assembly: GCF_014529385.1. Lineage (NCBI taxonomy): Eukaryota > Viridiplantae > Streptophyta > Polypodiopsida > Polypodiales > Pteridaceae > Adiantum > Adiantum capillus-veneris. The sequence goes on from NC_140958.1 coordinate 118,511,839, forward strand.
ATAGCACCTCAAAATCCATTTTGAAACTCTTGACATAATTCAAGGAAAATGGTCACTTAACAGGACATAAAAATGCCCCAGGACATAAAAGTGTCCCATTACCAACCTAGTGTTAAGCCAATCCTCAATTGTATTTATTACACTATATTTTGGCGATATTTACACTTTATTCTTCAATAAATCCAAGAAGCATTTTTCCATCTCAATCTCGATTCTTACACTTTCTTCTTGAATAAATCCAAGCATAATTTTTCCATCTCAATCTCCACTCAACTGGTTGTCTTGAATTTATGTCCAGGACTTGGTTATTCTCCCATGTTTTTCCTTGTAAACTCAGTGGCACGACATCCACCCCAATGAACTTGAAAATTCTTTGGCATGTGTTAACCTCATATCCTCTTGCATCCATTGTATCATCTTGCACCCCACAACCTTGTCTACAACTCTATGGGTAACTCAAAAACTTGGTCTGCACCAAGCACAAGAATTTGAATCATACCTCATAGAACCCTTGAACCACATTGAAACTCCTGCAAAACCTCTTTGCAACTCTTTACACATTCAAAACATCTTAGATCATAGGGCATCATCAAACATACCCTTATACTTGAACACATAAGTGTATCCACATCAAACCATACAGGCCTTCTTTCTATCATTCATGTCGACTTTAGTTTTATGCTTGGTAAAATGGATTCTCCCCACTTAGCTTCTTGACCCACACTAGGTATTCCTAAAAGATTGATACATGTGCAATATTTGAATTTATTTTTTTGTTTGGCACAAAACTTCTAGAACCTCATCCAAAATCTACGTAAAGTCGCTATCATCTTCTTTTTGTAGTTCCAAATATCTCTCATCAAGTTGAAAGAAACCCCTAGTATTGATAGCTTGAAACCATTCTAAAGCTTCATCCAAAAATCTCATAAGCTCTACGTCTTCTTTATCTGAAGAACTCTTCTCATCATATAGAGAACACTCTCTTCAATCCTCTCACCCTCATAATACTATGCATGATTCTAAAAAATAGCGTCTATTTCCTTGTCCATATCGTCATCATAATCCTTCAACCTGTTTGGTAAGAAATGATTCCAAATCATCTTGCACACCATCTAAATAAAAACTTTCATCAACATTGTCTTTGATAATTAAAACAATGACAAAAACATCTTTCACTTTCATTGTTTACCTTGCTAAATGTCTTTGTTCTAATTGTCTACACTTTCCCCGATTGGCTTGAAAGCCCAAGTTTCCCTCCTCTTGAATCTCCCTCTCTTCTTCCCTTACTCCCTTCTAAAAATCCCTACTCTCTTTCTCCCCTTGACTTTTCCTCTTCAATTTGTAGACCCTCTATTAATATCCCTAACATTTAATGGTCATCATCTTACTCCCCTTTGATGATGCCTAGTCTCTTTCTTGATGATCCCTACTCTCTTTCTCCTCCTAACTTTTCCTCTTTGGCTTGCAAAAATTCCTATTTATATCCCTAACGTTTAATGGCCATCATATTTTTCTTTTTAAACTAAAAAAGCCACATGTGGGAAACACGTCTTGGTGACATGGCAAGCCATGTCAAAGGCTCCTCAAATGTATCACTAGTGGAGCTAAAAGTGAGCTCCCCTATTTGTTGATGGTTTTCCCCTTCGGCCTTGTCACTATACGATTGATGCATTGGCTAAAATGAGCCCAAATCTACACGCATCGATCGAGTTTATCTCCCACTTGGATGCATATGAAGATTTTGGTTTCTTGACATCTATATAGTAGATGTGTGGGATATTTTAGAGTTTGCAAAGATGGCTCATTCATGCCAAGTTTGCATTGTTGGCATCGTGGTCATGCAAGGCACGTCATTCGGTTTTGACACATGCTAGAGAGGTGGCTTCAATGCCAATGATGATGATGTCACATTTTCCTCCAGTATTTCTCTTGGTTATATGTTTGTCACAGGTAACATTTCTTCCCATTGGTTTCTAGATGAGGATGCAGTCTTCCACATCACACCATGTTGTGAGTGGTTTGCCCTTTTTTCTCTAGTGGGAGTTGTGGTAGAGCATACTTGGCCGATGGTTCAGTGTTTGAAATTGCAGGATCAAGAGATGTATGTATGTCATTGCCAAGTGGTCCATCATATGTACTTCAAAATGTGTGTTATGTTCCTTAGCTATGAGACATTTTGATCTCTCTAAGATAGTTAGTAGACTGTGAATGTCGGATACTACTTAGAGAGTAGTCTTTTCAGTTGCATTGCAGATTGAGAGAGGATCTCGGAGTGTCTTGGACTATCAATTGCATGTATTTGAGGTACGATACCATTTGGTATCAATTTGGTTATAGACACATCAGCAAAAGATGAGGCGAGTCTCTTTTGCGGATATCTAGATTACTATGCATGACATGTATGTAGCTAATGAGTTGGAGCGTCCATGCTCGCATGAGACACATCAAATTTTACCCTCTTAGGATAGAGATGACTCTGAGTACAAAGATGGATGATATGGAGTTTTTTTATATCCTCATGCTAGAGGCTGATATAGTAATGTCAGGATATCTAAAGAGTAGTCATGTTGATGCAAAGGATGCACATAGCATTGAGGTACTTGCCACACATAGATTGGCAGAGGTTGCATTGAGTCGTTATTACAGATACTAGGGACTCGTTGATAGATTTCATGTAATTTTCATTTTCCTTGGGGAGTCTCATATACGACATTTTAGAGTCAAGACCCAAGATATCAGTTGCATTTGAAGCGTTTCAGTTGACTCTATCAATCGAGTGATGAGGTACACTAGAATTATGGAGCTATGTAGGTCATTACCAAACACCTAATAAAATCTAATATATAACCAACTTAAATAATTTTCTCATATTACACTGATCATTGAATGTGGGATAATAAACGGGAACAAGGGTTAGAATATAGACATGTGCTTATACGGATCTATCTCAACATGGGGCCAATGGTAAAAGGGGTCAAAATGGGAGATGGTATGTAACACTCTTGGCTATGAATGAAAATGCAACTAGGAGCTATGCTTCAATGCTTAATATTGTCATCTTCTCCATCTTCATTACTATGCTATTATGTATGCTAAGCAAGAAGAGTGATGATAATCTAAGAACTATTTCTTTCTTCTCTAAATGTTTCTTCTTCCTCTTCCCTGCCCTCATTCCCCACTAGCTCTCTCCACTTTTGAAGTTTTTTGAGGCCTTGGGGTTGAGGCCGGGGATGGTGTCACAAGGAACACAAAGATTGTATTGTATCAAGTATTTCTTGATGGGAGAATCTATAATACAAAAGACTATTGGAGGGGGACCGGCTCCATATAAATCTGGTCCTCAATTGTTGTCAAGTTCTCTAAACTCTCTCTCTTGCAAAATTATTGTTCATGCCAAGTTAGTTAAGTATTATGGTTACGTTGCTAATTAATTTTCCTCTCTATGTTCTCAAAATAGTCTCATAAAAATGCTCACTCTAATTCTCCCAATTCCGCTATTCTCAAAGTTGATAGGCCATTTCTACTGCATTGGTATCAGAGCTATTGGTTTCTCTTTTCTTTCTTAAGAAGAGAGGTCCTTAAGTTGTCCATGAAAGGTTGCACCTTTTCATTGCAATAGGGTAAGTGGGATAGGGATCTATTATCTTGATTGAGAAGGACTTAGTTTGAGGTACACCATTGGGAACTATAATCTTAATAAAGGAGCCTCTTTGGCCTTGCCTTTGGCTTAACCATTATTGAGCTAGGAGCAAGATCAATAGGAACCATAATCAACAGAGCAATGTTAGACCCTCTCCAAAAGTCTTTGCAATCTTTATTGTACTACCCACGGGTGTGGCTGCTTGAGAATTGATTTTCAAAGGTAAAGAAGAGTAGAAACTAAGGTTTTTGAGGGTACCAAAGCACAAAGTAATTCTTTACATAAGTACAATTAGCATGGCTGACAATAACCATGAGAGTAGATGAACATTGATAGCTTTGATTTTGCACATGGAGGTGCTAATGATGATGCCCCCATGTTCATTAATTACCTTGTTACTAGGTTGCAACAAGCTATGTGCAACCCTGGTTTTCAAGACAAAGTTACTCAACAACTTTGTCCTTATGGGGTTTCCCTTCCTCTCCAAGAGGAGAGAGAGCTTAGGAGGCCTCTTGATGAGACCCCCAAAATAAGATTATTTCCCATAAGAGAGGAGGAATCCAAATAATGAGAAATAAGTGAATCCCTATGTTCCTTTGAAGATGTGGCTCCATGAAGACGGTGATGATCGCCAACTCCTCCCAAGAGGAAACAGTCAACCCACAGTCCTTCTCCTTGTCACTCCAAAAGGAAAGAGAGGAAACAAAGGAAGAAAAGGGTAAGAAAGAGCTCACCCTCTTATCCTTCTTCTTCACATTCCTCCTCTTTATACAAAAGCAATAGCTATTCTCCTAGAGAATACAAGAGGGGAGGACATCACAAATCTTACCCTACATGGCGAAGGTCCCAAAAGCTCAAGAAATTCAAAGAGGGAGGAAAGAGTATCTCTTTTCTCACCTATGATGGCACCTTTGTGCTACCAAAAAAGTATTGGCCTTCATCCAGCAATTTGATGCAGCCTTTGGAGATGAGGGCTTCACAGAGTCCTCCAAGCTATACCATGTAGCTACACACTTCCAAAAAATCTTCTCCTCAATGGTGGGATAGCCTTTGTGGCAATGGTGAATCCCCAAAGACATGGAAAACTCTATGAGTTTCCATCATGAAGCAATTCCTTGCAAGTGATGCAAAGAACAAAGTGCTTACCAAATGGCAGAGTTTGAAGATTCTCTCCCATGAGTCTATCTACAAATATGTGGACAAGTTTTGGGATTTACATCTCAAGGCTACTACATTTCAAAATATAGACTTTGCCAAGAAAAAGAAACAACTTTGTGTGGGATTACCTGAAGAGATGGCCGAGTACGTCAACTCCCAATGGCCTGGTTATATCACCGAAGTAATCCACCACACTATGGTTGCTATGCACATCAATTTCCAACAAGCGGCTAGAAGGAATGTCAAGCCCATGGAAAGCAAAGATAAAAGTGATGCAAAGGAGAAAACCAATGCCCAAAATTCCTCCCAAGGCAATTCCAACAACAACAACAACAATCGGTTCATGGAGAAGGGAGTTTACAAGGGTAAAAATAAACTCTCTCCTAACGATCTTGAATCTTTTTGTGAGGACCACAAATGTTTTAAGCGTGGGGAGAAAGGACATGGCTATCGTTCTTGCCCCAAGAGAAATTCCCGCAATGAGACTCCTAGAGATTCCACTATCGAAGCTCCAAAAGAGGATGCTTATTGCAAAGGGTCAACTCTCTCCTATGCGTGGGGAAAGGTAAGGGAGCATGACGCCTCATCTTGTTTGACCCTAGAGCTTCCACTATCAAAGCTCAAAAAGAGGAACACAAAGACGCCTCATCTTGTTTGACCCTAGAGCTTCCACTATCAAAGCTCAAAAAGAGGAACACAAAGATTGTATTGTACAAAAGTCTCCCTTGATAGGAGAAGCTATAATACAAAGCCTTTTTGGAGGGGGGACCGGCTCTATGTAAATCCAATCCTCAATTGTTGTCCATTGTTCTATTTCTCTCTCTTTTCAAGTATTGTCTATGCCAAACTAGCTAGATGTAATTGCTATGTTTTTTTCTCCAACTAAGTACTCTCTCTATGCTCATTAGAACTTGTTCTTAATGAAATGCTCAGTATGTTCTCATTTTCCACAACACACAAGTTACTAGTGCCTTAAATGTTACATTTGTTCTCCAATCCTTCTAGTGTAAAAGAAACATGGTACATACCGCATGTGTGTGGACTATCAAACACTAAATCATATCAATATCAAACATAGATTTCTCATATATCGAGTAAAAGATCTATTCAATAAGCTACAAGGCTCTATCTACTTCAATAGGATTGACCTTAAAAGTGGCTATCATCAAATAAGGATAGTGAATGAAGATATCCTAAAGACCACATTTCGTACAACGTTAAATGGTCTTTATGAATATCTAGTCATGGATTTTGGCTTGACTAATGCACCAGCCACATTCAACTGTTTAATGAAGAAAATATTTAGACCCTAATGAAAACTCACTAAAGTGTTCTTTGATGATATCATCATCTAATTCAAGTCCTTGGAGGAACACAAGCAACATCTCCAGGTGATTTTTCAAGCATTGAGGTAGAACAATCTTTTTATCAATCAAAAGGAAAGAGAATTTTTCCTTTACCATATGGATCCATCAAAGTTGGAGGTAATAAAATCATGGTCCAATCCAAGGAATCTACATGAGCTAAGAAGCTTTATTGGTATGTGTCCTCTCAAAAACAAGGACCATTATATGACTTAACAAAGAAGAACGTTAAGTACTCATGCATTGCTCTACAGAGAAAAATTCTTTTGACAAGCTCAAAGAGAAGCTTACCTCCCAACCCATTCTATGCTTCCGGATCTCTCAAAGCCATTTGAGGTCCAGCGTGATGCTTGTGGTGATTGCCTTGGAGCAGTCTTGCTTCAAGAAGGGCATGCCATAGCATGTGAGACCCAAAGGCTCAATGTTAATGAACAATTCTTGGGCATATACAAAAAAGAGCTTTTAGTTGTTCTACACGCCCTAGACACATGGAAGCACTATCTCTTGGGGACTCCATTTATTGTATGAATAGACCATCAAAGTCCCAAGTACTTCATGATGCAAACCAAGCTTTCTGACAAACAAATGAGGTGGGAAAATTTTGTTTTTCAATTTTATTTTCATATTTCTCACATTGTTGGTAAGCACAATCAAGTGGCTGATGCACTTTCACGACAACCAAAAGTTAATGTGGTGTTTATAGCAACTCACAATGATCTATCTTCTATGATAGATGAGTATGCTACTGACCCTGACTTTAAAGACATAATGTCAGCCCTTGCATAGGGGAAGAAAGAAAAACCATTCACCTTGCAGGATGGTTATGTTCTCCATGTCAATAGGCTATGTGTTAGCCACTCCCTTTGTGAGAAATTCAAGTATGAATCCCATGATCCTCCCTATGTGGGGCATAGATGCATTCAACCTACTCTTGCAGGAGTGGAGACTAACTTCTATTGGCCTACCATGAAAGTGGACATACAAGAGTATGTTTCAAAATGTGTGGTATGCCAAAAGACTAAGTATGATAGAGGGAAACAACCTAGATTACTCTAGCCATTACCAATCCCTAATTCACCATGGCAGAGTATATCCATGGATTTTATCTTTGGATTATCCAAGTCTATCCATGGGAATATAGGAATATGGACAATAGTCGATAGGTTTAGTAAGCAAGCACACTTTATTCCTGTCAAAAAGACTATTAAGACACACCAAATGACAACTCTCTTCATATCTCAGATTTTCAAACACCATGGATTGCCAACATGCATCATGTCATATAGAGTTTTAGAATGACCAGTAATTTCTAGAAAGGTCTCTTTGACAATCTCGGTACAAGATTGAATTTCTCTTTGGCCTGTCACCCACAAATGGATGGCCTAAGTGAGATATCCAATCTTACGATACTTGGTCTACTAAAGGCTTATGTTAGAGTATGCATACAATAATACTTTCCATACTCCTAGGGAAAATCACCTTTTGAAATCATAGAGGGAAGACCTAAAAGTCCCTTGCCACTTAAAATACATGGGAAGATCTTCACTACCGATGAATATAGCTGTGACCTACAAGAATCTTTCCAAAAGATTAAGGATGATATATCCATCTCTCAACAAAGGCAAAAAGATGCTACTGACAAGTAGAGAAGGGCCTTAACTTTTAAAGAAAATGATTGGGATACTTAAATTTCCCGAGGCTCGATTGAAACAAACGATGGGCAAAAATCCTACAGGCCATCAAAAGTATTATGCTAAACTAGGAAAAAGATACTGTGTTCCTTTTCAAATCTTGAAGCCAATCAATGAGATGGCTTATCACCTCAAGCTGCCCAACCATTGGCTCATACACAATTCTTTTCATGTGAGCCTACTTAAGCCCTATAAAGGAGAGCCACCAAGTGAACCAATTATTGAAGACCCTCCCAAAACAAAGACCAAGAAGAGGTGCTACAACCCGAAGCTATCCTTTGGCATGAAGAAAAGGTACTATGACATGGTAAGATTATGTGATGGTATCTTACTAAGTTAAAAAAATATGCTTTTGAAGATGCTAGATAGATGCAACGAATGTAGCTTAAGGATAGTATGAACCGTGTCAATGATTACAATGCTACATTATAGTAAACAGATGTACATGTTTCTTTTCAATGCACTACAAAAGGTCGCTTAAATTCTGGCACCAAATTACCGGCATCAATGGCGGGCATTGGTATATATGTAGGTAAGTATGGAGGGCGATGATTTTTATTTTTTTTTAATTCCAGTTTGAATTTTTGACGCAGATACCTATATCTCTTCCAGCGTTTATACCAATGTCTCTTTTGACAGCTATATAGATGAATTTCAACGCTTGCACTGACACCTGTACCGATGGAACGTGCAAAAAACAAACCCGTGGGTCTTTCCCAGTGCATTTCTCTATTTTTTGCCTCTTCTCTTTCCCTCCTCCTCCTCACCTACTACAAATCTGGTGCCTAACAACTTGTCGGAGGTGAAAATCTTGCTTGTGGACTACTCTCTAGCACCAAGGTGAGATTATTTTCAAGTTTTCTTGTAGGTTTAGGTTTTAGGGTTTAACATAATGTGTGTGTACGTGTGTGCGCGCGCACGTTTTTGCAGGTTCAAGGACGTCTACAAGACCCTTTATTGCTCAAATAGGCCGCATGTGAGTGCTCAAAACTTTAATGCATATTAAATTGATTTGTATATTGACAAAATAAAATTTCATGCTATTTAGACTTTTAATGCTTTAAGTTTGTATGCCATTTTGTTTAGAAATAATGCTTTGGAAAAATTTGTTTTGAAATTATGATTTGTGTTGTGAAATTATGGTTTGGGGTAATTTTATTTTGAAATTATGCTTTGGAATTATGTTATGAAATTACGCTACCATCTCGTCATGTTGTTTCAAAATTCTGTTTTGAAGAAATTTCGATTTGAACTATGTCATTTTTAAAATGATGCGAGTGATGAGGTTTTTGTTATAGATTTTTGTAAGGTCTCTACTTCCGAATTTCACACAGTTTCTATTATGCATTTGAATTTTCTAACCATTATTCATTATTTAAGATATTCGAGTTCAAATTATGAATCATATGTTGAGAAAACCTGGAATATAAAATTTACGCTAAAAAAATCCGACATGTTTAGCTATACAAAATCTGTCTAGCTTATTACAATATTCATTTACTGATTGTAGAATTCTCTCTTACTACTGTAAAGTTTAACTTGAAAATTTCAAGTAAATTATCAGTAAGGAAATAAATAAAATATTTATAAAGTCCAAAGATACACATGGTCGACACATAAAGGTACATGAAGGGGACAAAGTGCGACACACAGTCACATGAAAAGGAGAGGCTAGTCTTGACTAATCTTAATGAGGGGGGGCTGTGTGACCTTATCTCTTGATGATGAAGACAAATTGGTCAATCTGATGGGTACCACAAAGGGACCAAAAATACGGGTATGCATTTGAGGGAAAAAAAATCAAAATTAAAATAATAATAAAAATATTTTTTAAAAAATATTTTTTTGGAAAAAAAGTTGGACGTTTTCTTTTTTGTTATAAATATAGCATCCATACTCACACTTTAAACATAGAGATTGCTTCTATAGCGCTCACGAAGTGCTGCCGCTTCTCTTAAAGAGAAGGAGTCTACAAACCACTAAGAGAGCAAAAACTCTAGTGGATGAGTAAGGTGTGTATTAATTAAGCATTCAATTAACTTTAGAAATGATGTGAATATGTTCTCTTGTACTATAATCTCTCTAATAGATTGATAAGATTGAATTAACTTTAAGAAGGATATGTTTGTGTGTGCACTATCTTTTACTCTAAATCTCTCTAATGGATTAGTAAGATTTAATTAGCTTTAAGAATGATGTGTGTGTGTTATCTCTTACTCTAATCTCTCTAATAGATTAGTAAGATTCAATAAGCTTTAGGAATGATGTGTGTGTGTTATCTCTTACTCTAATCTCTCTAATAGATTAGTAAGAATCAATTAGCTTTAGGAAATGATGTCTGTGTTCTCTTTTAACCTCATTTCTCTAGTGCGTTAGTCAGATTCAATTAGTTTTAAAAAGGATGTGCGTGTGTATTCTCTTTTTTCTCTAATCTTTCTAATGGATTAGTAAGATTCAATTAGCTTTAGAAAAGATATGTGTGTATGTTTTCTCTTACTATAATCTCTCTAAGTATACCTACTCTCTCTAGTTAGTACATCTTCACTATTAACTTATGCATAGTTAATTGAAGTTAATACATAAGAGTACTCATCACACTCTTATTATGCATGATGAAATTCTCATTCACCAACTTTATTATCAATTAGATTAACTAGTATTTTGAATATTATTAAAAATTGATTTAGTTGAAATATAGAAATTGAAGTTAGAATTGGATTAGAAATGTCATGCATAAAAGTAATGCATTTCTAAACTTTCACTTGTAGTTTACACACTTAATTTTTGATTAACTAAGATTAGTAAATATTTTGATATATACAAATTAGATGTAGTATAACAACACTAAGTGTGAATCCGAGTTGGCGAGGGTTCAAATTACAGACTCTCTTTGGAAAATTTTAGTAAAGTAATATTCAAGAAAAATAACAAGGTTACTTATATGTAAAAATGACCTTAGATTTCAAGGAGATTACTAGGGAAATTAACCAGTTTAAAGTTCTAAGTGTATAACCTAAGTGTAGTACAAAAAATAAAAGGCTCGAAAGCATGCTCGAACCCAAGGCTCTAATGATCATGAAGCCGATACAAGTAACAGGGGAGCTCGTGTGGAACATGCTATGTCTCCACCAATTGGATCAATCGGAGCTATGGTATAGGTTAGTATTGCAGTTTCAAGTTATGCATCATTGCATATGCGAGACCATAGAAATATATTATTTACCTTATGAAAAGAAAACATGGACCGAAACCAAGGGGTTTAACCCCAAGAAACTCGGCATATGTTTGACAAGTAGGAAAGAATGTCCGGTTAAACTGGTTGCTATAAGAAAGAATATTTGGGAAAAACCTTCGGTATGGTTTCTCTTAAGTCTCTCTACTTATTAGCACTGGCATTATGTGGCAGTTTTTGAGGCGTGAGATGACGCCCAGGATGGCACCGCTGATGCTCTGGAGGGAGTACACCCAGATTAGCTCAGCTAGATACTATAGTTTTTTTTTGCCGTGGCATGAAGATGACGCCCAAATTGGCACCGTTGTTGTGACAAGAGTACGTCTAGATTAGCATAACGAGTACTTGTCGAGTGGTATGGGATGCTCATGATGACAAGGGTTTTTATAAATAATGTATATATCGATCGAACATAATAGCACTAGTAGACATTCTTAAGTGAACCTAATCCAAGGTTTGTTGATTTAAAATTGGACAACTTCTTGTTTGATTATTTTTTTTAATACTGTTTGAAGGGTTGTTTTAACGAACCAGTATCATAAATAAAGTAAAGGAACATGTATGTTTAAACAGAGGAGCATTAATTAGCTAACAAAAGAAGGGTGAGTGCGGTGTGGAAAGTAGGAGAATGATACCCTCATGGTATTGAGGCGGTCCGGGGCGGGCAACAAGAAGAGCAACCTCTAGACACCCTTCAAGGCTCCCGTGCTGCTCAATGGGGCTGGGCACAACACAACACAAACCAAAACAACAAACCCCCAGCCAAATCCCAACTACACAAGGGGCACCACCTAGTTTAAGAGCGAACTAGGACGCAAAAGAGGAGAATCGTTAGAGCAACCCACAAACAAGCAAGGAATTTACACTAACCCTAACACCAATGGAACACTCTCACACACTAAAACACGAGAGAGAGAGAGAGAGAGAGAGAGAGAGAGAGAGAGAGAGAGATGGTGCTCGGGCTGCTTTGAAGTGTATCGTTAATGATCAAGCAAACATAAATATATATATGTTAGAAAGAGAGAGAAGGGGGAAGGGGGTGCTTGTTGCACTAATGCCTTCTTACAAATCTATCATGACCAATCAAAGTGAGATTAGTATTTGTTCAACATAGCCTGAGTAAATTACACCACAACACATCACAAGAAAAAATCCACCCCAATCACTGTCTTAAGGCCAGGGGAGTCCTCTCCACCCTGTCGCCCTCTTACAGCATGTGGGATTTATGGCTAAATTGATAACAATACCCGGAGACAAGCTATCAAGAACTTAAATAAACACCAAGACACTTACACATCATTATTGTCCATGAATTCACGTTGAAAGGGAGACAAGGTATCCATGCTTAGTCCAAATTCACCCTCCTTGATTCAGCAAATGTTGGGCTTACACTAGTAGGAGAAATGATAGATTTCCTACTCTCAATTTAATGATCACTCTCTCTCACAATGGCATAGAGTTCCCTTGCTAATCACCCCTAATACAACACATACATATGCCTAATGCCAATGAGATTCCACTCAAGAGCTCCTTCTCAAGAGGTTGAGCTTGGCTTCTCAAGCTATAGCATAGTGCTTTTTCTTCTCCCCCTTTTGTGCTAGCTACACCCTCCTTTTATAGAAATTTTTAAGGCTAGGGTTACTCCTCTAACCATGGTTGGGTTAGATTTTCAGCAATTTATCTAATTTCTTCTGCTTGGAATTATCAAGAAGTTGGTGGGGAAAGAGAGAGGAGAGAAATGGAGGTGATAGGACTTTTCATAGTGGGTTAGTGTTAGTAGAGTTAGTATTAATTTACAAATGGAATTGGATATTTACAATGGGAGTATCCATGTAGGATACAAATAAGGAAGAAAAACTCTTAAGAGATAAGAAAAGGTGGATTTCTTACAAGGTTGATGCTCCAAGTGTCTTGAGTAGGGCCAATTTTGACGCTTGTTGACGGTCCAGTAGCTTTGACGGTACATTTTTTCTCCACTCTTGACCTTCCTTGAGAGACAAGGTAATTGAAGCTGAGTAATCAACCACCATGATGCTGTCTTTTAAGAGAAGAGGTTGAATTTTGTGGTTTTTTTGATAGATATGGGTAATTTGGAGGAGGAAAAATGAGACTAGGTGGTCAATTTTGGAATGGAATTGTGTGTGGGAGGTATGAGTTCACCATGGTTTCTCTTATTCTTCAAGGTTGAGGAGAAGGTGAGTAGGGTGCAGAGAGGAGTGGTGAGAGAGGTGGGGATGATGAGTGGAGAAGTGTGTGTAAAAGAGGAAAATGATAAAGTGGAAGAGAGAGTGTGGCTGCATAGCATGGAAAAACTGGGGTCCACTAATAAAATCATAGCTCACAGCTCGTAGCTCAAAAAAATATGAAAAAAATTTGAGACAAAAGTTCAGCCAACGAGCTACAACTTTTGTATGTATCACCTTTTCAAATTCGGAGAGCAAGTGAACTTTAAAAATTCAGCAAAACGACCGTTTTGTTCCACTGCACAAGGTCCTTGTGGGGTCCTTCTTTGGATGATTCTTTTGAATACCTCCAAGAGTGAGCCCTCCATAGTGCATGTATGCATGCCACCTACCCTTGACCTTATTTGGTAGGTCTATAATTGAAGATATTGTTGAGATCATGATATAAGTGAATAGTACAACTAAGAAAATCAAATATTGAGGGGTGTAAAAAATATGTACATGTCAAATATAAATAATATAAGTGGAAAAAATATAAAGGGGTCAATAAGAAATCTCTCTCATTATGAGGCTACCATAAAAAGATAAATATTTTTGGTGTTCTAATGTTTTAGAAAAAAAACAAAATAGATGTAGGAAGGGAAAAATCACAATAGTGAAAAAATATACACATAAATAAAACTAGTTTTTTTGGATTTTTGTTGGGGTGGAGTTACACCAAATATAAGAGAAGCTTACATGAAAATATTTCTATATGGAATAAAGAGTATGAAAAATGGTAAGAAAAATTGTGGTAATGGTGAGGCAATGTACAGAGCATAAATAACACACACCTAGGTAGAAATATTTAAATAAATATCAAAATAATTATGAAAAAATCTTTTATTTAGGCCCTATATACAAAGAAATATTTACATACGTATGAGCCATAATATACTTATATTTTTTATATTTTTTATATTTTTGGCTCAACTAGCCCAATGACTAGCTAATTGAGGGTTTTTTATTTCAGTAAGGAGATATGGGAAAAGTCCCCTAACTCACACGCACCTATATACAGTGAAATGGTAAGGATAACCAAAATGTTTGAGTGATTTGATAGGGTGAGGTAGCTTACTATGGCAATTATGGAAAGCCAAAAAACGGCTATCATTAGCCCCCCCCTTAGATAATGGTACATTCATGTACCATTTATCCGATCATACAACATGTATATTGTGTATCGTCTGTCTTTGTCTGCTCTCGTTTTTGAAGAACCTTTGTTGTATGATTAAGAAACCTTGTGTGATATGAAAGGTTCTCAGAGCAAATAGCAGGATGTAATGAAGTGACGGAGTAAACCTCCTCCATTGAGAAGGTTTCCATAAGCACCCCCCAAGATCAAAGATCTTGAAATATCTTTCCCAAAGAGAGATGTATGGTATGGAATCACTTACTGATTTTGGTTGAAGAAACTTGTAGATTTTATTGTTGTCCATCATTGCATATATCACTATGAATGTGATATAAAAGATTGGTTGCTCTTCCTCCTGTGTAAGGTTGATGTATCTGCTACGATCTTCAAGAGCTTGTATGAGAAAATTCCTGAACTGTAGCTCATAAATTTCATTCAACTTGGGTAGGCTCATCAAGTCAAAATTTCTATGATCTTCATGATTTAGGAAAGATTGATCCATGCTTCCAACTGCTATTGGAAGATATTGCAAATGGTGTACCACATAAGTAGATAATAGACGAAGGTTTCTATTGCTTCCAACACATTGGAAGAGAATAGATTTTGGTATTGATTTATGAAATATCCACATGTAGCAATCAACAAGTTTTTCATTTATGATGAAGACTAGAAGCATCACAATGTGCGACCTCCATACACCAAAGAACCAAATGTAGAAGGTTTGGAAACATCTCTTCATCACCAAGTATTCATGTCCTCTTCCACTTAAGAAGGTATGGTGCCCCCGATGAAAGGTATATGTGAAGAGAGGAGAAGTTGACTTTGAAGAGGTGAAACCCAATGTGAAGATAATTGGGGCTTCAAAAGCTTGGATTTTCTTGCTGAGAGATTGTCCCATGAATGAAGAGCCACCCACTAAAACACCATTGGAGAGAATGATACCCTTCTGACAGTTTCCTTTTATGATTTTATTTTTTACTACTCTCCCATGTTCTTCATCCCCTTCTAAGCCCCCCCTTTGGCGAGGTTGTAACTCCTCACATTGTACCACCTCAAAGGTTGATGGATTACTGTTTGATTTTGTGAAAACTTTGGCTTCTTGCATGATACGTTCCTCCATGATTAATATACATGGGTCATACCAATGCTTTTCAACATCCTCAAACACTTCTTGAAGATTATCCTCACATGGATTCAACTCTCACTCTTCTACTTTGTTTTGGAGTTGGCATTCCATGTACACAATCATCTCTTTATGATCAATGTGGTCTATGATCTCCCCACCTATGATTTCATCTTCTTCTTCACTCTCTTCTTTTAGACAAGATACACTCTCAGAACATTCCATAAGATCAAGGTTACCTTCAAGGTCTTCATTCTCCATAGAGTCATGTTGCACAAAAGCTTCATCTGCTCGGACTAGAAATTGATCCTCCGCCAAAAGGTTGGATGTATCCATTATTGAATCATCAATGCCATTTGAGATATCTTGTGTCGATTTTTGCATGCTTGTGATAGAGGTAGAAGAAAGAGATTCCACATTTGAGTCTTGGCCACACACTTTAGCACTTGAATAATCAGTTGGCATGTAAGTAACTTCTTCAACATTTGTCAGAGTAGAAGGAGACAAGTATGGCAAAGGAGATGACTCCTTGATAGACACACTTTCATGATGGTTGGTTCTTCCAGCATGATGGAAACCATTTTTGATGTAGAAGTACTTGTGAAACTTCCTTCGGGCAGTAGTGACCGCTTCTTCAAAGGTAGAGGGTCCACTACAAGTAACCTTAGTCTTTAGGAAAGGAGACAAACTCGAAATAAATTGCTCCACTTTTACATAATCTGGAAATGTAGAACTAAATCCACATCTTCCCCATTGACGAGAAAAAATATCCTCATAAGCATAGTAGTCTTCACCATGTTGTTGAAGTCTCCCTAATGAAGCCCATGCTGTCTTTGTTGTTGGAAATTTAGAGAATCTGGTCTTCAAAGCTTTGGAAATTTGGGTATATCCATCTTCAATCTGAGAAGACATACTCCAAAACCATTGCTCAGCGTTGCCTCTAAGGCATAGCAATAGAAAATCCCCTTTTTCAATGTCATCCCTTTTACCAAGGATACGACAAACCATTCTAAAATCAGCAAGAAAATCATCAACATCTTCTTCTAGATTTCCGAAGAAGATTGGGATATCATCAAAGGTATAGCGTGTCATAGTTTCTCAATGCTAGAACCACACAAAGATTAGTTCCAAACAATCATTTTCTCTCATGACATCAACTAACTACACAGAGTTTGGAAAGGTCTTTTAGCATGAATTCCAGATTCTTATGTGAAAATGTTTTTTTACCTTTCTTATGTTATGCTAATCCAAACCATATTCTAGATCAATTTTTGTTGCCTTGAAATTAAACTCGGTCATACAAGTTTTCATGATTCATATAATCTACTTGATTATACTAAAATTCAAGCATTCATGCAATACAACAACAATAAGCACAAAGTCATTCCTTCGTGGGGACACCAATTTGAGGCGGTCCGGGGCGGGCAACAAGAAGAGCAACCTCTAGACACCCTTCAAGGCTCCCGTGCTGCTCAATGGGGCTGGGCACAACACAACACAAACCAAAACAACAAACCCCCAGCCAAATCCCAACTACACAAGGGGCACCACCTAGTTTAAGAGCGAACTAGGACGCAAAAGAGGAGAATCGTTAGAGCAACCCACAAACAAGCAAGGAATTTACACTAACCCTAACACCAATGGAACACTCTCACACACTAAAACACGAGAGAGAGAGAGAGAGAGAGAGAGAGAGAGAGAGAGAGAGAGAGATGGTGCTCGGGCTGCTTTGAAGTGTATCGTTAATGATCAAGCAAACATAAATATATATATGTTAGAAAGAGAGAGAAGGGGGAAGGGGGTGCTTGTTGCACTAATGCCTTCTTACAAATCTGTCATGACCAATCAAAGTGAGATTAGTATTTGTTCAACATAGCCTGAGTAAATTACACCACAACACATCACAAGAAAAAATCCACCCCAATCACTGTCTTAAGGCCAGGGGAGTCCTCTCCACCCTGTCGCCCTCTTACAGCATGTGGGATTTATGGCTAAATTGATAACAATACCCGGAGACAAGCTATCAAGAACTTAAATAAACACCAAGACACTTACACATCATTATTGTCCATGACTTCATGTTGGAAGGGAGACAAGGTATCCATGCTTAGTCCAAATTCACCCTCCTTGATTCAGCAAATGTTGGGCTTACACTAGTAGGAGAAATGATAGATTTCCTACTCTCAATTTAATGATCACTCTCTCTTACAATGCCATAGAGTTCCCTTGCTAATCACCCCTAATACAACACATACATATGCCTAATGCCAATGAGATTCCACTCACACTCAAGAGCTCCTTCTCAAGAGGTTGAGCTTGGCTTCTCAAGCTATAGCATAGTGCTCTTTCTTCTCCCCCTTTTGTGCTAGCTACAGCCTCCTTTTATAGCAATTTTGAAAGCTAGGGTTATTCCTCTAACCATGGTTGGGTTAGATTTTCAGCAATTTATCTAATTTCTTCTGCTTGGAATTATCAAGAAGTGGTGGGGAAAGAGAGAGGAGAGAAATGGAGGTGATAGGACTTTTCATAGTGGGTTAGTGTTAGTAGAGTTAGTATTAATTTACAAATGAAATTGGATATTTACAATGGGAGTATCCATGTAGGATACAAATAAAGAAGAAAAACTCTTAAGAGGTAAGAAAAGGTGGATTTCTTACAAGTTTGATGCTCCAAGTGTCTTGAGTAGGGCCAATTTTGACGCTTGTTGACGGTCCACTAGCTTTGACGGTACATTTTTTCTCCACTCTTGACCTTCCTTGAGAGACAAGGTAATTGAAGCTGAGTAATCAACCACCATGATGCTGTCTTTTAAGAGAAGAGGCTAAATTTTGTGGTTTTTTTGATAGATATGGGTAATCTGGAGGAGGAAAAATGAGACTGGGTGGTCAATTTTGGAATGGAATTGTGTGTGGGAGGTATGAGTTCACCATGGTTTCTCTTATTCTTCAAGGTTGAGGAGAAGGTGAGTAGGGTGCAGAGAGGAGTGGTGAGAGAGGTGGGGATGATGAGTGGAGAAGTGTGTGTAAAAGAGGAAAATGATAAAGTGGAAAAGAGAGTGTGGCTGCATAGCATGGAAAAACTGGGGTCCACTAATAAAATCATAGCTCACAGCTCGTAGCTCAAAAAAATATGAAAAAAATTTGAGACAAAAGTTCAGCCCACGTTCTACAGCTTTTGTTTGTATCACCTTTTCAAATTCAGAGAGCAAGTGAACTTTAAAAATTCATCAAAACGGACCGTTTTGTTCCACTGCACAAGGTCCTTGTGGGGTCCTTCTTTGGATGATTCTTTTGAATACCTCCAAGAGTGAGCCCTCCATAGTGCATGTATGCATGCCACCTAGCCTTGACCTTATTTGGTAGGTCTATAATTGAAGATATTGTTGAGATCATGATATAAGTGAATAGTACAACTAAGAAAATCAAATATTGAGGAGTATAAAAAAATATGTACATGTCAAATATAAATAATATAAGTGGAAAAAATATAAAGGGGTCAAAAGAAATTTCTCTCATTATGAGGCTACCATAAAAAGATAAATATTTTTGGTGTTCCAATTTTTTAGAAAAAAAACAAAATAGATGTAGGAAGGGAAAAATCACAATAGTGAAAAAATATACACATAAATAAAACTAGTTTTTTTGGATTTTTGTTGGGGTGGAGTTACACCAAATATAAGAGAATCTTACATGAAAATATTTCTATATGGAATAAAGAGTATGAAAAATGGTAAGAAAAATTGTGGTAATGGTGAGGCAATGTACAGAGCATAAATAACACACACCTAGGTAGAAATATTTAAATAAATACCAAAATAATTATGAAAAAATCTTTTATTTAGGCCCTATATACAAAGAAATATTTACATACGTATGGGCCATAATATACTTATATTTTTTTTATTTTTGGCTCAACTAGCCCAATGACTAGCTAATTGAGGGTTTTTTATTTCAGTAAGGAGATATGGGAAAAGTCCCCTAACTCACGCGCACCTATATACAGTGAAATGGTAAGGATAACCAAAATATTTGAGTGATTTGATAGGGTGAGGTAGCTTACTATGCCAATTATGGAAGGCCGAAAAACGGCTATCAGTATCATTCTATAGATGGGTGGACCCGATGAGTCGGGTAACTTTCCAACGCTAGAAATTGTTTTTTTTTAATAGTCATAAATATTAAAAGAGACAAACCTTGGCGGCTATGCTTCTAAAACATGGGGAGAAAAGCGCATAGGTTGGTCACTCTAAGATTTATACCTTTAGGTATAATTGATTATAGATAGTTTTTAGATAGGGTTATGGTGGTCATGCTTCGCCATAGCGAGATAGGACAAATCCTTCAGTAACGGTTCATGCCCGTGGCTACGTAGTAGCTAAGGCAATGTCCGTTGGTTTTTCTTGCTCAGGATTGGAGACCTATCAAAGTTTCTCTGCATCTCTTGACAAGGGGCAGGGACCTCACATTGGTATCAAAGCCTAGGTTAAAGCTTGGGGAGATTTTTAGATTGATGTTTGGATGTTGAAGGATGCGAATGTTTGAAATAATAGAAGAACCTAGAAAAATTGTTTTGAGTTTTTATATGGTGTTGAATATTGAACTTTCGTGGTACAAGAAAATGTCCATTCAGCCTACCATAAATTCAAGGTTTTTACCATCATGTTTAAAACTGCATTCTAATCACCAAATTATCAGTTTAGAAAAACGGTGATGATGATTTTGGATAGGGTGTTTGCACCACCTATCCCAATGGTGCATGGAGGATGGGGTATCAACTAGAGTCCATCTGGAGGAATCTATACCTTCGATGCTAATAAGATTTGGTGCATGGATACCAACCTCAAGAAACTTCGATGGGCAGAGGAATTAAAAATCATCGAAGTTTTTCTTTTCATTGGTACTAAGAATCCGGATGCTACCATTACCTTGGGAGGAGAAAATATATCTCAGACTCAATGGGTCTATAACCAAGTTACAAACGTTATCCATGGTGGTAGGATTCGACCCATATGTGTATCTCGTAGCTTTCAAGGGTCAAAGGAAACTTATTATTTTGATCCTTTAGCCTATCCTTTTGTAATCACTAAACTCAAAATATAGAGACATTACAAGCCTTGTACCTAAAGGCTACCAACCTTGGTAGCAAATAATGTGTATATAAATAAAGTTTGGATTAATATTATCTTTTTTTTGTATTATTGTCTGATCAAGTCTTGTCTTAAAGTGGATTAAAGTTAGAGTATCAAATAAAGTTTCACTTAATCTATAATGCACAGAGTGCAGTGTACACATCTTTTCAAGAGAAAAAGCTACTTCTCAAGCAAGCTAAATTTCCCTCTTTTAAGGGGGAAGCAACCCTAGTTGAGCGTGATGCAGAAGTGTGGCTTGAAGAGATGGAGGATTATTTTGTTGTTGCTAGTACTACTCCCGATAACCAAGCAATGTTGGCTATGTTTCGTCTCAAGGGGATGCCAAGCTTTGGTGGAAACAACACTGCAAAGATAATCAAGTAGCTCAAAACACTCAACTTGGAAAGACATTAAGTATGTTGCCCAAGGATGTTATCTTCCACCTGCACACGAATCCCTTAAGATTAATGAATTCTTCAACTTACGTCAGTTTCATCTTTCAGTGGAAGAATACTACTCCAAATTTGTAACTCTTAGGTGCTATGCTCCGCCAATGACTGCAGATCAACAAGTAGCCCATTCCTGCCAAGGGCTAAATGCTCCTTCAAATACTCGTCTAGAAGCCATGAGGCATGTAGATTTGCAAGATGCTCTTTTAAGAGCTAAACCATTAGCTAAAGAAATTTCAAACTCTCAAAGGGTATGAAATGAAAATATAAGAAATGCTGGAAGGAGAGGACAACCTATGATGTGGAACCAAAGGCAAGTTCACCCAGCTCACCAAACTCATCCAATAGTTGCAGCTTCATCAAATGGAGCTCAAAATGCACATCTTAGATGCTATGAATTCAACGAGCTAGGACATTTTAGGAATGTATGTCCTAGGCAAGTCTCTGCAACAAATATACCTAATCGAGTCAGCGGGCGAGGTCAAATAATAAATCGTGGAGAAAGAAATGGAGGACAAGGTCGAGGGCGTGGAATGGCTACCAAAGTCAATGCTATCATAGGAGAACCAACATTGGGAGAAGAACAAGAGGAAAGAGTAACTCTACATGTTGCAATTGATAACCCAAGGGTAAGACAGCAATATGCTATCATTTAAACACCTGCAAATCACCAAGGTGAAAAATTTGAGCTTCTTATTGATTGTGGTAGTACTCATTCTTTCTTGTCACCTAAATGTTTAAGGAGGTTAGGACTTAATCAACACCTTGCTAGAAAGATGAGAGTTGAATTAGCCAATGGAAAGGAGGTGTTATCTCAATACACTATGGGAAAAATAGATTTCAAGTTGGGAGAATACTCTACTTCTGCTACTTTTCGAACCTTACCCATAGGAATCTATGACGGAATTCTTGGAATGGATTGATTAACCACTCATAATGCCAAAATCCATTGTGCCCAAGGAAGTGTTACTTTTGTGGACAACCAAGGTCAAGAAGTCACTATTCAAGGCCAGAATGGACGACCAAAAGCTTACTTGGTCAAAGCTAATCGTCTTTTGAAAGGGTTACGAAAGGGTCAACAAATTTTTTTAGTCAAACTAAACAAAGTAGAAAAATCTTCATGTGGCTAGAAAAATTTTCAGATGTTTTCCCTGCTGAACTTTCTGAACTACCACCACCTAGGGAAGTAAACCATGAAATCAAAATTTTTCCAGGTAGTGAACCAATCTCAAAAGCACCGTACAAGATGTCACTTCCAGAGGCTATAGAGCTCAAGGAGCAGCTCAAGCAATTGATTGAGCAAGGGTTTATCCGATCTAGTACGTCTCCTTGGTATGGACCGGTTCTCTTCCAAAAGAAAAAGGATGGCTCTCTTCAACTTTGCATATATTATAGGGGATTAAATCAGGTTACCATCAAGAATAAATATCCAATTCCTTGTATTGATGAGATGCTGGACAGATTACATGGAGCCAAAATATTCACAAAGATCAATCTTCGATCTGGCTATCATCAAATTCGAATCCTAGAGGATGATATCTCCAAAACATCTTTCAACACATGTTATGGTCATTACAAATTTATAGTGATGGCTTTCAGACTTACGAATGCTCCTACAACTTTCAATCTTCTGATGCACGATATCTTTAGAGAATTCTTGGATGATTTTGTCCTAGTATTCTTTGATGATATCTTAATTTATTCCAAATTAGAGGAAGAGCATGAAGGAAATATTGTTAAGAAGTGTTAGAGCTTTTATGCCAAAATAAGCTATATGCAAAGAAAAGCAAATGTACCTTCTTTAACCCTAAGGTCTGTTACTTAGGGTTTATCATTTCACCTGAAGGAGTCTCTTTGGATCCTGACAAAGTCAAGGATATTGTGGAATGGCCTCAACCCACTTCACAAACCTAAGTCAGAGGGTTCTTAGGTATCACAAGGTAGTACAGGATCTTTGTAAAGGACTATGCTCTTAAAGCTGCACCACTAACCGACTTGCTAAAGAAAGGAGCTATGATAATTTGGGAAGAAAAACATGAATCTTGATTCAAACAGCTTAAGGAGTATCTTTCTTTAGAACCTCTCTTAAAACTTCTAGACTTCACACAAGAATTTGAAGTGATCACAGATGCTAGTAACCTTGCATTAGGAGGATTCCTTACTCTAGAAGGAAGGCCCGTAGCTTACACTTCTTAGAAGTTTAGGATTCATGAAGTGAATTATTCTACATATGATTTAGAATTGCTAGCGGTTATTCACGCTCTCAAGCTATGGAGACATTATTTATAGGGACACAAATTCCAATTGGTAACAAATCACAAGAGCCTTAAGTGGATTTTTACCCAACCTAACCTTAACACGAGACAGAGGAGAAGGATAGAGCTCATGCATGAATATGATTTTGATATTAAATTTTAGAACAGGCAAGGATAATGTTGTGGAAGATGACTTAAGCCGTAAAGATTTTCTGGGGGCAATTTCCATGGCTAACAACCCTATTTTAGACAAGGTCTCGGCTGCTGCTGTCAGAGATGTAGATTAGCAGATGCTTGCTAGTATCCTACGTGAAGAGAGGGTATCATCAAATCATCTTAAACCTCTACATTACTCCTTAGAAGATGGGAAAATTTACTATAGGAATCGACTATGCATACCTAAGGATTATATTCTAAGGAATGCTATCCTATATGAAGCACATGATGGCCCAACTTCAGGACATCCACGTTATGCCAAAACCATTAAAGCAATTCGTAGAAGTTAATATTGGCAAGGTATGAAGGGTGATGTTCTTTGCTATGTCAAGCAGTGTTTGTCTTGTCAAAGGATTAAGGCAGAGAGAATAAAGATGCGAGGTAAATTACATCTTTTAGATATTCCCCAAATGAAATGGGAATGTATTAGCATGGAATTTATCACCGGGTTTCCTTCTGTTCAAGCTGGCTATGATTCAATCATGGTCATAGTCGACTTGCTTACTGAAGTGGATCACTTAATCCCAGTCAAGACAACCTTTACAGCTTCAGATATTGCTCGTCTATTTGTGAAGGAGGTTTTCAGAATTCATGGTTTACCCAAGAGGATTGTCAGCATCATGATGCCAAGTTTACTTCAAAGTTTTGGGTATCATTGTTTAAAGCTATTGGAACCCAGTTATGTTTTAGTACTACTTATCATCCTCAAACTGATGGCCAAATTGAATGAGTTAATCAAGTAATTGAAGACATCCTCAGAGCCTACTGCAATAGAGAACCTCGCAAGTGGATTCAATACCTACCCTTGGTCTACCTCTTAACTTTTCTGACCCCACTATATGGGTAGCAGCCTGAAAGAAAATGTTTGAAGAAATGGAAGCTCAAACCAAAGCTATTCAAATGGATATTCAAGCGGCTCAAGATCAACAAAAGAAGTACGCCGACTTGAAAAGATCTGATCGGATTTTCAAAGAAGGTGACAAATTTTTCTTACGAGTAAAGCCCAAAAAGAGCAATCTGTCTCTTGGAAGGTATAAGAAGCTTAGCTACCGATATTGTGGACCTTACGAAATAATCAAGGTTGTAAGTGATCAATCTTATAAACTAAAACTCCCTTCCCATCTCAAAGTGCATGATGTATTTCATGTAGGTCAATTAAAACCTTACGTACATAACCCTGACCATGTCCTTGATGATGAGCAAATCATTTTACCTGCTCAAGATGTTTTACAGCTCCAACCTGATACTATCCTAGAAACTCTAGAGAGAAAGCTTAGGAATAGATCTATCAAAGAACATCTTATCTTATGGAAGGATTTCTCTATAGAAGATGCTACTTGGGAAGATGAGATAACCCTTCTTAAGGATTACAGTCACACAGGAAAAGGAGAGGCTAGTCTTGACTAATCTTAATGAGGGGGAGCTGTGTGGCCTTATCGACGGCAAATTGGTCAAGCTGATGGGTACCACAAAGGGACCAAAAACGCAGGTATGAATTTTAGGGGAAAAATTTTTAACAAAATTTATTTTTAAAAAATAAAAAATATAAAAATATTTTTTTTGGAAAAAAATGTTGGACGTTTTCTTTTCTGCTATAAATAGAGAATCCATACTCACACTTTAAACATAGAGATTGCCTCTATAGCGCTCACAAAGTGCTGCCGCTTCTCTTAGAGAGCAGGCGTCCACAAACCAGTAAGAGAGAAAAAACTCTAGTGGATTAGTGAGGTGCGTATTAATTAAGAATTCAATTATCTTTAGAAATGATGTGAATATGTTCTCTCGTACTATAATCTCTCTAATAGATTGATAAGATTGAATTAACTTTAAGAAGGATATGTGTGTGTGCGCACTATCTTTTACTCTAGATCTCTCTAATGGATTAGTAAGATTCAAATAGCTTTAAGAATGATGTGTGTGTGTTATCTCTTACTCTAATCTCTCTAATAGATTAGTAAGATTCAATTAGCTTTAGGAATGATGTGTGTGTGTTATCTCTTACTCTAATCTCTCTAATACATTAATAAGAATCAATTAGCTTTAGGAAAGGATGTGTGTGTGTTCTCTTTTATCCTCATTTCTCTAGTGCATTGGTAAGATTCAATTAGTTTTAAAAAGGATGTGTGTGTGTATTCTCTTTTACTCTAATCTTTCTAATGGATTAGTAAGATTCAATTAGCTTTAGAAAAGATGTGTGTGTATGTTTTCTCTTATTCTAATCTCTCTAAGTATACCTACTCTCTCTAGTTAGTACATCTTCACTATTAACCTATGCATAGTTAATTGAAAGTTAATACATAAGAGTACTCATCACACTCTTATTATGCATGATGAAATTATCATTCACCAATTTTATTGTCAATTAAATTAATTAGTATTTTGAATAATACTAAAAATTGATTTAGTTGAAGTTAGAATTGGATTAGAAATGTCATGTATAAAAGTAATGCATCATAAACTTTCACTCGTAGTTTACACACTTAATTTTTGATTAATTAAGATTAGTAAATATTTTGATATATAGAAATTAGATGTAGTTTAACAACACTAAGTGTGAATCCGAGTGGACGAGGGTTCAAATTACAGACTCTCTTTGAAAATTTTTAGTAAAGTAATATTCAAGAAAAATAACAAGGTTGCTTATATGTAAAAATGACCTTAGATTTCAAGGAGATTACTAGGGAAATTGACCAATTTAAAGTTCTAAGTGTATAACCTAAGTGTAGTAAAAAAAAAAGGCTCCAAAGTGTGCTCGAACGCAAGGCGCTAATGATCATGAAATCGGTACAAGTAACGGCGGAACTTCTGCGGAACATGCTATGTCTCCACCAATCGGATCAATCGGAGCTATGGTACATGTTAGTATTGTAGTTTCAAGTTATGCATCATTGCATATGCGAGACCATAGAAATATATTATTTACCTTATGAAAAGAAAACACAGACCGAAACCAAGGGGCTTAACCCCAAGAAACTCGGCATATGTTTGACAAGTAGGAAACTGGTTGCTATAGGAAAGAATGTTTGTCCAAAATATTTGGTATGGTTTCTCTCAAGTCTCTCTACTTATTAGCTCTGGCATTATGTGGCAGTTGTCGAGGCGTGAGATGACACCCAGAATGGCACCGTTGATGCTGTGGTGGGAGTACACCCAGATTAGCCCAGCTAGATACTACAGTTTTGTTTTGCCATGACGTCAGGATGATGCCCAGATTGGCACCGTTGTTGCTGTGGCGGGAGTACGTCCAAATTAGCACAATGAGTACTTGTCGAGCGGTATGGAACGCTCATGATGACAAGGGTTTTTATAAATAATGTATATACTGATCGGACATGATAGTGCCAGTAGAGATTCTTAAGTGAACTTAATCCAAGGGTTGTTGGTTTAAAATTGGACGACTTCTTGTTTGATTATTATTTGTAATACTGTTTGAAGGGTTATTTTAACGAACGATTATCATAAATAAAGTAAAGGAACATGTATGTTTAAACAGGGTGGTAGTAATTAGATAACAAAATAAGGGTGGTAATAATTAAATATGTTTAAACAGGGTGGTAGTAATTAGATAAAAAAATAAGGGTGAGTGTGGTGTGGTAAGTGGGAGAATGATACCCTCATGGTATCATTCTATGGATGACTTCTTGTTTGATTATTGTTTTTTATACTATTTGAAGGGTTGTTTTAATGAACGATTATCATAAATAAAGTAAAGGAACATGTATGTTTAAACAGGGTGGTAGTAATTAGATAAAAAAAGAAGGATGAGTGTGGTGTGGAAAGTGGGATAATGATACCCTCATGGTATCATTCTATGGACGGGTGGACCCGATGAGCCGGGTAACTTTTCAATGCTAGAATTTTTTTTTTTTTCAATAGTCATAAATCTTAAAAGAGACAAACCTTGGCGGCTGTGCTTCTGAAACATGGAGAAAAAAGTGCACAGGTTGGTCACTGTAAGATTTATACCTTTAGGTATAATTGATTATAGATCGTTTTTAGATAGGGTTATGGTGGTCACGTTCCACCATAGCGAGATAGGACCAATCCTTCACTAACGGTTCATGCCCGTGGCTCCGTAATAGCTAAGGAAATGTCCGTTGGTTTTTCTTTCTCAGGATTGTCTCAACCTATCAAAGGTGCTCCGCTCCTCTCGACAAGGGGCGGGGACCTCACAGTTTTGTTCAAGTTACAGGTTAGGTTAGGGTATAGGTTATATGTTAAATTATAGGTTATAAGTTAGGTTAATTATATGTTAGGTTAGATTAGGTTTAGGTTATAGGTTAGGTTAGGTTAGCTTATAGGTTATGTTACGTTCTAGGATGTTATTTATGTTAGATTAGCTTACAGATTAGGTTCTAGGTTAGGTTTTAGTTATGGGTTATGTTAAGTTATAGGTTATAGGCTAGGCTTAGATTATAGGTTAGGTTATAGGTTAAGTTAACTAATATTTAGGTTATAGGTTTGGTTCGGGAAAAAATATGATGCTCCCAACTAAAACATTGGTGGCCCATAACCATGATGTTAGTAGCTCACAAAATTACTGCCAAGTCAATTTCCCTAAGACTCTCTCTCACTCAGGATAAGGGTATCACTCCTCACCAACAAGGTTTCATCAAAGGAAGATCTATTTAAGATAACACCTTGACAAAATTGATTCGATTAGAATACACACCATTCACCGTGCAAGATTGTGTCGGTTATAGGTTAGGTTAGGTTTAGGTTAGAGGGAGCGAAAAATTAATAGTAGAAAAAATACAAACAGATTTCGAAGATGACTCGTGTACTTCAAAAAATGCAAACCGACTTTGGTTAGGTTAGCCTATAGGTTAGGTTTAAGTTTAGGGTTAAGGCTAGGTTTAGGTTATAGGTTAGGTTAGATTATAGGTTAGGTTAGAGCTAGCAGTAAATTAATAGTAGAAAAAACACAAACGGACTTTGAAGATGACTCGTGTACTTCTAAAAACGCAAACGGACTTTGGTTAGGTTAGGTTATAGGCTAGGTTGTAGGCTAGGTTATAGGTTCTAGGTTATGTTAGGTTAGGTTAGGTTTATGTTATAGGCTAGGTTAGAGCTAGCGGTAAAAAGTAAAAAAAATGCAAACGGATTTCAAGAATGACTTGTGTACTTCAAAAAACACAAACGAACTTCGATTAGGTTATGTTACAAGTGAGGTTATAGGCTAGGTTTAATTTAGTTGTAGGTAAGGTTATATGTTAGGTTAGGTTAGGTTATGGGTTATAGGTTTGAAAACCTTCGCGCAATTGGACTTTAAAAGCGCACACAGAATTCAAAAACACTAATATATAGTCATTGACCATGTGGTCCTAATCTCCATGCATCTCTAGACTAAGGTGTGCGGGGATCAGACATGGCTAGAGAATGTGAGGTTGTTAGAGCTAGTGGCAAATAGTTGAAAAAACACAATCGAACTTCAAAAGCGCCTTGTGTACTTCAAAATGCAAACGAAAATTGATAAACGAAGTAAAATAACGCAATTGGACTTCAAAAGCGCACACAGACATCAACAGCCTTAATGTATAGTCATTGATGAATAAAGACGAGATTATTACCGTGTGGTCCTAATCTTCGTGCACCTCTAGACCGAGGTGTTTTAATTATTTGTTGCATCATTGATAGATAAAGTATGGACGATAGTATGGCGTGTCCTTGTGTGCATTGCAAGCATCAGATCTTTCAAAAACAAAAAATATACAACCAGAACATACGCAATCACAGTCTCTTTCCAATAAAGCAACTACAAGACCTGCACTATCGATCTCATGTTCCATAGACAATAGATCAAACTCCACAAGTAGATATTGCTCCAACTTCATCCCAGAGAAGAAAATTTTTAAACGAACAGCCATCGACTGAGTCCTCCCAACCAATACGTGATGTGGCATTTCAAGAAGTAGAGATGGAGCAGATGTTAGATGTGTTCTTTGACATGTATTACATCATTGAAAACATAGAAGACAAAAACATTCAATGCAATACTGCGGACCAAATCTCAGCCATCCCATCCATATCGACGGCATGATAGCAATGATAAAGAGGGTGAGATGATGCAAACTCTTGCACGCATGCCGCTTTACAATGGTGCAAAAATCTCAGTTCTTCGTACCGCGTTGGCAATGCTTAATTTGCAGTCTGTGTCTACGGGTGGTCTGAGGCCTCACCATGGCCGATGACGATGAGACATACTCTCCTAGTTTTAGTTTTCTTGTCACTCCAGCCACCGGCATGTCACCCGAGCAGATGGGTCTCTTTTTGACACAGTTCACACCAGAGCAGATCACGATGGGACAGAACATTTGGGCAGCAGGTTCCTCTAGACCTACTACGGGCGACCCTACACCTAGGACTCGTGTGGTCCCTACACAGACCGGTCCCAACCTCATTCGAGTGTGTCCCCTATGCCTAGGACTAGTGTGCCCCCTACACCGACGAGTGGTATGTCCTCAAGATGAGGTAGGCGTCGTTCTGGAGGTGGTGGTTGTTGTGGTAGCGGTTCTATCGATGTGCCCATACCACCGAGAGAGCGTCCCCCACTCTCTTCAGCAGATAGTTCACCAATTGACACACCACATACACCTTGGGAATCACATGATCATGATCCTAGCAAGGTGTACAAGAGCAGGGATGGGGCTCTTGTGGTGGATAGGGTCGGAAAGGCCATGCAACAGAGGATTCGATAGCTCTGTATGGTTTAGTTTGGTCATTTTGTGATGGAGGTTTGGGATTATCTTGACTCAATGAAAGAAAGAGTTACATTGTCGAGGCCATTTGTAGAGACTACATGCCGACGGAGGGGTATGATGAAGTCTCAAATGGATGGATTTTGGGCATGGTGAAGGCCACAATGTCACATGGTCGGTCAGAGGCGAGAGATAGGTACAATGTAGACAGTCCAAATCCGGCATGGTTGGATGGAGAGGAGTGGGCGGGGATTCACGAGAGACACAAGACAATACAGACAAATTCAGCAGCAGAGAGATGCAACCAAAGCACATTTGGAATCTGTTAGAGCGTCATATCTTGGGAGTGGAGGCTACGACACACTTTGACATGATTTTGTAAGAATTATATGTATGCTTTGCATTGTTGAAACTATATATGAAGTTTGAAGATTTATCTCATGATGAGACCATAATTTTGTAGGAAGTTGTCGTGAAGCGCCTTCCGACACGCCGATAGGAGAAGTACGGGTACAAGCATAGACTTGTGGCCCTTTTGACCGAGCTGTAGGAGGAGGGAGAGGATGTTGACTGGGAGGCATTACCATGATGGTCTTCTTGATATAGTCTTACTCAGTCATCTTCATACAGTCTTCTTTGTACACTCTTTTTTGTAGCTGTGGTCTTCTTGATACAGTTTTACTCAGTGATTGTTTTCATGTACAATTGTGTAGTGCTTATGTTTATGGTTTTGAATTTCATTTGTGATTATGATTTGTTTCGCAATTATGTACGGCACAGAGGTTATGGTTATGATGATGGTACAAAGGTTTTGATCATGGTTTGGCAATCAAGTTATGGTTATGGTTTTGTAATGATGGTATGGTTAGGGTTTGACAATCATGTTATGGTTATGGTTTTCAATGATGGTATGGCAATCATGTGATAGTTATGGTTTGGTAATCACATTATGGTTATGGTTATGGTTATAATTATGCCGTTGTGCCTATGGTTTGGGAGTCGACGTTATGGTTATGATTTTGAGAACTTGTCATGATCAAGCTTTTGATTTTGTGGGTTTGTTCTTTTTACATACAGTTTTGCTAATCTATGTATACCCGCTCTTTAGTGTCAACTTGTAGGTGGAGTGCGGTTGCTTGTGCACTCTTTCTTTGGGTAGAGAGGGCTGTTTTCTGTTGCTGCAGTACATGGAGTATCAATTCCCAGCCCTCTCTACCCAAAAAAAAAAATTTGCAGGTTTGGTCACATCGAAACAAAATTCGGTATATGCACTGGTATAGGCCTAAAAAAAAACCGTCACTATCTGTTTAATTTTTGGTGCATATAACTGCGTGTATACATGCGTTAATAATTGCGTAAATTTTGATGGTTATAATTGCGTATATTTTGATGGTTGTTATGATATGTATATCGATGCTACGATAGCAACGTTTATTACGATGCTTATTCCAATGTATTTTACTCATTAAAAAAAGATTGTCTCATCGATATCTGCACCGATTTTTGTGCAACGTGTTGTAGTGATGATCAATGTTTTTGTCTTATAAGTTTATTTCTCTTTTTATAGTGCACAAATTTAAGTAGTATGCATGCTTAGAATCATGTTTGTGATGACGGCGTCTCTCAAACACCAAGTACGATTTGTCACTCTACTTGGGAGAATGAAA
This sequence comes from Adiantum capillus-veneris, assembly GCF_014529385.1. NCBI lineage: Eukaryota > Viridiplantae > Streptophyta > Polypodiopsida > Polypodiales > Pteridaceae > Adiantum > Adiantum capillus-veneris. The sequence goes on from NC_140958.1 coordinate 118,543,817, forward strand.
TGGACTAAAGGGCAGACATGCTTGCGGAAGCTACGTCTCCCAATCACCAAATGGATTAGTCATCCATCTTGGAATGGTGTCATAGGGTAAAAAGGGATCCTCTACCCGCTATTGACTAATGACTAAGGCTTTATCTTTTCTACCTCATAGTGGAGGACGACTATAGTTTCAAGAGAGAGGTAATGTCATAAAAAATCTAATAACTAACCAACTTAAATGATTTTATCATATTAAGATGATCATTTAATGTGGGAGAATAAATGGGAACAAGGGTTAGAATATAGACATGTATTTATGAATCTATCTCAACACGGGGCCAATGGTAAAAGGGGTCCAAATGAGAGATGGTCTGTCAAAGAGCAAGACTAGCTAATGGAGCTTAAAGACTTTAGAGTTAGTTTCATTAAAGACATTCAAAGGATAGTGTTAAAAGTCCTTTTACCTTAGGCAAGCTAGGGTTGTGCTTGAGGTGAGAATCCGGCCCAAGCTTGAGGTGCCTATTGTGCTTGCTAACTAAGGTGCTTGAGGTGCTTGTCATGCTTGCTAACTAAGGTGCTTGAGGTGCTTGCTGACAAAGGTGCTTGAGGTGCTTAATGACTAAGGTACTAAGACCAAATCTTGAGGTGCTTGTTGTGCTTGATGAATAAGGTGCTTGAGGTGCTTGTTGTGCTTGCTGACTAAGGTTCTTGAGGTGTTTGTCGTGCTTGCTAACTAAGGTGCTTGAGGTGCTTGTTGTGCTTGCTGACTAAGGTTCTTGAGGTGTTTGTCGTGCTTGCTAACTAAGGTGCTTGAGGTGCTTAATGACTAAGATACTAAGGTTCTCCATGACTAAGGTGTTTGAGGGATTAAGGTGTTCAAAAATTCAAAGCATATCCCTACTCATGAGGGGGCAAGCCCACTTTGTAAGAGCTAGAGAGAGAGCACACACACCCTCACACAAGGCAATCTTGGTATAAAGAAAGCAACTAGGACACTTGTCAAGCTTCTCTTCATGTTGCCCTCATCGTGTGCCTAAAGCCTATTGGTTGGCCTCCCAAGGGTTCCAATGATAATTTAGCTAATATATATACTTTTTTTGCTTTTATCAAGTCCTCTCTCTCAAAGGGGTAAGAAGGACACCTGTCCCGGCCTAATTTCTTCATAACTAGGAATTTACACTTTTAAAACAAAAACTAAGCATAGGCGGGGTATTGGGGCATCATTGCTAAGCATTTAGATACATTCTTGGTCGAAAATGACTAGGTCAAAAATCCACTGCTGTTAATAATTGCGATTTTGGAACTTGACTTAAAGTGGGGTTTGAGGCCATAGGCATGTGTACTTAGGTCTTATAAACTTGTCCTAGAAGTTTCGTTACGTTTGGATGTCATTTGATGTTGTAACGGATGTGATTTACTTGCCAATGAGCGATTGGCTTTTGGTGATTTCAGTCACTTGAGTGTAGCTTGAGTTAGATGCGAGTTGTTAGTTGTTTTCCGAGAGATTGACAACTTCTTGAAGCCTCTATGCACTAGTCGAGTCAGCTTCGTCCCATGGTTTGAAAAATTAATCGTAGTTCTCCGTAATACTGCAATAAGATAGGATGGTGAGGTTAGACATGCGTCCCACATTTGGCGTCGTTGTCGGGGATCGAAGAGACCTAAACTAGGAAAAAACATTAGCGTTTTCCTTTAACTTTCTCTAGGTTCGCCTAGAGTTCAAAACTCTCTTTTAGAAATTGCATACCTTAAGATTGTTGTCTTTGGCTGTGTAGAGGTAGCTTAGAAGTAATCGTACTTACTGAGTACCTTTAGGACTATAGGATTGTAGATTTAGATTAGGATTTGGAGGATGATTTATAGAGAGACAAGTCTTAAGATCAAGACGAGTGTTTGTGGACACTTTCCACAACCCCATTTCATGAGAAACTAGGAGTAGAGCAAGTAGAATCCGAGGTGGATTTCAGAACATTGCTCTCTCTGAAAGAATCAAGTGTGAGTTGTTATGTAAAGTTGCAGAATTTCAGGTCTACGGATAGAAATAGCTTGAAAAGACTCAAATTCACTCAATCCGGTTGGAGAGTAAGCCTAAGAGTTGTCCGAAGCAGTGGGTAAGCTCAAAGACACTTCGAGGTAAAAATTTCAAGAAGTTGACCAAAACTCAGATTATTTACTTTTTCTTGACATTTTAGGCCAAATTAAGTTTTGACTTGATTTATAGGCTTAAAAGACATCATAAAAAGACTGTCTTTGAGAAAATTGCAAAAAAGTGCTCATTTCAAGCCTCAAGTTAATAATCGTGATTATTAACTTTTTGCTCTAAATTGGCCAAGATTCATACCATTGACTCATTGTATGTGTATAAACAACTTTTGTAAAGGCCCAAAAGATTTGGATCACTACACTGGCAAACAAATGGGTAAAAACTAAAGTTTGTACTGACGTTTTAAATCTTGCTTGTAAATTGGGTAACAATTTATCCAAACTTATTGAAAATTGATCCATAGGCTTATATTGATGTGATAAACATGTGTATACGCTTAGTTGACCAAAAACTTGTAAAATTTTGTCAAATATAAATAATCACGATTATTTACATCTGCCTTGTTTTTGAACTTTTTTGACAAAGTTGGTATACCACTAACTTTACCATGTTGTAATAAGCCCACAAACCAAATTCGGTAAATTTTGAATCATTGGATTGAAAATTGTGACTAAAATTGCAAAGTTAGTCTGCAGACAGATAATTGATGACCATTTGACCAAAAATTGTCCAAACTTGATCAAAATTGGCTAGTGACCTTAACATAAGGTGCTTAACAAATCTATGTCAAAGTTGGGACAAAAATTTGTAAAAATTTGTCAAGAGTAAATAATCGCGATTATTTACATCTTCTTCAAAACTTGGTGATTTTGCAAATTTGAGTATACCACAAGGTCAAGCACATCAAGTAGACCCCACAAATGAATTTTGGTGAAATTTGGATCACAAAAGTGAGACTTAAGTTAGATTCTCGAAATCAGAGTCTGCGGACACGGAACAATGGGTAAACTTGATCAATAATTTTTTCCAAACTTGTTGAAACTTGCCCAAGGGCTTTAACAAGTTGTATACTTGCCAAACCAATCCAAAAAGTGTCAGAATTTAACAAAAGTAAATAATCGCGATTATTTACTTCTGTTATCCAGCGACTTCAATTTTGACTTTGGGCTTATATAGTGTTAGACCAGCATAAAATAAGGCCATAGGGAAATTTTGGGTTCAAGCGGATAAAAATTGGTATAGATACACTCAGTTTACAGGTTGCAGATTAGACCTTTGATTTTGCTAACCTGAATCTGAAAGTCAAAATTTTGACTTCCATAGCACGATTTGAAGTGATATACAAAGACCAATCACGAGAGTCTCAAGAGCTCTACTGTCCTTATAGAAAAATAGCTAATTTGATTAATTTTGTATAGGAATCAGGTTACAGACAAGGAATCAGTGGCTTGACCGAAAGTTACAATTGAATTGAGTGAAAATTGACGACAAGTCAATCCAAGGTGAGTACTCTATCCAGGGCTTCATAAGTCTATATGAACCTTAGATCCGGTCGTGTACTAGAAAATCAAGGCCTATTTAGAGAAAAAACCAGTAGAGTATCCACCGAGGAAAGCGTAAATCAAGGAAACTCCTTGCACACAATTCTTGAAGAAGTCTCGGACACTTTTTTAGATTCAACATCCGAAATGTCTTCTTACTCGACTCACTCAGAAACCGGAATGACAATGCGCTATAAGCATATACCCTCTTTTTACAAGACTAATCGTCATGGAGCCCAGGTTTACTTGGATCCTAATGACGAAGAGTATGCTATTCGCATTGATGACCATGGTATTGAGTTCGAAGAAGAGGTTAGGGAAAACAAACAAGGAAAAATGTACATAGATTAAAACGGAACTCGATATGTACAAGTCAAAAATCCGGATGTGGTAGACGAATGGGGATTAGAAGTAGACACTATAATCCCAGATATATCAGCAAAAGAAGGACCACCAACTTTGGAATTTGAGGGATACGATCAAGTAGACTTGAAGCCTTTGAAACGGCTTAGTACCGATAATCCTAGGATCGGAGTCTATTGTTGGGAAGACAGAAACATAAAAGATCTTTTGTGGACTTCTCATGCGAGACCAGGACAATTAACGGCCATGAAAATCATCTATATCTTTAAGATCAAAGATAAGGGATCTGCAGATCTACCAACTTACTTGTTTAGGGATTGTATAACAATGATTTTGTTATGATGACTCCTGAGGAGGTAGAACAAACCAAATACCAGGGGTATTCCATACGGGATTGGATATTGGGTCAAGGACCAGAAACCACTCCAAGAGACGAACATCGTGAGAGATCATCTGAGAGTAATGTGAAGAAACCAGAACACCTCATCACGTAGAAAACCGGGTGACACTAAGGCCAGTCCAGAGCTACATGAGTCACTATTTTCGACAGACTGGTTGGAAGAACTCGGAACAGGACCAACTCCCATAAGACCAGGAGTTGAAACAAACAGATGTGTCAGACTAGCTGATTTCCCGGGGAGGTCACCTAATAAAAATGTAACCTATCACGTGAGTTCAACAGAAGGGTATTTAAAGTTCTTGAAACTTACAGAAATATATATACACAAGGGTATTATTTTTTCAAATTTGAAAAAAATTATAGATTTTAAAAGAAAAGGGTACATTATATTCTTAACAAAATTCACAGATAAGGGGCTTTACAAACATGTCTTGAACGCACATGATATGGTAGTTTTACACATAGTGAACCCCACGAGGCTGATTTTCAAAAATGGGTTAGAAAATATAGTGGATTAGAGGATCCATATGAACACTTAGCAAGCTTTAAGCAAGTGCTAAGAGATAAGCGTATATTCGATTTCCATACTCAATTCGAGGGGTTTGGAATGACATTAGAAGAAAAAGCTCTAACATGGTTCCAAAACATTCCACCAAGGTCAATCATGTTAGCTCAAGGATTTGTAGCTGCTTATTCTAAAATGGGGATGAAACATAATACAGTAGCTCAAATCTACATCTTTAAACAGAAACATGGTGAGTCTGTTAGGGATTGTGCAACTCGAATGAAACAATACATTACCAGATGCCCAGAGATGGACATACCTGCAGAAGAACGACTTGTATCTTTGTTTTTGGAGGGACTGCTAAACAAAGAACTTCATGCTATACTCTATAGTAAAAATAATACAACCCTAGAGACGTGTGTGTCTGATGCTATTGACCTAGGAGACAATTGTGAGATCTTCAATGAAGAGGATGTCCCTAAGGATAACCAAATCGAGAAGACATCATCCACAAAACCAGCACAAGTGGGAATGGCTGCTGCGGCACCACTCTCAGCCATAGAAGATATGCTAAAAAGGATGAATGACATGATGAACAATATGTAAAAATCACCTATGATAGGACCAGGACAAGGGATATCCCCATAGGGACAACCCACGAGTGCTCCTTCAGACCAAAGTATGATGGGAATGTGTCCATGAGGCGAAAACCCATGTACAAATATCAGCCTAATATGGCTCAAGCTCAAAGACCATCAATGGGTATGGAAAGAACTCAACCTCTGTTGGAACAACAACCTCCGTATCCAGGGTATAATGCGGTGCCTGTAAAGTACATGCACTCAGAAGAAGTCATAGATGAACAAGCAGTAGTGCCTGTTACACCCTATGCAGAGCCTAGTCCATCTACAGTAATGGTAGAGGGAGATTGATATAGTCCACATCGGTGGACTATACATAATGCGGTGCCTGTAAAGTACATGCACTCAGAAGAAGTCATAGATGAACAAGCATTAGTGACATAATGCGGTGCATGTAAAGTACATGCACTCAGAAGAAGTCATAGATGAACAAGCATTAGTGCCTGTTCCACCCTATGCAGAGCCTAGTCCATCTACAATAATGGTAGAGGGACATTGGTATAGTCAACATCCACCACCAATGGAAGAAACCATGACTTATGCTCCACCGGATCTTGCACCAATGTATTATGTAGCTAATCAAGGTGTCAAACCTCCCATGGGAAGACCCATGATGAAGCCCAAAACAGGAAACTGTCATAACTGTGGTGCTGATGACCATTGGAAGAACGAATGTCCAGAGCCTGACAAAAACCTCAACCAATTGAAGCCTATTGTATTCAATGTTGCAAAAAGGGAGGACACTTTTCAGAAGATTGTCCTAAGAATCCTTTGAACAAGGGAAAAACTTTAGTAAACGTAGTCCAAGTGATGCCTAGTAGCTCATCAGAGAGCAAACCGATTATTCCAATCAAGGTAATCACTAGAGCCCAGGCAAAGAAAAAGAAAGATAATTCCTCTGATGAGTCGGAGAACACAAAAGTTTCTTCTCAAAGAATCAAAAGAAGCAGAAGAAAAAGATAGGAGATAAGAAAACAAAAACAACGGGTTGAAAACGAAGAGAAAGAAAACATGCTAGCCTAGGACAAGTTGAGAGAAACTGACAGTGAATTCAAGGAAACAACCGTGAAATCTGGAGGATCCATTATGGTTGATAAAACTTTTGAGCCTATTAATGATGCCTTGTAAGCTTACCAACCAGGACTTAAAGCAGGCCAAAACATGGAAAACAAATGGAGAAACTATCCATCTCCGACATGGAAGCAGCGAAGCTGGAAGCTTATCAAAATTTGGTAAGAATCACGCAAGAAATGCTGGATAAACAAAAACCCAAGCTTGACAATATTACAAAAATAGAAGAGCTTACGATAGAAGAAACGAAAGCAAAATCCGATGTGGTGGCAGAACCCCACCTTGAAACAAATGAACCAGAGCTCATAGTGTCGGATAGCGAAGATGCCTTAGACAAAATTCCATTTGTAGAGGAAGACTGGCCAGGACACTTATGGGAAAAGGTAAGAGAGAGCAATGATGGGAGCCTAACTTTAAAGTCAGCTCCTATAGAGGAAGTCTGGTTGGATAGCCTACCATCTAATACGAACATGGATTTACAATCCTTGTACGGGGATTGTGGATTGGAGGCTTCAGGAATATCTAAGCCTGTGACATTAAAAACATTACCTTCTTACTTGGGAGATAACGAAGATGAATCTATCATTTGCTAGACCACTCAAGTAAAAAGAGCCAAACAGACCCTAGAAGTAGACAACATTCATTCAATCGTGTCTACACCTATCCAATGTACTCTTACTTTGGGAGAACTGCTGAAACTTAGACCATACTTATGGAACGATTTACATAAAACCTTAGAGAAGGTTGGGATAACGGGGTTTATCTCTAAGAATTTGGGAAAAATGAAAAATGAAATGGAAAACAAAGAGGTTCGATCAGTTCCTATGAACAAGGTCAGAGAATATTATGAAGGGGAAGAAGGAAACACCACCCTCCCAATGAAATATAATGACATTGAAACCATGGAAATATTGGATAGTGGAGCTGGCATAGCCATAGCCACTAAAGCAGTATGGGAATCCTGGGGATAGCCATCGATTAGACAAACACGAATGAACTTAAAATTGGCTGATGGACACATTGAGAGACCACTAGGGCTACTAGAAAAAGTGACAGTCAACTCCTGTGGAATTGAATATCAACACACTTTTGCCATAGTAGACTTTGGAAAAAAACTCAACTATGAAATCATATTGGGAAGACCTTTCATGCGACAGGTACAACTTATCCAAGATTAGGGAAACGACTATCTATACTTGAAGCAGGTGGGATCTATAACAAGAGTCAATCTAAAAGATCACACCTATAGAGATGTCTTGAAAACACCCATCCAAGAGTTTGATTTAGTCTCTTCGGCTGAAACTAAACTCCCATCTTGGTTAAACAAAGATACTCCTATTTGGATGTGCGGAGCTTCAGAAAATGAAAGCTTAAGACGAGAGGAATGTATCTTAGAAAGGGACTGTACAGACAAAGGCTACATACCTGAACCCTTTCCAGAGCATTTATTTGAACCATTCGAGTGGACTCAAATTTTAGCGACAATGGATGTATGTGTGAATACGTCTATGTCTACTCAATTTTGCAATGAGGATGGCTACAACATAATTCCCATCCAAATGATGTCAGTCCTTAACATTGAAAACAAAGATGAGAAAACAAAGGACTTGATGAAAGCTCAACAAGTCTTTTCTGACCTCTTACGATGCAACTGATGAGTTAGATGAACACTCAGCTACCTCAAAAGATTCGGGGTCAGAAAAAGAGCATACGAGGGCTCAATTACTCTTAAAGGGAGGGGAGGAAAAGTTTTTTGACTTTCTAAACCAAAAATCAAGAAGACAAAAATGGTATAGAAGAAAGAGAGACACCAATATCGTGAAAGCACAAACTATGCCATCAGTCTCCAGTAAAACACAATTCTTGATGCAGATAGATGCTAATGATTGTGTCAAGGACAAAATAACTGGCAGATATCCTTCAAACAGAAACTCAAAAATGTCTCAGACATCGAGAAAAGCAATGAAGGGTACTCACGAAGAACATAAGGATAAAAAACCACTCATGACCAGAGTCGAGCGGAAAAAGAAATATCAAGAGTTGAAAAAAGCTCTAAAGGAGATATACACCACCGAAATGGAAACCACGGAAGAGGATGGTAAGGATGTAATGCATGTTCCATCCCATTACAAAAAGTATACTCTCCAAGATCGGAAAATCATAATCGAACAACCTATTAGGGAACTACGGAAACAAGGCGAGTCTTATGAAGGACCTGAAAATGCTAAAAGGGTAGACTTGGTTGAACCAGGAGAAGAGCCTAGACCAGATTACATTGCAAATGACCTAACAGAAGACGAAGAAAAGCTTTTGTTGACCTTGTTAAAGGAATACTGGGATATCCTCGCTTGGTCTTACAAGGATCTCAAGGGTGTTGATCTAGAAATCTGTCAACATACTATGCCCATGAGAGATTATGTGAAACCAAGTAGACAAAGACCATACACTTATAACAAAACATTTTCTAGAAAGATCAAAGAAGAGATTGAAAAACTGAAGGAAGCCGACTTCATTTACGAAATCGAACACACAGATTGGGTGTCTCCAATTGTCATAGTACCTAAGAAAAATGGGAAATTACGAGTGTGTGTTAAATCTCAAAAAAGTGAATGTAGCTACCATTAGAGACAACTTTCCTCTTTCGATAACTGAGCATGGTTTAGAATGAGTAGCAGGAAAAGAAGCTTACAGCTTCTTAGATGGCTTTTTGGGATACAATCAACTTTTGGTTGACCCAAAAGATCAACATAAAACTGCCTTTGCAACAGAATGGGGTATATTTTCCTATCGGGTTAGGCCGTTTGGGTTGACAAATGCTCTAGCCACATATCAGAGATTGATGAACCATGCTTTCAAAGAGTATCTTCGGAAATTCTTGGAAGTATATATGGATGATCTATACGTACATTCATCAATCCGGGCTAATCATTTTGAACACCTCAAAAAGGTATTCGAGAAATGTAGACTTGACACGATTTTCTTAAACCCTGAAAAGTGTACATTCATGGGAAGACAAGGGAAAATTCTTGCACATATCGTATCTAAAAATGGTATAGCTACCGATATTGAAAAGATTCAGGTCATTACTGATTTGCTTAGACCAACAATAGTCAAGGGGGTACAAGCCTTCATGGGACATTGTGGATATTACTGACGGTTCATCTACATGTACGCTATAATTGCAAAACCCATGTATAGCTTGATTACTCACTTTGAATGGACCGAGGCATGTGAACAATCCTTCATTAAGCTTAAGAAACCTCTCACCTCATCTCCAATATTGAAAGCACCCGATTGGGATAAGGTATTCCACGTACATGTAGATGCTTCAAACTTTGCTATTGGTTGTATACTAGCCCAACCAGAAGATGGAAAATTTGACTTTCCTATTTCTTATGCTAGCCGACAATTGAAAGTGGGAGAAAAGAATTACACCACCATTGAAAGAGAAGGACTAGGAATTATCTATGCCATTAAAAAGTATAGACATTACCTATTAGCCAACAAGTTTGTGTTCTTTGTGGACCACCAAGCGTTGTTATATTTGGTCAACAAACCATGCAGCACAGGGAGGATAGTGAGATGGTTCATCATTCTTCTGGAATTTGATTTCACTGTGGTTGTAAAAAAAGGCACTACACATCAACGAGCAGATCATTTGTCAAGGATAGTTTCAGGGGAATCACCTAAAGGGGTAGACGATGATCTACCAGATGCCTATTTATTCTCGTGGAAATGATACCTAGATGGTCGGAAAAAATTGTGTCATTGATGACAATAGCTCATGTGGATTCACCACTTCCTATCACAATTCATTTAATCAAGAAATCGGCTATGTATCAATTACTAGCTGGGAGGCTATATAAAAGGAATCAAGACAGGATATTGCTTTTATGCATTAACCCTGAAAAAAAGGATCAATACCTAAGTCAAGCACATGTTACCATAGTAGGACTTCACTTCGTGGAAGACCAAACTATGCAACGAATCTTAAGACTTGGAGTATTTTGGCTGACTATGAGGAGAGATGTTAGATCTTTTGTAAAATATTGCCCTCAGTGTCAAAAACAACCACCCATTCCTCATGTAACATTGTTTCAAATGTCACATGTTCCTAAGTGGAGTAATTATCTGGTTACTTACTTATCGAGCCGAACATTTCTTCAGGATATGAGTAAACTCTGTCAAAGAGCAATTGAAATTGAAGCAAGAGACTATGCTCTTATTGGAAACCAATTGTATCGGAGAGGTAAAGATCAACATTTGTGTCTTTGTGCAAATGAAAACGAGTATATTCCGATTATAGAACAAGCACATGCTGGATTAGCTGGAGGTCACTTTTCTAGTGAGACCACCGTAAGAGAAATCTTGATGGCACGTATATGGTGGACAACACTTTTTGCAGATGCCAAAGAATATGTTCGAAGGTGTGATGCTTGTCAACGAGCAAAAATTCCAACACGAGTAGACAGCATGCCCTTAAGACCAATGATGGGGGCTCGAGCATTCGCAAAATGGGGTATACACCCGGGGCGGTCACTTTTTAGAATGTGTATGCTATCACGTGAGTTAACCGGAGAGGATTATTAAAATATTAAAATGTATCAAAATGTATACATACAGAGGGGGGTGGGAGTTTTTTAAATAGGCACGTAGTGTAAATATAGTATGTATATTGAGGTATTATAAATAACCTCTTGAACGCACGTGATATAGGAAGCTTTTGATAAGTGACCGCCCCGGGGGTATACATTTTGTTGGACCGATATAGCCACCTGCTTACAGAACCCAAGCTCAATATATCATTGTAGCTACGGACTATTTGACCAAGTGGGCCGAGGCTAAAGCAACCCAAAAGAATGACGCCAGAACCACTACTGCATTCTTATATGAGTATGTATTCACAAGGTATGGACTGCCAATAGAGATTGTCAGTGATCGGGAAACTCATTTCCTCAACGAGGTAATAGAGTATTTTCTTTTATGAGTTTATGGTTATCCATAAAAAATTAGCTCCCTATCACCACAAGAAAACGGACAAGCTGAGCATACAAATAAAATTCTTAGCTCAGTACTGACCAAAGTGGTTAGTTTAGGAAGCACAGACTAGGAAATGAATCTCCATGCTGCTCTATGGGCTTATCGAGTTTCATTCAAAACAGTTCTAAATGCTACACCATTTAACCTTTTTTATGGTCTTGATGCATACTCCCAATAGAATTTCTATTGCCGACATTAAGGGTAGCACAGACTCTTGAGTGGATTGGACATGAATTGTCAAAAAGACTTGAAGATTTGGAAAAGCTAGACGAGCAAAGACTAACTGATGTAGCTCATATCTATGCACAAAAGCAGAAACAAAAACATTTCTCGTCTATTCCCTTAAGCAACACATTCCCAAGTCTAAGAAAAAGGGAAACGAACCATTTATCATTGAAGATGTATCTCCAAGTGGAGCAGGAAAAATTGTCCACCCTAGATGGTGAAGCAATGGCTAATTGGATTAGTGGATGTCCTTTAAATAAATACGGTTTGCCACTAACCAATTAATTGCTAGAGAGAATGCATGCAGCTAAACATAGGAAGATCAAGCGACAACAGGTTATTGATGAAGCCCAAGAGGAAGCTAGACTTTGAGTGCTCAAGCATAAAGCTGCCCTCAAGAATCAATAGATACTGATTCCAATCAACACTTTGGAACTAGATGATCGACAATGGGAATTACCTAAAGACGCAGTTTCAACAGATGACGACTGGTTAGATGGAATGGATGTGCGCATCAAAGTACAACTGCAAAATCATAGTACCAATGCTTTGGTAGATACAAGATCTAGAGTGAATGCAGTCAGTTATTCCACATACAAGGAGGAAACAAGTCAAGCATTGACCACAGGAATAACACCAATCAAAGGATGCAACAAGAATCCAACTCCAACATTGGGAGTAGTCAACTTGAACATGGTAGTACATGGATGTTCATGTCCGCATCAGTTTGTATGCTTGATTGATGAACACGTGAATGAGACGGTGATTCTTGGCATTCCTTGGATGCGTACATACAAAGCAGTACTAGATTGGGATACGAATCAGCTAAAGCTATCACTTAAAGGAGGGCAACTCATTGTTCCTATTGCACCAAGCAAGGAGGAATGGAAAAGATGCAATCAGAAGACCAATCCACGAAGCAAATCTTCTCCATCTCCTCAACAAACAAATGCTACAAGTAGCATGCAAAGAACCAGGAAAATTTGGGTACCAAAAGCACAATTTGTGGATAAACCAAATCAAATCTGGGTGCCTAAAACTTCACCAAAGAAACATAAGACGGTCCCAAGGATTCGAGCACAGAATTGAGCATCTACGAACAAGGAATCTAACATGAAAAGGGTTTGTAAGAAAAAGGAGCACTTATCTTCTCCACACACCGCGAAACCAATCAAACAGTGGCGAGTTAAGCCTCAACGGGCTCTAAAACACCATGCACCAAGCCGACCGAGCTACCAATGGTGAGAAAAAGCTCGACAACCGTCTAACGTGCTACCAATAGCTCAAGCAATCAGTGTGCTAAAACAGCCTAGTGGTACTATCAAACAGAGAGCACAAAAGATACAAGATTTTCTCTTTGGAAGACATCAATAGAAAACCTCGACATCGGAAACCCTTGAGTTATTTACTCAAGACCCAGCACTTGCACAACATATTGAGTTGAATTGCATTGAATTTCATATCATGGTAGAGCCAATCACGGCTATGCATAGACACAATTGTTCAACCCATGCACGCAATCGTCCCGAAGAACGCCATCTAGGAGGGGTGGAAGGGCACTAAGTACTAAGTAATTAAGGGCAATGTTTGAAGAGGGAGGAAAAAGTTCCATGTTAACGTGTGATTTTTTGAAAAGTTACCTAATAATGCCCTTATAATTCATCAACAAGGGAAAATTTACTGATAATATCTTCCCAATGAGTGTAAATAGTGTAGATACTATCAAAAAATCATTAAAAATAGCAATAAAATAGCAATTAATAATATACATAAAAATAGCAATAAAATAACCATATAAAATGTCAAAAATTAATAATAAATAGCAAGGAAACTCAGATGAAAAAACGAAAGACACGATTGTAATCAGAAAGACAAGGCGGACAAGCACAAAAATTTTCAATGAAATCAGAAGATGGAAGCGGGAAGCCTAAATTAGGCGGCCAGGCCCACTTCTGCAAAATTATTACAGAATGAGCTACAGGATTCCGATTTTGGAAATTTTTGAGCCTAACATAGATTTCACGGCCTAATAGGACTAACGAGGAAATCTGGGGAAATTTGGTTCGGGAAGTCTAGGTATAGATATCCAGGGTAGGCTAAAACCACCTCATTTCCACTTGGAGCCTTTGCAGAGAGAGTTTTCGGCCTCTTTCGTGCGACTTTTCCGGAGCCCACAGTTGACCATTTTCAGCGTCGTCTCCCACGAGACATGAGGGGTAAGTTCTTTACTCATCAATGATCCATTTTGTACGGCCGGTAGCTAGTCTAAAGCCCTAGAAAAAACCCTAGAAACCGAGCAGTGCACGAAGACCTACGACCTAAAATTGACCATAGAGACCTGTCAGCTTGACCAAATCGGATGGGATTTGAACCATAGCATGCCCCAACATATTAGAACACTTCTATAGCAACAGTTGACCATTCAGCAAAGGTCAAGGGGGTCCCCAGTAGAAAAGTTAGGGTTTTTGGCAACTGCCAGAATTCCGACCTAACTCCACAGATGGCTTGCTAATGAGGTTCATATACAATGTATATGATTGGTTTGGTGAAATCCATCAAGCAAAGCCCTCGAAAAGCAAAAAATGGCTCGAAGGTTACAAAGTGTCAAATTCGACATACGAGGGCAAACTGACTCCAAATAAGCCAAAATTGGACAGGTAGCTTCACGACTATGTTACGGACAAGTCCAAAGCCTCAAAGTTGATTGGCCGGGGCCACCCCAACAAACAGAGTAATCACAAAAAATGGTGAATTCAGAGTCAACAGAGCACAAAGTGATGTCGACATGACCAAACTTGACCAAATTCAATTTAGGACTTGTATTAGGTGGATGAAACATGTCTAGGTCAAAATTTATAAGATTTGCAAAGTTTTTGTCAATGTTGTAAATAATCGCGATTATTTACTTTTGCATCATTTTTGCGTGGAAATTGTCAATTCACCTCACCTATCATGTGTACACACCTATCATATGCCAAAAATCAAGTATGAGCCAAAATGACCACCCATTACTTGTAAAATTGCCAAAAAACGCAAAGAAGTCTTTGCACGCCAAAATCTGGGTTATGAACAACTTTTCTTGATCCAAATCACCTCATATCACATACCCAAGATCTATACCATGCCTAGAACCAATGTATGCCAAAAAATGTCAATTTTGGAAGAAAAGTTAATAATCACGATTATTTACTTTTTGGTCAAAATTGGAGAATTTTGATATTTTGTCATCATATATCCAAAGTACATGTTGTGATAAGCCCACTAACCAATTTTGAGTAAATTTGGATTTCAAAATCTCAAATTTTCTTTATATCTACTATTTCAGAGACCTAAAACCCAAATCTGGTACCATTTTCACCCTGTGCTTCCAAATGAGCCCATATTTCCCTCAGAGCATGTAATTGGCATATACTTCAAGCCTATAAAGCCAAGTTTGCAAAAAGTTGAAAATTTTTCCCATATGTAAATAATCGCGATTATTAACTTTGGTTGCAAATTTTTGTTTTGACTATACAGTTTTGTTCCTTGCATGATTTTATGGATCTTTGCTTGTTCAAAAATTGATTTGAAGCAATTTGGACCAAATTATCAGCATTTCAGTCTAAAAGGACATTCCAAAGAAAAATCCGATAAATCTGCTAACTTTGCACTCTAATCACAGAACAGGAGCAATGCAGGAAGCGGAGAAGGCCAAGAAGAAGCTAAACCAAAAAGAGAAACTACAAGAACTGCCCCCGTATCAACTAGACCCCGAGTCAGTCAAAGCGGCAAAGGCATCCTATCTTTCTAAAGAACAGCTGGAAGAGCACCATACTACGGTCTTCACTGGCAGATTCAAGAGTGAAAAAGGGCATCAGGTGGATGTAGCTGCAAAGCCAGAAACCAAAGAGGCTAACTGCAGGTTGGGGCTCAGACATTTCTACGAACAAGAGCCTTGTGGAGTGGACTTTTAGAAAGCTTACGAGCTTCTATCCACAATCAAAGAAGACGGAACCGCCTAGATATCAGACAACCAAGGAAACGAGGTCAAGGTAGTAGTTACAAAAGAAATAGTGGCAGAGGCACTAAGACTGCCCATTGAAGGAATGACCATGGGGACAAGAGACAGGAAGATCGCGGGCACATTTACCAGCCGCGACTACATTCGTCGATCTCATCCACAAATAGGTGGAGGAGCCAACCCGTTTGTACCATCAACTTCCATTTCCTGGCAAAAAGGACACCACGGTACATGACACCAAATCACGCTATGGCCACCACCTTTACTCAAGTTCTGAAGTCAACAACAAAGCAGCATGTGGACCACATGTAGTATGTCTTGACAACATTGAACGCCACCAAGAAGGAGGGTAAAATAACATACTTGGGCGCGCCAGAAGTGTTGACAAGAATAGCCTATCATGCCATCGACATGGCTGGCAACCTATCGCCTGCCCCGGATTAGAATACATGGATCTTGGCAACACAACCCTCTCCAAGAGCTACAAGATTAGGTAAAAAATCTTTTAAATCAGACGACAACTCATCAGAGCGGCACATCAGCGAAATCTCTGACAACGAAGGAAAAAGAGCTAGGAGGGAAGAGATGAAGAGGAAAGCAGTGGCTGCCCACCAAGAGGAGCCAGCTCAAAAACAAGCAAGATTTGAAAGAGAAAAACAGGCTTACCAGCATATTAGGAAAGTACAAGGAAAGGACCCAGAAAAGTGGGTACCCACAGGCTTGAAAGGACCTCGAACAAAGCATCATATAAGAAAAGCGGCCGAGGATCCAAAAGATCATTTAGAAAGAATGTACCAAGAGGCGGAAGCCTTAAAGCTAAAAGAGGCCGAAGAAGTGGCAAAGAAAGCTGAGGAAGCGGCTACCCAAGAGACCGAAGCCTTGAAGCTGAAAGAGGCCGAAGAAGCGGCAAAGAAAGTTGAGGAAGCGGCTACCCAAGAGCAAAGCCAGGCATCTCCCCGACCCACCTCACCGTCACTGGAACAACAGGACCATCCCATGCCTAGTCCACCGCCACGCCAAGATTCCAATGAAGAAGCCGAGACCGAAAAAGAAAAAGATTCTGAATTCACCCACCAAACAGAAGCTACACAAAAAGCTAACACTGAACGACATGAGGAAAAAGAAGCCGAGCCAGAACCAGAGCAGGTAGTCAAAGAAACTCACAAGCCGGCGGATGAAATTGATAAAGAGGTAGATACAAAAAAAGAGCATACCACTACACATGAGAAAGAGTCCGAGTCGGAGAAGGCAGAAAGGCCTGCAACCGAAGAGACGGTAAGGGTTGAGACCACACCAACTATTTCCACTCAACCAAAAACTGCCGAGGCATCAAAGCCTCAAGATAGCCAAGGAAAAGAACAACCATCCACCTCTACAGTACCACCAACACTTACAACACAGCAACAAAAAGCAACACGGGAGGCTACAGGCACATCCCAACTAGCAAGAGAGGAGGATTGGTAGTCCAATGACGAAGTCATTTTACAAGTAAACGAGTATGCAAGGCAGATGCAAGTCATGACATAGAAACTCCCCTCAGCAACCTTTAACCGCATCACAAAAGCCAATGAACTAGAAATGGTCATCGATGCTCTTCAAGGAGAGCTCGAAGATAGGATGATTACTATCAATGATCTCCAAAGGCAAGTACAAGAGCTGACAGAAGCGGAACAGCATGAGATAGCCAGGGAAAAACAACAAAAGGAAATGGAGGAGTTAGGTGACCTCCTTACTAAATTATTTGATGCCTGCAAGGTGAAAGACAAGCAGCTAACAGAAGTGAAAAAGGAACTTCTAAGCACCTCCCTGTCAGCTCAGAAAATTCAAGTGCAGTTAGAGTAGCCAACGCTTCTCTACAATACTCTGAACAGAGAATCAATGATCATGCCATTTTCTTGCGGCAAATTAGAGAAAATCCAGCCGTGGCCTCGATCAAGGGAGCAAATGAAGTGTACAAGGCACTTGAAAAGAAAAACAGAGATTTAGAATTGGAATTGAAGCTTGAACAGTCACAACGCAGAGACCTGGCACTAATGCGGGTCCAAAGAGAGGAGGAGCTCCTAAAGGAGATAGCAGAACTGAAGTGTATAAATCAACTCCTCAGAGATGGAAAGCCTGACACACAGAAAGAGGCAAGTACTTCAAAGCAGCCCTAAATTGGCATTCCCTCAGTCTCGTTTTCTGAATTTGAGACGCAGTCTATAGCAAAGCCGAGTGGTGATGAAGACTTTCAGGTCCAAATTACATACGAAGATATAGTGCCAATGGTCCAGGTGTCAAAAGCTGAAGAAGACGCACTGAAGGAGAAGATCACCTTAGAGGTGGATGAGCAGTGGAAGGCCGCTATGGATTGGGATTTGAGAGTTTTACACTCTGTCAACGTCACTTAACTCACTCCCAATCAAATCAACGCTCAATGGCACCAACAATCCGTACCATACCCTCTCATCAAGGTAGAGCTCGTACAGGTGAAAGAAAGGTTGTACAAGGATATGCAAGAAGATGGCGCAGATAAAGACCACCAGAAGTGAAGGTTACGCTAGCTGAACAAGAATCTGAGATACCTGATTCTGTTCACAAGAGCACATGCGGCCCTATAGAAAGATCCAACATTTTGTCCCGTACCTAGAGTAAGGACATGGCAAGCGCATGAAGCACTGTAGAAGAAGAGGCCAACTTGGCTCAATTTCCCTAGGTTTCCAGCTCTAGAGAGAGGCCAAGCGACGGAAGAATACATGATGAAAATCCTATTGAGCGCCATGACATTCTTCAAGAGTCTGTCAGATCTCTCATGTGAAATGCTATATAAGATTTGCAGGATGCTACTGTTGGACGGATATGCCGCGACGGACATCAGCACAGCGAGAACTCACCTAACATATAATGTCAGCTAAGGACAAAGATCGACCCACAGGTGCATGGAAGCAAGCATAAGGTTTCAACCTACACTCTACCGCCTCCTCACTAATTCCTACAGAGGTCTCTACCAATTGTCTAAGTCACAGCCTTCAAGAGTGCATAAGAGAAAACTTCCTACAATGCTTTCTAGAGCCAAACACCCATCAAACAATCTCGAAACATCATAGAACTTGAAGGAGACCCTACTAACACCAATAGGTCGCTCTCCCTAAGATCTATGAACCAAAATCCCAACCCAAAACACCCGGTGAAAAATCACGTAGGATGTCTGGCCGAAATTTGCAGGTCTTTGTTTCCAAAATCTAAAGTTCCTAATGTGTAGTTCTACTCAATGTGAACGTGTGGATATGCTGCAATGCAAAATCGGATAACATATGCTCACCAAATCACCAGATGAAGCTCGTAGAAGGAGCTCGCAAAACCGGACCATACGCGTGCAATGTAGGTATCGGCGCATAGCTCTCGTCGGGGGCAACACACTGCACTTCTCTGCACTCGATTTCGACCACTGGTGCACATGTAGCGTCAAGATGAAGCTCACCCTCTCTCTCGTACACAGTACGCTCACTCACAGACTTCAAAACTTGTTTTTTTAAATTGACAAAAGGTTTTCCATTAAGGTCAAAAAGTGGTATATATACCTTACAATTCTCAAACCCTAAAGTTCCAAATCAATCAACTACTCCATCTAACTATCAAAACTGGGATACAATCTGGAAACTTCTGTAAGTCCCAATATTTACAAGGTGAAAAATCAGGTTTCCTCAATAAATGAATAATTACAAAAATAATAATCTTCCGAGTAGTTAGTTGCTTTGGGATGTGTCCAGCTTCTAACACTCCCCCCCTCCTTGCTCATGTCGTCCTCGACATGGCCGCTGAGCTGCTTCTTCATCGTATGGTTTCACGCATCTTGATCAATGATTCGTATCTTGCATGTAGGTTCATCATTGTTGGGCCAAAAATATCAGTGTTTATTGTGAAGAAGCCTATGTAGAATGCTTCTTCAAAGGCCTGGAGGTGATACGATGGTAGAAAAATTATCCTTTGATACAGCGCATGTATCACCTCCTTGGAAGGTTGACCAGACAGATCATAAGTGCATCTGTAAGTATCTTGGAAGAAAAAGATATTATCTGTCACCTGGCCTGGCTTGAAAGTCTCAAATACTGCCAAAAGTGTTTTGCAGATTTTCTTCGTCATGATGCATGTAAGGTCAGGTAAGCCAGTGAACAATTTGATGGCACCCGTTAGGGTTTCCACCATGTATTGGACACTTATTCTCTCACCTGCCTTCAAGCCCGGCAGCTTAGGGTAATTCAACCAAGTGGGTTGGCTCCTTTGCAAGATCTTCTGGGCTTTCCACGTCCTGATCCTTTGTAGAGGACAAAAGATGAGGTTGTCTCTGATGTTTTTCGGTGCCTCTACCAAGTGGATTAGGTATTGTGGGTACTTTATGAGCCAGACCTTCCTCCATTTTGGCTGAGAGTCAACAATTAGCCTGACCCCTCCTGGTTGGGAGGTATCTGCATTGTAGAGTGGTACGATCGGCTCTTCTCTTATCCGCTTATTGATGGTGGCTGCTTCATATTTCAGCAATGGATATGGGAGATAGGGTTGAAGCCATTCGCGCCTGAGGTTGCTGGCGTCAACTTTCTGAATGGTCATAGACTTGAAAACCCTCTGCTCCCACTCCAAGGCTTCCTTTGTTGTCTCTCTTATTTCCACCTCTATTGCCTTCCTTAGCTTCTCTTCCTCCTCCTGTGTTAGATCTTGTGGCTCTTGAGATGATCTTTCTAGGATTTCCTCTTGCATAGGCGTGTCCATCGGATCTGCCACATTTTCTAAATCGATGCTCTCATTGGTTGCTGGTCCTGTGCCCTCTTGCTCTCCTGCTTGCTGTCCTCTTAGCTCCTCTATGTGCTTTAGTAGTTTCTGTTTTTCTGATTCAGCTTCTTCGCCCATATTCACGAGGAGGTCATTTAATTCGGTGTTTATCCTCTCCGCCTCCTCGAGCTTTCTTTTTATACTTTCTACTTCCTCTTGCAGGGCTTTTTGGTCTTCTTCCATTCTTGTTTGCATGACAATAGACCCTTCTGCCATCATCAATCTTTGATTTTTATCTAGAGTCATCTCCTTTTGAAGTTCTTGCATCTGTTCTTCATTGAGTTGACTTTTCGTAGTGATGTGAGTTGAGCTAGTAGCTCTGACTCTGGCAGGGGATGCCCGCAGCCTCTGGATGGTCTGATCTTTCACTTTGAGCTGGTCCTTGAGCTCAAGGACCTCATCCTAGCTGGCTTCTTGATCTATCTCTGCCTTTTCTTTGGCGTTTCTCATGTCTTCAACTTCTTTAGATTCCTCAGCCAGATGTAGGGTCAGGTTATCCCTTTCCCTCTCGGCATCTATCAGTGATTTGCTGAGTTGCTGACATTCCTCTTCAACTCCTTGCATTCTTTGTGCTGCTGCCTGATTTTCTTCCTCCATTGCCTGGCATCTTTGCAACGCCCTTGCTAGGCTGGCCTGTAGCTCAGCTTCTCTCTCTTTCTACCTTTGGCTTTGTCCTTGTAGAGAGTCTACTTCCAGCTTTATCTTTATTTCCGTGGCCTTGAGAGCTACCATCTCACTTTCTGAAGCCATGGACTGCGCTCTCAACCCTGTTAGCTTCGTCATCACCACATCCCAGTCGTTGGAGGGCGGGTGCAAATCCACTATATCTGTGGAAATTTCTTTTAGTTCCACTAGCCTGATGCCTTGAATTTGTTCTTTAGTCCCTGTGCTTGCCAAGTCGAATGCGACTGTGGCAGCCTCTTCTTTTGTGTACCCTGCAGCTAGCAGGTCCAAAAATGTGTTATATTCTTTGTTTGGCTTTGTCTCCTCACTCTTGGGTTTAAACTCTTCCCTTTCCTGGCTTTGGTCCTCGGGGGGTTCACTATGTGTAAGACTACCATATCACGTGCGTTCAAGACATGTTTATAAAACCCCGTATCTATCAATTTTGTTAAGAATATAATGTACCCTTTTCTTTTAAAATCTGTAATTTTTTTTCGAATTTGAAAAAATAATGCCCTTATGTATATATATTTCTATAAGTTTCAAGAACTTTAAATACCCTTTTGTTGAACTCACGTGATAGGTTACAATTTTATTAGGTGACCTCCCCGGGCTTTGGTCTCTCTTGGGCTCTTCCTGGCCTTTGTGTTTGTCTTCGTCCTCTTTGTCTTCTTGTGGAGGGCTGTGAGAAGGTGGTGAGGGAGGGGCACTGGGTTTAGGGCTGGCTGGTAGAGAGGTAGGCTTTCTCTTTAAATCTCTGTCTACTTTAGTTTTTCTTTCTCTCTCTTGGGTCTCTTGCTCATCTAGCAGTTTCTGCCGTATTTGCTCCACTTTCTCCTCTGTGAAAGGTACATGCGGTATATTTTCTGATGCGGCATCAAGAATCTCAAAATTATTGATATAATCCTCGAATCTGTCCCTTTGCACTCTTCGGGATGATCCCGACATTCACTCTAGAGATGGCTTCTAGAGTTCACTCAAATCACCTTTAAGGGCTCTCTCTGCTCTGAAGCTCTCCATCAGCCTCTCTAATCTTGCCGCTTTTTGTGACCTTGTTTCTTTCAGTGGCACTTGGGAAAACTCTTTCTTTCCTTTCTTTTGCTATGGTTGCTCCTCTTGAACAGGTTCTAGCCATCTTTTCAATCTTGTAGCAACCCTTGGTGCTCTTTGTGGCTCGTCCTCTTTGTCTTCTTTTAGCCTCAGCCAGTCATTCTGAGACGGGGGCTCTGGCCATCTTCCTTTTGCGTGCAATGCCCCATAAATCACCTTAGTGATTAGTTCTCCTGATACAACATATGTTGGCTTCTTGTTACCCATCTTTACTAGGTTGTCATGTATATACACTGCATAATTGATTATCTTTGGGGTGCCTTTCGTCATTGCCCAAGTGAATGTCGTGGCAATTGCACCTCGCGGCATTCTGTACTTTTGTGGCCGCTTCATACACATGTGGAAGTATTGGTTGTACAACTGGCTCATGATTGCCACTCTTGGGTTGGAAATATCTTCAAAAGTGTAGTTTCCTTTCTTCTCATTGTACACCTTGACATCATCCCTTCTTTTCGTTACACTATCCCCCTTGTTGGAGAGGTCTAGTGCATCTCCTACAACCTGCTCAATGATTATTATTTCTGTTTCTTGCCTGCCTTGTAGATTTGTTACTTTGGCCACTCCATCTTCTTTGATGGTTGTCACAAACTCCCAGACTCTCTTTATGTCCACCCCTGTCGGTACTGCTTCAAAGTAGTTGTGGAGATCAATCTTCTCCAACTACCCGGCCATCTTGCTTCTTACGAACTCATCGAGTTTTGGCGGCAGCATTGGTAGCTCGTTCACATTCCCTTCAGTGTCTTTGAACACTCCTTGGTAGATCTTTAGGTCGTTGGACTCTAACAGATCTTCTTGGATCCATGTGTTGGTGGGATTTAGTGTTCCTTCTGGTATGACAAAGGGTTCCATTTCTTCTAGGTAATCCCTTGATGGTCATTCTTTTCTTCTTTGCCGGTGACTTCGCGGCTGCCATAGATCCTGTTGCACTCAGTAGTCCGAAGTTAGCGTTTTTTTCATATTAGCTGAGAAACTGAGTTTTAACTATCCAAATGACTTGAAAATTGAAAATAAAGCTTAAAAGGAACTTCTGAAGCTGTGCATGTGCTCATAGTGCAATTCTTGCCAAAATTTTCCATTTAGACATCCTACGCGTAGGATGTCTTTTTCATCAGAATTGGTTGATACTTGACATGCTGGTAGTGCATGGCTTATGGAACATGGCTATGTGCTTGGATATGGATTTGGGCATTAAAAAGTGGATTTTTTGGCTGATTCAGGTTTTAGATCACAAATTGGGTAGAAATTCCATAACAAGTAGCAATTGATGTCCAAATGGGTTGAAAATTGGTATATGGGCTCATTGCACCATGGTATTGGCTCCCATGATGTTGCTCTTTGCACAGAAGGTCTAAATTATGCTAGAGACATCCTACGTGTAGGATGTCTTTTTCATCAAATGACATGAGATTTGTTTTGTGGATAATCTTGGCCTATGGAACATGGCTATGTTCTTGGATTTGGATTTGGATAAGGATTGATGCTTGTAAGAGCCTATGTAGTGTTTTTGGGATCCAAAAGTGTATCTTGAAGGTGTTGGGGGTTAAAAATGATTAGAATTGCTTCAAAATTGATATATGAGCTCTTGATGATGAGGTGATTGGATTTGGAATGGCCAGACATTCTTCGTAGGCCAAAAATTTCAAATAGACATTCTACGCGTAGGATGTCTACTTCACCAATTTTTGCTTCTAACCACACAGATTGGTTGGTGATGTGTTGTGCAAGTTTCATGTGATTTGGACAAGATTTGGTAGGTATATGGCCCATTATTGCCTCTATGCCCTAACTTTGCGTTTTTTCATGCATATGAGGTCAATTTTGGTCCAAATGTGATGAGACTTGGTGGATAGCATGTAAAGGTCATTCAGAAAATGTGTATGATGAAAAATGTTGGAATCTGTGCCCAGAAATGCCCTTGAGACATCCTACGCGGAGGATGTCTCTTGATGATTTTTTCATGGATTGTGCTCCTAGCACCTGCCCTTGGTCCCCCTGAGAGTCTTTTAAGCCTAATTTCAACAAAAAAGTCAAATGTATAGAAATTAACTCCCTGTGTGGACTTCAGAGCCTCCGAGCTATTTTCTGACTTTTGGAGTGCTTTTTGGCGATGAAATTTCTTGATGTTGGTCTCCATTGCTTCCCGATCCCCTGGAGATCCTTGCCGTATGGTTTTTGTCAACTTTGGCTTCACCGAAGCTTCATTTGGCAATTTGTCGCTCTAGAAGCACCCGTGGTTGCGTTTACATATCTTCGATGATTTGTGGTGGTCTACCACTATAGGACTTGGTTGTTGATGGTCTAGGAAAGCCGCTCGTAAAGTTTGGTGCCAAACGGGCATGCGGTTTGGCCGCGAGAGCAATTTGACACTTTGTGTGTCTGATGCCGATTCTGAAGTTTAGTGCCGCTTCGGGTCACTTTTTGGTCTTGTGGGTCACATAGACTTGTCGAGCATGTTGAGATGCTCCTACCCATGAATTTTGGTAGCATTTGGTCGCCTTTTCGCCGATTTCCCATTTGGTGGCCTCTTGCGGGATTCTAGGAATTAGGGTTTTTCCCGATTTTTTTCTACTGCCTTTGCACATCCAAGACTGGTCTCTTATGCTAGGGTAAGCTGCCGATCTTGTTGCTTTTGGGTTAGCAATTAGGTCGCCACCTCTACTTGTAGGTCTCTACCGCTCGCTTTGTGTGTGAACCTTACGCTAGTTTTGGCGACAAAACGACAAACATGCGCGAAAAGCTCAAGGTGGTGAGCCTGTGCGCATCGTAGAAGTTGCTGGAAGATCCGTCCGCTCTAGGTGGCAGAAGCTCTCTCCACAAAGTCAATAGTGAAAATGAGCTAAAAATGAGGTGAAAATTTCTTATAATGGAGGTCCCCAAACCACTTTTCATGAAATTTGACATGTGCTCCTATCTTCTTGCGAGATGCGGTTTAGGCTCAAAAATTTCTTGATTTGGACTCCATTTGCTCTGTTTACCAGAAATTTGGCATTTCGATCAAAACCTGGTCAAAACACGCTTTCCACTCCAATCTCATAATTGCACACCCACTGTACCATAGGTTTTCCTATAGTCACTGATCATCCCCATATTTTTTGTTTTTCATTACGACCGTTTTTCACCTTCTTTTTGTATTTTTGAAGTTTTTCTGCCGAAAATTAGCAAAATTAAAAGAAAAATAGCAAATCAAACCCAGAAAATCCCAAAAAATCCTAATAAATCACAAACATCACCGCAAAACATTATATACACTCACATGCAATTTTTATGGCCAAATTTCTCTGCTTGACCAATATTTTGCCCGAAAAATGGCTATTTCTACTTACATACACACACCTAGGGGCTTGATTTGGCGTTTTGCCCCATATACCTGTAGATACATGCTGTATAAGGGCATATTTACTTGGGTTAGTCCTAAAAATTTTGCAATCAAACAAAAACCCTTAAAATAGTCAAAAATCATGCCCTTTTTTGCTCTTTCTCCTATTGGTTCCGCATTTGAGAATGCCTCCCCCCCTCCTAGCCAGAGTTCTCCCGGATGACAAGGTATCGCCTCGGAGTATGTGCCGTGCATAGGTTGAAAAATTTGTGCTAATGCTTGGCCAATTAATGTGGCCCTAATTTATGCATACTCTGTCAATGCATGGAAAAATTAATGCTGTGCAAGAGAAGGGAATAAGCAAGATGCTTATTGGCATTCGTCGTCGAAGTTTCCTATTTTATTTGCAAGTAGCAGCTATAACTCTACTGCTCTTTGTTTAATTTTCTTTTTTGCCGCTACTGTTGATATAGCCGTAGTTGTTTCTATGGAGAGGATTGGCTTGGACGGAATGGTCGTGGACCATATTTCCTTTACTTTCCATTGGCATTTTGTTTTTGCCGGTTTTTGTAGATGTTTTGCTACTTATTTTGTTGCCACTGTTTTGTTGCTATTTGGCATCCACATAAGTCGGCTGTCCTTTTTCAAATGCAGCTGTCTAACTTTCGTTGTTGCTTGTACTGAAGGGAGTTCCTTTTGCTTTTGTTTTGGTATCCAAATGCGAGTAACATTTGCGTTATTGCTGAGCATTTTCTTTGGGATCCATATTTGTTTTATGCCCTTGGTGTTTGGTTGAACTATCTACTTCGGTTGAATTCTTTCGTTGCATTGTTGTTTGTCTGCCATGTCATTTCTATCCTTCCGCATCCATACTTGTTTCTATTGTTTTGGTAATCGAGGACTTTGCATTGCGGTCTGTGACTTCGTATGTACTGATAGCCGTTTTTTGGCTTTCCATAATTTCCATAGTAAGCTACCTCACCCTATCAAATCACTCAAACATTTTGGTTATCCCTACCATTTCATTGTACATAGGCGTGTGTGAGTTAGGGACTTTCTCCATATTTTCTTAAAACCCTCACCTAGCTAGTCACTGGGCTAGTTGAGCCAAAAAAATAAATAAAATATATTATGGCCCATTTGTGTGTAAATATCTCATTGTATATAGGGTCTAAATAAAAGGATTTTTCATAATTATTTTGGTATTTATTTAAATATTTCTACCTATGGTGTGTTATTTATGCTATGTACATTGACTCACCATTATCATATTTTTTCTTACCATTTTGCATACTCTTTATTCCATATAAAAATAATTTTATGCAAGCTTCTCTTATTTTTGGTGTAACTCCATCCCAACAAAAATCCAAAAAAAACTAGTTTTATTTATGTGTATATTTTTTCACTATTGCGATTTTTCCTTCCTACATCTATTCTCTTTTACTCTCATAAATTAGAACACCAAAAATATTCATCTTTTTATGGTAGACTTATAATGAGAGAGATTTATTTTGACCCCTTTATAGTTTTTCCACCTATATCATTTATATTTGACATGTACATATTTTTTTAGACCCCTCAATATTTGATTTTCTTAGTTGTACTATTCACTTATATCATGATCTCAACAATATCTTCAATTATCGACCTACCAAATAAGGTCAAGGGTATGTGGCATGCATGCATGCACCATGGGGAGCTCACTCTTGGAGGTATTCAAAAGAATCATCCAAAGAAGGACCTCACAAGGACCTTGTGCTGTGGAAAAAACAGTCAGTTTTGCTGAATTTTTAAAGATCACATGCTCCCCGAATTTGAAAAGGTGATACAAGAAAACATTGTAGCTCGTGAGCTGAAATTTCACCTCAAATTTTTTCATATTTTTTTGAGCTACTAGCTATGAGCTATGATTTTATTGGTGGACCCCAGTTTTCCCATGCTATGCAGCCACTTCCACTTTATCATTTTCCTCTTTCACACACACTCCTCCCTCTCCTTCCCACTCCCAAACCTGCAACTCCTATGTCCTAATTCACCCTCTTCACCATTGCCACATCTCTCACACCTCCATAGCCTTCATCCTCCATTTCTACACCCTATGTGTTCCCCTTTCTCTCTACATATATGTCCATATTACCATACTCTCTTCAGCTTTGTAAAGAACTTCAAAAAATCAGCAAAAATCCAAGGATAACCTCTACAAATGAAGGCTTTTATCATGAATTTTCCAAGGTTTGAAATAACATAGCTTCATCGACACGCGCTGCTTCGCCATGCTGAGTGCTTCTTCTTCCGGTGCTGTAAAGAGGTGAATGTCAACTTCTCCAAGGCTTCAACCTCTCTTTACAAGCTCATCCCTTCTCTAACTTTTCTCATCATATATCTCACCATTTGGTGAATGATTTTGTAAATATTTTTTAGTGATAATTACTAACTACTAACCACTAACCTTATTGTAAAATGCACCCTCTACTAGAGTAGGCACTCCCAAATTATTCACTCAATCCTCTCTCCTATCATCCTCAATAATTCTCTTTCCTTGAGCCCACATCCATGTGACTCAAAGGACAAGAGAGACCCACCTTCATTAAAAATAAATAAAAAATGCATAATCTTTTATTCCTTCAAATAAACTTGATTAGGCCTAATCCTAATCGGGGCTTCTAAAACCTATAAATAGAGCCCTTGTCTCCCTTGTAAATCATCACATGATCACACTACACCACACCATTCTCAACACATAACACACCATTCTTCAAGCCTAGTTGTGTAGAGTGTGTGCATTGTGAGTGCTCTATTCCATCACTACACATAGGTGCATGGAGAAGCTTGAAGTTAGTTATGCCATCTAGAGGAGTGGAGTGTATGCCATACTCTTCACCACACTTCTAGCCTACTCTTGTGCATAAATAAGATTTATAGTTTTGGGTGCAATTGTATGCTGCAACTACGACTCTTCTCTCCAAATTGACTTGATAAGTTGGCTTATCAGGTGGTTGAAGGTATATTGTCCTTTGAAGTTTGTTGTGCCATTTCATGCTTGGTGGTTTGAGGGCTTGTTGAATTGTTTGCCTAAAAGGTGAATTGTAAGAGGGTGCTCGGTGAGAGGGCTCCCGTGACCCTAAGACAATTTGCGTATTGGCAACAAGGTCAAGTTTTGTGTTGTCTCTCTATTTCTCATCAAGCTTTGTGTGCATCTAGTCTTTAAGGCTAAGACTAAGTTGCTCAAGTTGATTTGTGCTCTTTACCTCTCTCTGGCGTGGTGAATGTTTGTGTTTGGTGTGTGTGGCTATCTTGCATTCCCCTCTCTTTGTGCATTTGAATACAAGGAGATTTAACGTGCATCCTAGTTCACATCTACAACTAGGTGGATCCCCTTTTCTTGTTTGGTTTCTGGCTGTGGGTTATTGTTGTCTTTGATTGTGCTTGCCCCAGCCCCAATTGAGCAGCACGGGAGCCTCGAAGGGTGTTTAGAGGCCGCTCTTCTTGTTGCCCGCCCTGGACCGCCTCAAATTGGTGCCCCCACTGAGGACGGCTTGTGTATTTTTGTGAAGGCTCAACCTTTATCATAATCAAGTAGATTATATGAATCATGAAAACTTGTATGACCTAGTTTACTTTCAAGGCAACAAAAATTGATCTAGAATATGGTTTGGAAAACTGATTACTCAAGTACTAAAGTGTGTGTCCAAGATTCAAATGTGGAATCTCTTTCTTCCAACTTTTGTCACAAGCATGCAAAAATCGACACAAGATATCTCAAATGGCATGGATGATTCAATAATGGATACATCCAATCTTTTGGCAGAGGATCAATTTCTACTCTGAGAAAACGAAGCTTTTGTGCAACATGACTCTATGGAGAATGAAGACCTTGAAGGTAACCTTGATCTTATGGAATGTTCTGAGAGTGTATCTTGTCTAAAATAAGAGAGTAAAGAAGAAGATGAGATCATAGGTGGGGAGATCATAGACCACATTGATCATAAAGAGATGATTGTGTACATGGAATGCCAAATCCAAAACAAAGTAGAAGAGTGTGAGTTGAATCCATGTGAGGATAATCTTCAAAAATTGTTTGAGGATGTTGAAAAGCATTGGTATGAACCATATATGTTAAGCATAGAGGAACCTATCATGCAGGAAGCCAAAGTTTTCACAAAATCAAACAGTAATCCATCAACCTTTGAGGTGGTACAATGTGAGGAGTTACAACCTTGCCAAAGGGGGGGCTTAGAAGGGGATGAAGAACATGGCAGAGTAGTAAAAAATAAAATCATAAAAGGAAACTATCAGAATGGTATCATTCTCTCCAATGATGTTTTAGTGGGTGGCTCTTCATTCATGGGACAATCTCTTAGCAAGAAAATTCAAACTTTTGAAGCCCCAATCATCTTCACATTGGGTTTCACCTCTTCAAAGTCAACTTCTCCTCTCTTCACATATACCTTTCATCAGGGGCAGCATACCTTCTTAAGTGGAGGAGGACATGAATACTTGGTGATGAACAGATGTTTCCAAACCTTCTACATTTGGTTCTTTGGTGTATGGAGGTCACACATTGTGATGCTTCTAGTCTTCATCATAGATGAAAAACTTGTTGATTGCTACATGTGGATATTTCATGAATCAGTACCAAAATCTATTCTCTTACAATGTGTTGGAAGCAATAGAAATCTTCGTCTATTATCTACTTATGTGGTAAACCATTTGCAATATCTTCCAATAGCAGTTGGAAGCATGGATCAAGCTTTCCTAAATCATGAAGATCATAGAAATTTTGACTTGATGAGCCTACCCAGGTTGAATGAAATTTATGAGTTACAGTTCAGGAATTTGCTCATACAAGCTCTTGAAGATCGTAGCAGATACATCAACTTTACACAGGAGGAAGAGCAACCAATCTTTTATATCACATTCATAGTGATAGATGCAATGATGGACAACAATAGAATCTACAAGTTTCTTGAACTGAAATCAGTAAGTGATTCCATACCATACATCTCTCTTTGGGAAAGATATTTCAAGATCTTTGATCCTGGGGGGTGCTTATGGAAACTTTCTCAATGGAGGAGGTTTACTCCGTCACTTCATTACATCCTGTTATTGGCTCTGACAACCTTTCATATCACACAAGGTTTTTTAATCATACAACAAAGGTTCTTCAAAGATGAGAGAAGACAAAGACAAACGTTACAAAGTCTACATGTTGTATGATCGGATAAATGGTACATGAATGTACCATTATCTAAGGGGGGGGCTAATGATAGCCATTTTTCGGCTTTCCGTAACTACCATAGTAAGCTACCTCACCCTATCAAATCACTCAAACATTTTGGTTATCCCTACCAATTCACTGTACATAGGCGTGTGTGAGTTAGGGACTTTCTCCATATTTTCTTAAAACCATCAGCTAGCTAGTCACTGAGCTAGTTGAGCCAAAAAAATAAATAAAATCAAAAAAATAAAATATATTATGGCCCATTTGTGTGTAAATATCTCATTGTATATAGGGTCTAAATAAAAGGATTTTTCATAATTATTTTGGTAGTTATTTAAATATTTCTACCTATGGTGTGTTATTTATGCTATGTACATTGACTCACCATTATCATATTTTTTCTTACCATTTTGCATACTCTTTATTCCATATAAAAATAATTTTATGCAAGCTTCTCTTATTTTTGGTGTAACTCCATCCCAACAAAAATCCAAAAAAAACTAGTTTTATTTATGTGTATATTTTTTCACTATTGCGATTTTTCCTTCCTACATCTATTCTCTTTTACTCTCATAAATTAGAACACCAAAAATATTCATCTTTTTATGGTAGACTTATAATGAGAGAGATTTATTTTGACCCCTTTATAGTTTTTCCACCTATATTATTTATATTTGACATGTACATACTTTTTTAGACCCCTCAATATTTGATTTTCTTAGTTGTACTATTCACTTATATCATGATCTCAACAATATCTTCAATTATAGACCTACCAAATAAGTTCAAGGGTATGTGGCATGCATGCATGCACCATGGGGAGCTCACTCTTGGAGGTATTCAAAAGAATCATCCAAAGAAGGACCTCACAAGGACCTTGTGATGTGGAAAAAACAGTCGGTTTTGCTGAATTTTTAAAGATCACATGCTCCCCGAATTTGAAAAGGTGATACAAGAAAACATTGTAGCTCGTGAGCTGAAATTTCACCTCATATTTTTTCATATTTTTTTGAGCTACTAGCTGTGAGCTATGATTTTATTGGTGGACCCCAGTTTTCCCATGCTATGTAGCCACTTTCACTTTATCATTTTCCTCTTTCACACACACTCCTCCCTCTCCTTCCCACTCCCAAACCTGCAACTCCTATGTCCTAATTCACCCTCTTCACCATTGCCACATCTCTCACACCTCCATAGCCTTCATCCTCCATTTCTACACCCTATGTGTTCCCCTTTCTCTCTACATATATGTCCATATTACCATACTCTCTTCAGCTTTGTAAAGAACTTCAAAAAATCAGCAAAAATCCAAGGATAACCTCTCCAAATGAAGGCTTTTATCATGAATTTTCCAAGGTTTGAAATAACATAGCTTCATCGACACGCGCTGCTTCGCCATGCTGATTGCTTCTTCTTCCGGTGCTGTAAAGAGGTGAATGTCAACTTCTCCAAGGCTTCAACCTCTCTTTACAAGCTCATCCCTTCTCTAACTTTTCTCATCATATATCTCACCATTTGGTGAATTATTTTGTAAATATTTTTTAGTGATAATTACTAACTACTAACCACTAACCTTATTGTAAAATGCATCCTCTACTAGAGTAGGCACTCCCAAATTATTCACTCAATCCTCTCTCCTATCATCCTCAATAATTCTCTTCCCTTGAGCCCACATCCATGTGACTCAAAGGACAAGAGAGACCCACCCTCATTAAAAATAAATAAAAAATGCATAATCTTTTATTTCTTCAAATAAACTTGATTAGGCCTAATCCTAATCGGGACTTCTAAAATCTATAAATAGAGCCCTCTTTTGTGATGAGCATCCTCTTCTTGAATTTCGACCAAGGTAGCTCTAGGAGGCTC
Source organism: Adiantum capillus-veneris (assembly GCF_014529385.1). NCBI lineage: Eukaryota > Viridiplantae > Streptophyta > Polypodiopsida > Polypodiales > Pteridaceae > Adiantum > Adiantum capillus-veneris. The sequence goes on from NC_140958.1 coordinate 118,576,607, forward strand.
ATTACGTGTATTCTTATGGGGGGAAGCACAATAGGCATGCCCTTGCTCCTTACACTTGAAACAACGGTTATCTTTCCGATAACGCTCTAGCTCTTCAGGAGAGAGTTTATTTTTTCCTTTATAAACTCTCTTCTCCTTAGCTTTGTTGTTGTTGGCATTGCCTTTGGGAGACTTCTGGACATTGTCCTTCCCCTTAGGCTCGTTACAGTCCTTGTTTTCCATGGCTTAATATTTCTCTAAACTATTGGTTAAATCCTTCACCCATAAGAACTTCGAACAATTGGTTTCAAAAGGTGACGACATCATTCCAAAAGGTATGATCTACCCAAGGAAAGGGGGAAGTGTTTGCTGACGGTCATCATTCACTCACTCCCCTCTTAACCTTCCTCCCTGACCTCTCAATCTCCAATCTTAGGGAATGTATATATAAAGCTTTATACTCACAAGAAAAAAATAAAAAAGTTAAAGAGCAAGAGCCACCAATCAAAAATCTGGAAACCTACAAATTCAATACATAACACAAAATCATAAAAACGAATTATGCACAAGGACACGACCTTTTGATACGACCCTTATAATATTTGCACTCTAACCATCATCTATTTGTGTATACAAATATGGCTAGTATGATAGAGTCATCCACTCCTACCTTGGGTGAGAGGTACCCTCTTTACTTTGCAGAAGTGTTTCGCATAGTCTACCAGGTGCTTGCATATGAATGGGATTTGGTAGATACGCTAGCGTGTGAGAGGAATTTCGAGGAGTTAGAATGGTGGATACATCTCTTGACCATGATTGATTCATACTTAGTAGAGGACGACTCTCCGATTGCACAAACTTACCCTCTTGACCAAGATGACTATAGACATCTAGTGATGTTCTTAGTGAACATTTGTGCCTCTAATGATGAGGAAGAGTTACATGATTACACAGATGACACATATGGTCTCATGGATGATGACTTCGTTTATCTTGATGATGATGACGAGGATAGGGGTTTAGTCTTAGGGTCCCCCCAATCACTACAATATCCTATTACCTTGACTCTCTAGGGAGAGTGCAAATAATTATGTTAGGGTTCCTTATGTTGTTTGATTGTGTTCAATAAGGGTTGGTGTCTTTTCCCACTGATGTGCCTCCTAAAGGTATTCTTTGTGTTTTCTAGTATATACAAGAACGTGTGGCTGTTGTTAGGATTTGGACCTTCATGGAGTCTTTCTCTCATTCACTCTTCAAATCAAGCACGATCATCAACACGAACAGGTGTTTCTTGTCCATTAGCATTGCCCCTTGTCTTTTTTTGCATCCATGTTTGTTTGCTTTAATTGTGATTGGTAGCATAATATTCCACACATTTGCTTAGATTAAACATTAGATTCTATATAATTTTTTGTCATAATCCCTTGTCTAGGTTTCAGAATCAAGCAGTCTGACTAAGCTAGTTTGACCAAGTTAGGAGTTAGAGATCTTCTCTTAATACCATGGGGAATGCCTTCCTAATAATCAATGGTTACTTTAGGTTCTTAATCTGATTTAGGCAGCATTGTGTGCAATGTATTAGGGCTTTCTAGTGGGCTTAGTCTGTATTGACCTTTAGTTGAAGTATTGTAAAGGGAGTTTACTGGTGTGGTGAGCCTTGGGAGGGTAACAGTGTTATATGACCCCCCAAAGTTACAAAATTAAAATGCTGCAAAAGAACAAACAAAAAAATAAAAAGTGTCAAATGTAAAATCTTAAGGTGGAAGAGAAATCCTAGCTTGATTTGTTACTTCACTCACATGTATCGCATATGGTACTAGAGCCCTAGAGATTCCCAATGTGGGTGCTTTTCCTTGAAAAGCAAAAAACCCAAGGCATACAAAATAAGCACACACGTCAAAATTGAATCAATGTGAAAAGACTTAAAGGAAATAAGTCAAGCGATGATTTCATGAGCAATTCCTTTTATCGTAGCTTAACTACAAGGTCTTCTAGGTATAGCCTCTAGTCAATCCTCGGACATGAAATACTTGGCTCTCGCGATTAAACAACTTAATTGACCAGGGAAAATTGAGAATCTTGCCCATGGTATTAATAGTTGACCTCTAGTGCCTTTTGACTGTTAAATTAGCGATCCCATACTTGTTTAGTTTTTTACCTTTATAATTGTTTATGCATTTGATTATATTACAGTTTAATGTTTATTGTTGACAAATTATTTAATATTCTGTTATCAATCAATTTGTCTGCCTACAACTGCATATGCTATTTAATTGTATATGAGAATGCAATTACTATGCCAATTTTGTTTGATTTTGTAGTGACTAAAGAACACCAAGGACATTCATCTCAAATGCACTTCCACTTCGACGAACCAGCTTCATCTCAATAACTTCCAAGGATGGAATCTACATCAAGAAGGGGGGCATGTTAACCCTCACAAACACCCTATCACCTATGATGGACGACCTATTATTTATTTGGTAGAGTCATGGACCGGGCTTTTTCGTTCAATGATCTCCAATGAGAGGTGCACCACTTATCTTATTTTTACAGCAGTTTTGCAACAATCGGCCACTCTGGGCATCCATGTGTGAATGGGCTAAACTCTTATAAAAGGTCCATTTGACCTAAAAATCCTCATTCTTAGAAGTGTAAGCTAAGAAGTGCTTTTGCTCCATCTTTGCCTCCTTCTCCTTCGTGTATGTGTGTGTGTATGCTAGAGAGAGAGAGAGAGAGAGAGAGAGAGAGAGAGAGAGTGAGTGATCGAGCATTGCGGCGACATCGGCGGTGGTGAGGTGGTAGAGTGCGACATTAGTGGCAGCTCCTTCTTCTTCGAAGCACAAGATCCTTCACGACAAAAGCATTGAGAGGTGAGTGACACACCATTGTTCTTTGAGCTTGCTAGGATTCTCTAGCTATTTGTTTGCAGCCTTTCGAGGCTCGCACACAGTGCACAAGCAAGCCCCTAGCCTTTAACACACGTACGGTAATGCGTACACCAATAAAGTGTTGGCCTTCATCCAGCAATTTGATGAGGCCTTTGGAGACGAGGGCTTCATGGAGTCCTCCAAGCTATGCCATGTAGCTATGTAGTTCCAAAAATCAGCTCACTAATGGTGGGCTAGCCTTCGTGGCAACAAGAAAGCCCCAAAGACATGGAGAACTCTACGAGTTTCCATCATGAAGAAATTCCTTGCAAGCGATGCAAAGACAAAGTGCTTACCAAATGGTGCAGCTTGAAGCTTCTCTCTCATGAGTCTATCCACAAGTATGTAGACAAGTTTTGGGATTTACATCTCAAGGCTATTGTCTTCCAAAAGATGGACTTTGCCAAGGAAAATCAATAATTTTGTGTGGGATTACCTGAAGAGATGGCCAAATATGTCAACTCTCAATGGCTTGGTTCTATCACCGAAGTAATCCATCACACCATGGTTTCTTCACGCATCAATTTCCAACAAGGGGCTAGATGGAATGTCAAGCCCATGGAAAACAAAGATAAAAATGATGAAAAAGGGAAAAACCAATGCTCAAAATTATTCCCAAGGCACTTCCAACAACAACAACAACAACAATCGGTCCAAGGAGAAGGGAGTTTACAAAGGCAAAAACAAACTCTCTCCTGAAGAGCTTGCAGCTTTTTGCAAGGACCATAAGTGTTTCAAGTGTGGGAAGCAAGGACATGGCTATCGTTCTTGCCCCAAGAAGAATTCTCACAATGAGACTTCTAGGGCTTCCACCATCGAAGCTCCAAAAGAGGATGCTCATTCCAAAGGATCATCACTTTCCTATGCTTGGGGAAAGGTAAGAGAGCATGATGCCTTCATCTTGTTTTGACCCTCACTCTACTCACAACTTCATATCAACGGAGTTGGACACCAAGTTGGGCATTCAAGGTTTCAAGATGGAAGATGATGTAACGGCAGACACTGCTTTCAAGGGATAGCGAGCCTCTGCTACTCCCTTGATCGGGAAGTTGAGGCTCCATATCGAAAGCTATGTCAACAAAAAGACTTTTTCATCTCTCCTCTCCAACAGGAGGATCCTATCCTAGGGGTGCCATGGTTTGATTGCATGGCTGCCAATATTTCCATGAAAGGAGAATCTACTTCACCTACATGGGAAAGAACATGTATATAGATGCTAGTGAGCATGATCGCACTATTCCACTTGTAAATACTCCTGCTTTTGATAAATCAATGAAGAGCTCAGTTTTTGCGTACATGATTTTTGTCAAAGAGTCTCTAAAAGATCCTAATGTTTCATCAAATGTAAATGATAGGAATCAAGAAGAGCTAGACCTGTCTAATTTTCTAAAAGAATTCCAAGATGTGTTCATTGATGATATCTCTATGGACTTACCTCGAAAACGAGGGGATGATGACCATCGCATTGAGCTCCTTCCAGGAAGCTCACCACCTAACAAGGCTCCTTATCGAGTCTCTCAAGCTCAACAAGAAGAGATCATGAGGCAAGTACAAGAACTGGTAGACAAAGGGATGGTGAGGCCTAGTTGCTCTCCCTTTTGTTCTACAGCCCTTTTAGTGCAAAAGAAAGATGGTACATACCGTATGTGTGTCGACTATCAAGCACTAAACCATATCACTATCAAAAACAAATTTCCCGTGCCTTGGGTAGAATATGTATTTGATAAGCTACAAGGCTCTACCTACTTCAGTAGGATTGACCTTAAAAGTGGCTATCATCAAATAAGGATAGTGGATGAAGATATCCTAAAGACTACGTTTCGCACAATGTTTGGTCTTTATGAATATCTAGTCATGCCTTTTGGCTTGACTAATGCACCAACCACGTTCAATAGTCTAATGGAAAAACTTTTTAGACCTTACCGCAAATTCATTGGAGTGTTCTTTGATGATATCATCATCTACTCCAAGTCTTTGGAGGAACATAAGAAACATCTCCAAGTGATTTTTCAAGCATTGAGGGAGAACAAGCTTTTTCTCAACCAAAAGAAAAGCGAATTTTTCCTTCAAGAGATTCAATACCTAGTTCATATTATCTCTCAAGATGGTACCTATTGGATCCATCAAAGATAGAGGTAATAAAGCATGGCCTAATCCAAGGAATCTACATGCATAATCCAAGCACATACCAATAAAGCTTTGTAGGTAATAAAACATGGGCATTTATGAGAAAGAGATTTTAATTGTCTACATGCCCTAGACACATGGAAACACTACTTATTGGGGACTCCATTTATTCTACGAACCAACCAACAAAGTCTCAAGCATTTCATGATGCAAACCAAGTTCTCCGACAAACAAATGAGGTGGGAAAATTTTCTTCCGCAATTTAATTTCCATATTGCTCACATTGTTGTAAGCACAATCAAGTGGTTGATGCACTTTCACGATGACCAAAAGTTAATGCGGTGTCTATAGCTACAAACAATTATCTATCCTCTATGATAGATGAGTATGCTATTGACCCTGACTTTAGAGACATAATGTCAACCCTTGTTTTGGGGAAGAAACAGGAACCTTCCACCTTGCAAGATGGTTATCTTCCCCATAGAAATAGGCTATGTGTTACCCATTCCCTTCGTGAGAAAGTTATGTATGGATCCCATGCTCCTCCCTATATGCGGGGCATAGAGGTATTCAACCTACTTTTCGAGGAGTAGAGACGTATTTCTATTGGCATGCCATGAAAGTGAACATACAAGAGTATGTTTCAAAATGCGTAGTATGCCAAAAGACTAAGTATGATAGAGGGAAGCAACCTGGATTACTAAATCTATTGCCTATCCCAAACTCACCATGGGAGAGTATATCCATGGATTTCATCTTTGGATTATCCAAGTCTATCAATGGGAATATGGGAATATTGATAATAGTTGACAAGTTTAGCAAGCAAGCACACTTTATTCCTGTCAAAAAGACTATTAAGGCACACCAAATGGCAACTCTCTTTGTATCTTAGATTTTCAAACACCATGGATTACCACCATCCATCGTGTCAGATAGAGATCCTAGAATGAACAGTAACTTCTGGAAAGGTCTCTTTGAAAATCTAGGAACAAGATTGAATTTCTTTTCGGCCTATCACCCACAAACGGATGGCCAAAGTGAGATAGCCAATCTTACGATACTCGATCTACTAAAGACTTATGTTACAGAAGTAGATCAATGCACACAATGGAATAAGTACTTACCTCTTGTAGAGTATGCCTACAATAATACTGTACATACTTCTATGGGAAAAGCACCTTTTGAGATCATTTAGGGAAGACCTAAAACCCTTGCTACTCAAAGTACATGGGAAGATCTTCGATGCCGATGAGTATAGCCATGACCTACAAGAATATTTTAAAAAGATTATGGAGGCTATATCCATCTCTCAACAAAGGCAAAAAGTTGTTGCTGCTGACAAGCACAGAAGGGCCTTTAACGTTCTATTAACCGACAAGTTATGCAGTGGAGTCACTACTGGGTGAATAGGAATCTTGGGGACAGCCCAATGCTCCCTATTGCTTGGTGTTGACCTTGGTGATAAAGTCATTACATGCGATAGTGGAGTCAGCACAGAGCGAATAGGAGGCTTGGTGCCCAACGCTCCCTATCGCTTGGTGCTGACCTTGGCAAATGGACTTCGGCCCAATAAACATCCATGGATATCACATTGTTTTGAGTCAGGGACCGGGCTTGTTGGTCCTATAGGTGCTTGGGTGATCGCCGATGAGAGGCACACCACATATCTCATTGATACTATTTTTCCTTTGACCAGCCAACACTGTGGGCGCCCATGTGTGAATAGGTTAAACTCTTATAAAAGGTCTATTTTGACCTAAAATCCTCATTCCGGAAGGTGTAATCTAAGAAGTGATTTTGCTCCATCTATGTCTCCTTCTCCCTCGTATGCTCACAGGTGTGTGTGTGTGTGTGTGTGTGTGTGTGTGTGTGTGTGTGTGTGTGTGTGTGTGTGTGTGTGTGTGTGTGTGTGTGTGTGTGTGTGTGTGTGTGTGTGTGTGTGTGTGTGTGTTTGATTGAGAGAGAGAGAGAGAGAGAGAGAGAGAGAGAGAGAGATACTTGTGGAGTGGATCATCCCACTCCATGGTGTAGCACTCAGCCAAAACCGCAACGTATGATAGGGCAGCAACCGCATCTTATGAATGATGATAGAGTAGTAGTCAACTACACTCAGCCAATACATGTGCCACAACCTAAAAGAAATCAGTACTCCATGGATGCGAATACGCTCATGTTATTAGCCAATCATCAGGAGTATGATTCAAATAATATTCTTACCAGGACAGAACAACCATTGGTTGGATCACCAGCTATGAAACAAGAAGGTCCATGCTATGAATGTGGAGGTGATCATTGGGCACAAAGTTGTCCAAACAAGGGTCCACAAATAGAATTGTTTGTATTTTGTGAACGTTGTGGGGTAGACCATCTATGACAACACTGTGCTAAAAATCCAAACTATAGGGAGAAAGCAACAATGAACGTTGTAGATGTAATGCCTTCTTCAAGTGGATCCGAGGTAGAACCTACCATCCCTTTAAAGGTGATGACTCGAACTCAAGCTCAAGAAGCTGCCATAAACAAACCAGCTAAGGAAACCACATTGCCTGTACAAACAGAAATCAAGAACATATCAGTGAGAATAGGAAGAAAATCGTGGAAAGCCAAACGGGACAAAATAAATGCAAAGAGACTACATGAGAAAACAGCTTTGGAAACTGAACTAAATCGAACAAAAGAACAGCTTAGACGAGAGCAAGAAAGCAAGAAAAACACAAAGGGACCTAAAGAGTCAAAAACTAACTCGGGAGGTTCAGTCTTGGTCGACAAAGTCTTTGAACCTTTGGATGCGATCTTCAAAGCTTATGATGCTAGGTTAAAGACTAACCAAACCCAAGAGTATCGATGGCTCACATATCCTCATCCAGAAAAGGTGCAAATGTGCAAATGTGCAAGGAGCTCATCCAGAAGGCCCAAGCTCTTATGGAACCAGTTCCAGATGCTCCAAAAATGGAGGTGCTAGTCTGCGACAAAATCCAAGAAATGGAGAGCCATGGTATTGTAAACAAAGATCTGGAAGAGCCAAAAGTTGAGACATCTTTAGATACAAGATAAGTAGCCAATACCACAGATAGAGTGGGCTCACAAGCAGTGATGCCTATTTCGGAGGTAGAAGAACCATGGCCACAATCCTTGTGGGAATCAATCAAAAATTGGAAAGATGGTAGTGCTACTTTACAGTCAGCACCTATCCCTGAAATAAACATGGATCACAAATTTTTCCCAGGGGATATAAGATCTTTATATGGGGATGTCAGGTCTATCGCATGTGAAGAGAGTAAACCATGCTCTCTAAAGACTTTGCCATCTTTCATAGGAGAACTCGAAACAAAATCGGAGGTTAAAATGGTACCTTCTCAAAAAGCCACACCAAAAATGATGGATACCAAGATCTTGCATGAATTAATGTCTTCTCCTATACAATGCACACTTTATCTCTCAGAGTTGCTAAAAATTAGACCGCATCTATGGGGCCAAATGGGCAGAAACCTAGAAAACATGGGGTTGAAAATCCCTTCACATGGCCAGCTTGCGGACAAAAACATGGATGACACCTCACCTAAGAAACCACAGACAAAGCCACTACCAGTAAATAAGGTGGATGGCTACTGTGAAGGAGAAGAAGGAAACACCACCTTACCCCTTGATTAGAAAAGAGTAAAGACGGTTGCTATATTAGATAGTGGGATAGGAATTGCCATTGCAACCAAAGAAATATGGAAAAAATGGAGAAAGCTTGCTCTTACAAAAACTCAAATGAAAATGCAATTAGCGGATGGATACCTGGAGAAACCGGCTGGAATAATAGAACAAATCATTGTATCCTCGTGTGGTATCGACTATGAGCACACTTTTGCCAGAATGAATTTTGACGAGAGCAGGAACTTTGACATCATATTGGGCAGACCATTCATGCGTCAACTCAAAATGGTACAAGACTGGGGCTATGACTATATCTACTTGAGACACAAAGATGTCACTACGAAAATTAGTGTCAAAGATCATAGTTATAGAGATGTAGAATGAACCCCGGGGGAAGAATTAAACTCCACAACTGATTTTGAAAGCAAAGCGTATATTTGAATGTACAGAGCTCCTTAGAGTGTAAGTCTGAGGAAGGAGGATTGTATTCTCGATCGACCTGTGGAGGACACACACTATATTCCAGAACCATTTCTAGAGGAGTTATTTGAACCCTTTGGATGGGATCAAATACTGGCAACTCTTGATGTGTGTGTGAATGAGGTAACCCTGACTAAATTTTGCGATGAATATGGGTATGATATAACTCCCTTATTTACGATAAAAGTGTTGAAGGAAGCTAATGAAGATTATGAGTATGAAAGCATAAAAGGTGCAACAGATAGCTACATCATGGACCATGGTGCCAAAGTGCACATGAAGGAAGAAGAGCAAAAACAAGAATATTTCATCATTGACATACCTGAAGAATCGACAAAAGTTATTTCAAAAAAGCCGACTCCAGAAAAAGTACAAATGAAAGCAGATAAAGGAGAAACGATTCCAAGTTCAACAAATGCAAGATCAAGACAAGAACAAGGATAAGGAAGAAGATTGACTATCTCCTACGACGATCAAATTTAGCATATGCAAAGAAACGAGACTCAAAATCACATGTTCAGTTGTGATAGATCCAGAAGCAGCAAAGAATCTAATGACATATGGAACATGAATTATGATGGGAAAGCCACCAATCAAAGATCTAGAAGAAACAATGAACATAAGTTTAAAAATGTCGATTCCTAGCTTTGGCATGGTAGAAGCTGTACTCAAGTTGAGTATTGGGGAGTACAAGGGTACTTTCTACATAATCGACTCCCATCATATCAAAGAGAGTCTGATCCTGATAGAAAACTGGAGGAACATCTTCTTTCAACAACAACCAAAAGCTTCAACAACAACATCATCAAAAGCACCTCTAGTCAATGCAAGAAGGAGCAACCAACCGTAGCAGAAAAAGATAAAGCAAAGGTAAACATTGAAGTATATCAACCTTGCAAGACGACTTTACCTTCAATGAGCTTCCATCAAACTTCTCGCGAAGACTCTACATCAAGAGCCAAACCATCGGCAATGCAATGGAAACCGAAACAAAAAGTCTATCAACCAAAGTTTCCATCACAAAAAAGCATTATGAAGAAGCCGAAGAAAATCAACCATGTGCTAGTATCAAAAGAGCACATCCAAGTCAAAGACCCAGTTTTGATACAACAAACACCAATTCAGTCTCAACAACAAAAAGTGACAGGGTGGATATCATCAAATGAGTTAATCATTGCTCAGGGCTACTTCCAAGGAAATCATAACGTTTGGGCCAAAAAGCCTAAAGTAACAGCATGGATCTACTCACCTCAACCAAAGATTTCTACAAAGAGCAAGACGAGCTATAAACTCAAGACAAAAACCTCAAATAGGACAAAGAAAAACCACAAAAGGCAGAAGAAAAGACCTTCCAATCAAGAAATGTGACAAGTTTGGGTTCCAAAGTCAAACTTCAACGAGCTACCCAACACAAATAGGTGAATCAACGAATGATTCTAGTTAAGCTACTTGAAGCACAAGGATTTTATGAAGGTAACACTCAAATATGGTTACCAAAAATTGTAGCTCAATCTGGGACAGCCAAGAGAAATCATGTAGCACAAGCTTCTACCCAAAGGCAAGCAACGATAACCAACAGCCAACAAAAGCCAATTACAACCAAGGTTGCTACAATCTGTAGATGGATACCTCATCATCAACTCCAAAATCAAGGCTTTTACAAAGGAAATCATCAAATATGGATATCGAAGCCTAGTGTCAATGAAGCCAAAGCAGAAGAGAAAATTCCAAAGACGGTCACACAAGGACCAAAAACAAGATGGGCTCCAAAATTGCTAGTGGAAACTCAACCACAAAGAACTCACACACATCAACAATTGCTTCTCATGGGAGATAAAGCAAAGGCTACATCAGTCCCTACAAGAGCTGAAGGACTTGTTCCACAAAGCAGTGCCAACATACGACAAGCAAGTCAAGAGGAGCCAAAATATGCCAACCTACTCGACAAAATGATGGCATCCAAAGACCAACACAATGGAAAAGGCCTAGAACTTATGGAATTGGGTTTTTGCCATTGAACAGATAAGTCCAAGTCGCCATTAAAATCATTGGACAATTTGAAAGGAAAAAGATGTTTTACTTCTTTGCATTTTCTTATGGATATGAAATTAAGCATTCCTAAAGTTCTGACTTGTGCTTACACTCCACGTAATTTCTATTGAGAGGATTTGGCATTAAGCTATGCAGCTACTCATATGAGTTGCGGTGCTTTGAGTTAGTGAACAAAATTTGCAAGTACTCTGCTACGCAACTATACTCCAATGTGGTGTCACACAGGCAATAAATGTTTTGTCTTTTTTATGTCTTGTCTAGTTCATTGGTCACATGCACACGGATTAACCGAATTAGGTAGTGTGTAAATACTCATCCTAGTGTAGATTTGTCAATTTAGGCAACACCATTTATCTGTGTAGATCCTTCGATTTAGGCAACACATTGACAAATTGCAAATCCACAATGGTACAGATCCGCCAATTTAGGCAGCATTAGTACCAATTTGCCAATTTAGGTAGCACGTCTTATTGGTGTAGATTCGCCGGTTTAGGAAAAATCGATCACAAAATCATGCTACAGTAACTGGTATGATTTTGTTACCCGAGTATACAAAATGAAGGATATTTGGATTTGGATTTGAAATGGGTACATGTTGGTAGATGTTTGGATTTGGATTTAGCGTAAGACAGAAAGATAGATTGGACACTTGGCCCAAAATACTTTGTGCCGACATGCCCTTGGCATGGCTCTATAACATTCAAGCGTATGTAGACGTCTTGAAAAACCAATCAAAGCATACTAAAAATGGAATAACACCAAATCAATAGATGCGTACCTGGAGATTTGAACGTAATGTACACTTACCTGTATTCAAATGGAGAGGAGCACGTCCCCTACCTGGAAAAAAAAACAGCATTGCACTGGGAACCCTGGGTGTTGCCTTTGCAATCCAAGCCCTTGGATTAGAATCTACGTAGTCAAACCTCTTGGTAAGACTCTTTGTAGAAACTGCTCAACTAGCACATAACGGTAACCAACATAGGCAACCGTGTACAAAATGATTGGAATCAACTTGAAAAGTGTGTTCGTCGCTACCGCATTTGGTAGATTGCGGAATTATTTCCTTGAAAGTATAACTGGAAGAGATCAATTGTGATCCTCAATGAAGATCAAACTGTAATCCTTAATGCCTATGGGGTGATGTAACAATCACCCGTTGGGTCTTACCCCAAAACAGTATGTCCATAGACACACCATAGTGCTATAGAGAAAGCAGGAAATCCACACAAGTGAATTGCCGAGCTCTTATGGACAGCCATGCTGTCACAACTAATTGCTGCATCGATACTTCCTTGTAGAGCTCCGTTGTTGTGAGTTGAAGAGTATAAAAAACTCAACGTGAGTGTCGCACTGAAAACATGTAGTGGAAAAAACGACACCCTAGATATCCGTAATGACAAGACTCTTGCTTGTTCAATAATGTCGATGTGTACTTCCTTGGGTAGATCTGGTTGATCTTGAAAAGAATTATGCAAAGAATGCCAATAGTTAGGTCTTACCCTTGTCCTAACAATGGCTCTTAGCCAGCGTGTGTGGTTCATAGCCCTTATCGCAATTAGTGTTCAATCGACAAAACCATGAAGACTAATGTAGAGGAATTTTTTGTCCAATTTCTAGCTAAGAGTTAGAGCACCTTGGCTCACGCTGACTTCCAAACAAAGCATGTATGAAAAGCCTCTTAGGAAGGTTTCATTATAATTGAGAGAAATAAGAAAAAGAGAGAGAAGACTAGCATGCTGGGTTGAGGAACTTTCCTTAAGTGACAAATTTGTATATGTTGTGCCCAATCTATGTCCTCTGACGCATCTTATGCAGGACTTGCAACTTATCCTATAAGCATGCAACAATCTGCCTGTATACCACTCTCATCGAGAGAGGGAACAGAAACACAGCTTGACCCTCTTACCATGTATGGGATCGTGACTTTAGAAAAATGACTTAAAACGGCACTTTGCCTGTGAAATAAGTCGAAATATTATGTTCTTTTTAGTGTTGTTGTGTGTTGATAGTAACCAACAATCATAGTAATAATCTATCCTTAGTATGTCCTTGACAGAGGTGCGAGTGTGATAGCGGAAGCGTAATGCATAAAGTGGTGGAGGTCATTCCACCTGGCTAGCATGCCTTGCATGTAACGTTGTAAGCCGTTGGCTGCTGTGACGGTCGCAAGCGCAAGAGCCAAAACCATGAGTACCTTGCACATTCGGTAGTGGTGGTGATACATCATAACGTTGTGAGCGGGATGAAAACACACACAGCGCCTCTATAACTACCCGACACACACTCTTGGGAAGATACACACACACACACACTATGGGGCACCACTCGGCTTAGACAACACACCTGGCCGAGACAGGGAGCACACCTCTGGAGTGAGAGGAGAGAGACTATCCACTTGCCCACTCCACACAGACACACACACACACACACACACCCAAAAAACTCAGCTCAAAAGAGGAGAATTTCTGATGTTTAGATACAAACGAGCTTGGGCCAACACCAATGGGGCAAATAGCTCACACAATATGGGTAAAATAAGCCAGATACAATCACAAACTAGAGCACAAACTTCGCTCATAGGAGAAACTTACACAGAAAAATAGCAGGAAAAGAGTGAGTAATTTGGCAAAATGGACAGCGCCATCGCGTCCGGAACGGCCCAAAACCCCAGTCTACAATGTCATAGTGCTCAAATCCGACCTCGGATGAGCAGTTTACGGCCAAAATAGGCTCCAAAAAACCCAAAAACACACCTACGGCTGTTTCTCCTCTCTTCTCCACGTTTTTTCTGGTCTTCTCTCAGTTTTTTCAATTCCCACACTTAGATTTATTAGTTGGGCACCCTTGGTCTTTTAGATGACCTCAAACGGACCCCGAACAGGCCAAAAACTGACCTCGTAGTGCATAGTTGTCACCTTTTTTGCATCATCCGCACACCTGGCACTCATTTCTTTTCAATAATGCGTCTCGCAACCACGTGAAGTGGCCCCAAAAAGTGGTCCTAATGATGAACTTTCTGCATAACTCTCACAAAAAAACACCACTTTGTGTCCGTATTCATCCACGTGCAAATATTGACCCCGTTCGGCCTCCTGACGCCACTCGATGCCATCTGACGCACCTGCTTACCTCATGTCGTCGGCCCGCGGATAGCTTTCTCAAGAAGTTTTACGCGCTACCAACTCCTCCTTATTGTAGAAAAAACACAATGGTACCGGTAATAGTGAAAATCGATGCACTATGTACACCCTGTCCTACCTGTACACATGTGGGCCCCACGTAACCACCTGGCTCTGAAAAATGGGCAATTCTTTATTTGATGCACCATGCATGTATATGTACATATGCGCAATCCCTTGCTCCAAAAAACTCCTAACATAATTTGCTTATCCCCTAGCCTGCTAGATCATTTATGATCAGCAGCAGCAAAGAGCGATATGAGACTCGCCGCATCACAGGTCTCCTCATCCTTCACCAACATTGCTTGCTCCACAGACAGTTCATCTTGCTCCACCATCATCAATCTAGCATGATACAATTTAAGACGCAATCCATTTACCCTTGACTTATGTAGAACACCATCCAGGTTAGCCAGCTGATATGTGCCATTTGGAAAACACTCCACTACCTTGAAAGGGCCTTCCCACTTAGTTTGAAACTTCTTTTGGAAGGTGTTGTCCAGCTTACTGTTTGTTGAGCCAGCAGAGGATCACACCCACATTTTTGCTCACACCCATCATTTTGTAACCATTGATTGTAATAAATGTCTTTCCGACATTAATTTTGATTTGAGCCATTCATTAAGTAACGGGACTCAATTGAGTTTCCAGCTTGTAATCCCGAAGTAATTTCACCTGTTGATGTAAATAATTAGAGATGTTCTCACCTCCAAGGCTGAGGTATATAAGCCAAAGTTTTGTAACCTAAAGGAGATTCAATTATTAATCAAAGTGAGTTTTTGAGCGCCGTGACTGTCTCAGAGAGAGAGAGAGAGAGAGAGAGAGAGAGAGAGAGAGTCTTATCTTCTTGCTACACGAGCTACGGGGCCGCCATTGGAGAAGCGTCACCGCCATTGTGTTAGCAACGGTGAGAGCTACGCACAGATACCAAGAGTGCGCGCTATCGGCTTCTACGTGTGGTAAGTTCCTACGAGCTTCGGTGTGAGTTTTCTTCCAACTCGTGTGTCGGAATAGAGCGTGCAGCATATCTATAGAACCACAACAAGTAGAGCTACACATTAGTACCATCGGGGTCAAGTTTTGGTCACCTGTATTTTTCGGCCTGTCTTCATACGCGTTTGCCGCACGGAGTGGTTATAGGTTGATTTTGCAGTTCAAGTCTTTAGGGTGTTGTTCTTACCTAGTGTCTAGACTTCCCCTTGAGTTTGAGATCGATTCAATGATTCTAGATCCTGTTTCGTATAGCATTCGTTCGTAGTACGGATTTCAGTCACTTGCGTATTCTAGAACTTAGATTTGATTTCCTTAGTAGTGATTGTCATTAGAAGGTCGAGTAGGTGATTTGACACCCACCTAGTTGTTTCCATGCGCCTGCGGGTCAAGCTCCGTCCTCGTCTGACAAATTCTGTTGTTGGTTGAGTTCTCGCTATTTAGCTTCCACTAGCGGCGTAACCGCCTTAACATTTGGCGCCGTTGCCGGGGACGAGAGCCCTAAGTAGGTGACCTTAGACTAATCCTATGAGGTGAGTCGTATAAACTACTTTGTATACTTTAGTTAGAAAAGATCTAGGAGTGGTGGACTCCGAAGGTCTCGAGAGATACTAGGAAGTGGGGTATTCCTGGGTCTTCCGTATTGACAGTATTTTTAGTTTAGTTTAGATTAGATTGTTTTTGATGGTGTTTAAGTGGTTGTTGACATAAAAAGCATTTGCTACTCCTTGTGTGGTAGTAAATCTCTTTATATTTTCAATTGCAAAAAATCCATTTTATGATTAGAAGTAGCTTAGGTAGAGCCTGATTTGATCCTGATCTAGAGCTATCAATTGGTGTTCTATTTGCTTGATGTGTTTGATTGCATGTTAGATCACTGAAAAAGTCGCTTTGGTAGTGAAATATGCAATAAACAAAGTTCAAAAAAAATTTATGTGTAACTGATTGTTGCTAAGCACTTAAAAGAGCTATTGGAAGAGTTCTGTGCTGAAAAACTGGAAATCTGCAACTTTAGACATCATACGCGTATGATGTCTTAGGACCTAAACAGAGACTAAAATGGAAAATTTGACATTGCCAGAGTGTTTAGAAGGGGGGTTTTACCCTAAGATCAACTTAAAACAAGAGCATTAACACTCAAAGAAACCCAAAAAGACAAGTCGAAGTCCAAGAAACGCAAAGAATAGGAAATTTTGGATTCAAATCTTGTTTTTACATTCAAACCTGACAAAAACACTTGAAACTCAATTATAAACATTGGAGAAGGCTTAAAACCAAAAATAGTCAAAATCTGGGACAAAAGACATCATACGCGTATAATGTCTTTTGGCACATCCACTGCTTATTTTTGATATCTGACCTGACAAGATTGTTACAGGCACTGTTGGAAGCATAAATATCAAGTTTGGACCCAAATTGATGAAAAAGACATCATACGCGTATGATGTCTTTGACCTAATTTTGGACATATTTTGATACTTTGCTAACACAGAGACATATTTTGATACTTTGCGTATAATGTCTTTTGGCACATCCACTGCTTATTTTTGATATCTGACCTGACAAGATTGTTACAGGCACTGTTGGAAGCATAAATATCAAGTTTGGACCCAAATTGATGAAAAAGACATCATACGCGTATGATGTCTTTGACCTAATTTTGGACATATTTTGATACTTTGCTAACACAGATCCATTGTAATAGCTGTCTAGAGGTTATATTTCAAGTTTCATCCCATTTGGATCACAATTGACCCAAAAAACAAGTCAAAAGCGGAAAATTGCCAAGAAAAGCCTAAATTAGCCATAACTTGCTCAAACAGAGTTCAAACTGAATTTTGTGAGTGAACAGAGCATAAAGGGGCCACTGAGAGTGAGCATAACCAAAATAGTCAAAATCTGTGAAAAAAGACATCATACGCGTATAATGTCTTTTTCAGCATAACTGCGACAAAATTCTCACTTGATGAAACAGAAGTTGTCCAACTGACAAGACTAAACAATTGACCAAGTATCAGTCAGTTTGGATCAATTCTGACCACAAAAACTTGGGGAAAACAAATTGCCGAGACGGAAAAGTTACAGTCCTTTAGGGGAATTGATGAATTTGAGATCGGGCAGGAATCTCCGGAATAATCAACCAAAACAAGGGGAACCAGCAAGTGTCATATCAACCGAGGGAAGTGTAAACCAAAGTTGGGTGCAACCATTAGAGCCGATCTTTGAAGGAAGTGTCTCTGATACTTCTTCGGAGAGATCTTACGAGATTTTCACCGAAAACTTGGAACACTTGAACCTGAACAACAAAGAAAATATGGCAGCAGGATCATCAAACCCTTCCGCCACCATGAAGCTATTGTTCATAAAATACCAGTACGACAATGAGCAAGGTGCCAAGATCTACAAAGATGGAATGGACCGCTATTGTGTAAAGATAGAAGAGAGACCTAGTGAGTTCAAGGACTTAGTTCCTGTGAGCTATAGCGGAGATAGATATATAGATGACGAGGGTACCATGTACTTGGTAGTCCTAAACCCTAACATTGTGGACAAGTGGGGATTGATGGGCACCAAAGCCAAAATAGATGAAGAACTCGAGGAGAAAGCACCAATAATGAACTTCCCTAATGCGAGGTTAAGAAGAGAGAATGAAACTACAAGGATCAACACTGATAACATCTATGTGGGGCTATACAAATATAATAATGGGGAGCAAGATCTCTATTATAGATGTGAAGAACCCTACACCGGAGAGTTGACAGACCAAAAAAGACTCTATGTCTTTACCTACACAGAGGGATCAGAAGTGAAAATTGCCGCTTACGATAAGTATGGCAGGCAATACTCAACAATGGGCAAGAAAGAATTAGAAGGATATACATACTTTGGGGGACCACTACATCAGTATTATGTTACTTCTAGCTCACATAGACCAGCACCAACAACTGGAGTGCAAAACTCAATGACAACAGGAGGACAAAGAACTCAGGTTGCTGACTCTTTCAGTCAACCTTGGGACTCGAAGCTCGGACCAATGGGATCATTACATTCCAGAGAGTCAATGGAGACGAATCGAGGTAGTGCAGTTCTAATCCCCACCTATACCACTCCAGGTCCAAGGTTTGAAGCGGAACCATCACATTTACCTCCCAGTAGTAGATTCAGGGCAGAGGAACCGACAAGGGTAACCCATGAAGTACATGATGCTAGAGAAAGCTTTAGCCGAGACACAGGAGCAATGAGATTGGTAGCAGATCATAGACGTATGAGACCATCTCAAGTAGCCAAGTTTATGCCAAAGAAGTATGGTGGTTCAGGAGATCCGTATGCACATGTGTCACTCTTTAAGCAAGTCTTAAGAGCTAAGCAGATAACAGATTTCCATACACAATACGAGGGATTTGGTCTTACTCTAGAAGGTACTGCATTGACATGGTTTCAACCAATGAACATAGGGGGATTCCGGGACATTGACCATTTGCTAAGAGAGTTTGCTGAGGAATTCTCAAAACGAGGGATTAAGCACAATACGGTCTCACAAATATATGCTTTTAAACAGAGAGAACACGAAAAAGTGAAGGAAGCTTCACTTCGCTTCAAACAATACATTGAGAGATGTCCAGTACGTGAACGACCACAAGATGACAGACTATCTGTTCTCTTTATTGAGGGACTCAGGAACGACACTCTCAAGAAGGACTTGCACTTGAAAGCTTGTACAAGTTTCGAGCAAGTAACGAGAGAGGCATTGTACTTAGTGGATAACTGTACGGTTTATGGAGAGGTGTCAGTGGATACAGATTTTGCATCCAGTAGCTCCTCCTCCGTAGCGAGCAAGACTACCACTAAAAAGAATGTTCAAACAACAACCATGCCAAATGTAGAGCAAATGATAGAAGATGCTCTAAAAAGGATGGCACCATACCAAAAACCATTGCCAAAAACACTGAAATGGTGTGCTATTGAACAAAAATGGACAAATCATCCAATAGAGGAGTGTTATTACAACAAAGGGTATGTAAGGGAGCACCAGTATGCACCTCTTGCTCAATTAGCACCACCTCAGATACATCCAGTACCTCGATACCCAACGGGAAGTGTACCAGGACCTATGGGGATAGAAAGACCGCAACCGGTATTGGAACAACAACCACCTTTACCAGGAGCAAGACCAGTGGGCATTAGATATGCACCAACCTTAGAGAATCAAGAAGAACAAGCCTTAGTGCCTGTTCAAGCCTATTACGAAGAATCCGGTGCACACATGTCTCCGACAGTGTATTACCCACCAGAAGAACCAAAACAACCAGAACCATGGGGCATGATGGGGAATGTTGGAACACCAACAGTTACAAGTGCTTCTGATGAAGAGAGATACAATATGGACGCAAGAACATTGATGTTCATAGCTCATGGAGGGTTAACAGGACAAAGACCATCCTATCCACAAAGGACGAATCAAATGGGACCAAGACCAACACTAGGACCCTGTTACAAGTGTGGGGTGACCATCTGATGAATGTTTGCCCACATACGGAAATCATTAGAATAACGCTTATTGCACTGAGTGTGGGGTTACTCACTTCATTGAGGATTGTTCAAAGAATCCAAACAAAGTGCAAAAGACGACATTGAATATGTTAGAAACTATTCCTACCAGCAGTGGGTCTGAAAATGAAACTCTGATACCAACGCAAGTTGTTACTAGAGCTCAAGCTAAGAAAACCACTAGAGAACCTGAGAATGGAAAGTTAGCGACTGAAGTGGTTAGTCAAGGACCGCGGAGTCAGAAAAACACATGGAAAGCTAGAAAAGCACGCATGAAGTTGAGAAAAGAACGTGAAGACGCTATTCTAGCTGAGGAACTAAAGCAAACTAAAGCTAGATTAGAAAAACTTGAGAGTCAAAACGGGAAACGAGAGATGAGCCCGGAAAGAACGAAACAAAAGAGTATCAAAGAAACAACGAGCTTAAGCTCAGGGGGATCAGTGCTAGTCGACAAAGTACACGAACCATTGGACGCACTGATGAGAGCTTACGAAGCTAGGTTAAAGAACAACCAAACACAAGAACAGAGGTGGATGACATACCCAAACGCGGAATTGAAAAGCAGAGACTTGAAATGTGCCAGAGAATGATCGAGACTGCACAAGCCTTATTAGAACCACCAAAAGAAACAATGAATTGTGGGAAGGAAAACCCAATTCAGCAAGAGACTATCGTTTCACGGGTAGCTGAAAAGACTCCCAGTGCACAAAAGCCTGAAAATACACAAAAGGATGACCGCATAGTATTGAACACAACCGATCAGGAGATAGAGAGTTTTCATCCAGTCATACAGAGGATTTACGGAAAAGATGAGGATTACAATGAATTTTGAAACAAGTGAGAGAGGCAAACTTTGCAAACGAGCTAAGTTGCCAAGCTAATCAGACAAATTGGGAAAAGGACATCAGGAATCCTCCCATAGTGGAATTTGAGGCAGGATCTCAAGTGGACTTGGATCTGCAATCTTACTGGGGAGATGGGGGCTCTGTTAGAACAATGGAGAGCAAACCTCATTCACTGAAAACCTTACCTTCATACTTAGGAGAGTATGAAGCAAAATCCGAGATTAGAGCACTTCCCTCACGAAAAATCTCATCAGAAAAAGTCATGGACTCGCAAGGATTGATAGAGATTTTGTCAACACCAGTGACATGCACTATCACTCTAGCTGAGCTTTTGAGGCTAAGACCACATATGTGGACCACTGTAGGAAAATGCTTGGAGAAATTCGGGATAAAAGATCCAACATCGAGATTGCAAGAGAGCATAGAGGAGCTGACCAAACCACAAAAGAACGCTAAGCCTGTACCCTTAAACAAGGTCGGAGAGTATTGCGAAGGTGAAGAGGGGAATACAACCTTACCAGTTGAATTCCAAGGAGTGAAGACGATGGCAATACTAGACAGCGGAGCAGGGGTATCCATTGCTACAAAAGAAATCTGGAAAAAATGGGGGAAACCAGCAATAAGGAAGACTAGGTTGAAACTCCAATTAGCAGATGGACACATGGAGAAACCTATGGGGTTATTAGAGAAAGTTGTAGTGACTTCTTGCGGCATTGAATACGAACATACTTTTGCTATTGTCGATTTTGGCAAGGAGAATAACTATGATATCATACTGGGAAGACCATTCATGAGACAGTTGAAAATGGTCCAAGATTGGGGCTACGATCACATATACTTGAGAAATATGGAAACCACTACACGTGTGAACCTGAAAGACCATAGCTACAAAGATGTGAACCGAACACCGGTAGAGGAGTTTGATTCAGCTACTTTGGCGGGATCCGAATTTCCAGCTTGGTTAGGTAAACCCAAGGAGTTATGGATGTGTGGAGCTTCGAAATGTGGAAGTCTGAAACGAGAAGAATGTGTTTTAGAAAGGGCTATCGAAGACGAAACTTATGTAGGAGAACCCTTTCCAGAGGACACGTTTGAACCATTAGAATGGACACACATTCTAGCAACCCTAGATGTTTGTGCAATTCCGGATGGTCCCACAACGAAATTTTGCGACAAGGACGGGTACGACGTGGTTCCGTATTTCATGTTGCGAACTATACTCGAAAAAGAAACTGAAAAGAACGATACACTGGAAAAGGAAGATGAAGAAGAGGTGTTTCACGACATTCCCAATCATCCAGAGTGGGGAAATGAAGCAGACACAGGTCAACGGACAATTCAAGCGGAAACGAAGAAACTATAATGGATGTCCGATTTTATGATTTTCCGAACCAAACTAAACAACGCCAGAAACACTATAGAGCAAAGAAAAAAACAAAAGGGGTTAGAACCAATCCGATGCCTAGAATAAGAGGAAAAAATCAATTCCTAATGCTAGTAAAGGCTGAAGATTGTGTTAAGGATAAGATTTCTGGAAGAATGAGAGGCAATGATCAAAAGAGCTTACGAAAAGACAAAAGAGGCTCAAGAAATC
This sequence comes from Adiantum capillus-veneris, assembly GCF_014529385.1. Taxonomy (NCBI): domain Eukaryota; kingdom Viridiplantae; phylum Streptophyta; class Polypodiopsida; order Polypodiales; family Pteridaceae; genus Adiantum; species Adiantum capillus-veneris. The sequence continues at coordinate 118,598,976 of NC_140958.1, forward strand.
AAGTTCAAAAGAATGGAACGAAAACTGAAACAGAAAAACCAGAAAAGAACAAGCGCAACAGAGAATACACGAAGTCCAAGTTAGAACGTAGAAACAAGTACAGAGAGCTCAAGAAAACTCTAAAGGAAGTTTGGACGACAGAAATTGAGAGTGGAGAGGACGAAAACGTCAAAATCAAGGAAAACATGGATGTTCCCTCTCACTATAGGAAATTCACAATAGAGGATAGGAAGGTGATATTAACCCCACCTATTCGAGAGAGGAAGGAGAATGAATCTTATGACGGACCGGAGGATGCAAAAAAAGTTGATTTAGCAGCTCCAGGTGAGCCACCTAGACCGGTGTACATAGCCACAGATTTGTCTCCAGGCGAGGAAGAGAGACTTTTGAGTCTTCTCAGAGAGTATAGGGATGTGTTTGCATGGTCTTATAAGGACTTAAAGGGAGTTGACCCATCGATATGCCAACACTCAATCCCACTGAAACAAGACGCAAAGCCTAGCAGACAGAGACCATACACATATAATGATACTTTTGCTAAGCGAATCAAGGAAGAGATAGATAAGCTAATGGAAGCTGAATTCATATACGAGATTGAACACACCGATTGGGTATCTCCGATTGTGGTAGTACCTAAGAAGAACGGAAAACTCCGAGTGTGTGTCAACTTAAAGAAAGTGAATGCTGCAACAATCAGGGACAATTATCCCCTGCCGATAACTGATCATGTTCTAGAGCGTGTATCAGGGAAAACAGCATACTCCTTTCTTGATGGTTTTTCAGGATATAACCAGCTAGCCATAGCACCAGAAGATCAACATAAAACAGCTTTTGCAACGGAGTGGGGAATTTATGCTTATCGGGTTATGCCTTTTGGTCTAACCAATGCTCCCGCAACCTTCCAGAGGCTGATGACGCATGCTTTCAAAGAATACTTAAGGTTGTTTCTAGAAATATACATGGATGACTTATGTGTACATTCTCTTCTGAGAGATGAGCATCTAGAACACCTAAGAAAAGTATTTGAGAAATGTAGGACATATCGCATTTGTCTCAATCCTGAGAAATGTGTGTTTATGGTCCGACAGGGCAGAATTCTGGGACATATTGTCTCACAAAACGGAATATCCACGGATTTAGAGAAGATAAAAGTTATAGTGGATATGCCTAGACCAACCAATGCGAAACAAGTACAGAGCTTTATGGGACATTGCGGATATTATAGACGATTCATTTACATGTACGCTATAATAGGCCAACCACTTTACAGGCTAATAGTGAACTTTGAATGGACAGAGGAGTGTGAGGAATCGTTCAAGAAATTGAAAGAGGCACTCATTACTGCTCCAGTCTTGAAATCACCAGATTGGGAGAAGATATTCCATGTGCATATAGATGCTTCGGCATATGCAATAGGATGCATTCTGGCTCAGCCAGAAGAAGGAAACATGGATTTTCCTATCTGTTACGCCAGTCGACAGCTCAACAATGCAGAGAAGAATTACACCACAACAGAGCGAGAAGGATTAGGAATGATCTATGCTGTGAAGAAATTTCGGCATTATCTTCTAGCCAACAAGTTTGTGTTTTTTACGGATCACCAAGCCTTGCTCTACCTAGTGAATAAACCATGCAATACCGGGAGAATAGTGAGATGGTTCATTATCTTACTGGAATTCGACTTCACGGTAGTAGTAAAGAAAGGAAAAACACATCTTAGAGCTGATCATCTTTCGCGATTGACGAATGGAGAAGACCCTATAGGAGTAGATGACGACATGCCAGACGCGTACTTGTTCAACATAGAAATGATACCGAGTGGTCTCAAAATGTCGTTAACCTATTAACCTATGGAGGAGAGTTCGATAGAAGAGAATACAACCTGAAACATATTGCTATTCAGCAATCCAAGAATCTTCAATTGGTTGCAGGAAGGTTGTATCAATTGGGAAATGATCATGTTTTACGACTATGCATCAATCCTGAGGAATATAGTATATATCTGCGCGAAGCACATGTTCAGGAATGTGCATTTCATTGTTCAAGAAGGAACACATATAGGAATTTGTTACAATTGGGAGTCTATTGGCCAGGAATGAAAGAAAGCGTACATGAATATGTCACTGTATGTATTGTATGTTCATCAAAACCGCCAGCCGAGTATTCGACATTATATCAGATAATGATCGCTCCAGAATGGAGTCAGTATATTGTTGAATATCTCACAAATAGAACTTTCCCAGAAGGAACGTCAAAAGCTCGTCAGAAATCTGTAGAGACAGAAGCTAGAGATTACGCTTTAATAGGAGATCAACTCTATAAGAGAGGTAAAGACAACCAGCTTAGGATTTGCGCATCAGAGTCTGAGTATGTGATAATCCTGGAGCAAGCTCATGGAGGAGTAGGTGGAGGCCATTTCTCAGGTGATAAGACAGCAAAACTTGTCTTAGCCGCAGGAATATGGTGGCCAACATTACATATGGACGCTGAGGAATACGTTAAACGGTGTGATGACTGTCAGCGGACCAAAGTACCACTTAAAAGAGATGATATGCCGCTTAGACCAATGATGGGGGCAAGAGCTTTTGCAAAATGGGGGATTGATTATGTCGGACCCATTTCACCTCCTGCATATAAGACTCATGCACAATACATCATTGTGGCTACAGACTATCTAACAAAGTGGGTCGAAGCAAAGGCAACTCAAAAAGCAGATGCCAGGACCACGGCACAATTTCTATATGAATACGTCTTTGTACGATATGGATTGCCAATAGAAATTGTGAGTGATCGAGGCACACATTTCATAAATGAAGTGATAGAGATCCTTCTAGATGAATTCATGGTAATCCATAGGAAATCAGCCCCGTATCATCCACAAGCAAACGGACAAGCTGAAGCAACAAACAAAACCATATGCACGGTCCTTACGAAGATTGTATCTGAGTCGAGAACTGACTGGGACCAGAAGTTGCATTCAACATTATGGGCATATAGGGTAGCATATAAAACATCAATAGGAACGACCCCATATAACATGGTTTTTGGGCTAAATGCTATCTTACCAATAGAATTCTTGATTTCAACCTTAAGGGTGGCTAAGGATCTAGAGTGGACAGGGCACGAGCTCTCTGATAGAATAGATGACCTGGAAAAGCTAGACGAGCTTCGCCTAAAAGCAGTAGCTTCCATCTACGCTCAAAAAAGGCGACAAAAGGAATTTTTTGATAAGCATGTGCGGACTAAAGAGTTTAAAGTTGGGGACTATGTCCTAGTTTACACTCTGAAACAGCATGCTAAGAAGCTTAAAAAGCGAGGGATGGGACCTCTGGTGATTAAAGATCTATCACCAAGTGGAGCCGTCAAGCTTGCTACATTAGACGGAGAAGAAATGCCCAATTGGATTAGTGGATGCAGAGTGAAAAAGTATCTGTTGCCGCTAACACAAGACATGCTTCTCAAAATACATCAAGAAAAGCTGCGTGTCCAGAAAAAGAAAAAGATTGAGGAGGAAGCGCAAGCCGAGGCGAAGGAAAGAATGGAGAAAAGAAGACTACTGCGTCAGAAACAGCGCAATGAAGGAGCAATACGAATAAACGCAGTCAGTATAACAGAAATGGATAATGACAAAGAAGAACCCATCATTGAATGCAAAGTAGGAACCAACCAAATCAAAGCCAGAGCACTATTGGATTCAGGAGCTCAAGCTAACCTACTTTCACTCAGTTTGTATAGACAATTGACAAATGACACTAAACTACAAACTGCCAAGCAAGAGTTAAAGAGTTACTCTGAGAATTCAATCAAAACTGTCGGATGCACAGTTTTACATATACAGATTAACCAATATGTGTATCCTCATATGTTTTACGTGGTTGAAGACCAAGCTACACAACATCCATTATTGCTAGGACAACCATGGCAGAAGCAATACAATGCAATGATTGACTGGAGTTCTAATTCAGTGCTTATCAAATACGAAGGTGAAAGTCAATCAGTTAAGTTCACCAAAGGAGAAGAGCCAACTCCAAAGGACGAATCCAAAGACAAAGATAAACAACAACCAGAGAAAAAGAAGAAGCAATGGCAACCAAAAGTTTCTACACAACTAGATTGCTCGTCGACGAGGAACTCTCAACATTGGATAAGGAAGACAAGCAATAATATAACAGCTCAACCTTGGGATAAAACGGAGTCAACGTTGGTATGGAGACCAAAAAAGGTGGTGCCAGAAAACACAAACAGAGTCTTCAATACCAGACAACAGAGTGATCCCCGACAATCAAGGACAGTGAAACAGATCTGGATTCCAAAGAAGTTCATGACGGCACAAAGCTATAGCAAGCAAATTTGGATCCCAAAGATTTGTAAACAGGAACTCCCTTCAATACAATCAACGGAAACTCCTAGGTCTTTCAAGGCGAGGAAATCAACACACAGAACAAAGCAGGTTTGGGTCGCAAAGAGTTTGTGGCAAGCACAAGCAAAGCGAAAGCAGATTTGGATTGTGAAAAAAGACAACAAAGTAACGAAGAATCCATCTACTGATTCTACTACCGAAGTGCCAAAACCAACCCAAAACCCGACCACCAATCCTTCAATCAAACAAAGAGCAGCTTTATTGGAAAGAATGTTGTATCGTCGCTCTACAATTGCATTGGGAACTTATGACCAAAACAACTACAATGCTTCACCCACAGACACTTCATAGTCGTCCGGGAGGACTCAGACTAGGAGGGGGGGAGGTATACAGGAGCTACAAAGCAGCTACAAGCGGAAAAAACAAAGAAAAACAAAAATTATATTACAAGGGCAGTGTCTTACATGATTTTGCAATTTTTTATGGTTGATTGCGGATATTGATAATATTTATGCCCTTATATACCTTGTTTTGCAACAAGAAGAGATCAAATGATGAATTTGGGTCTCTAGATGTGTAAATATCACTAAATAAGAGTGTTTTTGGAACTAAAAAGTGGAAAAAGTGGTAATCCAAGTCCAGAAATCACAGAGAAGTGTATATTCATATACACAGGGTTACAAGCTATTTATCGTGTATGTTTGGAATTTTTTGGCTTCAATTTGCTATTTTCCTTTATTTTTTATGATTTTCTTAATAAAAATAAAAGAAAAATAAAAAAGCAGGTGAAATGAGATCGGAAAAAAGAAAAGAATAGACAGTGATGGTCCTAATGACAAGGGCAACCCAGGATAAAAATTGGGTACAATTCTGAAAAAGTTGCGGAAAGCCCGAAATGACAGAATTTTGGCAAAGTGGACAGATTTCTCAGAAACAGGTCAAATGGAGTCCAAATTGAGAAATTTCAAATCCTAAAGTGCATTTCACGACGAGATAGGAGCACATGTCAAATTTGGTAACAAGTGATCCGGGAAGCCCGAAGTTAAGTATTTTTCACTTCACTATCAAGCTCATTTCCACTATTACCTTCTTGGAGAGAGCAAAGAGCACACAGGAGCATCCGACCTTCTACCGCCTTCTACGACTGCTACGAGAGCTCAGAGGACACCAGACATGAGAGGTAGACTCGTTGCCATAAGCTTTTGATGCTTATCGTTAACTTTTGTCGCGAAAACTCACCAAAACCAAGAAACAAGAGCAGACGGGGAATGGGGAGGAACGCTAGGTAGGGGCACAACCGCCTAACCAAACCTTGCAAGAACTTAGAGGTGGGTTACCCTAGTATAGGAGATGAGTTTCTAGCACTCAAAGCTCGAGAAAGAACGACTGGAAAAACCCTAGGTCAACAGAGCCTGCAAGAGGCAAACAGAAAAAAGTTGTCGGAACGACACAAAACTTCTCAGGAAGCTTAACAACATCGAGGGCAATGCAACCATGGAGTATCTCCGGGTTTGGATCACCAAAAGTAGGTCGGAACAACCGATTCGGCTGCGGACACACAAAGTGTCATTTTGGCATAACGGCTAAAATTGACGACCAAATGACATGAAACTTCACGAGCAGTTTCAACTATACATGGATGACTTATGTTTGCAAGCAAAACCCAAAAGAAAGCTGATTCACTTACCGATGGTGAAAAAGACGCTTTCGGGCAACCAAATGGAGAAAGATGGAGAACGGGGAGCCAAAGTCAAGTTCAACCAAATAGGTGGCTTCACAACATATCCAATGAGCTGGAAATGCAACTCTCGAGAAGAAAAGTTGAAGAAATTCAACTCCAAGGCAAAAAGACGACTTCGGAGACTGAAATGCCTATAAGGGGGCTTTTTAGCTAAACTGATGACTTTTTAAGTTGAAAACTAGTTAGCAGGGCTCAGGGCACTAGCACAAAGCATTCTTTGCACAAAAAGACCAACATTTCAAGAAAAGACATCATACGCGTATGATGTCTCACAGCATGATTTTCACATCCATTTCAACATTTGAGTGCATAGCCTCATTCCACATGTTAATCACATCCTATGAACCAAGTATCATGAGAATTGGAGTTAGAAAACCCAAGGAAAACCAAAAAGACGCAAAGTAGGCCATAAAATTGATTTTTGGTCCTAATTTTGTCAAAATAACTCCAAACTCATTGAAACTTTGTAGGATTGTTGATTAACACATCTACAAGCTATCTGGAACCAAAAAGCACCATTTTGACACAAAAGACATCATACGCGTATGATGTCTATTTGCACTTACAGAGCCAAAAATGCTCATTTGTCATCATACATCCATTATATATATCTAATACATGCTACATATGAAGTTTGGAACCATTTGGTCAAGTGGATCACCCCATTAGCCCAATTAAGAGAAAATCCTTCATACAAAGCCTATTTTTGTCCCAAATCCAACATATTCAAGTCCAAACCAAGATTTGAGTATAAACAGTCCTTCACTAGCACATGGAGAGTCCACAGAACCAATCCCATGAAAAATTGATGAAAAAGACATCATACGCGTATGATGTCTCCAGAGCCATTTTTAGTCCAAATTCTATCCAAACTTGATAAATCCACTGAATAAGCCTATCTAAAGCCAAAACCAAGCTTATAGAGAAAATTGGTCCAAAAATGCACTAAAAGACATCATACGCGTATGATGTCTCACTATGTGATTTTGGCACCTCAGGGCTTCAACCACCAAACAGAAGTGATCTACATGCCATTTGAAGGTGAACCACCAAGTTTTATCCAATTTGGATCATAAAATCCATTTCCCTTTCAAAATTTTGCCAAGAGCCTGAACTGGACTAAACTGGCCAAAACTTGACCAAATGGGATCCAAACTCAAATCCAAGCATATGATACTCATGTATACACTATCAGCTACAAGCAAACCAATATGAAGTCATTCTGACACAAAAGACATCATACGCGTATGATGTCTCAAGCATGTTTTTGAGCCCAGTTTGCATATTTTTTCACCTACATTGCATCCTTAGGCCCTGAATAGCTCATGTTTCAATTTTCAAGTCATTTGAATAGTTAAAAGCTTCATTTCGGCTTTCAGTACTAAAAAGACGCTAACTTCTGAAATTGGAGTTACAGGATCCATGGATTCCGCTAAGTCATCGGCAACTAAGAGAAAAAGACCAACCATCAAGGATGCTCTTGCAGAAGCAGAACCTTTTGATATTCCAACAGAAACCCTCAAGCCAACCAAGACTTGGGTGGAGGAAGCAGTACTAGAAAAAGAGGGAATAAAGATCTACCAGGGGACTTTCAGAGATCCTCAAGGGCAATCGGTCGATGTACCTATGATCCCACGAGAATTAGTGGATTATAGCAGATCAGAGAACATCAACAGATACCTGGAAAAGGCTGACTTACACAGGTTCTTCACCTCGAGACCATCAGGTGTAGACACAAGAAGAGTGTATGAGTTGGCAACATCCATTCAGAAGGATGGGAAAGCCACGTTGACAGCCATGGATGGAGAAACAGTTGAAGTACAGATCACTCCACAGCTCATTGCAGATGCATTGAAGCTGCACAACAAAGGGAGTTCTGTCAGAGAAAGAAGGGAGGCCATAGAGGTCTATGGATCAAAGAAACAAAATACAACCTACGGAGATATGGCAGATAACGAGCGGCAACCCTTTGCCGATTATACAACCAGTTTTTCCATGTGTGCAGTAAAAGACCGCAGAAGTATACTACACCACCCCATGCCATTGCGACAACCATCACATGGGCACTGAAGAGCAACATGCCAAAAGAGGTGAATTATGCTCAATACATCCACGAGCAAGTAATCGCCATGCACAACCAGAAGCCAAAGTACATAGGAGGAGGAGAAATCCTAACAAGAATAGCTTATGAAGCTATTGGAGCTAGGGATCAAGGGCCACGGGTTCCCTCCCAGAATGAGTGGCTTAGAGAAGCCGATGAAGAGAAAGAACAGCAAGAAGTATCCAAGAGGGCGTCCACAAGAGCACGCCGAAAACTAGAAATAGTTTCAGAACCTGAAGAGGCTGTGGACGAGCCGCTCAAGAAGAAAGCGAAGAAGAAGGCTGATCCCAAGCAAACCAAAAGTCAAAAAGCCGCAAGAATGGAAAGGCTGGTGGAGCAGTTTAGAGCGGAAAGAGCTCTAAAGGGGGACTTTGAAGAAATGTGGGTGCCAGACCCCACTAAAGTCGGAACCAGCTCAGCCAGGCCACATGTTGATCAATATGATCAATATATTAGAGCTTATGAGGAGTCGGAGGCCATACTGGAGCAGCAACCTGTCGAGCCTTATACTGAAGAGGAAGTACAGCTTTTAAAAGCTGAGCTGAAAAAGGACGACAAGGAGAAGAAGGAAGTAGATGAGTCTACTGAACTTCGAGAGAAAGACGGGCAAGCAAACAAAGGGAAAGCCAAGATGACTGAGGACAATCAGCCCTCCTTTACTGATGTACCAAGCCGGAAGAAGACGGAAATTATTGTGGAGGAGACCACAATAGAAATAGAAACAGAAGTTATGGAAAAGCCGGAGGCCGGGACCAAGGGAAAGGAGATAGATCCAGTTCAGCAAAAGAAAGATGATTATGAGGATCTGGTAGCGATCAGATACAGTGAAGAAGAGGCCCTGGAGGCAGTTTATGGGATATCCCTACGAAAACAAGATGATCGGAAAGGGACGAAGGAAAAGACAAAAGGTACAATGGAGAGTGAAGAGAAAATGGATGAACAGAACATACTAGAAGAGCCGAAGCCATTGGAGGTGGTGGCAGAAAGAGCTGTCAAGTTGACAGATGAAGATGAAAAAGACATGCACATGGTGCATGAACTGCTCAGCAAGATTAAAGAAAGATCCAGAGCAAAGGAAGTAGCAATTGAGACAGCAAAACAAAAGGAAGCAGAGTTGCAGAAGAAGTTAGAGAATGCTATGACTGAATCTGAAAGTCATAAAGCATCACTATACGACGCAGAAAACGAGAGAGACGGCTTGATACTCCAACTAGCCGAAGCTTCAAGAGAGGTAACAAGTTCACAGGAAGCAAAGGAGCGAATAGAAGATGAGCTGGAGGCAGCTAAGGATGAGCTCATTGAGCTAAGGGAAAGAGTCGAACTTCAAGAAAGGACAATCACGAGACTCAGGACCACCCCTAGAGCTAGCAGAGCAGGAACAGAACAAGAGGGAGCCCTCGTACCAGCTCTAGAAGATCAGGTCAGAAGTTTGCAAAGAGAGCTAAGGTTAGAGCAAGTGCAAAGATTGCACATGGCAGAGGGATCATTGGCTGCAGAGGAGAGGCTCACATCAGAAAACCAAACACTAAGGACAGAAAATGAGGCCCTCCGCAAACAGCTCCAAGACCTCCAAGAGCAACAAAGAAGAGAAATAGAGACACCACAAGAAGAAGCAGGGGGAGCAACCATAGAGCTACCAGAAACTGGAGAGGCAACCACAATTGAAGATCCAGCCCCAGTTCAAGAAGTGGCCTCAACTTCAGGAATCTCTGAAGAAGAAGAACAAAGGCTCCAGGACCAAATAGAAAAGTCAACAGAGGAAAGTGCCAAGGCGGAAATGGAATGGGAAAGGAGACTCCTCATCTCCATTAGACTTCAAGGTTTAGACACAAAAGTGCTCCATGAAAAGTGGATGCAACCCAGCCTGCCTTTCCCTCTGATGAAATTTGAAGTGATAAAGACGAAAAAGAGAATAGAGGAGGAGCAGTATGTCGCTCTTTACGAAGGCGACATCACAAAGGATGAACAATCAAAGAAGATTGTAGATTCTCAACCTAGATGGAGGAAAGGTTGGCTGAACAAATACCCAGCCTACCTCATCTACTTGGTAGAGGCTCCAAAGGAGATTCGGAAGGATGCAACCTTCTGCCCGGTGCCAAGAGTCAGAAACTGAAAAGAGCATGGCAGGATTGCAGAAAAGAAGCCAAATTGTCTTAATTATCCCAGGATGCCAGGACCAAAGGAAGGAGAGAGAATAGGTAAAGCCTACATGGTGAAAACCCTAACGGGCACCATCAAACTCTTTACTGGCTCTCCTGACCTTTCGTGTCAGATGCTAAAGAAAATCTGCAGGACTCTCTTAGCATGCATTGAAGTGTTCGCGCCAGATAAAGCCACGACCTCGAGTCTACTATCGACGGCCGACACAGTGACGGATATGATGTATGATCTTTCATTGCAGCCATCACCAAAGGTGTTACATCTCTTATACCAAAGAATTATGTTTTTGCCTAGCTTCCACATGCAAACATTCGAAGAAGCTTTCTACACCGGCTTTTTCACTCACGAAAGCAAAATATTCGGCCCAACCTTGACCATCGGCAACCTACACTACGAATCACATCTGCAGATGCTCAAGACGACAGGACTCTATTGACCAAGCCTAAAAGTCATGTCAGGGACGACATGAACGCGGAGGGGGGAGTGTTGAGCCAGCAGAGGATCACACCCACATTTTTGCTCACACCCATCATTTTGTAACCATTGATTGTAATAAATGTCTTTCCGACATTAATTTTGATTTGAGCCATTCATTAAGTAACGGGACTCAATTGAGTTTCCAGCTTGTAATCCCGAAGTAATTTCACCTGTTGATGTAAATAATTAGAGATGTTCTCACCTCCAAGGCTGAGGTATATAAGCCAAAGTTTTGTAACCTAAAGGAGATTCAATTATTAATCAAAGTGAGTTTTTGAGCGCCGTGACTGTGTCTGAGAGAGAGAGAGAGAGAGAGAGAGAGAGTCTTATCTTCTTGCTACGCGAGCTACGGGGCCGCCATTGGAGAAGCGTCACCGCCATTGTGTTAGCAACGGTGAGAGCTACGCACAGATACCAAGAGTGCGCGCTATCGGCTTCTACGTGTGGTAAGTTCCTACGAGCTTCGGTGTGAGTTTTCTTCCACTCGTGTGTCGGAATAGAGCGTGCAGCATATCTATAGAACCACAACGAGTAGAGCTACACATTAGTACCATCGGGGTCAAGTTTCGGTCACCTGTATTTTTCGGCCTGTCTTCATACGCGTTTACCGCACGGCGTGGTTATAGGTTGATTTTGCAGTTCAAGTCTTTAGGGTGTTGTTCTTACCTAGTGTCTAGACTTCCCCTTGAGTTTGAGATCGATTCAATGATTCTAGATCCTGTTTCGTATAGCATTCGTTCGTAGTACGGATTTCAGTCACTTGCGTATTCTAGAACTTAGATTTGATTTCCTTAGTAGTGATTGTCATTAGAAGGTCGAGTAGGTGATTTGATACCCACCTAGTTGTTTCCATGCGCCTGCGGGTCAAGCTCCGTCCTCGTCTGACAAATTCTGTTGTTGGTTGAGTTCTCGCTATTTAGCTTCCGCTAGCGGCTAAATAGCGAGAACTCAACCAACAACAGAATTTGTCAGACGAGGACGGAGCTTGACCCGCAAGCGCATGGAAACAACTAGGTGGGTGTCAAATCACCTACTCGACCTTCTAATGACAATCACTACTAAGGAAATCAAATCTAAGTTCTAGAATACGCAAGTGACTGAAATCCGTACTACGAACGAATGCTATACGAAACAGGATCTAGAATCATTGAATCGATCTCAAACTCAAGGGGAAGTCTAGACACTAGGTAAGAACAACACCCTAAAGACTTGAACTGCAAAATCAACCTATAACCACTCCGAGCGGCAAACGCGTATGAAGACAGGCCGAAAAATACAGGTGACCGAAACTTGACCCCGATGGTACTAATGTGTAGCTCTACTCGTTGTGGTTCTATAGATATGCTGCACGCTCTATTCCGACACACGAGTTGGAAGAAAACTCACACCGAAGCTCGTAGGAACTTACCACACGTAGAAGCCGATAGCGCGCACTCTTGGTATCTGTGCGTAGCTCTCACCGTTGCTAACACAATGGCGGTGATGCTTCTCCAATGGCGGCCACGTAGCTCGCGTAGCAAGAAGATAAGACTCTCTCTCTCTCTCTCTCTCTCTCTCTCTCTCTCTCTCTCTCTCTCTCTCTCTCTCTCTCTCTCTCTCTCTCTCTCTCTCTCTCTCAGACACAGTCACGGCGCTCAAAAACTCACTTTGATTAATAATTGAATCTCCTTTAGGTTACAAAACTTTGGCTTATATACCTCAGCCTTGGAGGTGAGAACATCTCTAATTATTTACATCAACAGGTGAAATTACTTCGGGATTACAAGCTGGAAACTCAATTGAGTCCCGTTACTTAATGAATGGCTCAAATCAAAATTAATGTCGGAAAGACATTTATTACAATCAATGGTTACAAAATGATGGGTGTGAGCAAAAATGTGGGTGTGATCCTCTGCTGGCTCAACACTGTTGTAGCGCAAAACCAAGTCATGCTTCTTGATACCCTTACTTTTGACCTTTTCATTTATCTTTGCTAAAGCCCTATCTTGCATCTGCCCATAATGTTCCAATGCACTCATCCTATCCAGTTGAACCTCTTGTAGCTGTAAGAGCCTCTCTTCGAATGCATCACTAGGCGGCCCAAGCAACTTCTCTAACATCTTGACCGCAGGCAACTCTACTTCCACAGGCAATAGTGCTTCTTTTCCATACACCAAATGAAATGGAGTAAACCCTGTACCTGTCTTCACCGAAGTACGGTAAGCCCATAATGCACTAGGCAATTCCAAATCCCAATTCTTTCCTTGGTGCTCTGTCACTTTCGAAAGAATCTGTACCAACTCACCATTGAATCTTTCATTTAACCCATTACACTGTGGGTAATAAGGAGTGGTATGCTGGTGCCTAATCTTCATCTTTGCACATAAAAAATCTAGCAGTTTAGCTCTAAAGCCAGACCCTTATCTGAAAGTAGCTCCAGTGGCACCCCAAACTTGCAACATATTTCATCATACACAAATTTTTCCACATCCTTTGCAGTGATCTGTTTTACTGCTATAGCCTCTGCCCATCTAGAAATATAGTCCACTGCCGTCAAAATATAGCTTTTGCCCCTGCTTGTGATAGGTAACGGGCCTATTGCATCAATCCCCCACTTTTCAAACACATCAAACGCCATAATGGTTTTTCGTAGCTCTGGCTTCAACACTCTCTTCCCAAATGCTTGACACCTATTGCAAGACCTACACCAATGGTGAACATCCTTGTGCAAACTAGGACATACATACCCCTCTTGCAAAATCTTATGCAAGGTGATCTTTAGAGCAAAATGGCCACCACATGCGGCTTCATGATTCTCTTCCAACACTCTGTAAAGCTCCTCCCGCCAAGGTACACGTCTCAACACGAGATCATCCCCTTTCATGTATAAGACATCACCAATCAATTTGTACCTGTATGCTCTACGCACAAAGCCATACTTCTTAGACTTCTGAATCTCCTTTGGAATGATTCCTGTTAGCAAAAACTCCTCTTCTTGATCCAAACTTTCCCGGCCATGATAAAGAGGTAAAGTGGTCCTCAACACAAATAGCTCCCCAATCATGCCTTGAGCTGCTTCATGTGCCTCTCCATTTAGAGCACGTTCAATGTGTCTGATGATCCATGCTTCGAACTTTTTTAACAGGCCTTTAATTCTGAAGCACATTTCCTTCAATGAGGTGTTCTTGCTCTTCCACACACCCAGCACTTGCTTCACCACTAACAAGGCATCACCTTTTATGCTCAACCTTCGAACCCCATGCTTCAAACAAATGTGTAATCCGGCTTCCAGAGTAGCATATTCAGCCTCATTGTTACTATGAGCATCCAATTTGAACCCTCTCTTGTATACTAGCTTCCCCTCTGGATCATAAAGTGCTATACCCCCTGAAGCTGCATCATGGCTCTTTCTGTATGAACCATCAAAGAACAACACATGTGCATTGCTGATCTGTGGCACTTCTTCAACTACCTTTCTCACCACCTCTTCCTTAACAATAAGGGGATTCTCCTTGTAGGTCAACAAATCAGCTAGGGTAGCCCTTGTACTATCTTCCACTAGAAAAGAGAACTCAAACTCTTGCAGCTCAATTACCCATTTCTTCACCACATTTGACATGTTAGTACCATTAATTAACTGTGGCAAAAAGGCATAACTCGTCAAGAAAACAAAAGGCCGTGGTAGCAAGTAATGACGAAATCGTCGACAAGCAAATATTACACTGGCCATCACTAGCTCTACTTCCGAGAACTTTCTCTCCGCTACCAACTTCACTCGGCTTGCACAATACACTGGCCTCATATAATGGCTACCCTTCCCCTTTTGCAATAGCATGGCTCCAATGGCATCATCCCCTACTGAGGGATTTACATAAAAAACTTTCTCCCAATCACGAGCCTGCATGGCTGACAAACCCCCTAACACCTCTTTCACCTCTTGAAACACTTCTTCACACTTGTCATCCCATTGCAATGGATCATGCTTTGCCACTTGTTGTAATGGAGAAAGAATCTGAGAAGACAATGGAATAAACCTTGCCATGTACTTCACTTTGTGTATAAAGGTTGCCAATTGCTTCGTACTCGTAGGTGATGGAAGAAGAATAATAGACTTAACCTTATCTGGATCAGCCTCAATGCCATTTTCTGACACCATATGGCCCAATAACTTCACCCTTGGCTGTGCTAGATGACATTTCTTTGGATTTAGTTGTCCTCCACATTCATCATATCGAGCCAATACCATCTGCAGCTTCTCATGGTGTTCAGCCCTACTGCTATAAACACAGAAGTCATCCATAAAAGCTTTAACACAACTACCAATGAATGGTTCCAACACCCAATTTTCTCTCTCTTGATAGATGGAAGGTCCATTTGACAACCCAAATGGAAATACTGTGTAGCAATAGCAGCCCCATGGCGTAATAAAAGTTGTCTTTGTGCGGTCTTTAAGAGCAATCTTCAATTGAAAATAGCCTGAAAAACCATCACACACACTGTACCTCTCATAACCTGCCACTGAATCCAAGATCTGATCAATGAATGGAAGAGGATATGGGTTCTTCTTAGTGGCTGCGTTTAAGGGTTTAAAATCTACACAAATTCTCCACTTCCCATCCTTCTTTGGATTGACTACAACTGGACTCACCCATTCTGTGGTCTCCACAGGGACTATGAACCCTGCCTTCAATAACTTGTCCACCTCTTCTCGCAAGGCTTCCATTTGCTCTTGACCCATCGTTCTTAGCCTTTGCCGCACTGGCTTAGCACCTTCTTTCAGCTCTATATGCATTTCTTCGCCCTTGAACCCTCTGATCTCTTCATATGAAGTAATGAACAAATCAGGAAAACTAGCCAGCATGTGCAAATATATATCCTTCTCCATAGTTGAGAGGTCTCCACTGATCATTTGTGTCATCAATTCCTGCTTCTTTGACAACTCAACCTTGGTTTGCATCAGCCCTTCAATCACTTCATAAGGCCCTTCACTTTCATCTTCAACCTCATTCGCAAATGCAACTAAACCAAACTCCTGGATTTCTTTGTCCATCAAAAGAAATGCAACATCAGCATCCTCATCACTGCTGGTAGTGCTATCACTGTCCTCATCTGTCACCGTGGAAGAGTCTTCATCACTAGACTCATCCTCATCTTCATAAAGCTCCTCTAATCGTTTCCTTGTGTCCATATTATAAAGCTTCTTGGTACATGTCTTTCCATAGAGGCTAATCGTACCATGTCGCCAATCTTGAACAGCTCCCACTACACGTAACCATGGTCTGCCCAGTATAATAGGATATGCTCCCAACCCTGCTGGCATCACATGAAAATCACCCACTGCCTTTGCATCATATTCCTCCACTTCTAAGCTCTTTACAACACCCAAGCATTTTACTTTTTGATGGTTTGCCAATCTGATCCGAAAACCTGACACCCCAGCCACTGTGAGACCCATCTTCTCAACGCATGAGTGTGTTATGACGCATATTTGGGCTCCGCCATCCACATAACCTTGTCCCAAATTTTTCCTTTTATGCCACACATCTACTATTGGACAAATGTCTGGTAGCTCATCCATTGCCAACACCTTTACCGAACCTCTCTCTGGCTCTTTCTCCATTGGGTTAACCATCCTCTTCCACTGTCGCTTTAGCTTAGGCACCATCTCTATAAGCTGCCCAAAAGTAACATTTGCCTTCCTGCTCGTCATATCCTCCTTCAAGTCATAGCTTAATAGCCCATCCCCTAGTGGAAAATCTGAAACATGAAACTTTCGACGAGCTCTCCTTTTCCTCTTGGCCTTGACATCCTCGCCTTCATGGCTCTTTCCTTTCTTCTTACTAGGACCTGGGGCACTTCTTCCTTCCTTTTCCTCTGTGGTCCTCTTCCCAATAGGCATCACTAATGTATCCTCTAGCTTTGATGCCTTCTCCAAGGTGACTACACTTAGCACTTTTGTCTTTCCTTTTTCCTCCTGGGTCAGTCCACTGGTTCCTTCGTCTCCCTCAATTTCGATGCCATAATCATTTGACCTAGTTAACACCTGTCTTGGCAATGGATACATGTCTCCCCCCATCCTTGGTGGCTTATCACATTGCGGGCTGATGTGACCCAACTCTCCACAATTGTAACAGGTGGGCGTCTGCCTCCAAAACCTACCATTGCTTTGTCCAACACCATTCCTAGGTCTTTCTTCATGTCCTGGCTGATTTGCATACCTCCCTCGACCTCGATTATTTCCCACTTGACCTAGCATGTTTAGGCTGAGATTCTTCATCAAATCTACCATTTGCCTCATGTCTTGCCTTAGCCCATCATCTTGCACTGCTGTAGTGACCACTGCTGGCATAACCTGAGTAGTAACAGGAACCACTGGTTCGTGATGAACCCCTGACATGCGACCTTGTAAAGATTCTATAGGCTGAATTCAGACCTCATTGGCAAAAACTCCACCCCTAACTGGCTCATTTTCCTCAACTTCCACTCTTTGTTCCTTGCTACCTCTAGTGCATCTTCATATGTCCTAGGCTTCTTTAGCTCCACTCTCCAACGTATATTCTCCCAAAGACCAGCCAAGAACCTGTCCTTCTTCATCATGTCAGGCGGGGGTACCTGTGGTGCTAAGGCCTTGCACATTCACTCCCATGCCAATGAAAACTTACGTATGTACACATCTACTGGCTCACCTTCCTTCTGCACCAAACCTTGTACTTCTTGCCACACTTTGTCAGGATCTTCTATCTTCACAAACTCCACTTCCAATCCATGCCTTAGATTGTCCCAACTCAATCTTACAGGTGGATCCACTGCACGCAACTCCTCTTCAAATGCCTTGGACCAAACTCGTGCATCACTCTTCAAACAAATTTGGAGAAGGCGTAACATTTGCGTAGGGTCATGAATCTGGTTGCTAATGTAGGCAACCTCCATCTTTTCCAAAAATTCTTCCACATCTTCATCACTTCTTCCATGAAACTCCGGATAAGAAAAAGCCATGGCTACCCAAGTTTCAATGCTTTACCCCTTTGAACACACATGCAAGAACCCAAAACTTTTGACTACCCAATCCCCAGAAACTTCAATGGAGCTCAACTTTAGATAAGGACAAACACATGCACATCAAATGAGTTTTCATAGTTGATCATCGGAATTACAACAGGCAAAGGACATTCCAAGATCTCTCGTAATCTTCTTGGCCCAAACATAAAGACTATGCGCTGCTGGAAAAAAATCTTCCTGGACACATGAACATTTATCTGGATTCTTTGAGTTAAATGAAATGGAGTGAATTGAGGGCCATTTTGATCATCCATTAAAGCCAACCATGAAGCTCCCAAGAAGGCACACCTGACTTAACCTCTGATTTTGCCAAAATTTCAGCAGCATAACAGCATAAATGGCTCAAAAGACCAAAAAACCAGCCATCATAACTTGGAAAAATTTTGGCAGAGTTTCCCCAGAAATAGAGCAGTAGGAACCCAAAATATAGACTGTATATGTATGCATAAACTGTCAACAATAGAACCCGAGCATCAAGTAGGACTCACTAGTACATAGCCTATGGCGAGGTCACAAAAAGGGTGCTCCAGCTACCTGTATCACCGAAAGGATCTCCACATTTGAGAATCCCCCAGCTCAATAAAACCCTCACGCTATCGACCCTCACACGAAGGCTAATGCAAATCGCGTATCGTCAAGTCTCAGAAATGACTATCTTCCAGACCAAGTCTCAGAAATGGCTGGGACTTCCAAATACAACCAAGTATGGCTCCACAAATGCGTACAATGGCAGTTTCCACAAGTAACGTACAATCCAGCAGACAATGCGCTCAAACAGGCGCCAAATGATGCATACCCACAACAACTGCAAGTGACACCACTGCTATAGTATATCACTGTACTCCAGCTACGTGTACCTGTGTAAATCACTTGTACCTATACCTATCCCTGTAACCTATAACCTGTAATCTGCAACCTACAACCTGTAACCTGTAATCCCCAATCTCAAAGCTCGAAGCTCGAAGCAGAAGGTACTCGAAGAAGATCCTCCGTGGGGGCGCCAAAAGAATGTGAGCGGGATGAAAACACACACAGTGCCTCTATAACGACCCGACACACACTCTTGGAAAGATACACACACACACTATGGGGCACCACTCGGCTTAGACAACACACCTGGCCGAGACAGGGAACACACCTCTGGAGTGAGAGGAGAGAGACTATCCACTTGCCCACTCCACACAGACACACACACACACACACACACCCAAAAAACTCAGCTCAAAAGAGGAGAATTTCTGATGTTTAGATACAAACGAGCTTGGGCCCACACCAATGGGGCAAATAGCTCACACAATATGGGTAAAATAAGCCAGATACAATCACAAACTAGAGCACAAACTTCGCTCATAGGAGAAACTTACACAGAAAAACAGCAGGAAAAGAGTGAGGAATTTGGCAAAATGGACAGTGCCATCGCGTCCGGAACGGCCCAAAACCCCAGTCTACAATGTCAAAGTGCTCAAATCCGACCTCGGATGAGCAGTTTACGGCCAAAACAGGCTCCAAAAAACCCAAAAACACACCTGCGGTTGTTCCTCCTCTCTTCTCCACGTTTTTTCTGGTCTTCTCTCAGTTTTTTCAGTTCCCACACTTAGATTTATTAGTTGGGCACCCTTGGCCTTTTAGATGACCTCAAACGGACCCGGCCAAAAACTGACCTTGCAGTGCATAGTTGTCACCTTTTTTGCATCATCCGCACACCTGGCACTCATTTCTTTTCAATAATGCGTCTCGCAACCACGTGAAGTGGCCCCAAAAAGTGGTCCTAATGATGACCTTTCTGCATAACTCTCACAAGAAAACACCACTTTGTGTTCGTATTCATCCACGTGCAAATATTGACCCCGTTCGGCCTCCTGACGCCACTCGATGCCATCTGACGCACCTGCTTACCTCATGTCGTCAGCCCGCGGATAGCTTCCTCAAGAAGTTTTACGCGCTACCAACTCCTCCTTATTGTAGAAAAAACACAATGGTACTGGTAATAGTGAAAATCGATGCACTATGTACACCCTGTCCTACCTGTACACATGTGGGCCCCACGTAACCACCTCGCTCTGAAAAATGGGCAATTCTTTATTTGATGCACCATGCATGTATATGTACATATGCGCAATCCCTTGCTCCAAAAAACTCCTGACAACGTGATGTCACTACGTCCTAAATGGGAACAAATTTCTGATCGTACCAGCTCCCCAAACTTGCATGCCAATGATCTTGATGCCAAATCAATGGGCTATAGCATAGCATGATCTAGAAGCCTTGCTTCATGGGAAACTGACAAAACACATTGCTGGTTGTCCTCTTATAAGCAGTTTTCTTGAGATGTCTAGGAAAAATAGCTTAGTTGCAGCTCATAGCCCAGTTGCAGCTCATAGCCCTATCTGTTGCGTGAGAGAGAATTATTTTGTGTATCATATACACCCTTATATATCATATACGCCCGTCTAGTATGTAATGAAATAACCTGTAGTCATATTGCCAATTCCCCCGCCCAGGTTGTATGTTCATAGCATAGTCCAATTGCGGGAATCTTCAAGGCAAGATTCCCAAATTGTAGTGAACAGATGTTGGTATTTACGTACAAAGATCATGGCAAACGAGAATTGGCCTTGTCAAGAAATTTCAATTGAAATTGACTAGTGCCGTGTGGCGAGTATCTTTGCCTGCTGCTGCTGAAAGCAGTGACAAGAAGTCGGCCATGCCGAGCTCTGTGCAAGCCGAGCCACAAGGTGTGTCGATCGCCTTGAGATTCCATGGGTATCAAAATTGAACTGCTATTGATCCGGCCAGCAGATCAGGGATGCAGGTAATCAAGCCATGCTTGAGTCATGTTGGTAGATGAAGCATTGGAACCTAGAGGTAGTGCTGGAGGCTACAAAGCTCAATTTTGATTCTAGCATAATTCAGCAAATTTTGGATACCTTTGATCTAGACAATGGCGCACTGAAATGAATGGCAGATCTATACAAGCCATAACAGTAGTCCTATCTCATGTGTTGCACTTGCCCTTTGTCACCAAAGCCAAACCATGCTTAGCAAACGAAGTCGACAAATTTCTGGAGGAAGATGAGTAAGCCAAGAAGCGCAAGAAAAAGGGTGGCAATGGAGTTCTACTGGTAGCACTGGACTTGAAGCTAGCATACATGTTTGTAGTAGAAGTCATTAGTCTAAAAAATAACCCCATATATGTATCAATTTTTGTTTCATGTGCTATTGGTCAAGATCAAGAATCCAAGTGTTGATATCAACCTAAGCACATTCTTTCACAATAGTCTAATTCAATAGATTGCCAAGGTAAAAACTTAGAGTGTGTTTAAAG
The DNA here is from genome assembly GCF_014529385.1 of Adiantum capillus-veneris. Classification (NCBI taxonomy): domain Eukaryota; kingdom Viridiplantae; phylum Streptophyta; class Polypodiopsida; order Polypodiales; family Pteridaceae; genus Adiantum; species Adiantum capillus-veneris. The sequence continues at coordinate 118,620,178 of NC_140958.1, forward strand.
CATGGTATACTTGGTAGTTCATGTATTGGGAAACAACATCCCAGTCCATGTGAATGCAGATAAAGTCTGGAAGATTTTTTTGGGAAAAGGATATGAGAAACTCAAACCAGTGAGCAAGAAACAATTGAGGGCCAAGGAATAGAACAAGAAACTGCAGAGGAGGAAAATGAATTAGCAATAGTTACAACTGGATGGAAAAGGACAACAACATAGTCCAAGGCTGGCACTTCTAGAGCTAGTACAATTGGTGTCACTGAGTTGCTAGTGAAAGAAACAAAGACAACCGGTTTCTTGACACATTTGAAGCTGAAGCAAAAGACGCCCACCAAGCCTATTGGTGTTGATAAGATAATAGGCACTTCAACAGACAAGGCGATTGAGCTACCTCACACCCCACCAAAAAAACTAAAAAAGGATCAGCTTGCTGATAAAGGAAATGACAGAGCACCTCTCAAACTTAGATGACCGTAGTCACCCACAAACTAGCTCAGCCAATTAGACTTTGATAGGCTACAACAACCTATCGAGACTTGATCGGTTTCTTCTACAACATCTGCTAAAGAAACCCATACAGGGAAATTTAGCCATGCAACAAGCTGATAAATATACGATGCCTTATCACACTCCTCTATTAGTATATGAAAGAGCCTAAAATGATATAGACACCGTTACAGATGGATGTGTGGCTACTATCATGTCTGACAAGAATACAATTGTAAATGCTATGGGCCAAATAAAAAGGAGCTAGGTGAACTAAGGAGTATGATGTTGGAACATCATGTTACCCACAACAGTGATTAAGGACTAATAGCCACACAATAGAAGGAGATAGAAAAGCTAAAAAATGACAATATGCATCTGATATAAGAAAAGAAGGTAGTTGTGAAAGCAAAGGAGGCGCTTAGAGGAGTTTTGAATGAAAAGAAGATTGCACTGAAGTCACTGCATGGAGTGGATACCACTCTAAAGAAGGCTATTGCAAAAAAAAAAAAACTACCAATCCTTGGTTGATATGTCAAATGTTGAAGGGAATCTTATGGTGAATATGGAAGACTTACAGAATCTAGTGGACTCCATGAAGGATGTTCTAGAAGAAAAAGTTGAGGAGTACACAACCACTCTAGTCAACCAAGCCCTAATGGACTACTTGAAGAACAAGGAACAAGATGAAGACGAGGAAGCAGAAGAGGATGACCAGGACCAAGAGGATGGAGCTAGAGAAATTTATCATACTGACGACAATGACGATGATGATCAATCTCCACCACCAGGCTCAGCAAACAAGTGGGCACCAGACCGAGACAAGAGAGCTAGAGAGGCTAGGAGTCAGCAATATCCAAGGGATCAGACTCAATCTGATCAAATCAACAACAAACATAGCAAGGCACACAACAATCCACGAGACAGTAGAGGTCAGTAGACCAACACAAAGCCAAAGGCAAAGAGATTGTGGTCGAGTCAAGCTCCGATTCAGACTTAGATCCCAATTACTCCAATGAGCTTCTGACACAAAAGGAAACCTAGATTCGGGGGTTCTTACATGACGAAACTATTCTTATCTAGAGAGCTTTCAGATGCTTCTTGTTGGGTCTCGGAGAATGACTTGGGACTGGAAGCTAATTAACTACCACGACCAGACTGTGTGTCAGCTACCACCACATCCCAGCTATGTCCAAGTACTAGATCGAGTACCAACGTGGTTCCTAAACCAATGATGATATCATTGTGAACCCACATATGAAAGATCCATCAACAATCAATCTTAGAAGCCTTGGTCTACATTTGGATATATTACTGGGAGACAAGCCTACATACAGGCGTATGAAAGATATCAAGACTCAGATAAAGGATATGCTAGTTAAAATGCAAATTGCTAGAGGGGTCCTTGATCAAAAGGTAAAGACACTGTTGGAAAGCAATTCTACCAGTAGCAAGGGACCAAAGACTGGATGTCTCTCAGAGAGCAGGACTTGAACCTCAAAAGTCTTTACCATCTGGCTCGAATCACTTGAAAGATGATGCAGTAGGAGAGTCAAATTGTGATGAATTTCATAGAGTTTGTACCAGATTCTCTAGTCCTAGTATATGTATTGCCTGCCAAAGAAGAAAACTGTCCTCGCTTCTCTCCAGTCTTGTATCCAAAGTACAATGAGCCTGTTGATCAACAGAGGTATATTAAGATAGTCGATGACCTAAGGGACTGATATGAGAGAATCACCACAGAATGGACTGCCTAGAAGAATATTCTAGATAAAGCTCTGAAGAAGGACCAGGTACATGACTTGTTGGATGCCGTGCAAACCTTTTGGCTAAAGATGGATCAATGGCATGTTCACATTAGAGAACTAATCAAAATCATCAATGAACTTCTTCAAATGAGAGTTGAAGCATCCAAGATTCCATCTGGCAAGGGCAGCGTCATAACCCTAGTTCAGAGAGATGGTCAAAATCTTATTTGAGGCCATAATCAAAGTCAACCAGCCACTTCTTGGGGGATGGAATTCACACAACATCCTTTTTCCACATAAGCTTGCGAGAGCCAGATTGATCAAAGGCAGAAGAACGTTGTATGATGTTGATACAAAAACTTGGAATTATTTAATGGAGATGAAGACTATCCGTAGGGGGCAATTGGAGCAGGAAGCTCTTTACGGCCTCATTCAAAGGGAGAATGTTGGCTCCGGTGCTTAAGGGGATTCCAACACTCCATGGGTTATCTGGAAACATCCAAAGAAGAAGGCTCCAGATAAAAGGAAGACACTCGAGTGGACTGAGAGGGATATTGGATTAAGGAGGAAATTTTGGATATATTCCAATATTCACAGAAAAGAGGGAAGAAAATTTAGACGAGGGGAACATTTTGCTAGTTGCGAGAATAGTCACTAGTCGAGAAGTCAACTAAGGGCTGATAAGTACCGAATAAAATTACTACAGTAATTGATACAGGAGACAGTCAGTGAGAGGCCCAACCCAAAGACTATAAATAGGACCCACTATTCATTTTGCAGGTTATCCGTTACCACTATCACAGAGTCTATTGTCTTGGAGCTTATTGTGCTCTTGTACACTTGTACTCTTTTCTCATTAAGCCTAAAAAAGACTTTGGCTCATATTGTTATACTCCAATTAAACTGATCCGAATACATATTCTAGTTCCAATTTTTAGATCTAGTTCCCATTTCAGTTCTAGTCTTGTGCTTCATTTCAGTCTTTTCTATTTTGATATCTAAAGTCTCTATACTTTTTAGATCTAGTTCCCATTTCAGTTCTAGTCTTGTGCTTCATTTCAGTCTTTTCTATTTTGACATCTAAAGTCTCTATTTGATTCTGCTTGCCTGATCTAAACTAACTCTAACTGACCAACATGGAATAGTTGTCACAATTGACTAGCTCATTCCACCCATGAAGGAGAATTTGGACTAAATCTAGAGTCTCTCGCCTTATAACTTACTCCTTCAACCAATCACATGGGATGTATATCTCCTTCAAAAACTTTCCCACTACATTTGTGATGGGACCTGGTATGACATGATCTATAAGAATGGATTATCTCTTTATTAGGAGTAAGCTATTTTTAGTAACTCATGGCTCATTGACAACAAGATTGTCCAATGCAATGGAGGCACTTACAGATAGGTCAATGGGATACCAATGGGTTTGGCATGCTCACCCATCTAGTGCAATCTCTACCTACACATATTAGAGTTTGACTACATTTCACAAAGGTTACAGGATAACACAACCATGCATAAGTTAGCATTCCTGTAGACATCCTTTAGGGACTTTGATGATATACTATGGGTCAATAATAATGACCACATGTTCTTCCTTAAGCAACATCCAATCTTGTCTATCAATTGATCATAGCGCAACAATCTTCCAAAATGGAGCAGGAGTAAAGGATGCATTCCTTAGCATGGAACTAAAAATCATAGATGGCAACATGAACAATAAAAATCTCGAGAAAGAAAGAACAATCTCGAGTCAGATTTTCAAATACATACACAAGGACAGTAATGAACCCTCAGGATGGGCACATATACTGTCACAGAAAAACCCTATTCTTTTTCTAATTCCTCACATATACATGTTGCCCAAGATATCGAGAGTGTTATACATGAGTTTTATTGAACCCTCAGGATGGGCACATATACTGTCACAGAAAAACCCTATTCTTTTTCTAATTCCTCACATATACATGTTGCCCAAGATATCGAGAGTGTTATACATGAGTTTTGTTACAATGGATTTGAAAGGCTCAGGCTATGGAGATTGGTAAAAGGGTACCTACAAAACTACCACTCAAAATTTAATGATATTACATCCATATTATCTTGGCTCAAAGGTGGGCTTAATTTTACACAGACAACAACTAGATGAGAATAGATTGAATCTTTCATTAGACGTGCAGGGATCTAACACCTAAGGATACATTTTGAAGAAAATCTTGTAACCATGGATTAAGTTAAAGCATCTCATCATTGAATGAAGATGGTATTTTGGGTATTATGGGATAAAGATAAAGTGGTACTCAAATTTCACACTAACATGGCCTATCACATGAGCAAAACACCCCCAATACTTGCATGGTGGGTTCTTGCTACATTTTCGCCCCCACAACCCCACTCTTCACAAAGAAAAATCGTCGCCCACCTCCACGGGCTTACAAGAACTGGACCCACCTATCATATGCTACTTAAAGGCATGCATATGGAATCCACAGAGTTTATGACTGATAGATCTACTACTTAGGGCTTACTTCTTCAACATGAGCGATTCAGATATGGCTAATTAGGTTCCCTTTAAACCTATAATCTAAGCTATGATGACATCAATAACAAGTGCATTATTTATAAGACACTTACACTCCATAAGTGGATTACTTATTATGTTTTTGGATCATGATAATTCTTACATAGAAGATTGGTATTATGTGTACAAAGGAGATCAACTTGCACATACATAGGCATGGTGCTTTGGGTACGAAGGAGATTAGCTTGAATATACACAAGCATGGAGTTACAAATTGTTGTGTCAAAGCCTTTTTACCAATTGGATTTTGAAGATTATTATTGCATAAACATTCTTGTCTTGTTAATAATGTAAAGCTATATCTCTTGCAGGACACGCGCGCGCGACGCACACACATACAAACACACACAAAATCTACTCATTCTCTCTCATGCTCAAGTATGCAAGGGAAAGAAAATCTCCTTACCAACTAGAAAAAGGGATTGTGTCAAATTCTTTAAAACAACTGACCACCTTGTGTGTCGAGTATAAACTCTCAAGGGCAAGACGTCACTTACACCTGAGGCCATACTAGCCTTTGAGCATGTTGACTACAGGCAAAAGATGACATTTTTTGAGAATCTGCATGCCACTAGCGGTTTCTAGCACCTTCTCTCATTTGTGTATATCACCTTGAATATTGCAAACAATGGTCATGCATTAGTGGAAATAAAAGTATGGGGATTTGTGGATATTTTCCACATTCAAACAACATACATGTATGACAAAGAGAGAGAGAGAGAGAGAGTGTCGAACCTAGGTCCTAACCCATGAGAGGTGCACACGTGACACCGTAAGTACTTGCAAGAGGCACATGTGAATTGATCTTACGAATTAAGGATACAACTTGATTATGAGGACAAACGGGTCTATATACATTTTCAAGTCTGCAAAGCAAAGCTTCTACAGCCTGGACGTGATGAGAGGTGTTGATTGCATGAGATAACCAGAGGCTGCCGCCACTCCACTGCCCAACTCCACGGGGTACCCCACATCCTTCAACACCATCTCTACGCCTGCGAGAGCTCCCAGCAATTGCAACTGCTCACACAGGCAAGACCCATCAACTATGTTTATTGAAATCCATCAGTGAAATGCGCGCGCGCGTGTGTGTGTGTGTGAGAGAGAGAGATGCAAGATTCTTACTAAAAGAAAAAGTGTGTGAGATGCAAGCACGCATTTGCGGCACTGTCTTCGAGAAACCCCATCGAATGGAAATGTGAGTGTGTGCATGTATGTGCGCCCATGTGCGGCAATGTACACAAATGGGTTGAGCACACAATGCAAGACCACATCTGCGGCACTGTTTTTATTGAATCCCATCAAAGGGAAATGTGAGTGCTTGTGTGTGTGTGCCCGCATGTGCGGCAATGTCCATCATATGGGTTGTGCACACAAGCAAGCCCACATCTGTGGCAGGGTACGTACAAACATCTCTGCAAGCATAGTGTCCGTACATGTGGCCAATCCACGCATCTACTGAGGGCTCAATGATTGCATGTGTGCCTAATAGTATATGCGCTTCCGGGAAAATTTTATGCAGGTTGCAAAGCACAGGAATGGCACTTGTAGGTGCATCGGAATGCATGGCGATTATTTTGTATGCATACCTAATGGTGTTGGTTATGAATACAACTAAATGTATGTGTAAATACATATGCAATGCATAGTTCATATCTGCAAAGACACACAAGTGGTTTAGGCATGCATGTGGAAACATGAACCAGCCGGTCTGCATGCTTATCAGTTAAGTGCAAAATGTGGGTGTGCGCATTTGTGATGAAGTACAGACCTCATTCAGATGCCCGAGGTGTCCGATCCGGAAAACTTTACCGGCAACCTTATTGAGTCCAAGGCCTAAGCTGAGATTGTACTTTTTCCAAGCTTGCCGCACAACTTGAGCGCTGTCAATGTAGGAGGGGACCATGACGGCTGTGACGGTGTCGCTAAACCAGTCTGGTTTCTGTGTGCAGTTCTTGAGTCCCCATGCCTCCACTGCCAGTCTGAGAGGGGCATGAGTGAGTAAGGTGTGACGCAGACACATATACAAAGGGAGATCTTGTGTCAGATTAGCTTGCTCACCTTGTTGCATGGCCATAACGTCGGTGGCGTGCAATGACATTGTCCAATCCTTCTTCAAAGATGAGATCCAAGGAAGCCCGAAGCCCATAAAGGAGTTGCGAGGAGGGCGTGTACGGCCAGTAGGTGCCCATCTTGTAGAACCTTAGGTAATCATTCCAATCAAAGAAGACCCTGAGGGATTTTGCTGTCTTTGAGGCTTCCAGAGCCTTTGGGCTTGCACAAATAATACCAAGTCCTGTGGGGAGGGACAGCGCCTTTTGCGAACCCGTAAGAGCTACATCAATCCCCCATTCATCCATCCGGAAATCCAAAGCGCCTATTGATGACACACCATCCACGAGGAACAAGGCGGGATGCCTACATCGATCTGAAGTACAGGTAGTAAAGTGTACCCTTTAAGCTAGTGCTTCGCATTCAATGCTTAACTCATGAGGTCTGCTACTACTACGCATACAGATACACCGAAGATTTTGGGGCATGATGAGCACAATCTCCCCCCACGCAGAGGTGAGCTTCTTCCTTTTTCCCGTATTTATTTATAGATTAAGAAGAACCAAAAAAATGGAGTTCTTACCGAGGACATTTCGAATGCCAGCAAGATCATTGGTTACACCAGTGGCAGTCTCATTGTGGACCACACACACAGCTTTAATTTGATGGTGAGAATCAGCAATAAGCTTGTCTCGCAGCACACCGAGGTCGATTCCAGCTCCCCATTCCACATCCACCACGTCCACATCAAAGTTGAGCCTCTGCATCTGGTCTACCCACAAGAGACTAAATTGTCCGAGCCGAAACGTCAAGATCTTGTCCCTTGGGGACAGTGTGTTTGTCAATGCACTTTCCCATGCCCCAGTCCCTGCGATAACCCACAAATTTTCAACTCATTCACAACTCCGTACTTTTTTTGTAGACTTCGTGAGTATTATAGGCACGCATGTTTCTTTGCGAGCATCTGACCAAGTTTCAGATTTTTAGTGCTTTAATGAGGGTTTGGTGCATTCATATCTGAAATATTGTCGTAAATGCGTGGTAGATTTGTGACGATATGCACTGACAGCATGCACTCATGTTGTACCTGTGGTTGGGATGATGAAGGAGGTAGCCCCAGTTGTTTTGAATATGCGCTTGACATCCTCGAGGACCGACTTGGATAGAGTGGGCATGGCTGGAGAGCGGTAATCCTCATTATTGCGGTTCATTGCGCGCAGCACTTGCTCTGGGACATTGACGGGCCCGGGCACAAAGAGTTGATTCCGCCCCGGTCCTGGAAAGTACTCCATCCTTCTCCCTTATGTAAGCTCTCTCAATTACACCTGCATACACACATACAAATACCACTCATTTTCTCTTCGCTTAAAGCTTGCCTACTTTGCATGAGGAAGTATTGCTTATGTGTTCAACAGACAGATACTGTTGAATACTATGCATTTGATCGAAATTAAGGAGCAAGTATGCTGAATTAGCTGAGTTTTCTGGCCCCTAATTAGCTATGAACCAGTGTTCACTGAGAGCCAAGGTGATGAATGTGTATATTCTAAAACACGTGTGGTAGGAGTGATTCAGTAGGCAATTCTAAGCGCACATAAAGAGGAGGCTGCATGGACCGGTTCTACCGTTAACAGTTGTAGACAATTATTAGGTTTCGAGCTTGCCACCAGCAGTTACAAGACTTGGCATACAAAACTAGAACATAAGCATGGTCACATTGGACACAAGATCTCGGAATGCTGAATTGGGCGCGTCAAGAGCTGCCATCCTTGGGATGACATTCTCACAACTGTCATATGGAATGGGGACCAGAATGGCAAAAGGGAACACGACACCGGGGCAAGAATCCCAAAAATGGCCATTTCATGTAACCTTTGCATATAAGACTCACATAACTAGCATATAAAAGACATCAAGACATCCGTCTTGCAGTTAGCATCTATCTGCGTGTGCACTTGACCAGAATTTTCGCACAAAAACCATGACAGGGAATCAAGCAAGCAGTGCCGGAGCTGCACATTTGCGGTAAAGGGCATCCTAACTTGTTCGAAACAAGCTGTTTCAGCACCCTGAGAAGAGCATTGAGTACAATCAATGAACAAGAATTACTCAGGGTCAGGTACCGACGCCCGCATTGGGCAAGGTCGAACGACAGGCCAACAGAGATTTCTTACAATGCCACAAGTTCATACAGAGACTATGACGAAATTCGACAATAGAACGGTTTCGAAGTCTCACAATGGCAAGACAATCAGAAATTCATGTGACAGAACTCGGACAAATTCGTAAGGACTGCAACGAAACACAACAAATTAGACAAGGACAAAGGAGTGAGTACTTGGCTTGCCTTCTTGGTTTGAAAGAGGGAGCCCCAACAGAAGCAGCAGCAGAGCCTCCGTGTAATTCTACACCACTAATAAAGGTAGAGTTGGAATAGGAAGACGATGCTGTGCATGTTTGTTGTAATGTATATATATATATATATATATGTGTGTGTGATTGTTTATGCCTAGCTTCTTTTCACACACTACATATTTAAATTTGTTGCATGTTTTTATATAAATAATGCTGACCACATGAAACAAAGAGCGGACAAGAACGAGATAAAAGGGGGAAGGAAGGAAGGAGGAGAGAGAGAGAGAGAGAGAGAGAGCGCAAACAAAACCAAGTATTTTCGATGTGGGTCTGAGGGAGACGGAGAAGGAAGACAAATTTCAATTGTGTGTGTGTACGAGAGAGAGACTGGCGACTCCCCCTAGTCTCTCTCTCTCTCTCTCTCTCTCTCTCTCTTCCTCCCTCCCTCCCTCTCACACACACACCCGCACAACTAGCTCCTCAATCGTTCCATCTACTTTAGAGAGAGGCAAACGTATGTCGATGTGGGTGTGCGCGCGCGCGCGTGGAGAGGGAGAGAGAGAGAGAGGACCCCAAGCTGTCATCCCCAAGAGCGTGGAGCTGCTTTGTGCAGCTGGCTCACACGTGGCGTCTGCGTGGATGAGATAAACTACGAACCCCCTTTTTGAACGGTCCACTAAATGTCCGGACACAACACTTGCACCAACTTCGTAATCTTAATAAAAAAATTAAGTGGATAATTGTGACAACCTTGCATTGCCACCTCCAAGTCCACTACTACTATATGAGCAAAGTAAAAGAGTCATCTTCGTTATCATTATCACTCCTACACATCAACACCTTACGTTTCTTGAGTGCGTGCCTTTTGTGTGTGTGTGTGTGTGTGTGTGTGTGTGTGTGTGTGAGAGAGAGAGAGAGAGAGAGAGAGAGAGAGAGAGATTGAAAAAGATCTAATTTCGACTATGTTGAAACCCTTAGGATGCCCAAATGGTGTCCATAGGAGTAGCAGTCAATGACAAAGCTGATAGGTACAAAATAATTGGCATCACCAAGAAATCTATCAAGGAAGATCAAAAGAGAAGAACCATCTCGAACATTGATTGGAGCTCTCTTGTAGGGTTCTGGTGTTGTAGAAGACAATCCTCTTGCAGAAGCTGGCTCCTAATATCCATAGTTGTAGAGGCTAGCTCTCCAAGGAGACGATGAAGGACCTTTGAGGCCAGCCCAAAGATGTCCAATTGAACAAAACATTGTAGCCATCACAAACCCTACTTGAAAGCTCACACAAAATAAATTCTCACAAGGAACGACTAGAAAAGAAAAAGCACTTCTAACAAAACGGCCTTCACTCACCCCCTATCATGCACACCTAAAGGCAAGTTTCAAAATCGCCGATAAAACGACACACAAACTAAGACAAAACATAATAACCAACATGCTCCACTCACCCATGTAACTTCTCCCCCCCCCCCCCCCCCCCCCCCAAAAAAAAAAAAAAAAAAACACACACACACACACACACACACCCAAGAGCAAGTTTGTATGCACACACAGAGGAACAAAAGAGTATGTACACAAAACAAGGAAGTGAACAATTAAAAAAGAAGGGAACACTGAAGATAAGGAGCCTACAAGAAGGCATAGGGCAATGTAGCATCATCGTCTACGAAAGCACAAGAGGGGTGACTACATCGCGAGGCTTAACCTTTGACCAAAGGAGAGGAGGGCACAAAGATTGGATGGAGCACCTTCAAATAAGCAAGTGCAATAGGTTCCTTAGAGGTCTGTCTGCTCTTTATGACAAAACTTGACATGCAACTTCTCATAGAACTTCTTGGTCTCTCTTTTTGTTTGTGTGATGCTAAATTGAGTGGAGGTTTGTAGAGGTCAGGATGATTGACGATGATAGCCAAATGCGGTATTTCTTCATAGATGCAATAAGCTAACACGACGAAGTAGTGAAAATGGTAGTGATAGAGATAGTGGTATTAGCTATGGCTATGACATTTAGATTGAAGTCATTCTAAGATTGGCCCACTTAGATCATTTTTTGGTTGCGCTTGCGTCATAACAGAGACTATAGAGGTCTCCAATTGATGCACAACAATGAGTGCGCGCGCACGCACACGCGCACACCCACACCCACACCCACACACACACAGAAGGGGGGGGGGGGGGGGGGTAACTGTAGGCAAGGGTGAACTGTTTTGCAATGGCACACTATCGACCCTTATTCTTTTAGCGTGTACAAGGATAAAATGAATTTCCCAACATAGTAGCACATTATCCAACATCTATACGCTCATCACTATAGGACGTCCCGTCTTTGTATTAGCATACTACTTTCTATGTTTGTGTGCACTTGAGCTTTTTCCTTGTCTTCTCCATCTTTGTGTACATTCTTGCAGTGGTTTTTTCCAACAATTGGGGCAGAGCATGCTTCGCCATCCTGGGAGCGTTGCTAGTCCCTTCCTAGCTCACCTTCTCAGATTGAGGTGATTTTTGGTCAGTTTTCATAGGGAAACTTAACCTTCGAGAGAATTTTAATTTGGGACCATTTTGCAGGTTTGTTGATAGTGTAGATCTTTGGAACCTTGTAGCCTTATATGGGTTGTTCTATATAGCATAGGTTAGGTTAGTTTTCCACATGTTGTAAGGGTAAACTCATAGGAAAACCACCCACTTTGTAGCCTTGTATGGGTTGTGCTATATAGCATAGGTTAGGTTAGTTTTCCACATGTTGCCTCCTAAGGGTAAACTCATAGGAAAACTAGGCATTTTGGGTATATATGATGCATCATCTCCTTGTTGCAAAGGGTGTTTGGAACATTGTATGTGGTTATGTTGTAAAACCGGTTCTATTAATACAAGTTCTGTGGGTGATGGTGTACATTCTAGAAGTTATACAGGTAGACTTGTTTTTTTTCTACTAAGTAGGCACGTTGGGATGCTAAGGATGCACAAATTCATATGTTGGTTGCCCTTTCGGTTAAACTCCATTAGTTCACAAATTCCCTCAGCATGAACACCAAAATAGGCATGGGATAGATTAGCTTCTTTATATGAAGCTTATGCTTTGATAGAAATTTCTTACATCCCAAGGAGCATGAACACCAAAATAGGCATGGGATAGATTAGCTTCTTTATATGAAGCTTATGGTTTGATAGAAATTTCTTACATCCCAAGGAGCTAGAGTCCAAAGTTATGCATGAGGACGATGATATGGATGTATTTCTTATGGAGATTAAAAATTTCAATGAGAAGTTAATTACCTAGAATAATACTCTTGTTTAAATAGTTCTTGAGTCTTTGCAAGCTTCTTATCAAAATTTTGCCTCCATCTTTAGGCTTGTGTCAGAGTTAGAATTGTTGATATGAAGTTTGATAGTCTTGTCTTTGTATTACTGCAAGAGACCCAATCTAGAAAAAAAAGGGCTAAGCATTATGTTGATGAGCATGAATTTGTGGCTACACAGAAAGAAAAATCACATCTAATGCTTCTGTAGGTAGCATGCCTACCCCATAGCCGCATTTCTTCTTCAAACATCAATAAGTCTGAGAAGTCTGGAGATAAAGGCAAGGAAAATTCATTATTGTAAGGAAAATTGATCATATCATCAAGTGATGTCCTAAGCTTAAGGTAAAGAGGCACATAAGAAAGAGGAAAATGCAACCCTTGTAGATTCTACTTCAAAGTTGTTTTCATTATATGTTGTGCAAGATGCAGAATGGGCTTTAGTTTGCAGTGTCAGTATGACCCATCTATTCATGATGCATGTATTGAAATTTTTTTAGATCATGTGTGGTACTTTGATAGTAGATAAACTAAAAACATTATGTTTCATCATTGTTTGTTCACTTCTCTTGAAACTGTCCCCAATGGGGATACTACCACGTATGCCAACAACATCTCTTATCCAGTTAAGGGGGTTGGAAAGATTATGCTTATTGCTACTACCACGTATGCCAGCAACGTCTCTTATCCGATTAAGGGGGTTGGAAAGATTATTCTTATTGCTATAAGTAGCACTCCATTTCAACATTCGTAATTTGTGATTTGGAGGCTATTTTGGATGTAAAACTTTGGTATGCACGATTTGATCATCTAAATTTTACTCAAATTTTGCCAAATTTTGCGCTTGCAAAATTTGATATGGTTCTTCATTGTCCCCTCTTGAGGCACCATTGAAACTTTTATGTGAAGATTGTATGCTTGTCAAAATACAACATTCTAAATTTCCAAGGATGGTTCTATGTGGGGTCCTTGCAAATTGCAGCTTGTCTATAGTGACGTTTGTAGTCTTATGATTACTTCAAGCATACATGCGTGTGTCTGCTTAAGGCAAAGAAAAAGTTCTTATGTGCTCTAAGCAATTTTTTCTTATGGCTGAAAATCTATCTAGTTTTACTATGGCTTGAGGGGTTCACCCCCAAAAATGTAAGTATAACACATGAATTCAAAACAAGGGATTTTATTGGAATTTTTATTGAAAAAAATCATAGAACCTTATATACAAAAATTGGTTTTTATTACATTTTGAGAAAAGTTTCTTGAGAAATAGGGAATGTCTTATTACCTCAGAGCATGTAAGTATAGGGGTATTTTTATAACCCTTTCAATGCATGTGATATAGACGAGTTCTTGTAAGTGGCCTCCCCCCACACTGAGTACTATGGAAACCCATCATTCTGATCGAGCGGGGGAATATATGCTTAAAGAATTCAATGCATTTCTAGTGAGTCATGAGAGACAACACTAATGTACAATGCAGTATACCCCTCAACAAAATGGTGTTGCTGAGAGGAAAAAAGGGTCACATAGAAAGATGGCATGATATATGGTCAAAAGACAAGCTTTACCATGCGCTTTGGCTTGAGGCTTTCATGTGTGTTGCATATATATTAAACATGTTTCCTACTAAATCATTTCAATCTATCGGTCCATATGAGGCTTGGCATGGCAAGAAGAGGTGTACATAGGTCACTTGCATGCCTTGGGTTGCTTAGCTTATGCTTGGGGCGTGCAATGCTTTGGTGCCTGAGAAACATTGCAAAAAGTTGGATGATAAGGCTCTGAAATTTTTTGTTACAATTTAGAAAGCAAAGGCTACATAATGTACCATTCACAAACAAAGCACATCTTAATTAGTTAAGATGTCTTTTTTGTGGAAGATGCAGCTCATCCCTTGTTAGTATATACCAAGGAGATAGATAGGAGTGCAACCTACGCACGTTTAAACAATGTTATAATTAGCCATTTTCTATTGCTAATTTATAGAGATAATTGATCAGGATAGGCTTAAAATGAGGAGGCTAGATCTATGCCAAAATGGCTAGTTCTAACCTTACGTGGCAATAAATTTGGTGCATTTTTTTCCAGTTGTTGTTCTAGTTCTCAATATGTCTCTTACGTATGAGATATGTTTTGCTATGTCTAGCATGTATGATGAGGAGGAAACCTTCAGCATTTGAGGTAGCACAAACTTTAAAAAATTGGTTGGTTAAAACACACTCTGATTATGATGCTACCATGAAGAATGGCACATGGTCTTTGTGTGACTTTCCTCTTGGAAAAAATGCTATGGACATCGATTGGATTTTCAAGTACTATCAACAACATGCATGAGCCAACAATGTCCCTACAAGTGCAAAGTAAATCACCTCAAATCTCATGTATGCCACAAAACCATCCTTTGAATATGAAACTTATATAAGAGATAAACCATTCTCTTTTGAGTGGAGCGACCACCTATCCTTTTAATGTTCACTACTAACTTGTGACACTTTGCATCTTGTATATCGTGTATTGCTTTTAACTGATGCTTACAATTACTAATGCTAACTCTACTTCCAAATGACTTGTCAACCTTCTGTTGATTGTCATCATCAACATCAGGTCAGCCAATCATCAACATGACTAGATCTTGTGCTATTTAAGTCAACGACTTCAGTTTTTTTATGTTGTTGATAATGTTACACTTTATTAGTAATAATCTCTTCCTCATGGGGATTTTGTATCAAGAGCAGGACTTTAGATGGAACTCCTAATTCACAACCTTCTTGGGGTTGACTAGTGCTGACAGATGCCAATGTGAGGCTACCTATGAGAGACTAGGGACTAGCACGTGCATTTCACCACCCAACCAAGCCCTATATAGACCCTTGGCAATCCCTTGGATAGATTTTTCACGTTAACTACTTAAACTAGCAGTTGAACTTATCCACTATCCTTTGACAGATTGAGGACTTCTTTCCTTGAAAGTATTATTATGAGGAGGCCAATCAATGACCCCCAAGACTCGTGGAGCATTTTGGCATTAGATAAGTCATACCCTTGGAAATACCACTTCTATAGCCACAATCAATGCTATAAATCAAACAATAGATCCTCACAACTGGATCTTGAAATAATTAGATCTCTCCATGAACAAAAGATAAAAATTCACAACACGAAGGCAGTCATATTAGATTTTCTTGGGTATTCAAACAAGAGATTACTTGCTTTGAGGCTCTCTTAGTCTATTCATGACATCCATGGATTAGTTGCTTGATAGAGCGAGGCCAATTCTACTTGCTACCTATAAAAATTAGCATCATCATAATTGGTTGCACCTTGTGCATAAATCCAATGATGTAAAATTTCCACGACTGTAGACATATACAACGATCACAAGACAATCTACCAGACGCAATTCTTCGTGAACAGAGTAGCTGATGCTATAGCGGAAGCGTAAACAATGATTCACGCGCTTTCATAGAGAACCGGCCTTGCCAAATCGTGCAACTTATTGAGAACCATGAGATTGTCCAATATTGAAAGACATAGCTCAAGAAGCTTACCTATCAAACTTCATCTAACTGCTAAACTCTGCTTGACCAGAGCAACAATTGCTTGCCAAGTCGGCATGGTAAAATAATTCTGCAAGATGGAATAAATTCAAAAATGAAACTTAAATTTAACCTACTTACCGATTTTCTATAAGGCTAAAAGCTTGTATTAGCGGTACAAAAAAAGGGCCTTTTTTGTTTCTACCTAGCTGGTACTTCTATATATGACCAAGTTGTTTTGGAGGGAACGTTTTTTGTCCTCTAAGTTTAAGTACAATAGGAGGGAATGTATTAAAATTCGCTCGTTTGAAAGAAAATGTGGGTGGGGCAATCATGGATGGGAGTTGTACGTTTGATTTTGTGTGACGTGTCACTCAGTATCTCTTCTAGGAGCAGATTTGCACCTCTCTCATAAACAGCACCTTTGTCAAGCCTTTTTGAGCAAAGTCTTTGCACCTCTCTCACAAGCAGCACCTTCTTCATTTTGCTTTGCAGCTAGCGAGGTCTCCGACTGTGCACCATCATGACTATGAGGATGCCTGCAAGGAATTTTGCTACTAGGGTGTCACCAAACAAGTAGAAGAATCCTTAAACCATGGATGCAAGGTCCCCCCTCACAGATACAAAATCTTCTCAAAGCATCAACACCCCCAAACATGAGAGCTAGCAAGGGGATATTCTCTGTGGAGAAATCAACTAAGTCTGAGCGCTTTTTGGCGAGCGAGGATGAGACTCAGTCATGTACAAAATCTAGAGGTTGGTGTTTCTACATTGCATGTGTACACTTATGTCGTGTCACTAGATTTGTTTTTCTTTCATGAAAAGTAGCTATTGTCATTTGAAGGTTTTGAGCCCTATCTTTTTTATTGTTAAATTGCATGCATGCAAGTGTATGTCTGGTATCTTGAGAGCCCTGCATTTTTTTTGACATTGCATGCATGCAAGTATATGTGCAATGACTTGAACACAAATTTAAATCTTTGTACGGGCAATGAAGGTTAACACATAAAATGAGGCACTTTACAGTACCAAATTTGGTACTATAAATTACCAAATTTTGCATTGGCAAGGTCACCCATGTGATAAAGAGCAGTTCAGAATCTCTGTGTTGAATTTTACATTACTAAAATGTCGCCAAAAGAAAGGCATATAAGAAGCATGCTTATGTATTTGGTTTGGTAGAATGAGGGCATGTCTAATGAGCTTCATGTTTCCACATTGTAGGAAAAAACAAAATGGAGGAATACCCTCTTCTGACCAAGTTTTTGTATACAGCTGAAGAGCTATATGAGGAGTATGGTCTGAGCATGGAGGGTGTGCTTCCAAAGGATCTTATGGAATGAGACCTCTCTGATGACCAATGAATGACTATTTCAAGAAACGTTAATAGAAGAATATGAAGATTTACTTGAATCATGTGCAACCAAGACTGGTTGAAGATTGCAAGTTTCTGTACCACAAGGTATACCAAGCACCTCCATCTTGTTGGGAGATCACTGCAATGTTTGCGCACTGCTTTGCTTTCGAGAAATGCCATGCGGCAATAAAGGACCATGCGTGCCATAAGGTCACATGGGCGAGGTTTGGAGAGAGTGTACTCAGTTTTTGTGCTAGCCGCCCGGGAGGGTTTGAGCAGAAGGTCAAAAATTAGCGAAGGTCAAATGAGGCCACTTGTCATCTATTAAGAAGCCCCGCCTTACACAAAGTGGTAGACCCCACACAATGTCACGTAGAGATACTTGACTATGTTATAGACCTGGAAAGTATTGTTGAGAGAGTTCCACAGATATGTGCAGCTGCATCCGATAGGCTAAAAGAGTTAAGAGCATCTCCACAACAAAACAAGGAAACTTTGTTGAGAGCAGAGGGTTTCAATGCTCTTGCAAAGCGGGTAAAAGATGACATAGAGCACTCTCAAGTCCAGCTTGCAAAACTAAAGCAAGAAAGCATGAAGAGGACATCAAAGATAAGAGGACATCAAAGATGTCCTCTTCATTGCAAAGCGGATAAAAGATGACATAGAGCACTCTCAAGTCCCAGCTTGCAAAACTAAAGCAAGAAAACCCTTGCAATGAAGGGGACATCAAAGATGTGGGGGCTGATTTGGGAGCCAATCGATGTATGCTTCATCAACTTGGAAATAGTGAGGACATGAAGAATCTAGAGAAGGAGGTTGATCTGCACAACAAGTAATTATTGACATCCATGCCTTGAGAAAGTGGTTTTGGTTTTTTTGGCAGCTTTTGGTAGTGTTCATAACTTCTATTTTCTGATGCCTTAGTAGTTCTAATATATTTGTTGATTTATGGCAGTTTCTGGTACTTTAGTTAATCTTTTCAGTATTGGTAGATTCTGGTAGGTCTGATTTATTTTTTTGTAGTTTGTCATATTTATGAAATCTCTTGATATTTTTTTAGTATGTGTAAATATTTCTTTGGTAGTTTGTTAGTGTTTGGTCCTCTTGCTTCTGTATGATAGTTGCACAATTTAAGTACATTGGTAGCTTCAGGTAGATTCTTTGAATTTTATCTATGCTATTTTGGTAGTTTTGTTCATACATGTATCTTTTGAGTCTTTTTTATTGTTTTGATATCTTCTATCATGTTGTTTTTAGACATTGGTAGTCTAGTAATTTTGTTGGTTTGGTAGTTTTGATTGTGTTTGGATAGTTTATTTTTGTCTTAGGTGTAGTTAGAATTCTTTTGGTACTAACTAGTAGCTTTTGGTAATATTTTGGTTTCCCCTTTGGTGGTTTATGGTTGTCTTCTATTAATGGTGTTTTAGTGGTAATGGTAGTTTTAGGTAGTTATGGTCGATTTTGACAATGTTGTTTTGGTGGTTGTTAGGGTTTTGGTTTCTCTTCTTGTGTTTCTGCTACTAATTGGTAACTCATGGTTTTGATTTGGTTCTATTTTTGGTAGTTCATGGCAGTCTTCTATCATTGATGACATGGTAGTTTTTGATACTACTTGGTAGTATGATGCCTTTAGGATTGGCTACTAGCTTTTGGGTGCTAATTTGAGACTTCTTGTTTTGTTGCTCGTTGGCAACAAGCTGAGTATGATATGCTAGAGGCAACATGGAAGGAAACACAAGGCTATAACCTTTGTGAATCAAATGATTGCTAATGTTAGGCTTGGGAAGAGATTCATGTTATATCATAGGCCCCAAGTTGTTGATTTGGTGGGTATGATCAACGTGTTTGGTATGTGGTGAGTTGTTGGAGTTTGCAAGGGTTGTTGAAACCTTTATGCTCAAGTGCCAACATCAATATCACCCCCTTTGCTTCAGTGCTTTGTTACAAAGCAGGGATCATTGTGCTAAACCTGGTTGTACTATGGTGATCCCCGAGGTGGCAAAGTCCTAGGTCAGTGGGAAACATGTTGTGAAGAATAAGTATGTGCATGTTTTGCAAATCAGATGCTTACCTGCACTGAATGTGAGGTTGTTTGTAAGTACGCACTTTCTTTCTCTAATTTTTGTAAAGGAAGAGGATGTTCATTAGGAAGAGGATCAAGTGTAGGAGGGCCTCTTTATTTGACCTGAGCTTATGGAGGTGATTAACATTTTGACAAATAGGTATACGCCATGTCATAAAATATATTATCCAACTTTACCAAATGATTTTCTCATATTAAACTAATCATTGAATATGGGAAGATAAAAGGGGAACAAGACTTAGGATATAGATATGTGCTTCTAAATCCTCTACTCGCAAAGAAACATGGACTAATGACTAGGCTTTATCTTCTCTACCTCATAGTCGAGGACGACTATGATTTCAAAAGAGAGGTAATGTCATAAAATATAATATTTAAATTTACCAAATGATTTAAATGATCATTCAATATGGGAAGATAAAAGTGGAACAAGAGCTAGGATATAGACATGTACTTCTAGACCTATCTCAACAGGGGACCAAAAGGAGAAATGGTTGCAACTCAATAGGGGTCCAAAAGAAGACGGTCTACCAAAGAGCAATGTGCAATAAGTGCTTCTAAACTTATCTCAGCAGGGGACCAAGAGCAGAGATGGTTACATCTCAATATGGGTCCAAAAAGAGGTAGTCTATCAAAGAGCAACGTGCATCTAATGGAGATTAAATGACCTTACGGTTAGCTTCATTAAAGACCAGCTCCAAAAGTAAGAGTTAAAAGTCCTTAGACCTTAGGCAAGCTAGGGCTATGCTTGACGTGGGAACGCGGCCCAAGCTTGAGGTGCTTGTCGTGCTTGCTGACTAAGGTGCTTGAGGTGCTTGTCGTGCTGCTTGCTGACTAAGGTGCTTGAGGTGCTTGTCATGCTTGATGATGAAGGTGCTTGAGAAGCTTCCCATGCATGGGAGGTAAGGTGCTTGAGTAAAAAAGAGACCCTACAAAGGAGGCAGAAAGCCCCAAAGTTAGGGGAATCTTTGACTTAACCTCCCACTCACCCAAAGGGCACCCCCTTTCTCAAGGGGCACATGGACACATGTCAAGCTCTCCCTATCATGCTTAGCCACTAAATCATATTGTCTTGGCTAAAGAAGTTTCCAATGAGCTTCTAGCTCAATTCAACAAATATCTAGATATTTTCAAGTTCTCTCTCTCAAAGAGGTATGGAAGACACTTGTCTTGATGCTACCCTTGTTGCTTGAAATGCACTATACATGTGATTGGCTAGGATGAGAGGGGTCCAATGAGCTTCAAGCTTGAGCAAAAAGGAGGGGTCGACCAAAGCAAGCAAGGGGTGTGCTTGGGGGTATACACACTCTCACACACTCATTTTTTCAAGCAATCTCACTTGGTGAAAGTGAAAGAACTCCATCTCCTTCTCCAAGCTTGTTGAGAAGTTGAGAGCCTACACTAACACTCTGTGAGTGCGCGAATGTGGTGCATGTGCGGAGAGTGAGAGAGAGAGAGAGAGAGAGAGAGTACATTGGATGTGGGGTGGAGCTCCCAAATCTCACTATGTGAGCACAATGTGAGAATGAATGAGAGCTCCTTATTCTTTATATGTGTAAAGAATAAGGAGATAAATGTGGGCGACCTGATGCTGGCCGGCAGAAACGGGCAAAGCATGGTGAGGCACACCGCCTTTACCTAACATTCTTTCACTAAAGGCTATGTGCCGATAAGTGGCGAGAAGACTAGCCTACAACTAGTATATACAAGAGGTGAGAAAAGGCAGCTCTCAATCTATGCCCACTGGCTCACTCTGTAACCACTCTAGTGTAGATGCAACATGCATACCACTAGGGCTAGAGCTACGATGAGACTCCTGATGCAGGTATCGAGTGACGACCTGCATGGCTCCACAATGCACAATGCCAGTGTCAGTCATCGCACAACTGACAACTCCCACTGCAAATGCACCAACCGCATAAGCAAGATCAGGTCTCGAGACCAAAAGGTCAGACATGAGAGACCCGAAAGCCAACGAAACATGCACTATGTGTGCCAACCTATCCCTGTCAGCAACCTCAATGCCATATGCATTCTCATCAGGAACCACCTGACTATGCATCACCATGTCAACATCCTCTAGCAAAGGCATATCTGCTGAGAATGATTGCAAAATCAAAAAATCAGCACCAATACAATCACACATAACTGTCTGAAGGGAACTATCGCCCTCAAACATAGTAGACGCATCATACAACAATGCATCAGTCTCTGGCTCAACTGATAATTGACCAAGCTGTGCATCCCCAGAGATACCACTGCTCGGGGGATTCACTATGTGTAAAACTACCATATCACGTGCGTTCAAGACATGTTTGTAAAGCCCCTTATCTGTGAATTTTTTTAGGAATATAATATACCCTTTTCTTTTAAAATCTGTAAGCTTTTTTCAAATTCGAAAAAATAATGCCCTTCTGTATATATATTTCTGTAAGTTTCAAGAACTTTAAATACCCTTCTGTTGAACTCATGTGATAGGTTACATTTTTATTAGGTAACCTCCCCGGGTACCACTGTCTACGTGAACGTCACCATAAGACAAATGCCCAACCTGCTCTCCATGCAGCACATCCACAAAAGAGACACGCCTCGTCTCTCGCTCTAAACATGGCTGAAAATACACAGAGACTACACCGCCTCTTGTGTTAGAAATATGCAAAGGGTATACCAGACCACTCCTAGCACCTCTGGCTATCACCAGTGATCCCCTATGCATCTGAAATGACCGCTCTCTAAGCAATATACAATGTCCACTACTCTGCAAAACTGACGCACTGAAATGAGACTCTGACTGAGTCCTGGTACATAACGCATATCTCGTAGGATAAGCAATGCACCACTAGGGAAAGACATGCATACATCTCCAGCACCCTCTATGTCATATGCTGAACCATCAGCGATCTGCACAGAACCAAGTCTCCCACTAGAGAAGAGCAAAATAAATCACGATGTGGTGCCACGTGAAAAACTGCATGCTCATCTGATAGAAAACGCGTAGACAATGTGCTATCCCAAGACACAAAGTAGTCTGAAGGAAAGCTAAACTCAAAAGTGACATGCTCGTCACATGCATACTCTCTAGCATCTGTCCTCATAGTAGCACCATGCATCTATCTCTTCCACTGCCTCATACACCTGAAGCAACGGTGCCTAACATGCCCATCCTGGCCACAATGCCAACATGTTAGGCGCGATCGTGAGCAAGAACCGCCTCTAACTTGAAGCGTTTCCATATCCATGCCAAACTATGGCAAACAATGCTCGAGATCACAAGACTCTCCCACCCGAGAGAAAACTAGTGTCCTCAAGCAAAGAAGGAGACACAACTCCTCACTCCTGCGAGAGTGGATACAAGAACACCAAACCGTGTCCAAACTGACAAAACCTATCAAAAGTGAGAGTAAACACTCGATCACTGTCAAAATGGGAATATATCGACCACTATATCATCAGAGAGCAAACTGCAAATATGCATAAACCATGGTGAGAAATCTTGGAAAAAATCCGGTAGAGTTTCCTCTAGAAACTGAGCAAAAACTCAAAAAATCTCACCAAATACGCATGACAATAGACATTGTCTCAATAGAAAATCCACAAATGGTCTACATGTAATACCAAAGCCTGGCAAACTGGCTCACTCCTGACTAAAAATATGTATGGACGTGTACCTGTCCAAAAACACTACAAACCTGTAAACCTACTACATGCGATCTAGCTCAAACTGTATCCACTTAATGCATACATAGCATTAAACTGCGTGCTAAAAAAGCTCTCTGAAATGCCCCACACAGTCAAACAATACGCATGAAAACACATCCGGTTGTGTAACGATCCAAAAGTCACATCCCAAAGCACCACTTGCATATGAAAAAACAAGGTGAATTCTCTCTCAAATAGCACCACAGTGTGCCATACATAGTCAAAGATGCAAACCGCATCACTCTCTACACTGTAGGAATCAAACTGCAAAACCTCGATATGTCGAGATTGGTGTGACAGGTAGAAAATTCAGTACTCAAAATTTCAAAATTCTGATACAACCAACACGTCTAGAACGTGCCAAAACCTCAGGGTAGACTCCTGGATCACATGTATCTGAGTCCGGGTGTGAGAGATATGCTAAAAACCTCCGTTTTTGACCTAAAAACGCAGCATAAACTAGCTGCTATTACACTTGCTATAATTCAGAGCAGAATTTCAGAAAATTGGCATCACCATCATGTCCGGGATGTACCAAAACCCCAACTTAGACTCCTAGATCATATCCATCCGACTCCGTGTGACGGAGATATGCAAAAAACACTGTTTCGGGAGCCAAAAACAGCAAAAACGAGCTGTAACACTTCTTGTTCCTGCTCTTTTTCTGAAAATTTCAGCAATGTCTTGCTACACAAGCTAAATATACATGCCTAACATGAGATCCGACACCGTCGAGCCATATCCACCTCCGCCGAGCTCAAGCCGCCATAGCCGAGCTCCGTTGCTTCCGTCTCACCGAAAAGCCGTCGCACGCGCGTCGCCAAATCTTGATACCAATTGTGAGTACACGAATGCGCTGTGTGTGCGGGGAGTGAGAGAGAGAGAGAGAGAGAGAGAGAGAGAGAGAGAGAGAGAGAGAGAGAGTACACAGGATGTGGGGTGGAGCTTCCAAATCTCATTGTGTGAGCACAATGTGAGAATGAGTGAGAGCTCCTTATTCTTTGTATGTATAAAAAATAAGGAGATAAATGTGGGCAGCCGGACACTGGCCGGCAGACGTGGCAAAGCACTCTGCGGCACACCGCCTTTACCTAACAGACTCTTGGCTATGTAATGCAAATCCAACCAAGAGTCATGCTTCAATGCTTAAGCTTGCCATCTTCTCCATCTTCATTACTATGCTATTATGATATGGTAAGCAAGAAGAGTAATGATAAGTAAGGAACTATTTCTTTCTCCTATGAGTGATTCTTCTTCCTCTTCCCTACCCTCATTCCCCGCTAGCTCTCTCCACCTTTGAAGGTGTTTGAGGCCTTGGGACTGAGACCGGTGATGGTTAATGATTTTTTACAAAGTCTATGTTGTGCTCGTGATGCATGAAGCTTTCCATCTTCATAGCATCACCAAGGTCACAAGGAACACAAAGATTGTATTATACAAGTATCTCTTTATGGGAGAATCTATAATACAAAAACCTATTGGAGGGGGGACCGGCTCCACATAAATCCGGTCCTCAAATGTTGTCAAGTTCTCTAATTCTCTCTCTCTCTCTTGCAAAAGTATTGTTCATGCCAATTCTCTCTTTGATTCTCCTAATTCCGCTATTCTCAAAGTTTAGGGGCCATTTCCATTACACGCAATGTGCGCAAGAATGGTGGGTGTGTAAGAGATGTGTAAGAGTGGTCAAAGGATGCACTTCCCCCCCCAAGAAGGAGGTGGAAAAATTTTATGATTTTGGCCTTCTATAATTCCCACATGCGATCTCCAATTTGAGCGGAGATCATAGATCTGCAATCTATGCATTGGCTCTTTCCATAGATATGGTACATTATATGGTTTTACCCGCTAGATTTCAAATTCCATTTTGGGGGAATGTTTGAATTCAAAAGCTGTCCTTTGATTACTTTCTTAATACTAAAGGTTTGAGTTTAATTTCTTAAACTACCAAATAAAGAGGCCCTCCTAGACCCAATTCTCTTCCTAATGTGCAACAGGTCATCCAAGGGAAAGAAATGGAGAGGTGTTCAAGGATGGGAAGAGTGCCACAAAGTCTGCTGCAAGTCATATATGGGAGGAGGGATGAAGTTACTAAAGAGATAGGGGAAGTTCTCCATGATTTAAAGTATGGTAGTGTGGAAGGGAAAGAGACTAAAAAGGGACATCACTGTGACACCGTGGGGGAGAGTGAAGGAAACAGCGACTATGAGAACAAAGATGCTAAAAAGAATAAAGACAATGTGGGAGGTAAAGTTCCTCACATAGTGGCGTTGGATACTATCGGACCAGATGCTACTGACATGAAGCATGAAGATCAAATCACTAGTGAGGATGAGAACATGCAAGGGGAAGGTACACCAGCCAAGAAGGGAGTGGAAGAACGTAAAGGGGCAGGGGAAGAGGCTAAGCAGGGGGTGGAAGCCAAGAATGGGGATGAGGGGGAGGCCAAGAAGGGGTTGGAAGCCAAGAAGGGAGATGAGGGGGAGGCCAAGATGGGGGTTGATGCCAAGGAGGGGAAAGGGATAGATGGTGCCAAGGAAGGGAAAGGGGAACATGGAGGTGGATTCCAAGGAGGGGAAAGGGATAGATGATTCCAAGGAAGGGAAAGGGGAACATGCCTGGAAGGGGGAAGAAAGAAAGGGGAAAGGTAGGCAATGCAAAGAACAAGGACGGGCTCGAGGATGCCAAGGAGGAAGTGGCAGCAAAGGATGCAAAAGTGAACATCACCGATGGGGGTGTGGATCCAACAACTGGTGATGCTGTACGAAATATGACAAATGATTCTATTGATTCGGGATCCCTCTCCGGAGATTTTTTGTGTGCAAAGAATGAAGCACAACTGCACCCATGTCCAGGTGTCTCGTGCATGCAAATTGTAGCCCTTCTGACATGCTTATGTATTTCGCCCAATGTGCTTTTCATTTCATCAAATCAATTCAACTTTTGGCATTTGTCTTTCATCTCTTGTTCTCTCTATGGTACTCTGGTGTGTTCAGCTTGTAATTGTGTTCCAATGTTACTATTCATTTCCAAACTAAGTGTTGCACAATATAGTACCAAATTGGTATTATTGAGTACCAAATTTGGTACTTTTTGGTGTCATACCGGTTCTCTTTTTTTGATATGATGATTGCACTGTCTATTTTCCTCTACTCATTTGGACTATTGGTATTGTACTAAAATCTTGGTGGCTAGATGAGCCACCAACAAACACAACGCTTGTGGATGATGTGACTGGTAAACTTGGGCGGCTGATTGCGCTTGATCTTAATGGGGTGTTATTGACGAGCTGCATTGAGCTTCTAGAAGGCCTTTGGGTTTTGAACAAGGATCTTCCATGTCAACAGCTCGCTTATTTGTCTTGTAAGACCAGATGCTAACGAGTTCATACTAGTTCTTAAAAAATGAGCCAATATAATTTTGTGGTCTTACTATAGAAGAAAAAAATTGATAGATATGTTGAACGCTTGCTTCCCCCAACACCTGAGGAAGAAGTATTTTGCAGGTAACTCATATACGCCTTGAGTGTTTCAGAGGTTAAGTTATTCATACTTCTAACCTCCTTTTTGGCATGGTAGATGTACTCTCCCAAGAAGACTGTGAGACCTGGCGGTAGAGTATGGCAGAGGTCCGCACGTTGTCGGAGTGCACGTCTCTCCAAGGTTGATCGTGAAAGCGTCGGGCTTCTAGCTACAAACGGATAGGCAGCCGAGGTGCAACCCAAGGGGACCGAGTGCTGTCAAGAGTGATTTTAGTGTTGGTAAGACTTAATAGTGACACTTAGAGAGCAGTTGCAAAAGAATACCACATATCAAAACAGAGTTAATGGATAAAAACAAATTGAGGCAAGGTATCGACACTTAATTGTTGGCAATAAAAATCAACAGATATTTCCATTAACTCGATATCTAGAACTCTTGATACAAATCGGTTGCATACGCCATCATCAGTACGTTCGTTGATTTGCAATCCCCTATTTAGACAACCCAATCCTGATGGAAACAATCCATGATCGCCACATAAACTTCACCCTGTCTAACTCCTTTATCTATCAAAATTTCAAAGAAAAATTCCCTCCACTCTGTGCTCGGTCAAGATTTGCCTACCCTCTATCAACTTGCCCGAGTCTTCTCTCTAGAAGGTCGGTAGAGAGAGAGAAATCTTGTTTGTGATTTGTCGTATCTCCCCTCTCCGAGGTAGAGAGAGAGAGAGAGAGAGAGAGAGAGAGAGAGAGAGAGAGAGAGAGAGAGAGAGAGAGAGAGAGAGAGAGAGAGCAAAAGAGAGAGCTTTGTCCTCCTCTTCTTCCCTTGCTTATGCCTTTCTCTTCCTTCTCTCGTGGATTCTTCCAAGCCTTCGCCGAGAGAGAGAAAGAGAACCTTCCTTTGTCGAAACCGAGTCCGAGAGAGAGTGTGAGCTTTCCCCTCTCCTCTTCTCCTCGTACCTTCTCCTCCTTCTTGTCTTTGCTTCCCTTCCTGTTGATTCCCCTTTGCTTCGATGAACACCCCTCTCTTTTTTTTCCTTCCCTTATTTTTAGGTTCTTCCCCTCTTTTGTTGTCACGCTGTTGTGACAATGGTGATGTGGAAACCCCGCATGAGACCTGTGCAGATTCTAGCACTGCCGATGTCGAAGTTGGTCACCCCAGCCTGGGTGGCATTTATTGCTTCTTGGCCATCACAATCCGAGCATCATGGCCCCTGGCGCGAGCCTCCCACTCCCCCTCCACGCTTCCGCTTCGCCATTGCCCTCCTCTATTTTCCCCTTTTTCCACCCTTAACCTTGGTGGCAAGCCTTTGGGCTTTTCGGTGGCCTTTATTTTAATGTGCATGCCCTTATGGGCACACCAAATCGACCAAGGTGTTGCTTCGCAAAAGAAGGCATCACATTTGGCATTTAGTAGCCCCTAGTTGGCAATAACATCATGAATTTACTTGCAAGTCTTGGATAGTGCCACATGCCCTCAAGATGCAAGTATAGGTGATTGCATTTCTTGGAAGTCCTTTCCCTTTGGATCCGATTAAATAATCCAGAGCTTCTTTGCCACAACCCTATCAAGCAATGGCAAATCACTACATTATGCATATACCTCGTCCACGGTAGTGCCGATCACAAGTCCACCAACATATCCAACAATCAATCCACCGCAACAGATGACATTCTAGACAAGATTCTTCTTCAACACTTATTGCCCTTTTAAGTGCACCATATTCGAGTACCTGTTTGAAGCATAAAAATTGCAAGATGGCACATTGACCAGGACGACCAAACTGGTACAGAACCGGACCCCTGTGAAACTTCAATGGGCAATATCTTGGCAACTAGGGTTCCAAATGGTGATCTAAAAATACCAACACGCTCCACATGATGAGCACTTTAGGCCCATGCATTCACTTCAGCTTTGACCCTTCAACAACAGTTGCTCAATCCGATCCAGATCTGCAAACCGTCTCAGCTTCTGCAAACGGACATAACTTCTTCACCATAGCTCCGATTGATGAGCCGTAAATACAGGCATGGAGAGAACGTTGGTACAACCCAAATGTGTCGACCCATGGAGATCCAAGAAGTCCGTGCATGGGGGTTTGCAAGCAAGTGGCCGGTGTGTTGGGCAAGTCTATGATGGTGCTAGGGGCTAGGTACATTGAGATGAAGCATTTGCTCGGGGAAAACTTCAAGGGTTTCCTGCTATCACAGGCGACAGAAGAAAAGGTTGACCTCACAAGCTTGTGAGTAGGACAAGGAGTGCTGGATGCAGGTACCATCAGGTTTGTGATATGGGATTTTGGGGCACGCTGTGTGCAGGACACTCTACTGCCCGAATGTGTATGCCAAAGGCGCCATTGTATAGGTCATTTGTGGATCTCAAGACTCGCAAGGCGGACGGTGCTATGATGTGTATGTCGGATCGGACATTAGGATAAGCAGGTGTAGGACTTTTCATGTGTTTGAGGATATGTGTTGTCTATCTGTCAATCGAGTCCTCGGGCAAGAGGATTTCCCTTTGATGATTGTCGACGTTCGTGAAGATTGGCGCTTCTATTGGCGGGGATCTTGACACTTTGAAGTTTTTCTTATTAATCACAACATAAAATAATTTAATACAAAATTTCAAATTAGTACAAATGCCTTCAGAGCCTTTGCCAAAGCAAGAAATATCACAAGTAAGAGGGAGTGACTACATAAACTTCATTTCAACAATAGTCAACAAAGAAAAAGCTTGCGTGTCAAAAGCCTTTTATTCTTGACAAGAAAAAAAGATAAATCAAATAAAAAACTGAACATTCATGAGACTTGTGTGATTCAAGCAGGCAAGTCCCTTTCTTGAGTTCTATATAAGAGAGCAAAGATTCTACTTGTAAGCTAAGGATACCTTCTTGTTTTTAAAAAAATGCTTAACTTGAGCAACTTAATCACGGTGGAGTGCTCTCTTTTTTAAAAAGGGCTTGTTTGGGGTGGCTGTGTCTGTGCGCACCTCAAGACATTTGACATGGTATCTCGCACCAAACTACTGTAGAGACCATAGACATTGGGATCTCATCAAAAGATGATTTAGATGAACATGACACTACATGAGCATGTCATTGCTAGAGTGCAATGTTTTGGTGGTATGTCTAAGCAGTTGAGCACCACTATGGGGATAAAGTAGGTTGCCCCCTCTCCCCCACACTAACTGGGTTATACATAGATGAGATAGAGGATTCCATTGAGAGAGGTAGTGGAGGTGGATCTTCTATTACAGGGACCTTAGTTTCTATTCTGTTGTATAGAAATGAAATTGGGCTTATTGCAAACTCACAAGAGGGACTACAATGCCATATGACTCCATTGGAAGAGTTTTGCAAGGAGAGGATGCTCACAATTGACCTTGGTAAAACAAAGGTTATGGTCTTCCATACATCGGCCATTGTTCAACAAACCACCAATTTCATCCACAAAGTGAGTAAGATGGATCAAAACACATCACATATAGAGTATGGCTAGCATCGAGAGAGAAGGCAGAGCAAGACACATAGTACACATGGTGTGCATCGGTGTTGCGATGGTTCTCACACCATGGACTAGATATAGGGCATTTCTCCCTTCCTATCAGGTGAAGTGGAATTGAAATGGTGAAGATCTAGGTTTTATAATTCAACAAATCTTTACTTCTTTCCTTGCATTAGTGATTGCTTTTAGCTTGAACGATGATTCTTTTTACCTTTCCTTGAAGAGAGGGAATGAGAGAGAGCGGTAGAGATGTGTAGAGGGAGAGAAAAATAGAGAAAAGAAGAGAATGACACCCAGTGGGGTCCCAAGGAACTCTCTCAAGGGCCCCACACGCCATTGCCGATATGGTGTTTGCTTTTGATTGCATACATGTAATGTACACACATGCAATACCTCAAGTGCAACTTAGTCTTTTATCTCGAATGGGGAATGTCATTGCAGTAACTCCTCGAGGAAAGGCACCTTCGGGGCGGATTTGATGCGCCTTCCTATCCTTCTCAATTGAGGGCTATGGGTACCACTGAATTGCTCTCTTTATGTGAGAGGAATGAAGTTTGCCCTGCTTAGCACGGAATCGGACGAGTCTCTCCTCCTTCTCTATGTCATATCTGATCTATTCTCGGTTATCTTCCTATGGTGGAG
The DNA here is from genome assembly GCF_014529385.1 of Adiantum capillus-veneris. Classification (NCBI taxonomy): domain Eukaryota; kingdom Viridiplantae; phylum Streptophyta; class Polypodiopsida; order Polypodiales; family Pteridaceae; genus Adiantum; species Adiantum capillus-veneris. The sequence goes on from NC_140958.1 coordinate 118,650,989, forward strand.
CCTTAAAAGATTGAAGCTAGAAACTCTCTCCTATTGGCTCCAAGCACTACAAGAGGTTGTGTGCTCTTGTGATGCTGTTAGCAACGGAAATACACTGGGTTTTTATAACCCCCGGCGTCGCTAAAACCGTCGCTAATAGCGTCGCTACGAGAGCGTCGCTATAGACTTTTGTGTAAACGTCGCTATATGCGTCCCTATAAGCGTCGCTATATAGCGACGCTCATAGCGACGGTTATAGCGACGTTTACACAGAAGTCTATAGCGACCTCATAGCGACGCTACAGAGCCATAAATAGCAACGGTTATAGCGACGCCCGAGAGAAAGTTTTTTTGGTGACAAGGCATTGAATGCCCTGCCACCCATCAACCATATTGTACTTGATTCACTTTTTAAAAAAAGTGCAAGGGTAGATAATAGACCCAAAATAGTCACCCACAAGACGCATTGTTTGCAAAATTGACAAGCGTAAAATTGACAATTGTACACATCATAGGCAAAATGAATTGATTGGCAAATGTAATAATGACAATTGTACAACATCATAGGCATAAAGAATTGATTGCCAAAATGAACTGCGGTAACAAATGTAATAATATACATGGTTCAAAAAGACGTATAAAATCCGTCTCATGATACATAAGCTATGAGAAACCCTAAACTAATGCTATCTAGCTACGGCTAAACTGACGTCGTCTAGTCAAACGTCTCATCGCGTCCAAGCAACGTATCTGTCGGATTCTACAAAAAAAGACAATAAGACAGCTTTCAGTAAGTATAAACATATAACGACATTTATAAAACAATACAAAAAATAGAAAAGAGTAAACCCTAATACTAACCATGCCGCCGCGAGAACTGAGAATGTCCATCAGGGCTTTTAAGCCCTTCCTGCCTGCGTACTCGCGCTCGTACGGTGTGGGATCACGTCCTGTCATCGACCACCGTCAAAACATACAAAGATTTCATTATGTTAGAATTAAAAAACTCATAAACCCTAAACTATCGAACATAAAGAGCAATGCGAAAACACTTACAAAATCGGCCTCAAATGATGCCCATCCACCGCTCCCCAAGTGGTGCGAGCTCCCTGCCTCTACTCGCGCTCTGGCTGCATCCTTTTGTTGCTTCCACTTGTCGAGATTCTCGCGCGCTGCTTTCTTCGCATTCTTCCAATCTTCTTTGGCCAGCCAATCTGGCCTGTTCCACCCATGCTTGATTTCTTTTTGCACTTCGGAATGCTTGTGTTTGCAGTATTCGCGCATTCGAATCTTCATCAGGTCTTTATTGAAGCGCTGATCTCGTGTTGGAACGGGAAACTCATCATAAAGTATGCTGATGACTCTGTTTTTTAAATCACTTGGTACTTCACTCCATTTGTTTAGTATGTAGTGTCTAAATAGCTGAGAGCAAAGACCACGCATGCGCGAGATCACCTTCTTGCCGTCATCATCCATGATGATGCCGCCGCTGAAGTCAACGGAGTAAGGCAAGCCCTCTGGCCGGTGACGCGTGAACATGGGTGTCCCGGCAGGGGTCTCTAGCGGCGTGTCGATGGGGGTACGGACGTCAGGTGTCTCCACCGGCGTCTGGGCCCCGAAGCGAGGAGTGTCGAGTGGGGTGGCTCCTGGCGGAGTAGGTAGAGGTGTGTAGCTGCTAGGAACAGTGAGCTGTGCAAAACCTGCCGTAGATGGCGATGCTGTGGCTGGTGTGGGGGCGGGCAAAGAAGGGGAGGGTAAAGAGCCTCGTCGAACACGAGGCGGTGTGGAGGCATCGGTGGTGGAATCCCCACAACAACCGCCACCGCCACCACTAGAGCGCCGGTGTCTAGACGAGTGTGAAGCTCATCTCGTCGACGCCGAAGCTTCGGAGAGCGCCGAATGCTCCGAAAGAGAGGGAGATGCGGATGGAGTAGGAACGCGCGATGATGCGCCAGAGCGATGACGCTCCACGTACCACTGTCTCTGCTGCGGTGACAAAGAAGAAAGAAACTCCTCATCATCCATACCTGCATTAAACACACGAATATTTAAACTTAATATTGAATGAATAGAGTAGACAATGACGCAAAGACCATTAAATACAATGACGTAATGACGCATATAAATACAATGACGCAATGAATTGAGTGATAAAAGAGGCAAGTCGAAAACTCAGAATTTTCAATCAAAAGATGTGAGCACGAGTAGAAAAGAGCGTTATACACCATGGAAGGTACTTAGAGAGCCAGAGCTTTTACAACACGGAGCAAAATTGTTCAAATACAATATTTGTGGCTTTAAGAGATCTCTCTCTCATCCTCGCATAACTCAGCATAACTTCCTATATCTATATAGAGCTCTCCGTTTAAACACATATCCTCTGTTTCATTTTGTAGCTCCTCTGCATGCACCCCATATAGAGTAGTAGCATCTTGATGCTCGTCTGGCACCACCGCAGCGGCTTCTGATTGAGCATCTTCTCTGATCTCCTCCATTGATGCCGTTGTGATTGGCACATGGTAGCCTTCATACGTCCTTGCACTACGAGGGGCTACCTCTATGACGTACCACCAGTTTGATATAGACTTTGTAGGATGAAATATTACCTGCCAGAGCCACATAACTTACATGAGAGCTTTCAAGCACATAACTTGTAAAAGGGGGATGGTAACTATTTACATACTTACTTGTTCACAATGCTCGGGTAGTACGAAAGTGTCTCTTAGGTCAGTCCATTTCTTAGTAGAATCCACCTCAAGAAAACCAGACTCTCCTCTACGCACAATAGCGTTGCGACCCTCCATGATTATCTTGAACCATTGCACGTCGAACAAGTCGACAAAAAATCCTCTGTAATCGATCCTCAAAATCTCTTGCAGCGTGCCGAAGTAAGTGAGTTCCGCCACCACAGGATCTGCATCAGAGGAACGTCGTCAACTAGACTGTTCAAATTTTTCCATGATTCCACAATCTTGAGTAAAACGCTTTTTGTCGATTCGTTCCACCCTAAAATGTCGACCTTTACACCATGCTGTTGTGTATGACTTATACTACAACGAACAAAGATTATGAGTGGCCGTTCAAACGTTTAGAAATAAAGTCACTAGCTAGTCGTACATTGCAAACTTACCTTGGTCGTGCAACCCCAAGAGTACTCCCACTCTTCCTCAGTCACTTCGTCACCGCATTGTTGTGCGCTTTTCAATTGGTTGTGCAACCATCTTAAGCTCATGAAGGTTGGTAGGCTCTCCAGAACTGTCGGATAGTGCATCGGTGGTCGTCTTCCCCGTCTCCACTCGATTCGTGCCCTTTGTCGCTCTTGCTTTGCATCCTCATATTGTGAAATCCACTTTTGTATCACTGGATTGTGAAGCATGCAAAACTCGGTTGATTTTAGCCTCTAGATCTTCCGTCATCTTCTTCTCAACACAGAGATTGCACATGACAATCCCAGATATGCGCTCATCATCTATGGTTCGCCATAGCGTGTCCCGGGCTTTATCAAATCCGTCTAGACACTCTCCAATGTACACTAGGGACTCTGATACCAACCAACCTTCTGTCATGCTACCCTCCAGACGTGCCTTTTGACGCACATATCCCTTAAGCGTTTTCATGAAACGTTCTAAGAAGAACATCCATCTGGAATGAACTGTGCCAGCTATTTCCACCTCATCAACTATGTGAACAAGAAGATGCACCTGAATGGTTAGCATGGTAGTAGGAAAATGTTTCTCAAACATGCACACAAGCTCCGCAACATTTAGTTTGGCGAATGGTATGGAGTCTACGTTGATCTCCTTTTGTGAGATCCATTGCACCAGCTTTGCAAGTTTGTAGATTGTGTTACGGATGTCGAGAGACAAACATCCCTCAATGGCAACCGGTAAAATAAACTGTAAAGTATGTGCAGCAATGATATTAAAGTCCACATTTTATGCAATGATATTAAAGTCCACTATGAACGTACCTGACACATTTTATGCCAATCGTGTGACTTCAAACAGGTAAGCTTTCCTTCTTTAGTAAAACACGTTCGGAGCGAGTGCATTACGCCAGTGGGGGTCCGCAAAGATCGAATGGTCTCTTTTACTTTGCGTTCTTGGACTCCTGTGAAAATCCATGGTGCTTTAGGGAGTTTTATCGATCCATCAGACGCTGTTTGCGGCCAATATTGCTCCATACGATCCACATTTCTAAGGTCAACTCTGGCTCCCAAAGTATCTTTCTTGCCGGTCAAATGGTCCCATAGTAGATTACCCACATTCTTGATTATGTGCATTGGATCGAGCAAGTGATTGATCATGAGTCGGGGCCAGTATGGTAACTCGTACCATAGAGATAGTCTCTTCATCCCTGGAGGCAATCCGTCATCGCACATCTCCTTCTGCTCTAACCACGCTTGTGCAGACATCCTTGGTGGCTCTCTTCGCAAAAAGCCGTCGCGTAACACATGATTCTCTGGAAGATACGCTTGATGACCTTCGTAGATTTGCTTCTTCAGTGAGGGCGCCCTACGTGCATTCACTCTAGGTCCACATGTGACACATGCTCTGTATCCGCTTGTTTAAAGCCCTGCATGTATACACATGATAATAGATCAACTATGGGAAAAAACAAGATTTACAGTGTCTGAGTGAGGAGTGTCAATAGATCACCTGAGCATTCTGTTAGCCCGGGATAGTCATGCATGGTCCACATTAGAATGCCTCTGATCAAAGCATTCCATCGTCCTGTGTGTCGGCTCATATCCACCACCTCTATGCCAATCCACAATTGTTGTAGCTCTTCCAATAGTGGACAAAGATACACATCCATATTCCCCACTTTATATCGCCCTAGCACAATCAAGCTTAGCCATAGGTGCCCCTTCTTCGTAGTCAACCACGGGGGAATGTTGTAGTTGACGATGACAATGGGCCATACACTGTAAGATGTTGATCTTTGACCAAATGGATTTACGCCATCCATAGCCAGGCCTAAGCGCAAATTTTGAGCTTCCATGGCAAAATCCGACCATGTTCCATCTATATGTTTCCAGGCTGCGCAATCTGCAGGAATTCGTAGCACACCATCCAAAGATTTATTCTCCTCATGCCATGATGCTAGGGCGGCCATGGACTTACATTCGAAGAAATGCTTGATGCGAGGAAGCAGAGGAAAATGTCGCAAAACCTTTTGTGGAATTTTTGTCCCGTGGAGATCTACTCAATATCTTTCGGAATCACATTTCGGACACTTCTCCATGTCTATGTATTCCCCTCTGAAAAGAATGCAGTCATTAGGACAAGCGTGGATAGAATTGTAATCCATCCCCAAGTTTCGCAAAATCTTTCTTGCTTCATCTCGGGAATCTGGCATCACATTGTCAGCTGGTAGTATGTGCTCTTTAAGCAATCTACACAACATAAAAATACGATACAGTCGTATTTTTACACGATACAGTCGTGTAAAAATCTATCAGATCATTATACATTTAGAGTTTTATTAAAGTAAACTAATTGTAATAGATCACCTGAAAAGCGCTGTGACGCTAGTGTCACTCCATCCAAACTTTGCCTGCATGTTGAGAAGAACCAGGAGTGCTTTCAATCTAGACATACGTGCTCCATTATACAATGGCGTATCGGCTTCACTTTTCATATCATCATAGATAAGCCTTTCTGAATCCATGATCGTCTCGATCATTTCATCAATCTCGGGCTCAAACATTGCCTCGTTGGGAATGTGCTCTGCATGATCATCCCCCGAGCTGTCAGAGGCTACATCTTGTGGCCTCACATATGCTGCTTGACCAAAGCGCCTGTGAACACGTCTATTGGGTTGCAAGATTGCTGCTTGTTGGCCAGCGTCAGAGTCCGACGAGTTATAATTGGCAACAACTCGATCTATAATAGATGGATCGAACTCGCCAAATTCGTGAACGTGCTGCAAAGAAACACGTCTTGTCCGTTGCACAACATGCTTGCATTGATTACAAGGACATAAGACCCTCGTTGAGAGATAGGTGTTTCGGTTGGATGGTCCCACATCCTCGTCACTACTCATAATGAGGATAAAAATCTTATAACCTGGACAACAAATTTAATATTCTATTGGCATTCTTCGTCTTATCTCTCTCTCTCTCTCTCTCTCTCTCTCTCTCTCTCTCTCTCTCTCTCTCTCTCTCTCTCTCTCTCTCTCTCTCTCTCTCTTTACCTCACATTCTCTAGTCATGTCCAATCCCCGCACACCTCGGTCTAGAGGTGCACGGAGATCAGAACCACCGGGTTATAATCTCTTCTTTATTGGTCAATACCTATATTTGTGGGTACAAGAAATCTACAGACCCACGTCTACATGATACTGCATGTAGTGGACAAAACCCCTTTGCCTCTTCTCTAGCTGTAGCACTTCACAGCATCTTAACATCTTTTCACAGTAGATCTTTTCACTGTTCGTCTAACTCTAAACCCTAAACCGTAAGTAATTCTTGCGTGGACTCGATCTAACGTAAATAAGCGTAAATCTAAATAAACGTAAATCTAACTAAAAATAAACCTAAATCTAACTATTTAACGTAAGTTTACATCTAACCTAATCTTTAACGTCTTTTGGGATAGTTTCCTAGGACGTTAAAACTCTCTTCTTCTTGTGTGTGTGCGTGTGTGTGTGTGTGGGTAAACCTAAATAAACCTAAGTCTAATCTAATATAACATAAATCTAAATCTAACGTAAATTATGTTATGTTAAAAACAAAGAACTAAACTAACAGGGATTATAAGAACCTTAAAACTGATTTAACACATAATTTTTCACATAACTCGGCAAGAGTTGGCATTCTCATCACTAAAGATGTGAGAGTTAACTTCCGGCGATGACGCTGCCTCATCTCCATCCACATCTGACGACAGCAATTGGCCCTTTAGACCGTTCTTGCTCTTGTTACTAACTTTGAAGTTGCTGTTGAATGACTAGAGGTTGTCTAGATGGTCATTGTGTCGGGGATGTAGTGACTCTTGCCGCCCTGAAGATCCACCTTCTTCCCTATCTTCTGAAGACATTTCACCACTACTTTTGGATCGACGGAGCCCACCATGAGTGAAGGCAGCAATACCCTATATTCCATTGAGGGCTTTCTTCACCCGCTTCATGCAGGCATCGCAGTCTATGGAGACCTAAATCTAATCTAATATAACGTAAATCTAAATCTAGCGTAAATAAACGTAAATCTATTTAAAAATCAACCTAAATCTAATTTAACGTAAGTCTACATCTAACCTAATCTTTAACGTCTTTTAGGATAGTTTCCTACGACGTTATAACTCTCTTCTTCTTGTGTGTGTGCGCGTGTGTGGATGTGTGTGCCAATAAAAAGAGATAAATGGTATAACCTTTCTATCACCCATGCCAAGTATGATAGATTGGTTATGCCATTTCCCTCTTGAATAATAGGTCTTGAGTTCAACTCCTCGTCGGCTAGATCTTTAGGTCTTTTAATTTTAATTAGTTTCCTACGATGTTAAATTAGTTTCTCTCTCTTTCTCTCTCAATGTGTGTGCGTTTTTTTGTTTATGCATGTTTTCTCTCTCTCTTTTCCTCTCTCAATGTGTGCGTTTTTTGTTTATGCATGTTCTCTCTCTCTTTTCCTCTCTCAATGTGTGCGTTTTTTGTTTATGCATGCTCTCTCTCTCTTTTCCTCTCTCAATGTGTGTGTGCATTCTTTGTTTATGTATGTGTGTGTGCGTTTTTGTTTATGTTTGTACTCTCTCTCTCTCTCTCTCTCTCTCTCTCTCTCTCTCTCTCTCTCTCTCTCAAAAACACTGTGTGTGTGTGTATGTGTGTGTGTGTGAGAGAGAGAGAGAGGGAGAGAGAAAGAGGGGAAGGGAACATGAGAGTGAGGAGAGGGAAGGAGCATACCTGGCTCTCCTTCCTCTCCTCGTGTGTGTGTGTGTGTGTGTGTGTGGAGAAGAAAGAGAGAGAGAGAGAGAGAGAGAGAGAGAGAGAGAGAGAGAGAGAGGGAGAGCGTTACCTGCTCCTTGCTTGAGGGCGCCGAAAAACTCAGATCTGAGATCTGAGTTTTTGGGTGCTCTCTATAATTTTTTTAGCCCAGTCGGCGTCGCTATGAGCGTCGCAAATTTACAAGTAACTTTGCGACGCTCATAGCGACGTCGGGATTTTTTTTTTGAGCGTCGATGTGTGAGCGTCGCTAATATGAATAGCCTCTTGTAGTGAAGATTGTCTTCATGATCTAGTTTGACATTGTGCTCCATGGTGACATGTGGGGCTCAATCTTTTGAAGAAGCTTGTTATCTATCTCTATTGGAACTCCCCTTCATGAACCTCTTGGTCTATAGAGATGTCTCTTTGTATCGTTGGATCTGTAGTAAGAATTGACCAATCTGCAAAAATCAAGAGTCTCTAGAAGCTATCATAGAGAGCGGGGCTCTTCCAATAGAAATGGAAATGAGGATGTTTGAGTCTCCTTTCTAGCTTTTGTGGGTGTCTCATTCGACTAAGGGCTATTGCTTTGTCCAAAAATCACTCCTCTTGATGGCGAAGGCATTGGCACCTGGTGGTGCATCTCTGCTACTCTCGATGAAGCTCTTGTGGTATCAACAACATTTGTACTCTGTCATGCGGATAGAGAAAAGTCCATGATTGTGCTTTGACTACTCAAAAGTTGAGACTCTCTCTCTCTCTCTCTCTCTC